>NW_024609838.1:62674954-63355483 GCF_016920785.2 Ixodes scapularis | reverse complement strand
CACAAAGGGTGCCTGTCTCCATAGCTTAGTTTGCCACTGGAACCCGCTATTTGCCGCCTCAGCGAGCATTGTTTCGTTTGGCTCCCTATCCCGATTCGGATGTGACGATACCGGATACAGTCTGGCAGACAAGCTGCCCGACCTCTTGGAGCTCGGGAAAACTTCTGCTGGTAAATTGCCGGTACACGCCTGAGAGGCGCAACCCGAAAAGCTTGCACCCGCCAGCCTTTGACCACGCGAACGCCCTTGCCGAAGATATGGGAAAACTTTTTTCCCCATATCTTCTATAGGGAAAATGACCATCCGAATTGGCCATTAGAAGCAATAACACACGACTAGCACAATGATCCATCCGCTCCAAACGACGACATCTTAACGACATACAGCGACAGAAGAGAAATGAAGTACCGAGTCTGCGCTAGCACTTTTGAAACCATGTCACCATGTGACCACGTAGCTACGTCAACAGACTCGGGGTGGCACGCAGGCATAAGGAAAATTGTTTCATGTGCTATGCAAGAGATGGTGCCACTTCGCTTCATCTTCAACCTTCATCCTCAACTGTTTTTCCTTCTTTCTATGCCTCACTACGGTGTTCAAATGACAACGGGTTCAAACGAGAAAGGGTCGAAACGCGAAAGGTTAAAACGCGAAGGGTGTTTTGCGAATGGGTTCATACGAGAGGGGTTCAAATGAGAATGGGTTCAAATGAGACGGGTATAAATAAGAAAGGGTCGAAACGCGAAAGGTTAAAACGAGAAGGGCGTTTTGCGCATGGGTTCAGACGAGAAGGGTTCAAATAAGAATGGGTTGTTTCGAGATACATCCGGGGGAGCGCCGTACCCGGATCTCTAGTACGCGAGGCCATGGCCGCTGCCCCGACGCATGACGTATCTCGGAGGCCGGAAATTAGGGTCGAGTTAGCGCAGCCGACATGAATCCTTCAACGAAGAGCTCGTGCTTGCAGCCTACTAGCAGAATTGTTATACATTACAAAAACCTGGAAAGCAAAAAATAAAGCGAAACAAAGGGCAAGGGAACGCAGATAAGTAAAAACTGTGTGAATGCAATAAAATACCAGAGCTACATTTAGAGCGAGAGTGAATCGGCGAGATGAGATGACTATGGCGCATGCCATTCCTAGCGCTCGAGAGTCGAGGCATGGGAACCGGGGCTCGTAGCCGGTTGCCTGCGGGCTGCATCCCAGCGAGTCGCGCGCCGCACGCGGCCCGCGTGTGTTTGAGTCCCCTGGTCTAGACGATAGTCTGCGATATCATTGCGGCATCTTTTTGTTTCTTTTAGAGCGCAGCTCTTATGCGCTCGTTTCCGGCTTGAGCGGCGTCGCCGTCGGCGTAAGCGCGTGGTGCATTATGGGACGTTTCCCGTGATGACGTCACGAGGGTCACCAGTGACGTCACTCGTGACGTCACCGCGCGTTGCATTATGGGTGAATTGCCCTGCTAAATTTAGCGGAAAATTTTCCGATAAATGGTAGGCGAGCAGGAGAGGAGGAGGGAAGGTTACGAATGAGGAGGAAAGGCGTACAATCCCCTCCGTACCTTCCCCCCGTCCTCCTCAATAGCTGCGCTCTAATTCGACATTACAGGGGATTGCAAACGTTTTTTTATTTTTTCAATTCAAGATTTTGCGAGGATACTTCGGCATTGCAAGAAGATTTATATGGACACTTCTGTAGGTTTGTTTTTTATGCTTTTGTTTTTATCTGATTAAGAATTGCTGTTTTATTACCCCGAGAACTTAGAGAAGAAATAGATTTAGGTGTTCACACTTATTGAAGTATAACATTATTTCAGTCGGATTTCGTACCAAAAAATGAAAGCCGTTTACAATTCCCTGTAACGCCGGTTAGAGCGCAGCTCTTGAGGAGGAAGATGGAAGCGTACTGAGGGATAGGTGACTCCTTGAGGTCACGTGCCTCAAGGGGGTCACGTGTCCTAAGGGGTCACGTGACCTCATGGGGCCACGTGACCTCAGGGGCTCACGTGACCTTTGGGGGTCACGTGACCTCGGGGGTCAGGTAACCTGAAGGGTCACATGACTTCAGGGGGTCACGTGACCTCAAGGCGGTCACGTGACTTCTGGGGGTCACGTTACCTCAAGGGGTCAGGTGAGCTCAGGCGGTCACGTGACCTAAGGGGGTCACGTGACCTCAAGGGGGTCACGTGACTTCAGGGGGTCACGTGACCTAAGGGGGTCACGTGACCTCGGGGGGTCACGTGACCTCGCGGTTACGCCGACGGCGACGCCGACGCCGCTCAAGCCGGAAACGGGCCCCCTAAGAGCTGCGCTCTAAAATAACCATTCACGGCGGTTTATGCTATCCTTGATCAGTCATCATCTTGTAACCGTGCATAGTTCCGTGTTTGACGGAATCGCTCTGACGGAATCGATGCTGACAGAAAGTTACATCACATAACGGAGATGGCAATTTATAAACATTGCCTTTTAGTTGGGCAGGCGTACACACGAATATTAATATAACATTTGCGGTGATTTGAATGAAAATGAAGTGCGCACTTATACCCCAAACCTCTTTTTGCTGCTCCCAAATTGACTTTTGGCTGATCCAAAATGACTCCAACCAGTCGCATCACTGAACACGACATCCGCAAGTTACACCCCCCCCCCCCCCCCCCCCCCCCCTCAGATAATTCCTGCATCCGCCCCTGGGCAGATATATATTTGGTCGGCGCCAAGGACATTGGATTTTCGCGGCGCAACGGCGCGCGCTTGGCTGCCTCGTCATGGCGCGTTCCTTGCGCGTCCTCTACCTTGTCCTGTGACTGGCGTGCTTGCGTTCCGATGCGCGGAAGACGCACTTTGGAACACTCGCTTGCCGTGTACTTGGTTTCAGCTCACGTTAGAGCGCAGCCCACGCTACGAGCCGACAGGGCCAATCGAGCAACTTGAAAAACGCTCCGTCACGGTGCTCGTAATCGTCGGCGAAACCGATCGAGCACAGCGACTGCGCTCTGACCTTGCGCCTATTTGTTTCGGTGTCCGTGTCAAATCATGAGGCGCTGAAGAAAACCAGCCTTCTGCGTTAAGTCCTTATTTCAGACCCTTTTTGTTTGCGTTCGGCCTATTGAAAAGCATGCGGGAAGGGCCTCAGCACGCACCCCGTATCGCTGCGCCACAGTGTTCTTCCGCAGCTTAAAGGTTGTCTGCTTTCATCGCCGCCACCATGGCATCGGTCCGAGCGCGGCCGATGTTATGAGCCGAAGGGCCAATCAGACAGCGCAAAAAGCGCAGCGTCATGGTGTGCTCTCTGCGCTTGATAGGACTAGCCGGCGGAGGAGCACGCACAGAGAGACGGCGAATACCGGCTGGTCCTATCAACTGCAGAGAGCACCCCATGACATTGTACCTCTTTCGCTGTTTGATTGGCCCTTCTGCTCATAACATCGGCCGCGCTCGAACCGAAGCTGAAACGAAGTATAGCCAAAGTTTAATAGTTCTGTAATGAGCAGCCGCGGACTCGCTGCGAAGCGGTGTGAACGCAAGCGGGGGGCGAGGGGTTAACACACACCCTGCATAACCATTCCGCGCCCTGTTTTTTTTTTTTTATTATTATTCGTAACGTGGGTTTAAAGTATCAAACTGCCTCCTTTCTTCCAACCTACATTGCCCACACAATCACACGTCTTTCTGTGCGTGCTCATCCATCGGCTCATCCAAAAGAGCAAAGAGTGCACTGGGATGCTTTTAGTCTGTCTGTACTCGCGTGTTTGTCTTCGACGGAGGTTTATGAATGTTCAGATGTCTGGGCGGTATAACCCCCCCCCCCCCCCCCCCCGTTTATTTATTTCACGCACTATTAGTCCTGACTTTAGGACCCTTATATAGGTGACATTCACTTGACGTCACTCGCTAGGTTCGCTGGCATCGCCCACCCCGGTCGTGGTTTAGCAGCATTTTACATCTTTAAAGAGTCTTTTTGACCGAAACTAGGGGTTATTTTTATACTTTGGTGCTTTTCAAGCGCCGTAGGAGTATTTTTTGTGTGTTTTAGTTCGTTTTTGCCGCTGTCGGGCTCGTTCACCGCGGCCGCGTTGCTCCCTCGGCTTCATGAAGCGCTCCGTGTCGCGCGCCGTGCCCACGGCGCGCGACACGAAGCTTTTGCGAGAACTGATTTTTCTACTTTGGTGCTTCTGTAGCACGGTGTGATTACTCTGCTTTGTTTTGCTAGTTTCTTTATTGTTTTTCTCTAGCGGATTTTCTGCTCTACGGCCGTGCAACTGTGTTGCTCCATCGCCTCTGTGTCGTGCATACGTCGTGCCTTCGGTGTTCGTTCCTGTGCAGAAACATACCGTGCGGCTCAGAGTGCGCAGCTTATGAAAAATGCGGCGCATTTTTCATTAGCCCAAGCAATCTAAAAACCGCATGCAAGCGATTTGGCGAGCGGCGAGACAAGCGACGGCGACCTGCTTCGCTGCCGCTTTGCTGCCGCTCGATCACTCGCGCGACGAGGCAAACCGCATCAAAGCGACGGGAGCACACGACCAAGGCGATGAGCGCTAAGTTTTCTAGAAATCCCAAAACCGAGCTACGCGACGAGCGACAGTGAACGGTGAACCGCGATGTAGCGAGTGACGGCGACAGCGACGGGAGTCGGCGATTTCTCACGGTCGGTGGTCGCGTCGCTCGGTTTTTGGATTTCTAGAAAACGCCGCTAATCACCTTGGTCACTTGCTCCCGTCGTTTTCATACGGTTTGCCTCGTCGCGCGAGTGACCGAGCGACAGCGAAGCGAGTCGTCGTCGCTTGTCTCGTCGCTGTCGCCGCGGCTCGTCTCGTCCCGTCGCTCGCTAAATTGCTCACATGCGGTTCAGCCTTTACACACGGTACTCGGCGGCAACAAGGAAACTAAAACGGCCCGCCCCCGAGATAATCCCTTTTCTCTCTTCTGTTCAACGAATCTTCAACGATATGAAATTAGCACACACTAGCAGCGGACGACCGCTTAGCGTACCCAAGCCAGTCAAAGCGCGACCTCGAAGATGGCGGATCGACGGTGGCGCTCCCTGGCAAATTCGAACCTGCAGGCTCAGTAACTTCATACAGAATATGCAGGGGTAAAACAGCAGTCATTTGCATTCGTACATACCTAAATTTTAAGAAGCGCGCTCAATGTAGAAAAAAAAAAAAAAACTGGGGTCGACTGCAAGGCACAACAGTTTCGGGCAGTGCATTCCACTCGCGTATTGTGCGTGAAAAAAAAAAAAAAAACCGAATTTTTAAAACACTCTTGTATCTGTATTCTTGTAGATGTCAACTATGCTTATTTCTTTAAATTCTGAACTGGTGCGGTGTAACATATGATGCTACGTCGATGTAAAGAAGATCAGTAAAAACTATATATAAAGGAGTTTTAGACGCTTAGTTTTTCTCAACATCTTGTAAACCCTAAGATAAAAAACGATATAAAAAAAAACAAAAAAAAAAAAAAAACGGACGAACACAACAAACAACAAAACAAACAAAACAACAAACCGAAACAACTCATCTCAGGGTTTACAAGATGTCGATTGATTACCAGCTCGCCTGCACTCTCTCACTGCTTACAATAGTTTTTCTCCTGCTGGTAAGCGACGGTAGACCGGCTTGCGAACAAAGCTGTGTGGGGGACTGAAGGCGGTGGTATCTAGAAAATATAAAGCGCACTGGCAAGGCGTTCAACGCTTAATTTCTAATTCCTGTTCAAGATAGTTTAGGTTAGGGTGCCATACCTCTGAAGCATATTCAAGCAAGGGTCTCACCAACGTTTTATACGTTGAAAGCCTCGTTTCAACGGGCGCATGTCTGAGGGATCTGCGGAGGAAACCCAACCTACTATTAGCCCTAAGATCGTTTGCTGTAGTGACGCCTAGGTAGTTATATTCTTCCACTCGAGTTAACAAGGTACCATTAAGATATATAGGGAAACAGTAGCGGTTGACGTGTGTGGGTGATGGTCATGCACACTGTCTTTTTAAGGTTCAAAAACATTTGCCACGTGGCACATCAGTCGCGTAGTTTGGCCAAAGAACGATCTAGTTTTTCTTGATCAGAGACCGTCTGGTCTTCAAGAAATACCAAACAATCGTCCGCAAACAGTCTAGCGTGCACATCTTCACCATATATTAAGTCGTTCATAAATATTAAAAACAATAATGGCCCCAACACGGATCCTTGGAGAACCCCCGATGACACGTCACACACGTCAGAGTGGGCGTTTGAATACTGACAACCTGTCTACGTTTCTTTAAAAAGGAATCAATCCTCCCAAGCGAGAGCTGGTTTCTTAAAATCAATCGTAATTTGATCGTTAACTTCTGATGGCTTACTTTATGGACTTTCCGACGACACCGGACGGTGCGAGAAAGACGACCTTTATTACGTGTGGCTCTCGCAAACAATGTGTACAGGAAGCACAGCTCGGTGCGCAGAGATCCAACGCGTGACGTTGGACCACAATTCGCATGGCCTGTGTTCGCCCAACGAGCGTTTCTGGTGCGCATTCTGCAAGAGTCGCAGTGACAGTTTCCTATAAACTCCTTTCACTACGCTCTCTACGACGAAGACGCTACTATATTGCGCATGTGCGCCGCTAGCCTTGCCTGCAAAGTGCTGGATCTAGCGGGTTCTAGAGCGCGTTGCTCGATGGCGCGAGCGATCTATGAAAACTCTCTAATATGTGGCTCGAAACAGCCGCTGCATTGGATGTTTCCACATCAGTTCATGCAAGGATAATCCGGGCCATATTTTTTTTTTTATTAGTTTTAAAGTTAGTTGTTGGGAGAACCATTCAGCTGCACGTAAACGCCGCAGTTAATTTTTCTCCCGTGATATAAAATGGAGAAGCTCGGGGCGTTAACATTGCCGAGGTCTCAGTATATGGTAATTTGCGCGGCTCTCAATGTTGTACCGAAGCACATACGTGATAAATTATTTCATTCATTTTATAAAAGGTTTACAACGTGTTCACGCAATAATAATAAATAATACAATAAAAAATTCCATACAAAAAAAAAAAAGCTCCGAAACACGTCAAGTAAACACGTTTTAGAGACACATTCACAAATGTTTTATCAACGAACTAACATATATGAAAACCCGCATCCGCATCTTTACGCGCGATTTACGATTATGTAAAGGTTTGTTTAGTAGATGCTAGCCATTGCAGTTTTTTTATTGACGCAGAAACACAGCTGAGTTCTGTAAATTAACAAAATTGCACGTCAATATTAAGAGAGAGAGAGAGAGAAAGCTTCATTTTGCAGTGATTTGAACTAACTTGTCCGGGGGAAATCATTGCGGTACCCTCTTTTTGAGGGGGCGGGTGAGAGATCCAACAACGAGGACGCAATGGTCTTGTCTTCTAGATGCTACTGCCACGAATGACTGGCTTTCCAACGAGAGGCTCGGATACCAGAGCTCGTTGTGTGCACGCACCTTCTCCGCCCGAAACTCCTCGGACCGGCGATTTGTAAAAAAGGATATCCGTGGACTCTTTGAACGAGCCGCGCGGCACGCGACATTCATTGTTTTTTGGTGCTCGTTTCGGCCCAAAGTCGCTGGGAGCCGTCGGGGGCGCCTGACCTCGGCTCCGCCGGCAGTTCCGGTGTCTCGCTTCCGCGCGAGCGGGAACGGCTTCCTGCGGCCGGAAGTGCGGTCACGGCCCGCCGGCGTGGCGTTCTGCGCGTGGAATGCTTGGGAGTCCCCGCGGGCGTCGGTACGCGTCTTCGGCACTGGTAAACAGTAGCCACAACTGCCGGACGTGTAGCGTTTGAAGCGAATTCCTTTCCGTCGGCAGGGAATCCACATCGAGTGACGGAAGCATTTTTCAGCCGCCGTCGAGCTCCCGCCGTTTGTGCACTGCAGCGCTCGCGTCGCGATCGTGTGCGGGATGATGGTATAACCATATATTTTTGAAAGTGCGGTAATCTTTTCGTGCGTGCAGCACTGGTTTCTTGCTAGTGCCCTTGGTGCTCCAGTCTCGGTCTTGCAGGCACGCGACGCCGTGTCTAGCGTTACCACGTCCTCCTTTTCTTGTGGCGTTTTCTCTGACAAAATCGTCACGAACGAGTCGTGAACGAGTACACGCTGGGGGCTGGCATGGATGGGTCGATGTTTTTATTTGGATGGAAAAGTGCCGGCGACAGTGGCAGGTTTTGGACGAAAGCGAAGAATACATAAATAATCAAATAAATAAACGAAGGAAATAAATAAGTAATAAAATAAATTAATAAATAATACAAATAAATAAATAAATTATAAAAATAAAAATTTAATATAAAAATAAATTAAAAAACAAAGAATAATATAAATGAATAAAAATATAAACATAAATAATAAGAATATTGCAAAAATCTAGCAGAAACGACACAGTGTGTGTGCGGGGGGACCAAGTGCACTCTTGCTATATAAAAAAAAAAAAAAAATTTAAGAAAAAGAAAAAAGGTCAGAAGATTTGGAGCGTTGTGGTGCGCTAAAGTTACCACTCGTGCAGTAGGCTCAAAGCTGCTAATGTGGAATCGCGCTCGGGCGGGTTTTCTCTCTTGTTCTGTGTGTTTCCGCGTCGCCAGTCTTCCACCTGCTCCACGAGTGGTAACTTTAGCGCTCCTCTGTGTTTTCCCACGGGCTTCGGGCCTTTCGAAAACTTACTGATTTAGTCGATTTCGATGACACTGGGCGGTTTCTCGTTTGAACCACGTGTTTATTTTCACCAAAAAAAACAAAAAAAAACGTTGATTAGCGAAATATTGCTAATTATTCGACGTACCGTGACGATTACCCCCTATATTATGTCCCTTCCTGGTCATATAACTCGCCTCCACAGACTGCATTAATATAACTTTCACGGCTTTTTTCTAAAAACATACAAAAAGAGGAAAATTGGGTGAACAGATTCAGGAACGCGTTCCACGCACAATATGCGTATGCATCTAGGCGCCCAGGCGTGTTTGTGAGAGTCGCGTGCACTTCGCAGGGCCCGTTGCTGTCGGTGCACCAGATGTGCCTGGACCTGGAGCAGTTGGCGGATGCTCTGGCCAAGAGGCTGTGCTCGGAACAGCGCTACGTCTACTTTGCCTTCGAAGACTACGATGCTCACGTGGTAGAGGTGAGGAGAAGCACAGCAGCACACGCCGACGCGCTCTTTGCAAACAAGCCCGACGTTGGCCCCCGGACCAAATTCGCACGAGGCATCTGCGCCTGCGCCATGCCGGCAGCAGCACCACCGAAGTCGTGTGACGTCGTCCAGCATTGTTCTGTCTGTGTTGTCAGGTGGCATGATCCGGCGGAGTAACTCGGATTGGTTCCAGTAAGATACGGATCCAGTAAGATCCTTTGTGTCGGAAGAGTGGCCGATCTTGCTGAACCGCAATGCCCTCGGCGAAACAATTCCCCTTTCGACCACGCCAGTTGATTTGCAGCTATAAGGTGTACGTCAGAAGGTTGACCGTGCATCTTAATAAATGGAATCATAAAATTTTCAAGTCGATCGCGCAGTATTTTGTGTCGTAAAACGTGTCGATTTCACCCTCTTGACCTCCATGTTAACTTTCGGATAAACTTTCCCCAGACCTCCACCTGGTTTAGACCATTAGATGGGTATGAAACAGTCGTTAAGTACTCTGCCTTCGTTGCATCGTTATCGCTCTAGCGTTATTCCAGATATAGTCTGTAAATACTGTTGAGAATAATTGTTGTTACTTTCCGCCCCATGTTCTTTTGTTATCGCGAAGGGAACGGGTGATGTTGTTTTAGCGAGGATATTTGTTTCAAAATCGAGCAGGGGGTTCATCTTGCTGACTGAGATCAAAATGTTGTTACACCAAGTGATGCTATTGTAGTCTCCTAATACGCGCAGTTATTTATTTATTAACGCTGAATCCGTTTTCTTAGCCGAATACTGACAAAAAAACTCACGAAGAGCCGTCACGAAGCAAAGTCACGTGATAATTGTAATCACCCGAGACTGCGGTGACAACAGAAAGGCAACTGGAAGAAGGAAAGAACTCTCAAGTTTTTGAGGCTTCTTTCCTTTTAGAGCGCAGGCGCCCGTTTCCGGCTTGAGCGCCGTCGCCGTCGGCGTAACCGCGCGGTGCATTATGGGACGCGTGACGTCATTGATGACGTCATTGGTGACGACATCTGCATCATCATCGTTCCTGATGACGTCATCAGTGGCGACACTGATGACGTTAGCGATGTTACTGATGGTATCATCGTCACGTGACCTCATAGGGGTCACGTGACCCTCGTGAGACGACGGCGACGCCGCTCAGAGGGAGGAGTGGCAGACAGGATGAGGAGGGGGAGGAAGGATATATCTTCCCCTCGGCACCCTTCCCCTCCTCCTCCTCAAGAGCTGCGTTCTAATCCGGCGTTACAGGGAGTTGTAAATGGCTTTCATTTTTTCCTCTCCTCATCGCAGTTTCGGGTAATTCTACAATTACGAACTTACACGAGCTCACTTGCGCCCTCACGTTTTGTTCATGTGATGTCATGAATCGTCACGTGACATCACATGACATTATGGCGTCACATGACGTCATGATGTCACGTGACACCGACGAGGGAGCGATTGCCCGGCCGGCGATAAGGGGACACGGGGCGCTTCGGCAGCGTAAGTACGCTGGGGACACGATTGCCGGATTAGTCCGCTCTCGGATGCACGTGGGACGTCGGCACATAGACGCACAGCTCGTGACTCATAAATTAGCGTAACACGATTACAAGAAGAAAAAGAGTGTCGTTTTACGCGTGATTCGTCACCCCCCTCGAAAAAAAGCCGGCCGGAAGAAAATAAAAAAAAAAAAAAATGCTGCAAACGATATTTCTCGAAGCACCCTTGGGATTCAAAGGTGTTTGACCGCGCGGGCCACGAATCACTCGTGTTCGTTATCTTCTCGAAAGTCTACGATACGGCCCCGAGGTGCGCTTCGCCTGACGCACCCGTGCGCTGCGGAGAAGCGACCGCGCGGGAGCTCCCTGCGCGCTTTGTTTTGCCAGCACTGATTCACTAGCTTTTGGCGATATCGCGGAATAGAGTTTTAGTGGAGCGTTCCGATACCCCCGATAACGAGATGCCAGTATCGTTATCACAGTCATCGGAACTTGTGCTTACGTAAATTCCGAATTAACTCCCACTCAGGATGAAGGATGAACGGTGAAAAATATCAGGTTGGCGAGCCTCGGTAATGCAACAGCAACATTTTATCAAAAGATGAGCGATAAAGATGCGGGCACCCGCTGCGAGATCACATGACGCGGGAACTGATACCGCGGATCGCGCACACAATAAATTTGCGGTCCACGTTTTTTTTTCTTTTTTAAAGCATGTCGTTACTAACGCATGCTAATGAGCATCGCTATATTGGGCGGCAATCTGTGCCATCTAGCCAACGGTGGCGGTGCCTGCTACACCCTTTCGCCGCTCACGGCAATGTGACGCGAGCTGCTGTCCTCCAACGCGCTCCCCAGTTTTATTTATTTTATTTTTTTTTTAATTTGCATCAATGTGATATTGCTCGTCATTTGTGCCAACATGCCTGCCCTGCTACATTTCTCCGAAAGGTGACGAATTTGCGCCAACATCGTGCCGAAACTTAATTTCACTTTGTTAACCCCGAAAATGTAATGGATCAGATTTGATCTCTGTATCAAACACCGGCAGTACTTGGAATTCTCGAAAAATTCTCACAATATTTATCAAGGTCGTGATCTGTTCTGGCGGGTTAGTTAGCTTCGTTGAGGGCCTCTCACCGCGCCCTGGTGCGCTGCAATGAAATGACTGGACTACTGCAGTGTAGGCGTCGCGATTTTGAGTATTTTGCTTCGCCGCAGCGCACCCGTGTGCTAAGGGAAAAGCACTCCTCCAGAGCACAACATCATACATGCAGGTGTAAACTATATAAACAAAAAACAAAAAAAAAAAATTGGTGAGTGCTGATGTAACAGCTCTGCCTTGCAGTGCAAATCTTAGAATAAAACTGCAACTATTATGTATAATTAACTGCATTTTTTTTTTGTACTCTGAGATTAAGCAAGGGCACTTCGTTTGCAACAAGATGCATCAACTCACTTGCTTAGTTATCACTTTTATATAGGTTTCATCGGCTCAGTGGCACAGTCAGTAGAGTAAATTAAAACTTAATTAGCTGGAGCAACAGATTGAAGCTTGGGAATAGCTTGGATGAGTTCAGCTGGATTATTTTTAAAGGGATAGCGCGACGATTTTGATGTTAAAATAATTTGCAGTTTGTATTTCTTTATATTGTTTGTCTAGGCACAAGTGCCAAAAAACACACCACCTTGCCCGCCCCCCCCCCCCCCCCCCCCAAAAAAAAAGAAAAAAAAAAGCTATTTTGTTGCGTAATTGCAAAAGAAAAAACTCACTGTCAGCCCCTTGACAAACCCTCTTTTGTGTTGATCACTCTCCGATGCTAATCTTTGAAAACGCGGCTATCACGATTAGGTGGTCTCCCAGAGTACGTCAATCGAAGGAAGACATGGGAGTTGAGAGGCACTTTGACCTTCGAGTTGTTTCATTTTTTTAAATAAAAATTAGCGCATGCAAGAAGGCACTGTTTTCTGTTCTTCGTGCCATAGGTGATGCAGAATGATTTCCGCAGTTAATTGGCAAAAGCTTGAAAATTGTTGCACCCCATTCATGTGCCAATTTGTTTATTATGAAGTTTCACCATAAAATGTCATTGATGTTCATAATCCAATGACATAAGCTTTGTTTTTAACTGAATTAAAACCTGCAGTTTTAATAGAACCTTTAGCGCTTGAATGGAATATCATCTTAGGTACTCAAAACTATTCTACTCTAAAATTATTTTGGTGGAATATTCTGTTAGATTTGGTTCCATACCTAAAATTTCATACCTTTGATTTCATACCTAAAATAACCACTCACAGCAGTTCACGCTGTCCTCCATCGGTCAGTATCTTGTTGTCGTGCCTGGTGCTTCAATGTGCAACCGAACAGCTAGTTCTGCATTTCAGGGAATCAAACCTACTTCGCACATGATGCTAGCGAGAGGTTGCACATAAGTGGAAAGGCACGTGAATCTTGACGTAATATTTGCAGCACTAGTATGAATAAAAAGCAGTGTGCTTGTCTGCAAAACATTATCTCTGTTGCTCCAAAATGGACATTTAACTGCTCCAAGGTGCTACAAAGTAATGCGGACCAATTGGCACATATCGCCATATGTGGCAGGCAGGGAATGAGAGAAAAAACTAAGTTGATAAACGAACCACGGAAAGTGTCCTAAAACGTTTACCAGTTTTCTAAATTCTTTGTCTTCTCATTTAAACATGCACTAACATATCACATGGTTAAAACTATATTGGGAACTGGCTTGTAGTAATTCTTTGTTTGGCTCATTTTTATCGCAGCTGTGATTGCAAAAAAATTAAGTGACCTCATTTTATGCATGGCATACTAGAGGGAATTCTCACTAATCTACCCAGATTATAACCCACAGTCCTCTTTTTTGACCAAGAATGTTGTATCTGAAGGGATTTTTGTAAGACATTGCATGAATCAGATGGGTGGACAATGTTTCATCATCTTGAACTCTACGGATGCTTAGCCAGTAAAACGGTATGGGTGATCTTGTTAATTAATCTTAATTGCCAGTCTGTTAGTTAATTAACAAAACGGGATTTGGGGCATTATAAATTAAGTTACCGATGCCACTTTTGAGCATTGTCGGCAGGTGACTGACTTCTATCTCAAATGACCTTAAATGAAAAGTCACTCGCTTCACTTTCACAAAGCAAAAACATTCTAAACATTCTTGGTCGTAACAAGATTTTACGTTTTAGTATTTTTGGAGAAACATAGTTAAACATTTTTATGGATTGTTGGGGGAAAGAATACTATCTGGACTGTAATCTGGAACAATAAATTTCCTCTGAAAAAAAAAAAAAAGTGTCTTAGACATTTTGTAATGGGTGCATAGCCCATTGCGGTTTACAGTCTCTACCTGGTGCATGGTGTCCATGTAGAATGCCTGCTTTATTAGCGCTCTTGTATTTTACAGAAATTACCATCAACATAATCTTGTCACAACAGACAATCTTGAAAATACAAACCCTTGCACAGTCTGCACCTGTAAGTAGTCTGTACCACATAAAATAAAATATTTTGAAACATGTATAGCCCGCAGACTGTAGTCTGAAAAATGCAGAAGGTGCCATAGATCCAGCCGATGGCTCAGCATATAGTTCAATTTTAATTCTAATGTCTCACATGTACCATGGAGTTCTTACTGGTGTAGGCACCAATGATGGTATTGCTGCCGTTTGATTCTACGCTGATGATTTGCACATCTGCATCATCTGACATCACCACATGGAAACGTGGTGATGTCGTGCCCACACAAAATATATTCCGGCAAATGACGACATTATCTTAGTCGCCCGAGTGCAAACTCACCACACCGAATCGTGTGAAAAAATTTAAAATGCTCGATCTCTATGATAATGCTGACGTGCACAAAATGCGAAGTAGAATTTTTTTCGGCTCGTTACATTTTCAATTATCATTTCTGTTTAGATTTTTTTTCTCACGAGTTAAGCAGATATTTATGGCGTCTTTTTGTCGTTTCATCTTTTTTCGAGGCGAAAGCATTTTCCCGTCTAATCTAGAAGGGAAATCGAATGGGCGTATATTCATACATAAATTTAGGTTATCTCACTATGTTTAGCGGAGAAATTATATGTTTAAGTTTGGCCTTTTTTTTTTATTAAACCATAGCCCTAAATAATGTTCTTACATCTGTCAGTTGACAAGCTCTATCAAAGAGTGTTGTTCAGAAATTGTTTTTCTCGGTGGTCTGCTGGCGAGCAGGTATGGGTGGAAAGTGATCCTAGCGGCACCCATCCCATGGTCAACAGAGAAAGACTGTTTTCGAATGATGCTCATTCTGCACAAACTTTGTTCACTATAAAAAAAGCTCAATAGAATCACTTCCCGCCGCAGGCAATGTGCATCCAGCGTTCCACCGGTTCAGTCGCTTCTGGCTGGGCTGATAGCGTAGCGAGCGTTGCCGAGCAGACGTGCCACAAAAAGGCATCGGGCATTGTAGGAAGCTTGTCAATGAACTTTAATCTAGTAACGTCGACTCTAAATGTATTCTGTGCAAATGACACGTCGACGACCCCGGGCAAGTCGACAGCTTTGTGCTGCTGGAGGTACGGTTTGAGTGCTATTGCTGACCGATTCTCTTCGTTTGCTGCAGCTCTGTCCCGAGAACGGCACAACCACAATCCTGCTCTCCCTGCTGGTCCAAGCCGCCGAGTCAAGCCGTGAGGCCACCGGGTAAGTCTCCAAATCCGACTGCGGCAAGAAATGCGGTTCCTCGGTTGTACTAAGACACCCGGAACGCATCTTCGTTTGGTGCGTTCAGCATCCCGTCCCGCCCTTGCATCAAAAGTGGTCCCGAGGCGGCAACGAATGAAGTTACAGAGTCCAGAGCGGCATGTTGTCGGAAGTAGCGATACTTTGTTTCACCTTAAGTCCAGACGCAGCCGACACCACGAGCCGACGAGACTAATCGGACGGCTTCAAAAGGGCATCGTCGTGTTTGTGTAAGTGTTCTATCGTCGCCGAACCAATCACCAACAGACAAAGTTTAGTGACTTGCGCTTTTGACACTGCTTGATCGGTCCCACTAGCTCGTAGCGTCCGTTGCATCAGGACTTTAGCCGAAACAAAGTATGGAAGTCCCGGCAAAAAGTAGCGCTCCAGCGACGTCATGGGGCGGATACTGAGGGGCCACATTTTAAGGATGCATGCGGCTCTTTCACATGATTGCCAGCCTGACCTGAAAATTTCATTCCGATTGAATAAGTAGTTACCGAAGAGTAGACATTTCCAGGTTGCACCTAAGGTTAATCGTGCAATCTCACGAGGCCGTGCTTGCTTCTACAGGCCGCAGCAAGGCAGCAGCAGGACCCTGTATCGAGCGAGTGTCCTCTTCCAGTGGAACATTGACACAGGTGTGTACAACCTGCGGGGGGGGGGGGGGGGGGCAGTACCTTTTTGTACGGTAGCATTTATTTATTTGTTTGCGCGTTTAGTCACATTGGCCACTGCGGGGGTCGGCTATAATAATAATAATCATATTTATTTAGAGCGCCCAAAAACTACCTCATCGGTCGTTGGATTGGTGCACCACATTGAGATTGAAGCCAAATATAATATGGAGCATTGAGACGAAAATTAGTTAGTAAAAGAGCGTATTACTTAACAGGCACACACAGAGGCCACTTCACAGATCTCGAGATACAGAGTGGCGGCACTGTTGTAAAAAGGGGAAATTGAAATATTGCCCGGTCAACGATTATCAGAACAGATCAAATGTCTGCTAAAGCGAAAATTGAGACAAAAGTTAACTTTATGAAGGAAAAATAACTCTACTGATTAACCTTACGTACAAAAACAAAGCCACAATCCTCCCTTCTCTCAAACTTTCTCTTTCCATGCTTTTCTGTGTCCATTTCCAGTGTCGGGCAAAAAATTGGCATTGATTGGGGCATAACATGAAAACTGGACACGAGCATGGGGTTTCTCAACTTTCAGGGAGCATATGTGTGACCTGAATGTTCTTATAAAATGCCCCGCTACAGATAAGAGTAAGGAAACAGGAATGTGCTTCCAGAAGGAAAAAGCAGCCTTGCAGACACTTCACTGCATGCTGTGTTGGGGGCAACACAAAAGAAAGCATTTAGTTAAAGATTTTCTTCCTGTTAATCTAGGGTTTTTGTGTTTCAACGACAGGTCTACTTATGGGTTTTTCAGTTTTTCTCGATTTCGACAGAACTGGCCCTGGGGATTTTTCAAGATTTATTGGCATACACCGAAAACATGAAACCCTATTTTGTGTGTTACACAGACTTTAAAAAAGGAAAGATGTTTACAACACCCTGGAACGCCAAATTAGAGCGCAGCTCTTGAGGAGGAGGAGGCAAGAATACTGAGGGGAGGGTATACCCCTCCTCCCTCCTCCTCACCTCATCCTTCCTGCTACTCCTCTTCTCCACCTCTTCCTCCTCTTCCCCTCATCCTTCAGGCTCCTTCCCTCCTCCACCCCCTTCCTTTTCTCCCCCTCCCCTTTTTCTTCCTACTCCTCCCCCTCCTCCACCCTGTCCTCCCCTCCTTCTCCCCCTACCCTCCTCCTCCTCCCCGCAGGGTGTATCATGGGAAATGTCCCATAATACGCCACGCAGGACCCTCGTGACGTCACGATTGACGTGACGAGAGTCCCGCGCGGTGCATTATGGGACATTTCTCATAATGCACTGCGCAATTACAGTGACGGCGACGCCGCTCATGCCGGAAACAAGCGCCTAAAAACTGTGTTCTGAAAAAAGAAAAAAAAAAAAAATCTACATCACTCTTCTGCTCCCCACCAGTACCATATTTTCCAGTGTAAAAATCGTGGTAATTTTTTTTTTTTCAAGATTTCCTTTGGTGCATTTTATACAAATCCTTGTTGATGAATTAAACGCAAAATAAAATCCCCATGGAAAAATTTGCATATAAGTCATACCAACTTATATTCAAATTTTCCTATAAGGATGGACCTTAAATGCGGAAATTTGCCACGGGAATTTTATCTCTCGTTTGATTCATTGACGAGATGGTTGGGACCAGCTCTCGCTTGCGCATGTATTGCGATCATAACACAGATACGCGAGCTTTTCAATGCTGTTCTGCCGCACCGACCGTACAACTAGATAGGTGTGATTTGTACAGAGGTGTGACTTATAGACCGAAAAATATGGTACATACACCGCCAGCAATGCAAGCGGGAACTCGCTTTTGGCATCTCAGCAGTGTCTCGACGGCACCACATGCGAATTTTTGGCGCTTTTGTGCGCCCCGTTTTGTACTGTTTGCACGTATACACTATTATCACCAGAGGTAATACCGCTGCAACCAGTAAAAATCCTGCTTAAATGTTTTTTTTTGCTTCCCCTCCTAAGGTCTATATGGTCGCAGGAATTAATTCATTCATTCATTTTCTATGCTCATGAACAGCTGATGCCTTGTTAATGGTGTACAATGAGATTAAAATTTAGTCAGAAACAACTTAAAAATCAGACAAAAAGGGGGAGGGTGTAGATGTCATCAAAGGGTATTTCACTGCAGGTGGTTTTTAAGGCTTCTTTTAAAGTTTGCAGGCATGTGAAGCGTATAAAGACGATTTTGCGAAATAAGTTAGTTGCGGAGTTTGAGACGGCAATTTTTTTGTTTTTTTGCCTTGTCTTAGGTTTTAGTATAGACGTTTTTTTAGATAGATTGTTAATTACACTGTGACACTGACTGCAGAAAAATATTACAGTAGTATTTGAGTATGTCCTATTTTACAGTGCATGGGCATTGTAGATTTGTTTAATCACTAATGTCATTGCTTTAGGGAGGATGTGTTTTAGACACCATGAAACGTAGGGATGGCACTACTTTTTAGAGTAATTATCGTAGAATAATGTAGCTGCACGGGTACTATGCCTCTGTTGTAGCTCCAGAATATTCTAATACACCCAATCCTAAGCTTTTTCTATTCTGGGTGACATTGTTACGTGCAGCATTTGTGGCACCCACATTTGATATTAAATGTTCTCTACTTTTTTCATTCGAAGGTGGAAACCACATTTAGAACGAGGTAGGATATCATGAAGAAAAGAAAAATGGCGTGATCTAAGGGTGGCATGGACGTACATTTGTTCCTTAAAGTCGGACGAAAATTGAAGCACTAGATTCGATGCTGTAAATATGTGAGTGTGAACATAGAAAAGGTCACATTTTTCACCCACAATGTGTGAAAAAACAAAAGCAATAGCTGTAGCACGGTCGTGTAACGTGGGTGGAATGGTGCCGTCACATACCTGAGGACAGAGGTGCGACGTGGTTGATTCTCATAGCCGTCATGGATGTCACTGACGACTGCCACCAGTGATCCGTGAAGTAAGTGGGTAAGCACGGTGGAATCTTCTAAAACTATCTAACATTATGTGTAGCAACTAGACGCTGCCAAAGTGGGATTTCGTGAAATGCAAGTAATGTTTGGAACAAGTTTTTCAAGCAGACGACACAGAAGACTCTTCTTTCGTTGTGTCTTTACTCGCGGGATGCCGGAGTGGCCGACGGGATGCCTTTCTGGACTTGCACCAAAAGCGTACGGAAGGGTTTTCTGTAGCGGCGATGACAGGAGACTGGGTCGAAACCTCTGCAATGTGGCGCCCGTAAAGCTATCGCTTCAAAACGACCCGATTCCGGCCACGTTTTGCTTATGTGTTCAACATGTTAAAAAGACACACACAAATTTTTTTTTGTAGTATTTAGATAAGACGGTATGTTAAAAAATAAACTTCCCCTGAAAAGAAACGTTTTAAGCACAACACGAGACTCATTTGAGCGTTGCCAAAACATGCTTCTATTTTGGGGTTGACATCTCGAAATGCAAGCATGTTTTGGAATTGCTTCAAACACGAAATGAGTCTCATAACATAAATAATGATGCCAAGTCGCTGACTGATTTTTCAGGCTTTGCAGGAACCGAAAAAACATCTGAATAATAGAACAGCCCGAAAAATCAGCAGATTAAAAAACTTGCCTTTATTACGTCTAAGCGGGCTTAAAAAAAAACTATGAATAGTGCTTTGCTTCAGGTTACGCCTCCACTTGCATTTGGCCACTTTCTATTAGCTTGAGAATCGCTGCCTTCTTTTCTAGTGTTATGGTCAAGTTCTTTCTGCGCTTCTTAGCAAAACGCAATTCACTGAGACAAGATGAGAGGCGCATTTCTACGACTGCAGATGTGCAGAATGGCGAATAAACGAAGAAAAATGGTAACAGTGAATGATAATGCCGTGCAGCTAGAGAAAAAAAAAAGCTGTAGCATAGCGTCATTTAGCGGTGGGACTTAGCAGTACTCGAGTAGCGCTGTCGAACCGGGCCAATCCACGTGCAGCCAACATAGAATCTAAAATGGCGGCCTCTCAGTGGCATGTCCCCCCCTCCGATAGCTCGGGACAATTTTATCCGAAAAATCTAACTTTCACACTTCAAACTGTCTGAAACATCAGTCGTGAATATGCACATTTTCTATTGGATAGGTCACCTTTAGGTCCGAAATATTTAACAAGTCCAAATTATCGGAATCCAAAAAATCGGTCGGTGACTGTATTTGTTTTGCTTTTTGCTGAAGGACTTTTTTTATGTAAATGTTTTTGGGAAGCTTAGAGGTTCATTGCCTCTTTAATGTGGATAAAAATTAATAACCTTATTCCACTCTTTTCGGTATCGACTCTGACTGCATTCATATCCCCGGTTGCTCACAGGACGATACTGGGTGGCAAAGGTGCGGCCACTTCAGAAGCTGCTGCGGCCGTTTGACGACTCAGAAGGGTAAGTGGGATCCTGACTGTCCGGTGGATCTTGGGCCCCTTTTTGCCACCATGTATATATCCAGGCAAAGTTTCAGGTCATTTCCACTGACCTCAATGACAATTGCTGGATCGCGCATCCCCGCTCCGCGAATGCGGCCACCGGACGGCCATCTTGCATGCCGTTTTTTTGTTTTTTTTGCTAGCGTTGCAGAGGTCGGCGGCAATGTGCTAAAGGCACATTTTCTACTTGTTCGTCATCATTCGCTGAAGACGTTCTTTAAGATCCTGTGTGAGGCACGATAATTGCCGTTGAGAACATGTGGAAATTTTACAAAAGCACAATGCTGCAGAAAAAAGACACAGCTCGTCGAAAGCAAGTTTCGCCAGTCTCGCCCCGTGTTCAAAGCTTCCTTGGCACGCTGAAGTGCTGTGTCTCCGACCAAGAATTGACACCGTGTGAATGTGTTTTGCGAGTGCAATGTGCGTGAAGTTGTATGTAAAGGTACTACTCATTGAAAGTAAGCGTCGCCTGTCGCCGGTCTCGCGGCGTGATCTAAGCTTCCTTGGCACTTCGAGTGCTGCATCTTTGTGCCTTTGCACGCTTGGATATCGATCAAGAATTCACGCCGCACCAAAGTTCTGAAGATGTGTCGCGCGTAGATGTTTTTAGATCATGTATATATGTATTGGCCACAGAGTTCTGGATCGTCCAGCTGTTCCGGTGAGTTGCTATCAATAAAAGGGGGAGATCTGTACATGTTCTTATGTACTATATTAACCATGGCTATGTCCCAAATCTACTCTAATAGATTCCGTGGGAGCACGAATAAAGCAATGCTGTGGAGCAAGGAGGGTTTTCGAAGGCAAAAATACAAGACGGTGAGAATGAAAATCTTTGAAGCGTGGCGTCATGTACAATCTGTTGACTACGGTAATCACAATTAGGCGAGCCGCGTTCAAACGTCAAGTGCAATTAAGCGGGTTAATAATGAGCCAACACTGATCAGTGATGAGGAGCTGTTGTTAATGGTGTACAATGAGATTCAGAATTAATCAGAAACAACTTAAAAATCAAACAAAAGGGGGAGGGTGTAGATGTCGTAAAGCGCTCATTGTCATTGTGCTTTGCTATCGCCGGCTCAACCGGTTGAGTGCAAAAAATGTGCAGGATCACGGTGCAATCTTTGTGCACGATTGGCTTTTAACTGAATTTTTAACGAGCATCCGATGGGCCGCAGCCAACGCGTCGATCCGTCAGATCGTGGCATTGGTTGTGGTCGGACTAACGACGAAAAAAAGACGTACCTTCCCCCCCTCTTCCGTCGCTACTGGACGCTGGATTAAGCTCGTTTCTGGACCACAAGTGCCGCAAGTATACAGTCGTCAGAGTAAAGTAAGACACTGATCCAGAGGCACATATGGCTTCACGCACATTGCACTCGCAAAACACATTCACACGGTGTCGATTATTGATCGGTATCCAAGCGTGCGAAAACACAGAGACTCAGCACTTCGGCGTGCCAAGGAAGCTGTGAACACGCCGCCAGACCAGCAAAACTTGCTTTCGGCGAGTTGCGCCTTTTTCCTGCGGCACTGCGCTTTCGTAAAAATTTGCACGTGTTCTCAACGGCAAGTATCACGCCTCACCCAGGATCTTAAAGAAAGTCTTCGGCGACTGATGACGAACGAAAAAGAAACGGCATGCAAGATGGCCACCCGGTGGCCGCAGTTGCGCTGCAGCGAACAAGCAAGGATGTGCGATCCAGCAATTGTCATATAGATCAGTGGTCATTTCAGGAATTGGGAGTACCGAAGCGGGTTCCAGTTGGAGAAATAATGAATTGAACGTCTCGTGCATATAGAATTGCAAGATTGACGAATAAGACTTGGCGACCATTCGTACCTACTACATTTATATCTTTTTTGTCCCTACTGCGACATGCAGGGCCACACTCTAGTATATATTCCACATCACTGCAATGTATGCCATGGTGTATACTTAAATTCATTTTCTTTTTTTTTTAAAAGGGACCGGTGTACGGATGTCGTTTTGATTGCACTTGTATCGGACAGGGTTGGCAGACATTAGGACATTAGATGAGAGGATAACCGTCATAATCAGTAGACTATGTAATTAACCAATATCTGCTCATTAACTTTGCTGATGGGCCCTTGTGGTAATGGTGATGGTTTCTTGTGGTGATGGGTGCTTGTTGTGACGGGGTTGTGGTGACAGGCCCTTGTGGGAATGGGTCCTTGTGGGGATGGGTTCTTGTGGTGCAGGTCCTTGTGTCTGTCCCTGAGCTGATAATTTCTTGTGGTGATGGGTTCTAGTGGTGATGGGTTCCAGTGGTGATGCATCCTTGTGGTGATGGGTCTTATCAATGTCCAGCTGGAAGGCATCGAGGGATCTGGTGCATCGGCTCCAGTGCCACGCCTGGAATCCATGTCCCGCCGGTTGTGCTGTCACAGTCTTCACCAACAAACCCGTCCTACGAGGTACTGCCACTCCTTTTCAAATGTACATGTACAAATTGAACAAATAAGCACCAAACAATTCTGTGCTTTATGTTTCACAATTTCTGTGTTTTGCAGTGTTATTCACTCTGGGAGATGTAAATTTTCCCTGGGTTATGTAGCAAGTTTTTTTTTTGTTTTTTTTAAGGGACTTCTTTGAAGATGCTTTGGGCACCAGGATTCCAGATGGCCATCACACTGTAATGGAAGCGGAAGCCAAGCCCAGCCACAGCAAGAGGAGAAATGGCCGTCCTGATCAGGAGCCACTACAACCTTGACTTTCCTCACGAACGTTTCAGACAACTTTTGTGGCAGTTTTGGGGGCTTGCCGATCGAGTCTGCCGTGCTGTAACCACCAAAGAGACTGCATTTGTTTTATTTTTCTTATTGAATTCGGTGGTTTTATTGCCCACTCTGTAAGCTTCAGGATATCGGCTTCACAGCTTCGCTACCAGGTGCTGTTAAACTATGTTATGGTTGCAAATAAACGGCAGTCTCTATACAACCCCATGGCCGTTAGAGCTCCGTGGTCAAGCATGGAGCTGCAATGGCCGTGTAACGGCAACTACACAAAGCTGTCAGAATGGGCACAGCCGTTTATTTGCAACTGCATTAAAGTCAATCAACTCCCAAGTGGCCAAAACATGAACTGTGACAGTAGGTTTAAAAAGTTTTCCATTACTGACAAATGAACCCACAGCTGAACGAGGGTTCTGCTTTTCAGCAGAAGTGTTTACCAAGAAAAAATTTTGTTTTTGTTTGCTATTTTTGCGCATTTATTTTTTGCAGCCACACATTTGTAACCAAGCACCAGACATTTTTTTAGCTGGTTTCCTATTTTTATGTAAAAGTTGTCATAAAACTAATTACAAGTTTTCGTGCTTTTTTTTTTTTTTACTGATTTGTGTGAAGAAATATGTGCACAACCTGTGCAGTTGTGTGCCACAAGTTGTTTGTGCATAAGTTTCGTGCAGTCTGCGAACAGCTGCGCACAATTTCTGCAGCAGTGTACAAACACGTGTTCTTTGCACACTTTTTAAGGCTGCATCATTGATGTTGCCCATTTTAACATACACAGTGACTGAAGTTTCTTTTTGACTTCATCTTAGTTCCTGTGAAATACTGTAAAACGCTGAGTGAGCTCTCTTCTTCCAAAAATATTTAAATCACCAACTTTGATATTACTTCGACTCCGCTAGCACAACCAAAGTCCATGCGACACCGAAGCACTCGCAAAGACTCAATGCCTGTGTTGGCCGGCAGGCAACTGACGATAAACTTATGATCGTATCGATCGGGGAAATCAGTAAATTATGTACGCTTAAACTTCTTTTCTTGAACTATTGTTCAAATGTGCCGATTGGAATTATTTGTTTGCAGTAGTGGTTTTTATTAGGGAAACAATAATGTGCTGTGACTTGATGGTTTACAAATGTTGGTGGGTCATTGCAGTGTGTGGAGGCCACAAAAGTTGCTGTCTGAAAATGGATTGGGGGAACCGAGAACACGATTGGTTGTTGACGCAGAACAATAAAATGATGTCTGTTATTCACCTGGAGCATCCATTTTTTGAAGGGGGGGGGGGGGGGGGGGAGAAGTGCCATTTGATTGCTGTTTTTAGTTTGTCCACTCACTCTTGACCTTGTTAGTGAGCACATTATAGTTGAAAGCAGAAGAAACAAGCATGGCAATGTAAAAGAACTACTGAATCTAATGTAAAACAACAAAACACAGATATCTTAACAGCACCAAATATTAACTGTCCAGCCGCTTTGTGGCAAGTTACTGTCGTAGTGTGCACTACTGACTTCTGCTCTTTGTGGAAAACGGGTATAATTCATTTGACCCCTCACTATGCGATGTCTCACGTTTCCAAAGAAGCTTGGATACATGTGCCAGCCTTCTAGACATAATCGTCAAGTCAGATAGCGAACTAAGATCTGTTAATTAGCTTTTTCATTAGTGAGAATTAACATGGCTCCAAGTAGAAACCTGCCGAGCGTTATCGCAAACCACAAGATCAGTAAATTTGGGAGGTGTGGTGGTGCACTTGCTCGACGCTAGCGGTGCGGAAACAAGGACGATAAATGTGTAGTGGTGTCATCTGCATTTTTGCACTGCCAGGATTGTGCCTGTTCTAAGTGTAACTTTATACACCATCATCTGCATCTTTATCTTGTGCATTTTTGCATTACGAGCCCCACGCTTGTTTGTATGGTAACTTTATGCACCTTTATCATTCATATTTTTGCACCGCCAAGCCTCGCGCTTGTGCAAGTGGTGTCATTGCATTTTCGCACCGGCAGCCTGGTACCAGTTTTGATATTCAGAGGTTTTTGAAGATGCTCGGCCAGTTTCTAAATGGAACCATGTTTACTTAACTAATTAAAAAGTTAATTAACGGATGTTAGTTAATTATTCAACTTATTGCAACCATCAGTGCCCTATGCGATGTTAATGGGTGTTCCCACGACAAGGGAGTTTGGGGGGGGTGCCCATTTTTCGACAAGGCAAGGACAGGATGTCGGGGCTTACGAGGTGGTACGGAATGGAGCACTGCAATGATGCACAAGATGCAACGTTCGCGTGCACGTCGGCACTGCAAAAGGTCGATAGACACTGGATCGCTCGGCGTTTTATGTTACAGGAAGATCTAACGTCCCGTGCCTTGGGGTAGTTTTAGTAATTCGTCCCGACGACTCGGACGACGACACCTGGGACTCCGCAGATGCCTTTGCGCGTGCGTCATGTCGTTATCGAAACAATCTACCAAAACCCTCTAACTTTCTATGATCCGAAAGCATGCGATGCAAAGCCGACTCGGACACTTGCATCTGAGCATAATCAACTGCATTACAACTCCTCGCATTCCACTACAACGCGTGATGCAGACCTCCCTCGCCGCAACAACCATCTGGTCGGAAGCAGTCGTAACGCGGTCACTCGCACTCAAATGCCCGAACCAGCCTCCGAAGCGGCGCCTTTCCAGAGCAAGCAGGCGACTCGGTGAAGTGATTCATGCCATACTCCGTTTTAAGCCCGAGCTTAGCTAGTGCTGCGATCAGGTGGAGCCAATCGAGTGGGGCCAAGAGTCTATCCTCGCGGGTGCTCGTCGTCGTCGTGCTTTGCTATCGCCGGCTCAACCGGTTGAGCACAAAAAAAATGTGCAGGATCACTGTGCAATCTCTGTGCACGATAGTCTTTTAACTGAATTTTTAACGAGCATCCGATGGGCCGCAGCCAACACTACAATCCGTCAGATCATAGAATTGGCTGTGGTCGGACTTTACGCGAAATGGAGCATATCTGTGGGTAGTGGAGCGCAGGGCCGTACCCAGAAAAAAATTTCGGGGGGGGGGGGGGGGGGGGGGTTTCGGACAACGGCGGCCATTTTGAAAGTGTCTATTGTCTTATTTTCGCCTACGAATCATGTGCATCGGTGGCATATAATGGAGAGTTGCAGCAAACCGGAGAACCGGTCCCGGTTTGGTATCTGGTAGCCGACCGGCGCCACTGCGCGTGCGCAGAGGTGGAGATTAAAATCGGCTGGCTGCAAGTGCACCGACCAGGGCCGTACCCAGAAAAAAATTTCGGGGGGGGGTCAGAACCCCCTAACCCCCCCCCCCCCTGGTTACGGCCCTGGTGGAGCGGACCTGTGGGCATAGGAAGCGGGCAAGTGGACGAACAATAAGTGCGGTGCCACGAGCCAAGCTTTTCGCACCCGTAGCCTCGGTTCTTCCATAGCTCTTGAGAGACCTGGAGCGTACTATTCTTTTGGCAATTTAGCATAGCCATAAAATCCTGTACGATTCTCTCTTCACCCATGGTGAAGAGAAAAAATGCAAGAAATTACAGGGCAGCAAATTGATGGTCGAGGCAATTTTGTAGAAACCACGAGGGTGATTATCTATGAATGTGATAGCATTTATCGTTGCACACCGCCAAATTTAGCGGGAAAACTGAACTGGTGCACAGGTCGTGGCATCAATTTTTCGGCTAAATTTAGCGTCTTCTAGGACGACGCTAAATCCTTGTTCTGGGGACTACCCTAGGGGTTGTCGTTTACATTGTCCTCTGGGACGTTGTCCTAGATGCTGTCCTTGATGTCATCTAGGACGATGATCTAGAGGACGTCAAAGACGACATATAGAACGGCCCCCAAGATGAACTCAAGGACAACCTTTAGGACGACCTCTAAGAAGACCTCAAGGACAACGTCAAAGACTATGTCTAGGACAACATCTAGGGTGATCTCAAGGACGACCTCAAGGCCAACGTCAAAGCCGCCGGGTCCTTCGAAGAGGATGCAATTGTGAAGGAATACTACCACTTCGCATACGCACAACGCAATGGGGTGCAAGCACAGCGAGCTAAAATAGTCTACTGCACATTAAAGGGGTATGGAAACAAAGATTGAAATATTCAAATTTCGTTGGGAGTGGGTCAGGCATGACGGATAATAACCGTAAATGATAATCGCACGTCTGTATTTTGAACGACTGGCTCTATTTTTCGTTCCAAACGGTGCACTCGAGCAAGCGCTCGAAGAGAAGCGAACGGAGAGCGCGATGCGTCATGGGATGTCCGGCGCAAACAAAAACAGAAAAGATTTCCTGCGTTCGTGGAGTAGCAAGGCAGGCGTGGTTATGAGCTTTGCCCTTGGCGGCAATGTCAGCGTTGTGGTGGTGTCAATAGCGTCGGCGCGTTACAACCGAGCCGTTCAAAGTACCCGTGGGGTGACGAGCCTGTGGCTGGCCCAAGGAGCACGTAGCTTCCACAACACTGTCAGCTTAGGGCTGAACGGGGCAGGGAAAGCAACTTTTGTTTGAGTTTTGAGGGACGGGCTAATCTTCCAGGGGGAGAATGGCCGTTTCCGGTTGCACGAACGAGGGTCCGAAAAAGAAGGGAGTCCTTCCTTTCAGTCTTCTTGGACCGTTTGGTACAATGCGCAACTTGTGAGTTGAGGAGGAAAGCTAAGAGGAAAAATGTTGAAATGCCAAAGAGCGGCGCTGCTCCGAAGGAATCTGCTACGTCACGACTACGTAGCAGATCCCACAACGTTGCTAGACTACCTCCCAAATAGGCTCCGCATGCATCCACCAGGTGCGCATTGAAAGATAGTTTATTTAGCTTTAAAATTAGTTTTCTTGTGCCTTTCAACGGAAGACTGGTATTTTTGAGGTTAGGGTGCAACACGCAACACATTCAAGCTAGAAAATGAGCGCTGGACTTTTGTTTCCCAACCCGTTTAAGTGGCTAGAATATACATAGCTGAAAATCTTTAGTAGTAGATTAATAATGCTATCACATTAATATTGGATGTGCAATTTTGGGGGAGAAGACGGCAAAATTAAATAAAAAAATAAGCGATAAACACAACAGCACACGCTATCAACTGCACGACGCAGGAACCGATGCCACCGCAGATTGGAGATTCGGCAGATTTGCGTTCTATGGTGCGATAAGCATGCAGGAACCCACTACAAACTCGTGTGTCACGGAAATCAATATCGTGAGCACCGATCACAGACACGTCAAACTCGGGTTTAATGGCGCAATGAACACGAAAGAAGCCCCTACGAATCGCCTGTCACACGTGCCGATACCACAGATTGCATGGTTGATGTGATTTCTGCTGGGCGTCTGTGCGATGCTCGGTGGGAACCGGGGATGGGCGATGCTTCAGAATTTTTAACCTATGAATATTTTCCCGGAATAGAAAACGGGCAATATGTTGGGAGGGGGCGTTTGTATGCGCTTTTACGGTGCTTATAATGAACTCGTCCAAGTTCCATTTGAGGTGTCTGTTTTCCGTCGCTCCCGTTACGGGCCTTATTTGCGGCAGGAGGGAGGCACGATTTATTTAAAGTTGAATCACGAAGGCTTCAGCAGATATCTCTTAAATGCGATAACATTTTTCGGCAGCCCCCCGGAAAAACCTGGATTTGTATTACGAAACAAATGTGAATGCGTTGAAGAGCAACGAAAGGAATAAATTGAGAAAAAAAAAATTAAATTCTGAAGGTTCGCCACAGGATCAAACTTGACACCCGATCACTGCGCCAAGGAGCAAATTGGCGAGTCGGAGATTATTAAACGCGAGAGCATTTCTTTTGCCAACCAACACTGCAAAACGTGCAGGTAGCAAGAGCAGGTGGCATTGAGTTTCGATCTTGACGCCACGCCGCACAAGGGCTCAAGCAGCAACGAAGATGCAATCAAATGCAAAGAGCACGCTTTCAACAGCGGGCACACCTTCAAAATGGGTCTACGATAGAGGTCACTTACAATGCCTCAAAAGAGAAAGCAGTGGACTGAAGCACCTGGAGTCTGCGTGTTCGTCGTGCCAATGAAATGTTGGAAGAAAGGGAACGGTTTTTGGCTAGGGGGACAGAGAAACGAGGTGGGCTCGTTCTGCTACAACCGGAAGCCCGAGCGAGGAAACGAGGTTCATCTCGCTTTAATCGGTGAAATATGGCCTCCGTAGCAGAAACATAGAAATGGATCTTGCCTGCATCGAAGCACCGTAGAAATGCAGCCCCATTTGGAAATACCTCGTTTTACTTCACGATGCAAAATAAGGGGTATATGTACACAGACAGAAGCACCGAAGGCAGCGTGACATTGAACACAAATGACTGGAATTATCGCGGACTGTTTTCCACTTGTAACTGCGGTTCCCTTTTTCACGTCTCTGGAGCGCTGCTCGTCCCGCCCGCTGAGGCTGCCTGTCTCTTGGCTTTCTTTGAGGCTCGATCTGAAAATGGGGAGGAAAAAAAAATAAGGACCAGCTGCTGTGCACTCGCCTCGATTGTGGAACTTCTGGTTAGTCGTCTTCCATGCAGGGACTGATACACTGAGGGACCCCTTCTACCAAAGGTGCATCAACACTAAAGGGGCACTCCAGAGATATTTTTTGGCTACCCCAAAAAAAACTATATTTTCTGAATTACCGATCCTTAACCTTCCCAGTAAGCTATATAGTACCGCGAAATTCAAAATAAATAATATTCTCTATTGCGAATGGAGCAGGGAGAGGGAGCACGGAGCACCCTCTCCCTGCTCCCTCCGCAAAAGTTTTTTTAATTTTTTTTCTATCAAGCGACCGCCGCGGCCGCCCAGAAAAAAAATAATAAAGCCAGCGTTCCCTACAAGCTGGCTTTCCCCCAATCCGGCTGTTCGCGTTGGAAGAAAGCCAGCTTGTAGAGCAAAACGGCACTCTTGGCAATAGACTTCTTCCAAAACCAACGCGCCCCATTGCGGCGAAATATCACGCAGTGCACTTTGGGAACTATTTGGCCACTCAGTTTCGGTTTCAAGTGAGCAGGTTCCCCCCCCCCCCCCCATCTCATGCTATCACGCCGCGACCGAACGCGCTGATTGCGTTTTCGATTATCTGACTTGTTACGAATGTACAATACACTCATTCTCGAGCGATAGAAAACGAAGACCGGGGCACTTTCCTTGGTTCCCGAAACACCGGATATTGTGCATGCGTATGCAAACGTAGTAAGACGTGGCTTAGTCACCTCACCCCACGAGTGCATCTTTGAGCTCAATGTCAGTAATCCCGTCTAGTAGCAGTGAACTACAACTGAAATTTGGTCACCTTGAGCCCTACACATATTTTGTTTGCCAAACGTCCTCTTCTTGTTACTTCATTGGGCGAAAAGCAAGCCACATCTTCACAGGATTATCAAAGTTGAGCCCAGCGTTGACCCATGAACTTTTAAGGAAATGCAGTAAATTCAACCTCACTACTGCACAAAAGTTACTATGATGTCTTCCTCGTGTCATCACATATCTCACACTCAAATTTTATGCTGATAGAAGATTAAGTTTTCGCAAACACCGAGATCGGCTAGCTACGACGGAGGCCCTAACAAGCGTCCTCTACTCCTCGGTAAGCCCTTTTGGACGAGCTTTCCCTGTCACCCAAGATCTGTGCCTAAACGATGTGTCTGAAATTATCTCGGCATACTCAGTCAGGAAGAAAGCAAACACATAACGAATATTATAGCCATTAGCAACCGTCAAATGCGCTTTAAATAACTTTGTTCGCTTGGCGCACCGCATAAGGGTTCATGCCCGTCCGGCGGACTTCCGGCGAACGGTGCGACATTCTACACACAAGTGCTCGGCTTTTGCTTTCTTAAAACGGTTTGTATGTGCGAATGTGCCTATATGATTGGCAGGATAACTTATGCGCATACATGTACTCAGGCTCACATACTCAGGCATATTAAGAAAAACAGTAATCACAAAAAGTTATATTTTGTCTATGGACGCACGAAACAAACTTCCCGATCAACAATACTAATGTAAAGGCTCGAGCTAGATGTATGCATATATTGGTTGCTACAGCTTGCTGATTCGCACACAAGCAAGATCCCCAAGCTTCGCAGCGCCGAAATTCTCAGTACTGGCTTGTACACATACCTCGAAACGCTAACAGAAAGGCTCAAGTACAAAAATACAACAAGCATGCATTAAGACAAGCTATACGTCTCGGGGCTTGTGCTAAAGCTTCGAGGTCTGGCCATTTAGGTTAGTTTAGAGACCACAAATGACGCTTTCGGGACCAGAAAGCATGAGATAACGGCCGTTAATAGTCCACGCTCTGTGTGTAACCTCTTGTTGGCGTGTCGATCGAAACCGAAACCATGCCACTCTCCTCCCTGGCCAGCTAGTTCCCAGAGTGCAACGCGCGACGTGTTGCATGCAGGGCTTTATGGAAGTAGTCTATTCAACGAATCGGTAGCGGCTGCTATATTTGTTCGATGTAACCATAGTTTTTGCTATGTATTATCACTGTAACATTACTGTGCACAAAAATTGTTCGATATAAGGGATAATTCGATGTAAACGGGTTCGATAAATTCGGCTTTGACTGTATTATTCACTCGTATTGTCACTTTGCTGGAAGACTAATTGAACAGGATGGCACACATGCTGCCGCGCTCGCTAGATTATTCTACTAATATATGCGGACCCTTCCCCGCTTGATGGTTTACGGAAGCTTCGGCAACCAGGAGCAGGGACACCGCGACAACGATGACACCCCCCGTTTGCTCATATCTTTTACCGGTAGTTCTACGCCCAGCTGCCAGGATCGCGGCAACCGACGGCATGACACTCCGGCTCGTGTGGCGCCGTCTGTCGCTACTTCGGGACCACTTTCTACGCATGGTTGGTGTAGGGCACAAAACACACCTGTCGAGGATACTAAACACACCGGTCAGGAATGTGTTCCAGGCCGTAGTACGGTGCCTGGAACCAGGGGGCGGATCCAAAACTCTGTTTTGGGGGGGGCAGAAAATTTTTAAGGATACTATTCTCCCATTCCTTCTTGTGCACAGGAGTTCACCCATGTCAAACTGCCCTCCGAGAAGGGGGGAGGGAGGGGGGTCGACTTTGTTTGGAGGGGGGAGGGGCCGCCCCCATCGCTCGCCCCTTGGATCCGCCCCTGCCTGGAACACATTCACGACCGGTGTGTTTAGTATCTATTTCGCACATGCATCCAAAGTGGTCCCAGGGTGCCGACAGATGGCACCACACGAGCCGGCATGTCGTGCTTTCAATTGCCGCAGTCCCGGCGACCGGGTGCAGGCGGCACAACTGTAGCAAAGGGCCAAACGTACGCTTGACGGGAAAGGTGGCCGGGATCTGGTTTCCCCGAAAGGCCACGGGCAGCACGACACAAGGATCCAGCGGAAGCACCTCTTCCGGCCCCGCCACGCAGTCGGCATTCAGTGCAAACGTTCGCTGCTGCACCATGGTGTGCAGATCCAGGGAGCTACGCCGGAGCGGAGAACGTGACGGTCAGATGCCGCCGGAGTTGCCGACTCAAAAAACAAAAAACTTACATTACGAGACCCGAAAAAGCCCGCCGAATTTCGGACGTAGGGCGAGGACAACTTCAAATAAAGTTTAACGCCATTGTTCTGCTCAAACCAGTATTATAAATAAAAAGAAACCTTGGAAGGAAGCTCTCATAAAGGACTCTTATTTGAATTCCCTGGGCTTATTTCATTTCACACATTCGGGAAATGCTTTCGTACATTTGTGCACAAATCAGTTCATACACATTCCCACTGTAGTGTGTCTCAATGGCAACGTGAGCATTACTTTTACTGACAATAATTTTGCTCAGACTAAGCAAGGACGATGACCCCATGACTCAAAACTTAAGCTGTTTAGGATTGACAAAGGGAAACTATAGAACGTTGGGCATCAATGTGAATGCTCTCACCCTTTATCCTCAGCCGTCTTGAGCACCTGCACTGTTGCTCGATCCTTTTTGTGATCGAGGATATAGTATCCGGGCCCGAGCCTGCATGGAAGTTGGCACTTGTCAGCGAGATGCACAACTAATTAAAGATAGGTTAGAACAGTAGAAACACGGACCACCACTTTTTTCAATGGCAACGATCTGGTGAAATAAATAGAAAGGAAAAAGACGTTTAGACCTCTGCACTTTTTGCCCAGGAATTAGACTGCTTCGGTTTTCAAACGAAGGCCTACAGTTGGAAGTGTCCAACTGTTTCACTTTGCCATGCCCCGCTGAACTTGGCAGAGGAATTGTGACATCACATTGTGCGATACCATGACCTTGTGTTACACTGTGACATCATGTGACACCACTTTATGTGATATTGTGATGTCACGTGACGTGACATGACACTGCGATGCGACGTGACCCTGTTATGTCATGCCATGGGAGATCAACTGTCTCCCATGGCCTTGTATGGTGTGACCAACATCAACACGAGCCAACAAGGTCCGTAAAGTGTTCTTGTAAAAAGCTATAGCTTAGAAGAAGTGATTTGACAGTTCGCAACAAATAAATCTACTGTCACTGTGTTTTTAACATAGACTAGGATGTTTTACAAGGTTTTCTAAAAAAAATCTATGTTCTTTGTCGCAAAGGTTGCCTGGAATCGTATCGTTGCAGGTTCTCTTCCGAGCCCGATGTTAGACATTTTGAATAATCTGCCGAGTCACTGCGATGCTTCCAGAAGACCTGCTTACTCCGAGAGTCGGCCAAGCACGTACGATGCTCGGTAGAACAGCTCGTCGGGTCTGGAAAAAACAGAACAAAATAATTCCTGTCAAAAAATGTAAAAAATTAAATGAAGGCTATCGGCTGAACCAAGATCTGAACCTTCCTGATCGCATATACAGTCGACCCCAACCATATAGAATCCAAGTACTTCGAATGACTGTCTATTTCGGAATTAGTGAATTACCATTTTATCAAGATGTACTCGTTCCAAATGCAAAAAGGTTGAGTTCTTCCCTCTCACAACCATCGGGGTGCTCCCTACGGTGGGAGGCAGTGGCTTTGCCGCCCACCACTCTGGTTAACCACCCATCTGTACTATGTCCAGTTCACCTCTATATTTTACCTTTACTAAACAAAGCAATGCTGATCTTGAAGATGTGCGATTCCCCAGACTATTGTGTTGGGCAAACATGTGCCACAACACAATGAACTACTAATCCTTGCAAACAAAATCACTGGCAAAGAAAGTGCCGGGAACACTAAAAACTGCAGCAATCGCCCCCACCTCCTCTCCAACGCTCTGGAAACTGTCATATGTCCACATCTCAAAAACTTCTGCGGAGAACCCTGACAACCATATATCGCAAGAACAAATTTTTCGGAGAGTAGTCTGCACTCTGTGTGCAGTCTGTAGGGACTAATTTCAGCTGAAAAAGGAAATTTTTCCTTCGATAACCTTCACTCGGTGCACATCCGCACCTGGTACGGTCCATACACTAGATGCGGGCTATTGAACATATAACACCTTGACAAATGTCCGCTTTATTTGCTCACAAATGAACTTTACATAAATCATCAATAACATACCTTGTCATTCACAAAATCTGTCATATGCCTCGTCGTAATGAACGATCTAGAAAAAAACTAATCCTTGCTTAGTCCACACACGTAAATAGTCTGCACCGTGTAAAATTCCAAATGTCATTAAACATGCATAGTCTGCAGAGTCCGGAGAACACATATGATAATTTGCACAATATACAAACTATGCGCAAAGCTTGCTTTTGTTTGTTAACCCTTTGACGGCCATCGCCATACATGTCCGGCGGTGATTACTACATTTGAAATTGCCCGTCTACACGTGAAACCACGGGCACCGTGGGAGGTGCTGCTATTTGCTATGTCTTCGGGGAACTATATATAAACGTTAAAGCTGCACGGTGTTTGCTAGGAAATTTTATAGTTTTGAAATTAGATGCTTCACGCACGTGATGCATGCGTGATGGACGTTTCACATGTCGGCTCCTCTGGCAGCAGTGGCAATTGGAGCACCTGCTCCTCCAATTCAGACTTTTAACACTTCTCAGAATTGAAGAAACTTTGAAAAGTAGGAATCTGAAATCTGAATGTAGGGGTTAATCGACGTGCCAAAATGAAACCGATAGAAGCATCTAAAGCTGAACAGATTACAAGCACTGTACATCTTTCCACTAGATAGTTAAAAAATAATGTATGCACCGACTTTTCCTGTATACTGTTCCTTTGTAAACCAAGTCCGACCACTAGGAAACATTGTACAAAAGATTCGACCGTCACCAAGCGCCGGGCGCACCAAGCACCTGGTGCTTGGCTACTCCCAAGAACCCGCACCTGAAGCTGCTGCTCAGTGTCGGGAGGTCCCCGGTGCCCAGCTCCTCTGCGAGCAGGACCTTGCTGCTCCTCACGTCCACCCGCACTGCGTAAGAACGAAGAGTGATTTTTCACAAGTCGCGAGAGTCGCCAGCCAGAGTCACTGGAGAGCCATGTTCGGAGAATCACCATCCCCTTTATCCTAGTGTCTATAGCCACTCGCAAGGTGGGAGTGGCAGGGAGAAACGTCGGTTGTCCGCCTCGTGTGCGAGCTCCCTACCTCCGACGACAGTGTCTTGTGCACCCCGTGCGCGCAGTCAAAGCACTCCAGAGGTTCCTTTCCACTCTGGAAGTGACTAGGACACTGTCATGGCACTTGCTCGCCTGCTTGCAACATGTGTTGTTTCCCGGCGGCTGATGGCGACAAATTTCCTATAGTGCAGGGTCTGATCGAGAAAGGTAAACCTGGCTTTTTAGCCCTCACAAATAAACCACGCATCTCAGAGAGCCGAAACACTGTGAGAAACTGATGGCAATGGTGATGATAAAATGCAGAAGTTAGAACGGGTGACATTAGTTGGATTAAAAGATACAAAAAGAATGTATGAGCCGATGTCCACCTAAGCCTAAGTTGCATCCTATACTGATATTTGAGATTGTGGGCACCTGTAGCATTTATTTCAGTAAAAAAAATTTGACAGTTAGAAAGACAATACCGTTTTCTTTTTTGCGGACAAGTTTCTTAATTCACTGACCTCATTGCTACATGCAACCACAATCTCAAATTTCAATTTGATGGATACTGGGTTTACCTAGCTGGACATCAGCTCACAGAATTTGTTTTTCTTTTGTATCTCTCGATCCAGGTAATGTCATGTGCTCAAAGTTTCGCATTTTATCACCACCACTAGCATCACATTCTCACAGTTTTTCAGTTTTCTCCAAAGCGTAGATTATTTATGCAGGCCGAAAAGCCGCATTTAGCTTTCTCGATTGGAACCTATAGGTAGTTGCAAACATTGTGGTTTAACCCTAAAAACACCAGTAAACATCCGTCGGTGTCAAAAGTACAAAATCCGTTAAACCTTCAAAACACAAATCTCTAGAAAATTTCGCTCCAGCTAGGACTCTTTTTCCTGAAACTCTCCCATCCTAGTCTTGAACTCTGAACATTATGTTAGCACATTGGTTACAGGACCACTTTCAATGCATGAATGATGTAGGACGCAAACCAGACCAGTCGAAGATCTAGGGACTGTAGTAAAGCTAGTGAATGCCTCTATCGAGATCGGAAAAAGAATAAACATGTAAAACAGGAACAACACAACCACATCTTTTATGAAAGATGTGGTTGTGTTGTCCCTGTAGTTTGCAGACAACATCCCACGTGGCGCTCATTACTCGGAAAAGGTTTATTCCAGATAAGCGTAATTAGCAAATTGGAGAATTCTGCTTGTTTCTTTGGTTCGTGCAGACCCTATGAAATGTGGTAGTCCGGGAACGTTCTGTGGCTCCGAGTTGCGGGAAGCAGGAGAGACTCACCCCTGAGCAGACGGCTGTTTGGTATGAAGACGAGGTGCGCCATCTGCCGGACCAACTCTGCCCTGGTGAAGGCCTCTGCGCCATACTTGGCGTTGTAGTCCAACTTGGGGAGCACGCTCCACTGTCAGGGTATGTGAGGAAAAGGACGGCAATGTCGAAGGGGTCTATCCCACGGGTAGAAATCGGGCTTAAACTGGTTGCATGGACATTTATACAGAGAAAAGTCAGCCTTCTTTGAAACAAGTTTCTGCAGCAGAGAGAAATTTGGCTGCAACAGTATGACAGCTACCCCCGTAGAAATAAAAGCTGCCCCTGAAGAGACACAGTTGCCCCTGAAGAAAAAAAACAAGAACTAGACTTAAAACCTTGAGCCCGTTCACATTTATGAGCTGGTGGGAAGTTTTTTCTTCTGTCTTATGGAAGTAGCAAATATGCATCTTTCCATTTCCACGACGAGTACCCTCTTTTGGGTGCTTATTTTATTTTCAACACTGCTTGTCACTCTAAAGGCCTATTCACACAGTACAGTGCAATCTACTTATAACGATAATGAGAAAACCCAAAAATTCAATCGTTATAACCGATTATCGTTGTATCTGGGCTAGAAACTGAGTGTTTCTAGTCTAGAAACTAAAAAAACTGACCGTTATAAGTGGTTCATTGATATAAGCGGTATCGTTACAAGTGGAATGCACTGTAAATTGTGTAGGCCATTATGTTACAGAAGCCTACATCGATTTACATCGAGTTATGGCCGCAAGTTGCCGGGACGTCCATGGTTCACATGAAGCATAACAAGCAATTCGAGGAGTAGCTTTGCAAGTGATGTAGGAAGCACGTATGGCCTGGAAAGTCAAGGTCGTATCACGGCGTAACGTAAAGGCGGGCTCACACACTTGCTTTTGATTGTGCACAACCTTGTGTTTGCACAATTGCTTGCAAGCCTTGTGTTTTCTTGTGCAAAAAAAACACACTGGCACACTGGTGTCATCTCTGAGGTAGCCCTGGAATTGCATTTGAACTACATTGAAGGTTTGCCAGTATTTGAGAGATAAAGAATTTTATGGCCATTTGCTAGGCAATTTTGTCGGATACGTTAAAACGTGCTTGCATCACAAGAGTTTAATGATACTCTTGAGTTTCCAGATGCCAGTTGCCAACATTCATGACACTCTTCATTGGGTAATTTAACGCGTCACATGTGCGCACTTAATAGCTGTTCTTAGAATGAAGCGATACTGGTGCTAATCGGGCTGATAAACTTGGCGATCTTCCAGAGCCTTCCATACTCTTGAGCTTCTCTCCCTCGGTGCGCACAGGTGGTGCAGCTCCTCCTAGCCTACTTCACTCCTCCTCACCTACCCCCCTGGTGAGATGACCTCCCCGTTAACAAAGTAGCGTGGAGGACCTCACTCTTCTTTTCCCACCCGACAATGACAATAATTAGTGTGAAACTTTTTTTATCCAGCATTCACTTCGAAGAATGTTTCACATTAAAACATGCGACAAGGTATCAAGTTGTTATCTACCGGACGCAGAGCAGACGCCCTGCAGGGCTTTTCCGCCAAATGGCATCTCAGCTCAAGGCGATGTGTTTCGAAATGCTGGAAAGACGCTCGCTTAATAATATAGATGGTCTGGTTTCAATTCCCGCCTAGTGCAAACACTTTTTTACTGTGATTCCTCCCCCCCTCAAGGCTTCAGATTTGGACTTCACGAAATGCCGAACACCTAGTCAGAGAACTTTTCACACTAAAAATACATCTATGAGTAATGGCAGTTTATAACGGCGTCAAAAGATTTTGAAGACCCCAGTAAGAATGTGATGCACAAAATAAAAGAGGAAACGTGAGCAACTTGCAAGTTTCCAGGGCTACCTGAACAGCTCACGGCACAGTTTGTTCGCTCGTCGCGAGTGATCAAAAGGCTGCACAAAAAATGCACTCAATCGCAACCACGCAAGTGTGCCAGTCAGCTTTGAGCAAACACAGCCAAACACAACCCACTGTGTGAGTGGGCCTCAACTGCTGTCACGTGCGAGGCAAGCACAGCACTCACCCTGTCGTTCTCGTTCTCTGCAACGGCGTGCGCCCGAACTCGCAGCAGGATGCGGCTCGAACCCATCTCCCAGAGGTGGTAGCAGACGCTCTCGGAATCTGGCAGAGGAGGCACGTTGTCGCCACCACCGGCTCCTGCTATACAGCCAACTGCTGTCACGCCGGCTCCCTCAGTCGGTGCATGTCACACACATTTCTGACACACAGTCACCAGCAATGCGAGCGGGAACCAGGCAGCCAGACTACGCAGCCTAAAGCCTGACTCACACAATGCAATTCTGCTCGCGATTTCGCAGCCGCGGTGTTGAGCATCGCAGCCTTCAACGCACTTTTTCTGTCGCAACAGCAACCTCGCAACCGCGAAATCATAATTAAAATCGCACCATGTGAATCGGGCTTAACAGGCAGCGAGCGAAGTGTCGGCAGCAGCGCTCGAATTTCTGGATGCCACCCCCCTGTGCAATACGCACGCTACACATGCTATCGTGCGCGTGGCTAAGGATGAGGAGGTATCGTGCGCAGGGCCTACATCTCCACATTTGAACATAGCCACCGCTGCCGACGGGTGATTCCCATTTCGACCCATTCCCATTTTGGCCCATTCTCTTTTTAACCTTCCCGTTTGTACCTTCCCATTTCGATTCGGCTCAAAACGACCTTCTCGTTTCATCTTTTCACATTTCGCCCTATCCCGAAACAACCTTCCCGCTTCGACCATTGTTCGTTATCAGTTGGGGTGGTTTGTTTGTTATTGTTCGTTATCAGCTGGGTTGGTTCAAGCATCCAATGTCTGTCCTCCTTGGTGACCTCATTTCGCCCTCTCCCAAAAGAACCTCGAAGATTTGGTGACCACCAGTCACTTTTTGCACACTTTTCTGGCGATTGTGGTGCCTGCAGTGCTACAAACAAGAATAGCAGTCATCGCTGTCGCCAACACAGGATGTCTCGCTTGTGCTCGACTATTTAGATGACACCTGGATGAATGGCCATTTTTCCATACAACGGTGGAACCACCACAGAAACCGAGGACCACGACCAACCACCACATGGAGTCCTCACACCCTAATGGTGAATTCCGCTCGCAGATCTCGAGCGCTCCAAAACCGCTCCATTTGGAGCGCGCATATTCCGCTCGCAGATCTGGCTCAAGTTGGTCATCTTCCGCTCGTAGATCTCTGGCAGCGCCCGCTCCACGGAGCGCCCCAAACTCCGCCTAACTTGCTCTGCGGGATTTCACGGATCTCTCCGGAAACTGACAGAGCGGCCCACGTGACTTCCGTCTGAATCGGCGGTGCGCATGCGCGGCGAGGTTGGAGAGATCGGCGGGCCGGTCGGTCGTGGAGTTGGATCTGTTCGGGTGCGTCGGTGTTTACTCTGGATTGTGACGGCTCGAACGCTTCTACCTCGCGTAGATCAGGGATAAAAAGCCGGGAATGTGGAGCGTGGCAACTCATAAGCGCTGACGTCTGTGATCGTGAGAGGAAGAACGACAGAAAAGCCGGAGGCAGACGCAAGGTTAGGCCTATTCATTCCGCAGCCAGTGATTGTTTACCTTTTTACACTGCATTCCGTCGGCTTTTTCCCGTGAAATAAAGCAAGAAGTGGTTAGGCAACGACCGCGCAAGTGATGGTTTGTTACCTCTGTGTTTATTAAAGTCGTACTACAAATCTGAACTCCACGCTGGCAATCGCTGTCCGTGCCCCGCCGCTTCGAGGCGGCCGAAAGGTATGTGACGGTGCCGAAGGCGGACGTCTTCGTTATTTGTGACATGGGCGCCGCGGTATGTATAATTTCGCCCGGCCTGTGTCGCGTGTTACTTCTGCAGCTAAGCAGTGACAGTCATCACTGGTCGTTGGAAAGATCAGCCGGCTGCGTTGGTGGGCAGGTCAAGTTCAAGCAGCGGCCATTTTATACGGCGGAGGGAGAAGGGGTGGGGAGGGGGTTTGGGGGAGGTCGCTCCAAAAATGCAAGTTTATCTTCCCCTCGTCGATTCGGAGCGGGTCCCACGGAGCGGAATTTTGCCTCCCTCGCGGATTTTGGAAAGCGCTCCAGATCTACGAGTGGAATTCACCATAAGATAAACGCGGTGCAAGAGGAGGCTCACCCAAACATTCACAGCTTCATTGATCTGATCAAATGAGATGAGGCCTTAACAAGGATATCTTTGCAACAGCTTGCAAATGATGGTGCCATGCGGACCAGTAAGGCATTTTCTGGTCTATGATTTTTTCTCTGCGTCTGCGAGGGTTCAGAGCTTGAAATTGTAAAATAATAAAATTGCAGTCATATGCCTATCAACCTGTCTGATTTATCATACTCCAAAATATCTAGTTCACTATTAGGGAGTTCTAGAATGACGTATGCAAGCACTTTGGGTACCCTCAAAATAGCGTTGTGATATAAAACCATTAGCAACGCTAATTTTAGCTTTGCCAAAGTGCCTGCATACATTATTCCAAGACTCCCTTATTGTACAGAGCGTGACACTGTTAGCGCAAACAAGCGATCGTCGGTTTTTGCTATTTATCTCATAGAATATAAAAAGGCTGCCATCAAAACTAATATAGTGTCATTGGAAGTGGTCATCTGGGCCACTAACCTAAGCGGTAAAATGGAGTGCTTACTAATACCATTTGGAAGCAAAATTCGATAAGGCCCCGACATTGTGTTCGCGGTAACAGTATCGAGCAGTGCACATACAGTGTAGACCGCATATAACGTATGTCGCGGGAGTCGCGAAAATCCGCACTGTAAGCGGTACCGCGCTATAACCAAAACATCAATTTTTCAGGCCAAAATATACATGCCATGAGACAACTTACCTTTGTAAAAGAATTTATTTTATCTTAGATGAAAAATAAAGCTTAGTTTGAGGAAAGTCTTTATTTCACCAGACTAGTACAGTTCTGTCTCAAGTGCGTCACACATTTTGAAAGGAATTAGCGGCTTTTGCCTGGCGCGGCCTTTTAAAGGGACACTGACACCCCCCAAAATTTTTTTTAAATTTTTTGCCAGGCGCTTTATTATGGTGTCGGAGGACTACCCAATTAATATTTTGCAACAGAGTAGCGTACTTTTTTCATAAAGCCAAAAGACGCAACTGCTCGAAACCGAAACCGAAACCCGACGGAGGTCGGAGAAATGGAGAGAAGAGAGCGAGTGGCGGAAATCACGTGGCTACACCCGACCGTGTTTTTTTTTTTTTTTTTTCCTTTTTCCCGTAGCAGACGACATGTGGCGTACGGGAACTGTTCGCCGTGGGATTCTTTTGCAGTTATGTATGTTCCGCTCGTTGTTCTGTACTCCAAAATGAGTAGTTTTGTACATTGAGGAGTTGGAGATGAGTAGTGAGTGCCCGTGGTGAATTTTGATCGGCTCCGAACAGAATACACCCAAGATGTTGCGTGAAGAACTGGCTCACATGTCCTGCGTCCGAAACAGAAGTGGCATTGTGCGACAGAGTTTCCGATAGATCAACGGGATCGGGACCAATGGCTGGCTGCAATTCCTGTAGAACATATACGGGCACCTCGGAAAGCGGACGCTACCTGATTTATATTGCATTTTGTGGAAAGTGATTGCATTGAAGAAAGGGTAAAAGCACAGGCGAGCTGGTGAAGAACTTCCATCGTAAACCGGAGACACGGAAAAATAAAAAAAACGGACAAAACAACAACAAGTCTCAATAATTTGAGACTTGTTGTTGTTTTGTACGTTCTTTTTTTATTTTTCCGTGTCTCCGGATTACATTGAGTTCGCGGGTGTCAAAAAAGAAATCCCATACCATTTAATTCAGCGACGTGTCGTCCACAACATTTGTTTCTTATTATTTTTTTTTTATTTTTTTGTTTCTTCAGTAATAATTGTAAAAAAAAAAAACAATGTAAACATCAAAAAATATTTGAAAAGAAAAAAAAAAAAAGGGGTTTCACGCGGGATCGAACCCGGTTTCACGCGGGATCGAACCCGGTCCCACCGCGTGTAAAGCGGACGTCTTTCCCACTAAGCTACTGGGGCGCATCGACACGGATAACTTTCCTTAGTAACAATTCAGCCGATAAACTGTAAGTTGGAGAGTTTGCTGCCGACTTTCCTCTAGCAAAACCACTCCCGGGTCGAAGTCGGGATGCACCACGCATTGGCGACATTCTCACCTAGTAAAGAAATCGTACGCGTGCATATTCAACTCGAAGTAGACACGTCGCGCTTGACGTTTGCGCGAGCGATGTCTTCAGCCACAAGCAGGGAGCGACGGCTCGGCGACGTCTTCGTGCAAATCGGCTTGGTGGTCGGGCGTGTCGTACGGGATGAATACCAATTCTTTTGACCAGTCCCAAATTTCTTTTTTAAAGGCAGACAAAATTCGCCGGTACCGCGAACGACAGTTCTGAAATAGAGGCCCCACGCCCGTCGTCCGCTGCCATCGCCGTCCCTGCGAGTCCCACGATACGCGAAACGACGCACGCACAGAATGCTTCCGGTTGTCTGTGAAACTTTTTTTTTTAATCAACGTATTTGCAGCTTTTTAGAAGCCACAAAAAAATGGGTTTCATATTTTTTTCTATTTTTAATATTGAGTGTGTGCCTTCAGTGATCCACGACTTTGATTAAATTTGGTGGTCGCATCGATACCTTAGAAAACGGCCCGTGACCGCGAAAAAGAGAGTGAGCGAAACTCGAACCGGCCAGTTCTTGATCGGTGGTTTTCGGGCGGAAAGAAACCGAATTTCAAACCGCAAATTCTGTTCTGGGTAGTTGAGCTCTCATATGTCACGTACAACTAAAAACCTCGGCGAACATAAATACCCTGTCAGTGTCCCTTTAACAGCGTCGCGGGTTGCGGACGGACGTTGTGAGCGTTCAGGATTGCTAACCCTAATCACTTTTCTCCGGAGATGAAAACGCGTGAAAATTCGCATCCTTCATACGGTACGCGCCAGTAATACTTTGAACTTGAGCACACGCATGAAATGCGCCAAATAAGAAATTCGGGCGATGTTCGAGGACACAAATGCTTAGAAATCACCACTGTAGTCGAAGTAAACAAACACGACGACACGGGCGTTTCTGCCGTCTTGAGAGCGCCGCCACGACATCGCCGCACGAGTAGGTGGATCTTCTTTTCTAGTACGTGCTGGGTTATCATAACGACACACAACGAAAATTCACAGTCAAGGATGGCGCTTTTACGCAGAACGATGAGATGAATGCCGTCTACGACGACGATCACAACTGACGCCATGTTTGTGGATAGAAGCAGCCGGCCCGCGACCAGCATGCAACGCGCGCGAACACTTCTCCTCGATCTGCGATTGGTCTGTCGGTGTGGTTGTTAGCGGAGGGGCGGAGGGACGCATGCACGTGAACGACACGTGCGTGCGTTCCTCCGTCGCTATGGCAACTGAAGCCTCTCTCTTCGCTTCTCTCCACTTCTTTGAGCAACGTCCTCGCCCTGCGCCGTCAGCGCCGTTATTTAGTGTCGCACAGGGAAGCGTGCTCGCTGCTCCGGTCGTCGGCGCGGTCGGCGGGCTGTGCCAAAAACCGCACTATAACCGGTATTTCCCTTCGCGCGCCTGCATTTTAAGCGGTATGTAAATACATGGAGTTCTATGGGAGGCGAACCGGTGGTTTAAAAAAACCGCGTTATACCCGGTCCTACACTATAAGCAGTTACGTTGTAAGTGGTCTATACTGTATTCCATTTCGCGGTTACACGTTTTGGGGACCATCTTGAAAAAAATGTTTTAAGTGGTTGAAGTAGGAATATATTACGTTGAAGCTTGTCTGAAAGGGTTGCACATTTTAAGAATACCGTTACATTCTGAGAGAACGCCTGCCCCCGAGAGAGCAGCCATCCTGTTTTTCTGGCTAAATATCTGCAACATAAAAATTCAGAAACATCGGTCACCCCCCCAGATTCCCGTCAGACGTCACACGCTGTCCGACGGGAATCGCATCAACCGCGCAATTTGCTGTACCGGCACGTCTGACAAGCGAGTTCATAATGGGTTCCCGCATTTTTGTCCGCAATGTGCGCTCGCGATATTGGTTCCCGTAACACGCGAGTTGTTCTCTCGTGTATGTTGCACAGTAAAATGTGAATCTGCTCCGTCTGCAATTTGCGGTATCCGTTCCCGTGTCATGAAGTTTGTAGCGGATTCCCGCGTTTTCGTCCGCAATTTGTGCGCACAATATCGGTTTCCGTGATAGGCAAGTTTGCAGCGGGTTTCCACGGGTTTATAGCACCATAAAACTTGAATCTGCTGAGTCCGGGATTTGCGGTATTCGTTCTCGTGAGAATGCGAGTTCTCGGCGGGTTTCTACGGGTCCTTCGCACTGTGAAGCGCGAATCTGCTGCATCCACAGCCTGCGGTATCTTTTCCCGTGACACAGTAGCTCTTAGCGAATTCCAGCATGTTTATCGCATCCTGAAATGCAAATCTGCAACGTCTGCGATATCAGTTCCCGCGTCACATGGTTTGTAGCCTGTGCCACTGTGTTTATTATTAATATTTGATAAAGTTCTGCTGTGGCATCTTTAAAGATAGCCCACCCCATGTTTTTCACCACTTATCTCCTCATTTTGGGTGGGCATTCTTTCTAAACTTTACAATAGTATGTTCACGCATAAAAATATTTCAGAACATGTTCTTAAACAGAAAAGGTGCGCAGACCATTGAAAGGGCACTGAGGCTTGTCTGAAAGGGTTTAAATGAAAAGTGCATTTCGGTAATGGGTTGTAACGGGATGGGTTCAAAGGGAATTGGGCTACACCCCTGTCGACACTTTACTCGCTGCCCACCGCTCGGCCGTTCCAACTCGTATTGCTGGTGACTGTACCTCCGTGTAGTGTCTCTGCTCCGTTGTGGGCATCTTTACTTAAAGGCGGCACTTCACCCCCTAAAAACATTGTTTTTCAGAGCATGACTAGGACATGTCTTTGACAAAAAGAACTTTCCACGAAAAAAGAAATAATATTTATAGCGCAATATGAGACATTTTCAGTTAGGAGCAATTCTGAAACTAACTCCTAGTTTGGGGTCGATGTCCTAAACACTTTCCCGCAGTGTGTGCGAACGCATTCGCTCAACGGCTCCTAGATATAACAAGGCTGTAGTGCTGTACTTTCTATGTCACCGATTAGAGGCCAGCACATGGCACAGATTGTACGCGAATGCTGCATCGAAGCAGCTGAAACTCGTGTTTAGTTGGCAAGGACACCGGTGCTCGTGTCGAATCCGTGCCCTGCGTGACTCTCTTTCATTAGACAGGAGTGAAGCGGGAAGTGCGTTACAGGAAACTGCGGGGAACCAGCCATGGAACACAATCTACCATTATTCCCAATATATAAGTCACAGCTTTTCTTTTACGAAATTGCCTTCAATAGGTTTCATACGACGGTGCTATAAGTATGGACCTTAACTGCAAGTTTTCCGCGAGGGCTATATATCCTGTTCAATACAGACAGAAATGTTGAAACTGGCTCCTGCTTGTGCATGTATCATGATCACAACACACATACGAGGGCTTATTAATGCAGTTTCACCGCACCGACCACACCAATGTATAAGCGTGACCTATACAAAGGTGCGACATATATCCCAACTTTTTCTTGTGAAAACACTTGTTTATAGGGGGTGCAACTTATAGACCGAAAAATATGGTATGTTAAAACAAAAATGCCAAGTTTTGGCTGAAGGTTTAAAAGGTGTTGACAACCAAGTGTCCAGCCATTACCTAAACCGGCGTGAGCATTCTGTGCTGATCCCACACGATCCGTAGCAGAAGTTTTTTGCCCCGAGCTGTCCTCACTACGATCCTGGTCGGTCTTCAAAGCAGACGAAGCGGTGCCTTCCTACAAAAAGCAAACCCAATTGAAGCTGCGCCAAACAAAACAGAGAACACAATCAAAGCATCAGCAGCAGCAGCCCCTGGTGCTCTGCGCTACTGCGCAGAAAGGGGGGCGTGGCACGATCTTTGACTGGATTTTTAATAGGGAAATCGGCCGCGCTTGAATGTAATTTCGGGTCTTTTAGGATGCTTAGAGCCCGTAGATCGAATTATGACAACAACTAGAAAATCTCAAAATCCGCTTGAGTGCCCCTTTAGACGTGTCTATATAGGTAGAAAATAGTTTACATTAGGAACGTCATATCTCAAAAGATTGCAGGGAAACATATTCGGGACAGCACCAAGAGAACAAGAACCTGCAACCAGGGTCTAATACGATGGGTTTGCTCCACTCGTTCTGTTCACAAATCCCGAGCGAAAGTCGACCACCGTCGGAGCAACTGTGAATTCGGCATCCCCTAAACTAAAGAATTCGACTAAAAGTGCTTACGTCTGGTACATTCTCGACTGTGGCGGTGGGTAAGCGTTCCATTTTGCTGTGAGGCTTCACCCTTTCCACGAGCTCTGTCCCTGAAGGCCGGACGTCCCCACCCCCCATCTGGCTTTGCTCTGTCGGCACGACCCCTTCGAGTCTCTCGGCTGGAGCAGCGTCTGCAACGAGATTGGAACCCATTCTGGAGTTGTCTCTTGGCCATTTCAGCCTTTCCGATACGGGAACTTATGGCTGCTGCAGTCTCACGTAGCAGGCCCTCTTATCGTGAACACAAATGTTGCCAGTTCCCATCTGCACAAAAACCTGATGGATCAGGGCCGACTTGCTGGAAACAAAGAAGGCCACTAATAAGACGGTCTCGGATGTTTCTGTTCTCTCGAGGAATTAAGTGGCACTAACGTGACGAAAACGGTAGCCCTTCTTATTTGATTAGTTTATTTCATTCAGTATTTCACTTTACCGTAGGCGGTGGTTCTCACGCTGTGTGATATGCAGTTTGTGTCCTGTCATAGATATATCCCAAGAAAAGTTATCCCTATGCGACGAGAAAGTGAGGGAGAGGAGGAGACGAGAGCGCAGGGACGTCGGAACGCTGTGCTCTGGTTGGAATGATGAGAGGGTAGACACAAGGCTAGCTGCCTTTGTCTACACTCACACTTCGAACGCGTTCGACTGCCAAATGCTGGCGTCCAGGACTCTGCATTTGAAGTGTGAGTAGACACAAAAGCAGCTAGCTTCATGTCTACCCACAGATCCCTCCAGTCAGACCTTGGCATTTTGATGTTTGATGTTTAGGTTTCTCGGCGCATAACTATGGTTATGTGTTTTCAGTATACACCTTTCCAAAAAACACTCGACCCCCGGGGCAACAAGCTGTTTCCGAGCCCAGTCACTGAGTTTGAGGCTAGACTCTCACCGGCGTCCCTCCTAACCCTAACCGAGGGGACTGCGATTTCAACAGGCGCAGTTTCAAACGCTGCTGGCGGCTAAATTCTCGTATTTTCCCGCTATATTTTGTGTTTCATGGCACATGTATGTTCCCGAGGACATTGAGAAAGCATTGTGCCACATTCGAAAAACAAAAAAAGCAAAAAAAAAGCTGTAAACTATTTTTGTTGGGACCGCACGCGACAAAACGAATAAGGCTGGAATGTTTAGTTCTAGTTATTTGTTTTTTTCTTAGGATAAGTTTTGACGGCGCCGCGGGATTCGCCACATGTGAAACGACAAAGCGCTTTGCTGTCAAAAATAAATTGCAACAGAAGAGGGCCGAAAGGCATGCATTTTTCACGCTCACAAATAACGTGTTTACCGATGGACAGGACACGGACATACAATTGAGGAAGTGTTAACATCCGAACAACATATCGTACGTACCGACGATGCAGCGTTATCCGAAACGAATTTATTTGAGAAAGATCTCAAATAACACAGTCACAGTCGACGACAGTAACATCTTGACGATCGGACGGAATCCGAGATGACTTCGTTTTGCGGCACATTTTGGGGAGAGCTTCCTTTTTTCACAACCGCACCAAGGCAAAGAAACAAACGCGACTGACCCGTTTCTCACCCCAACCCGGACAACTATTTTTGGAGATGACTGAGGATTCTATGCGGATTATCTCTGGGAGGGGGGAGAACAATGTTCGCAAAATCGCGTCGAGGGTCGTTCGACGTCCTTCACCTCCTTCGTTTCCCGTGAATGTCGAGCAGAAAAGCTTGAATGGTAGGCACTTACCAGCCTTCTTTCTCACAATGGAAGATAACAGAAAAAAGGGTACGCAGCACGCATAAAAAAATTAAGAAACTTTCAAAAGGGGCGAGAAAACGTCGAATGCAAAACCGCAAAAACGTAGGTAGAGAACCGCGCTGAGCGGGTCTTCACAGTCCCAGAGAGTGGCAGAAAATTTCTAGCTGATAGAGGGCGCGAGAGTCGCACCAGTCGCATCAGCATCAGCAACATGGCGGCGGCCTAGGAGCGTTTTTTGGAAAGGTGTATACAGAGTGTTTTTTTAGAGACCAGAAAAAAAATCGTTTAGCCTTTCCACTCTAGTGAGGAAGGAAGCCCAGCGGAGCTGTACTCGATACACTGTGCTGCTTCTTCTTCGTCGTTGTCTGTTTTTTGCACCGTTTCTTACGATGAATGGACCTTTTGTAGAAAGATCGGTTCGAGAGTAAATGGTTCCAGTACCCTCTCTCTCTTCCTTCTGACCGAGCAGAGAAGGAAGATGGTTTCGTTGTGTCGACTTCGGGGCGGAAAATTACGCACGATGGGGACAAAGGCGAGTTTGGGGGAGCCGTATCTAGGTCACAGCGCCTGAATGGGTGAACAGGATGTAGCTGACGTTTTGGGTGTGGAACGGGTTGGAGAGGCCTTGCGCGCGCGTTGGTTTCTCGCCACTTAGCCTCGAACCCAGTCGTGTGTCTAGGTGGCAGCACATATTCGCCAAGAGGTCCATTCGCACCAACGTGCCCAACTATCCATTTGTAGAGTTCGGGTCGTCCCAAAGCGGAGAGAAAGGACGAGGAGAATGTGCTTGTAAACTCTAACTATATTTTATTTGCAACTTGAACGGGAGGACCGATCGCGGTCTCCACACCTGTGCCGGACGGACAGCATCTGGGATCCACTCGTCGGGGTCCCTTTCTTCTTTCTCTTCCCCGACGATATCCTCCTTTCCGGTCCTCCTCGCAACGCGTCTCTCCGTCCTGGCGGCTCTCTTTGTTTCTCAAAGGGAGGCAGGCCGGGGAGAGATATCTGATTCCCGATAGTGCTTGCCGCTTCCATCTCGTGTCGGCTTCTTCTCGTCTGAGAAACCGCCTTGGCATGTGGCTACGACTACACCGACGTCGCCACAGTACTCCCCCCCCAGTGAGCGGGCGAGCGTTTGAGTGCCGTTAGGGCCCATGGGGCGTCTTGTGGGGTGAACGGAGGAGGGGAGCGTTCGGTGTCGAATGGTCTGTGATGCCAAGTCGTGCTGGCCAGCGGACGCGGCGGCCGGAACGTGTTCGGCTGTCTGGCCTTACCTGCGGAGCGCCAGCGCACGAGCTGTCGGCAGGAGGGAGAGCGTCTGATGAGGGCGATGTTCTTTCCGGCGGGGGTGTAACAGGAGCCGGCGTGGCAGATGGGGCGCTATCAAGATAGGCCGGTTTCACGCGGTCCAACGCAACAACTTCCTGGCGTCCGCGGATTGCAAGTGTCATATTCTTTGATCCTCGCCGCAGCACCTTGTACGGCCCGTCGTATGGCGCTTGAAGGGGCTTCCGCACGGTGTCATTTCGTAGAAAAACATGCGTGCAGGTCGCCAATTCACTGCTTACGAAGGAAGACGGGCCGTGGTTTTGACGCGGTGATGTGGCGCGGAGTTGCGTCATGGCCTCTTGGAGTTGGTTGGCGTAGCTTGTGGGGTCGGGACAATTAGCGGCCGGCACGGCCTCAAAAAATTCGCCCGGGAGTCGAAGGGTTGTTCCATAGACCAGCTCCGCGACGCTGCAGCCGATGTCAGTTTTTAGTGCTGTGCGCAGTCCGAGCAGAACGAGTGGCAGCACCTCCATCCAGTCTTGGCGCTGATGGGCCTTGAGGGCGGCTTTGAGCTGACGGTGGAAGCGCTCCACCATGCCGTTGCTGGCGGTATGGTAGGCGGCCGTTCGAATCCTTCTCGACCCCAGCAGCTTCATGAGGCTGGAGAAGAGATTGGACTCAAACTGCCGGCCTCGGTCTGTGGTGACTGTCGAGGGCGTGCCGAATCTCGAAATCCACTGCGCGACGACAGCGCGTGCCACTGTGTCCGCGGTGATGTCGGGCAGCGGGATTGCTTCCGGCCAGCGGGTGAAACGATCGATGCACGTCAGCAGGTACGCCTGTCCCCGGGATGGTGGCGGCGGTCCCACAATATCTATGTGGATGTTGTTGAACCGCGCGTCAGGTTGGTCGAACCTTCCCAGTGGTGTTACAGTGTGGCGCTGAATCTTGGAGCGTTGACACTGCAAACAGGTGCGGGCCCACTGGCGTACGTCCTTGTTGATACTGGGCCACAGGAACCGGGATGTTAGAAGATGTTGTGTGGCCTTGATACCGGGATGAGAAAGTCCATGAAGCGAGTCGAAGATCTGGCGACGAAACTGTTGAGGTACGTATGGGCGCGGGTATCCCGTCGATGTGTCGCAGATGAGGTTGACAGGACACATAGGAAGGGGAACCGCGCGGAAAACGAGCTTGCCGGGTGTTGTTTGGAGGTTGCGCAGTTGTGCATCCTCGCGTTGTACCTCTGCCAATCTCTCGAAGTCGATGGCGGCTAGTGAGTCGACGGTGCAGGTGCCTATTCGCGAGAGAGCATCCGCAACGACGTTGTCTGCGCCGTGGATATGACGGATGTCGGATGTGAATTCCGAGACGGAGGACATCTGCCGCAACTCTCTCTGGGAATGACTGCCGCCATCTGATCTCAGAGACTGGAAAGCGTGGACGAGGGGCTTGTGATCGGTCAGCACAAAGAATGTGCGACCTTCTATGAAGTGCCTGAAGTGTCGTAAAGACAGGTAAACACCGAGTAGTTCGCGACCGAAGGTGCTGTACCGCCGTTCAGTGGGTGTTAACTTCCGGGAGAAAAAGGAGAGCGGTTGCCACTGTCCGTTGACTTTCTGCTGAAACACTGCACCGACGGCGTTGTCTGAAGCGTCGGTGACCACGGAAAGTGGGGCGGCTTCCTTGGGGTGCGTAAGCATGGTGTTGGTGGCGAGGAGCTGTCGGGCGCGGTCGAATGCCGATGTAGTGCACTCGTCCCAAGTTACCTCTGCAGTGGAGCTACTCACGCCCGAGAGCATCCGGTGCAGCGGCTGCAGCTTCTCGGCACAGCCCGGGAGAAATCGGCGATAAAAGTTTATCATGCCAAGGAACTCTCGGAGTTGTTTCTTTGGGAACTCTTGGATGGCCTGCACCTTGCTGTTGAGTGGGCGGATTCCGAAAGAGTTCACCGTGTGTCCCAGGAAGTCGAGTTCCGGCCTGCCAAACACGCACTTGCCCACATTGACGACAATTCCGTACTCGGCGAGGCGAGTAAAGAGGGTTTGGAGGTGTCCGAGGTGTTCGTCGGCAGATTGGCTTGCCACAAGGATGTCGTCAATGTAGGCGTAACAGTATGGGAGGCCCCGCAACACCTGATCTATGAAGCGCTGGAACGTCTGTGTGGCGTTTTTTAGTCCGAACGGCATACGCACGAACTCGAAGAGACCGAAGGGCGTTGTTACTGCCGTCTTCGAAATGTCCGAGGGCTCGACCGGTATTTGGTGATATGCACGTACCAGGTCGATCTTGGAGAAGATGGTACTGCCGTCGAGCGATGCTGTAAAATCATGAATATGCGGAATCGGGTACCGGTCTTCGGATGTGATCCGGTTGAGGGCTCTGTACTCTCCACACGGGCGCCAGTCCCCGGGTGTGGACTTGGGGACCATGTGGAGGGGCGAGGACCAGGAGCTCTCCGACTGGCGGACGATTCCCAGCTCCAGCATGTGCTCGAACTGTTGCTTGGCAACACGTAGCTTGTCCGGTGGCAGTCGGCGTGGACGCGCGTGAACCGGAGCGCCTGACGTCTCGATGTGGTGCGTCACGGTGTGTTTGATGGGGCGCTCGTCGGGTCCAACACGCGTCAGCTCCGGGAACTCGACGAGCAGCTTGGTGTACGGCGACTCCTCAGCCGGTACCGCGAACGTGGGGCTGATGGATTGCAGGGACGACGGGATGCCTTGTATGGTAAGACTTGTCGCTTCGTCTCGAAGACGTCTCCCCTTGAGGTCCACCAGTAGCCCGAAGCGCGTCAGGAAGTCAGCTCCGATAATGGCGTGCGGGATAGCCGCACATACAAACACCCAACGGAAAGTCCGCCGTAGTCCGAGGTCGAGAGTCAGTGACTGCTCACCGTACGTCGGGATGACTGTGTTGTTGACGGCCCGGAGCTGCGACGTACTGGGGTGCTGGCGATCTTGTGCGCTTGCAGGGACGACACTAACTTCTGCTCCGGTGTCCACGAGGAAACGTACGCCAGTGGTGCGGTCCGCCACAAAAAAACAATGATCGGCGGCTGTCCTGAGCGGCGGGAGCACTTGCCACCGTTAGTGCTCTGCCCTGGCGTTTTCCGACTTCGAGCATGGAGGCTCGCACTTGCGAGCTGAAGCACCAAACCGTTGATGGTACCAACAGTCGCCGGAGTCCGCGCGGGACGATGAGCGAGATTGTCGTCGAGGGCGTCCGCGTGACGTGCTGCGGCCGCGGAGAGGTTGCATTTGCGCCACCATGTCAGCGAGGCGAAAGACTTCAGCTCGAAGTTCACGTACCTCGTCCGGAATGCCGCGGGCATGGACTGCTGAGATGTTGGGTGATGGCGCCGCGACCTCCATGATTTTGTCCGCGAGCTCAGCAATCTTGGCAAGGCCGATGTCACCTGCCGATGCGAGCACCATCCGCACGTTGCTTGGTAGCCGCTGCAGGAATAGCTCGCGGAGGAGCGAGGCGTCGATGGTAGACTTGTCCCCGAGGAGCTGCTCCATTCGACGCAGCAGCTGCGTAGGCGTCCGGTCGCCCAGTTCCTCGGCAGTGAGCAACTGCTGGAGACGCTTTTCTTCCGAGGCGCTGGTCCGGCGAATGAGCTGTGCCTTTAGTGTGTTGTAGGCGTCTTCTGCTGGCGGTGTGATCAGCAGGTCTCGCACCTCCGTGGCGATGGCTGGGGAGAGGCTGGATACGACGTGGTGGAATTTTGTCATGTCCGCTGCGATCCGACGAGTCGCAAATTGCGACTCAACCTGGACGAACCACAGCTGCGGGTCCGCGGGCCAGAAGGCAGGCAGCTTGAGAGCGACTGCCGAGATGCTGCCGGATGGTGTGGGGTCAGTGTCCGGCATGACGAGGCTTGAGGCTGTTGCGTAAGGTTGTTTTGCAAAACCGGGTCACCACTGTAGAGTTCGGGTCGTCCCAAAGCGGAGAGAAAGGACGAGGAGAATGTGCTTGTAAACTCTAACTATATTTTATTTGCAACTTGAACGGGAGGACCGATCGCGGTCTCCACACCTGTGCCGGACGGACAGCATCTGGGATCCACTCGTCGGGGTCCCTTTCTTCTTTCTCTTCCCCGACGATATCCTCCTTTCCGGTCCTCCTCGCAACGCGTCTCTCCGTCCTGGCGGCTCTCTTTGTTTCTCAAAGGGAGGCAGGCCGGGGAGAGATATCTGATTCCCGATAGTGCTTGCCGCTTCCATCTCGTGTCGGCTTCTTCTCGTCTGAGAAACCGCCTTGGCATGTGGCTACGACTACACCGACGTCGCCACACATTCTTCTATTATAGCTGAAAAGGTTGGCGCCATCTACAAGCGACGGCGGAAACCATACTGGTACAGTGTAGACCGCATATAACGTATGTCGCGGGAGTCGCGAAAATCCGCACTATAAGCGGTACCGCGTTATAACCAAAACATCAATTTTTCAGGCCAAAATGCATGCCATGAGACAACCTACCTTTGTAAAAGAATTTATTTTATGTTAGATGAAAAATAAAGGTTAGTTTGAGAAAAGTCTTTATTTCACCAGACTAGTACACATCTCTCTCAAGTGTGTCACACATTTTGAAAGAAATAAGCGGCTTTTGCCTGGCGCAGCCTTTTAACGGCGTCGCGGGTTGCGGACGGACGTTGCGAGCGTTCAGGATTGCTAACCCTAATCACTTTTCTCCGGAGATGAAAACGCGTGAAAATTCGCATCCTTCATACGGTACGCGCCAGAAAAATACCTTGAACTTGAGCACAGGCATGAAATGCGCCAAATAAGAAATCCGGGCGATGTTCGAAAACACAAATGCTTAGAAAGCACCACTTTAGCCGAAGTAAACAAACACGACGACACGGGCGTTTCTGCCGTCTTGAGAGCGCCGCCACATCGCCGCACGAGTAGGTGGATCTTCCCTTCTAGTACGTGCTGGGTTATCATAGCGACACACAACGAAAATTCACTGTCAAGGATAGCGTTTTTACGCGGAACGATGAGATGAACGCCACAACCGACGCCATGTTTGCGGACAGAAGCCGCCGGCCCGCGATTGGCATGCAACGCGCGCGAACACTTCTCGATCTGCGATTGGTCTGTCGTTTCGGTTGTTTGTTTCCAACGCAGCGGAGGGACGCACGCACATGAACGACACGTGCGTGCATCCTTCCGTCGCTATGGCAAATGAAGCCTCTCTCTTCGCTTCTCCGAGCAACCTCCTTGCCCCGCGAGTGCCGTTTGCGGCTCGCGCCGTTATCTAGTGTCGCACAGGGAAGCGTGCTCGCTGCTCCGGTCGTCGGCGCGGTCGGCGGGCTGTGCCAGAAACCGCACTATAACCGGTATTTCCCTTCGCGCGCCTGCATTTTAAGCGGTATGTAATTACATGGAGTTCTATGGGAGGCGAACCGGTGGTTTAAAAAAACCGCGTTATACCCGGTCCTGCACTATAAGCGGTTACGTTGTAAGTGGTCTATACTGTAGTGTGCTTGCCGCCGTCGCTTATAGATGGCGGTAGGTGTCCAGGAAGGCTGTAAAAAAAAAAGAGAACTTGTGCAAAGGATTTTTTTCCCACCCTGGGGCTAGACTGGGGCCCATGGGGGCCATTAGGAAAGATATAAAGTTGGTTAATTAGCGAGTCAATTAAATTAAAAAGATTTCATTAAGGTGGGACAATACCAAGAAAAAAACACCTCTGCAAAAAACAAAGTTGATTTTGAAAAATGCCATATGTACATCCACCAACATCTAGAGAGTATTCCCAGAAAGTTGCATTAGTTTACACTGAATAGTTAATATTTTATAGATTATTTTCGGTCCACCGATGCTAAAAAAAAAGTAGGAGTTAAAGCACCTTGAACGCATATATATCGGTTTAACTTTTTGTAATAAATTTCACTTTAGGAAAACTTTCGTTTCTAATGAAACATGAGGAAAGACTCACTCATTATTTTTCCTAACTGGAATTTTATGGGCAATGCAACTGTGGAATTGTTTTTTTAACTTTGTGGATGTCTTTTAGATACAATAATAATATTTCGTCGATGACATAAAACGTAAAACATTTATTTGATTTTTCACTGCGATGTTAGCATAAAATAAATTACTTTTTGGAAATTTTGTTTTCACAGTTGCACTCCTCAGGAATGCTGCTGCAGATCTAGAGTAGAAAAATGTTGGGTATTACTTTAGTTTTCTAACGATAGTTTTCCTAAACAGAGTCTGTCTGTTCCTGATAAAAACAGCTATAATTTATTTTACAATTCATGTATACGGATAAGCCTATGCACTACATTCTGCCTTGCAACTGCCAGTAATACTGTAAATTCAATCCATATTAAGCCATAGGTTCTGAAGTTGTCCCTCTTGAGTAGTGTCCCCCCTTAACTTCTATAGTGAATTACAGGTTAAAAAAAGTTTTTGAGGGAAAGGAGGGCTGGGGAGAAGGAAGAAAACGCAATGCTGGAGAGTAGAGCAGGAAACCTCCTCTCCCCTCTAGCGTTCCGTCTGCTTCCTCCTCCTCAGCCATCCTTTCCCTCAAAAACTTTTCTTAACCCGTAACTCACTATAAAAATATTTGGGGATATATGACGTACATAGTCGCGACATATAATTTGAACTAGACAATGTGTAGTGTGCGCTACGAGCCCAGAAATGTCATCTTAGTGCACAGCTTCAAACTGACACTAACCAGCCAAGCGTGCTCGTGATGTTGATCCCTCCGCTCTGCACTTGTATCACACTGCTAACGTCGCCTGTGGCGCGAACACGTGGGTTGTGGAGCAGACGTAGAACGGAAGAATCGACGTCACGAGCACGCTTCACCAATTAGTTTTGATTTGAAGCCGCATGCAAGGATGACAATATCTCGTCCTGTACACCCACTACGTATGTTTTCAGAAAAGTTTTGCGTCATGGCTAGACTACAACTCCCGGCAAAAAATGAAATCTGAAAAACACCCTCAGAATTTGAAAAAAAAGAGACTTTGAGAACATGGAATGCTAGGCGGCGTGCGAGGTGGCCCCACCTTGTGCCACTGGCCCGACCCCCTCGTCCGGCGGCTCGTCCTCGTCGATGACCAGGTCGTCGTCGATGACCAGGCCGTCGCTGCTCGGCGTGGGGCTCCGGATGGGAGACTCGCTCGCCCGCCGGCTGCAGTATGCGCACTGCTGCTTCGCCCGCCGCGTCACGATGCGCGACGAGCACGAGCATCCACTTTCCGCGGAACCCCTGGGCGTGGTCGGTATCCTCTTTGTCGGACTCCTGCTCGAACTCCTGCGAGACGCCGTCCCAACCCAGTCTCAAATCACCGAGCACTCCATTTAGTTAACCTGCTTCCGATCGTTGCACACCAACTAAATCACCCAGTCCCGAGCGACACTGGGCGTTTTGCGAGAACAAAAAAAAAAAAAAAGTGTTTCTCTTTTCCGGCAATAAAAAACTATGCACTACTGCTCGGCCTTCCTCCAAATGTAGTGCTAGTGGTTGGAACCAAATGCCAGTTTAGAAACTCATCATTCCAATTCAAAAAGCGATTTCTGGAGATTTGAAACAAGTATGGGTGGCCAACGGACCCTGCAAATATGCAGAGATTAATTATTTGTTTTGGGAATGGGAAAAGACGTGAGCCATTGGGGCATAATTTTTGTCTCCAATTGAAAATTTACAAGCATTGCTGGCAACTTTTTATGCAGATAACAATAAGTTGTGAAAATTCATCATCTGGCCCCAACCATTAGCACTGCATTTGGGCAGAGTCTGAACATCAAGCAATGCACAGTTCACATTTGCAACAACAAAAACGCGCTTCCTTCCTCTCCCAAACGCTCGGCACTACTCTAGAACCACGCCGACAAGTTGTTGGTCGATGCGTTTTCTCGACAGTTACGTTCACAAACAGCGGTTCTGTTGAGCTTCCATGGGGATAAGAGTACAAATTTCCCAATTGTCTTGTTTGGCTCCCCAGTTTTTACGACCAAAAGATACCGCCCGACACGTCCATTGCGATGTCTTAAACTGCACAGTGCAGTTGCATTCTTCCTTTTGCACCGCTCCCCATTCTTTTTCGTCCACCTCTTGAAAATACCACCAGAAGACTTCGAAACATCGTCACTGGCAGATCCGTGCAGTGCCACTTAGTATGCATCTATGCTGCCACCAGCGCGCCTTGCGGCGTCTCACAACGAGCACGACGCTGGCATGCGGCGACGCCAAGACGGACGGGTCTGCCGTTTTGATACTCTCGTCAAGCTCCAGCCCGCTTGCCGCTTCTGGCAGGTTGGAAATCTGCGAACGATGACGTCGTGCGCGGGCCTTGTCTTTCAGCTGGTGTCGCTCTTGCCCGGTGGACACCATGCTTTGAATCAGGCTCAAAAGATTCGGGCCTTTGCAATCACCCTCTCGTATTTCTCTGCCTTTCTCCGACGTGTGTATCGATTTTTTTTTTTGCGCCTAATTTCACGCCAAGTTCAGACTTCGTAGTCGTGCACCCCAGGCCGCGCATCCCCGGCGCACGCGCTTCAAGCTTCATTATTTTGCGTCAGTGTGCTAGGGTGATGGCACGTACGGAGGAGCATAAAAATTTTGTTTACTCTTAAAGGTTGAAGAGAACCTTTTGGCTTTGCCTCCACGTGCCCGGTGCCAAAGCCTACATTCTTTGCCGGTGTGAACGCTTGATGTCTCCTCCGTCTTCATTGCCAAAGTTTGGGACCCTTTTAACCCCATCACGTAAACAGTACCACGGATGGCATGCTTGCTTACCAGCGAACATTTGTCAAGGTTTGTGTTCCAGTACCGATCCGGGATGTCTCGCCAGACAAGGTGCCACAGCGCTTGCCCATGGCCTTATATGAGCGCAAGATTCTCGATTGGATCGTGAGGGGTTGGGAGACAAAGGAGTCAGGCGGGCTATATAAAGAGATAGCTTTGGTGGTCAGAACAGTCTTCATTTGGGAGACTTTATTTGAGATTCTCGATGTGACGGTCTTCAGTTTGGGTCTGGAGTTAGAAGTCCTTGAGGGACAGTATTCATGGGGTCTTTATCGGGAGGCTTCATTGAAGGTCTTGAGTAGAAAGTCTCAACTCATAGGTAGTCTTTGGTAGAGGGTCTTGATTCATGGAGGAAGCCGTTCAGCTGCAGCAGCCACCAGAGGGGAATGGGACTTGGTGTGACGGAATGCGAGTTGATAAACCATCTAGTTGAACTTGCTGTGTTGTGAGACTTCCTTGGAAACGACTGAGGCGTGGCTTGATCGAATCGGGTGTAGTACAAGGTGCAACGATCCCACATTAATCTGGCGCCCAACATGGGCCTCAAACCCACAACCCTGAGATTAGGTCGGCATTCTTCGATTACAATTACAGACCACACGTAATTTGAGATCACAATGTTCCCCCCCCAAAAAAAAAGTCAGCCTGTAGGAGTCTAGTTGTACAATATGGTTGCTTCCCATAGCCATGAAAGTCCACAGAAAACAAACTGGGGCAAGAATTACTTAACGCCTCGGCTTTCATCATTGTAGTCCCTGGAAAAACATACCGGGAAGTTCTATTCTGATCATTTATTTGTTTAAGCAGCAAACAAATCTTGTGAGGCTATATTGACCACAAACACGAGACCAAAGTGCATACTTGTTTTCTGGAAGCACCAAAGGATGAATTTACACTCAATCGAACAATACAAGTGAGCATTTAATTTCCCAACGTGGAGCTGCGCAGTTTAGGTCAATTCTAATTCTAGTAAAGCACCGCCGTGGGTGTTGATCTTGGGAATAGGTGCAAAGTCAAAATAACAGCCTTCACTTGCCTCAAACGCGGTGACATCAGCTTCCCCTCAGTCCTGTCGGGGGATGCCGCAGAGTCCGGCAAGATATTTTTTAGAGCTGGTGCAGCACTGGAGTGCTCGGGGGGTGCTCCCTCACTGCCGTTCCTGGAAAGTGGTGCAGTGCCAGAGCCCTCTGGGGGCGCACGCTCATTGCCCTCCCCGGGAACTGGTGCAGCACTGGAACAATCCAAGCGTGTCTCCTCAATGGCCCCTCTTGAAAGTGGTGCAGCACCAGAGCACTCTTGGGCTGCTCCCTTACTGCCTCCTAGTGGAGACAAAGGGACAATCTTGGGCTCAACTCCAAACGTCTCCATGTCCTTGACTGGTCCGAACAGATCGTCGATGAGCTCAGGCTCTTCTTTGGTATCCTGTCCAGCTTGCGGAGTCACCTGCGATGAAAGTTGTTTCGGAGTTGGAAAATATTACCCCTTTCCCATTTTTGCTTGATGGATGCTGATTTAAATATTAAAGAAAACTTTAAACTTTTTGTAATTATGACTAGAGTACCATATTTTCGGTATATACTAATAAACCTTAAAAAGTACCCCCCAGCCAGTTTTATTAAATGCTTAGACAACGGAAAAGCCCAAATAGAAGCTGTCCTTCAGGGATGGGCAGTATTTCAAAAAGAAGTATTTGAAATACGTACTTAAAACACTTAAAATACATTAAATATGAAGTATTTTGCACTTCATATGATTTAATGTATTTATTGATTTTATTTAAATACTGAAAATTTAGTGGTATTTCAAATACTGCCTAAATTTTGGGCACTGTGCTTCACTATCAAATGCAATTTCAGGCGCTCTTTGCGATGGGAGATATGTGCTAAGAACACGAAACTTGCCGTGAGTATAGACCATTCCATTTAGTGCTCTCAGTGCGGCGCCATTTTGTTAGACCACAGTGCCCTCTCCACACATCCGGGAAGTTCAGCATGTTCGGTGGGGTAAAACGAGAGAGAGAGGGCACGCGCCCGACTCTGCTAGCAGACGACAAACCGGGAGGTTGCCATTCTCCATCTTTGGGCTGAACCAGCAGGCTGTACCGAACATCGAACTCTCGCTCGTGGCTGCTGTTGTGAAGTGGTTCCCGTTCTTAGAATAGTTATGGCTACTCCAAAATCAGCCTATAGTGCTCTGTTGTTCTATTTCGGTAAAAGTCAGTTTATAGCGCCCTGTTGTTCTATTTCGGTAAATGATCAAAAAGCGTACTTTGTTCCCATACTTCCATAGCAGCGGAGTCAGTTGGCAACTCAACCACAGCGTCTATAGTGCCAGGAGAGCATGTTTTTATTTATTATTCCAGACTTCCACTCATTGTCGCTAAAGGCCTACACCAGTACGAACTTCGTGTAGTGAAATAGCTACAGCAACCGGATTTACTCTTCGCCGGAGAGACCAACAACTCTGACAAAGTTTTTTTTTTTTTTTTTATTTGCACGCAGGTAACATTATAATTAGACTCAGTTAGTCTTTTTATCGAGCATAGCATGTTACATGATATAACTTGCATATTAAAATCCGCGCATCTGCGCTTGAAATTTCCAAAATGACGCAATTTTAAACCGAGTTTGAACGCCAGCCAGATGTTGGGTACAGCCCACTCGGTAGAGCAAACGACGCGCGGGGTGAGAGGGGGAGGGTATTTTTTCTCACTACGCTCTTCCTAGTGGAACGGTCTATACTCGGGCTCTTTTGCCGTGCTTCTCAACGGGCAAAAATGTGAACAAAAAAAGTTTGAATTAAGGATTTAACGTGGGTGGCCGATTTTTTCCGGGCTTGATATTTCGTTGAGCCTTACATGAAAAGGATGTTAATAGCTTGAAATCTAGACGAAGCCTCTCGTGTTGCAAAGGGGATCAACTACTCTCGTACCGCCTGGGCCAACATTGCAAAGCAATGGCTACTTTCGCCAGCTGCCCACGATAATCAGAAATGGGACGGGGTCACGGTACCCCTATATTTTCCTAGCCAGTCGAGTCGCAAATACTATGCTGACATTCACCTTCTACGTGATATACATGCCTGTGCATCTTAAACCCTCTTCATAAGCTGCTTTTGAGGTAAAGGGCAGAGTTGCCCCAATAAAAAATTGAGCAGTCCTGCATTAATGCATAGCACAGTCACAGCGGTAGCTACGACACGCCACGGCAAAGCCGTCGGGCATCGCGTCACGTTCACGCATTGTGGGGTGTGTGAACAAAAGTGTTCGGAACAAAAAATAGACCTCTGATCATTTTCTTCCGAACGCTTTTGTTTCTTTATGTTCTTTAGCGGACGAAAGCGCGTCTCCCGGCACAAGTTCTTGTCATTGACAGTGCTACGACGGCATTTGGTTATCGGCTATTTCTTCTTCCGTAGAGCACGTGCAGTGGGCATCACGTACTATGCTCCGTTCACCCTTAAGCTCAGACTGCAGCCAATGCCACAAGCACGAGAGCATGAGATCGTAACTTTGAAACATTCTTCCGCAGAACGAGCGCTCGCATTAGAAAAACATGTATCCAAGCAAGGAGCTCGGGCTAGCTAGAACTTGAAGCTTCGGCTGTAGTCTCAGCATAGGGGCAAACGGAATACACAATAACCCAAAGAAAAGAAAAGGTTATTAACGCCGTAGCATTGCTTGGTGGTAATGTCTATGCTTTGCAAGCAGCGGACTAAGGTTTGATTCCCGTGGGCAGCGGGTGATCTCGTTTGAGGATTTTGCGACAACGACGGCGGACGTCCTACATCACCAACTACAACAACGGACATCAATTCCAGTGGTGGGAAAAGCCCGTAACAGCTATCGCTGTAAAACATATTTCACTGGAAAACAACAAAAAAAAACTTTCAGCCTTTCCACTCTGGTGAAGAAGGAATACCAGCGAAGCTGTACTATGGTGGGATGACCTCAAGGACGACTTCTTGGACGACCTCAAGGACGACGCCTAGAGGAAGACATCTAGGACAATGTCTAGGACGAACTCGAGGACCACTTCTAGGACAACCTCGAGGACGACGCCGAGGACGACCTTAGGGACGACATCTAGGACGACCTCAAGGACAACGCCGGGGACGACCTCAGGAATGATGTTTAGGATGACCTCAAGGATGACCTCAAGGACGACCTCGAGGACAACGTCTAGGACAACCTCAAGGATGACTTCTAGGACGACCTCGAGGACAAACTCTCGGGCGACCTCAAGGACAACTTCTAAGACGACGCCTAAGAAATTCAGCCTTTTCACTCTGGTGAAAACCAGAGTGGAAAGGCTAGAAAGGTTGCCGCCATCTATAAGCGACAACGGCAACAAGACAACTGGCAAGGTGGTTGTCTGGTTGCCGCCGTCGCTCATAGATGGCAGTAGCTGTCCAGAGTTTTGTGTCGACATTTATTTGGTGATGGACACGAAACTGGGAAAACTAGCCCTTAACAGCTCTGCTGTAAAAACTGGACCGATGTTGGCGCCCGCCATAAAGTACAGACGTTTGCCCACACATGCTCCTAAAACTATGCTGTCCTTGGAAATTTAGTATGTTTCACAGGAAAATGATCTGAAAACATGCATAAAATAACACAAAATCTTTGCATCTGTTTGCTCTTCGACTGAATGCTGGGAAAAACTGCCGTTTGGACGTCCCAGGTGCATGACTGTCACAGAGATGTCTCGCAAGATTGTAACACTGACACACCTCAATCCTCCTAGGTCGAAATAAAGGTTATTATTATAATTAACATAATAGAAGCAGCACTGCATCGCAGTAGCAGCACTGTAACACAATTGTAACATAATTCTTCTTTTATGTCAACATAATTTCTTGTGAAAGAAAACTAGACAATAGCCAGCATTGTGTCTGTGTGTCTTGCATATGTCCTTGTAGTTAATTCAGGGTGTCTACCAAATTGTTTTTTTTTTTAAATTCCCTGACTTTTCCAGGTTTTCCCTGACTATTTTAATTAAATTCCCTGACCCACAACTACCAACACCAAAACACAATATATGATAGATAGACACTATTCACAACGTAAAATATTTTCTTTAAGTTAGATAAAGCAAACTTTAGAAGATGTTTAGAACACAGCATTGACCCAAGTTTACTGTTTCAGGGAGTTTGGTCCCAGCACCTGATCATTACATCAATTTGTTCTCCGAGTTACTTTGTTCAGTGACTCATCAAAAGACACCACCAGATATGGCACGTTAGAGAGGCTTGCTAGTAACTTGTCTTGAAAGTAGGGGCGATACCACGACATATTGTACATCCCACTTTGACTTTTCCAAGTTGAATTTTTCTGGCGGTCTCACACATGGGGAACATCAACAGAAACAGCGAGGCAGACGCTGCCACCGAACGGAAAGACCCATAAGTTGTTATAGTGTTCAGGCACCACATAATCCCCGGCCTTTGTGACTTCCTTCTTCAATAAAAAGCCACCACCCACGTCTTCACAGAGGGGCTAAGAGCTTCCGTGGCGGTGGTTAGACGCATTGCCGGAGCCCTAAGCACTATTGTTACCACCGGACAAAAAACACCCGTTGGTGTCGCGGAAGGTAAGTCTGCATTTTTCGCAGTTTTGAAAAATACGACTGGGCTCTGGGAAACGCTTTGCAGATATTTCATAGCAGTTTGATATTTCTTACCCTCAAGATGAGTAGCAATTGCCCTATTCCCCATGTTGCTCAGGGAGAACTTCTTGCAGCACATTGCGCAGTGAGCACTATTTGGATCATTTGGAATGGGCCGAATCCAACTCGCATTCGTGCATATGTCCGGGTTTGTCCAGTTGAGACTATAGGAGCACTTTCTCGACAGCGACATAGTCACTTTCACATACCTCCACTTTCGGAAAATAACACAATAGAAAGCGCAACCTGCAGCCACAAACGCACGTGGCAGAGCTCGTAGAGTACAGGCGTCCAGGTTGCGTTTACGGGGAAGCGCGAAAGCACCATATCTGACAAACGAATGGATCGCTAGGCGCACGCCTCTCAGAGGGTAGATGAATGAACGACGGCTGTTCTTTTTCGAGTGAGTGGTGACTCGCGCCACCTAGTACCGGCTAGAGCAACTGTCTCTCCTCGTACTAGAGCAACACCACCCGACCAGAGTCACGAACTCAACAAAATTGCCGCTGCTACTCTGCTTCGCTAGTAACTGTGAGTAACTCTTTAGCCACCATACTTTAGCGTTGCTACCCTAAAGTGTGGCTTATTTAGTGGCTTTAGAGTGTACTAAAACAACGACGAGTCGCCAGTTTCGCACATGCTCTTGTGTGAAGCATAGTGCGTGGAAAATTGGGCGGGTCGCATCGCGCCTAAGGGTCGCGACGCTGCACTTGACTGCGCTCGTGGCTATGCTTGCCCATGCCTGCTGCTTCTAGCGTAAGCAGTGTGGGAGCCGAGGGTGAAAGACGAGGCAGAGAGCACGTGACAGGCGGCCGGCGGAGAAGACACGAGCTGGCGCGGGACATTGCGAGCTGAGCGATGCTGGTAGCTGGACAAGGAACGTTGAAGCCGGGGCTGCCTAGCCTGGCCCATAACGAACCCCGGAGCGGTTTACCAGCGAGGTCTGGAGCAAGACCGGTGGAAACGGCGAGCCCGGGCCATATGACCTGTGCTATGACGACCCTGGGGTGGTTCAGCAGCGAGACTCGGGCATTGATAGCCCGGGACAGCCAGCCTACGCAGCGCTGACGTGGGAAAGGCGATCCGCAGGCCTGGACACGGACCCCGACTGTGAGCTCTGATCGACGGGCGACAACAAGGGTCGACGGGCCCGGACTACCGGCTCTCGACGACGGGCAACCGAGAGGTACAGTTAACCCATTCGCTGTCTTCTCGTTGCAGTGTGTAACTCCCTGGGTGACGGGCGGAACGCATACCGATCGGGCGGGATTATTAGTAGAGGGATCTCCGTAAAAGAAACCCACATTAAAATGGCGCCCAACGTGGGGCCCGTTCGGTATGCCTCTGCTTCTAATCGTCCCCAGCGAGTCCCATGGATTCGTTGAGCGGGTTGTTCACTAGCGCTAACGATGCCCGTTGAGACAAAGTATTTAGGAATTTTGGTGACTTGTCTCACAGCAGAGCTCAACAGGTGTCTCCTCGAATCGAGTACTTAAAGGTCTCGAAAGACGAGGTTGTGGACGTGCTTTCTCCGGTACCCCAGAATAGTGGTTGGCAGAAGGTGACGCAACCGGGGGGAACACGAGGAGCGCTGTTAAGATGTAAGAAAGTCGTCTTCGGAGGCAGAGGAGAGGCACGGCAGGTTCGCTGGAAGGCAGGATAGCGACTGGCAGGAGGGAACACAGCCAGGGCTTATTGCATATTTAGGATTTAGGCTTGGAGTGATGCGGTGAGCCAGTAAGCGCTTGTCGAGGCCCGGGGTGCAGATGGGGTTTTGTCAGTGGGTGTCGGAAAGATTGCGGGAATTGCAGTCGACACCGGGAACACTGGCGGTCGAGATTGTCAGCGGGTGTTGGGTAAACTGGCGTAAATTGCAGTTGACACCGGGAACGCTGGCAGGCGAGTTAAGGAGCAGTATGATTTGTAACCGCTGGGCCAAGACGGCTAGTTGTTTCGCGTCACTCCAACAACCGACGAAAGGCAGAGGGACGACTCTCCCTTGAGGGGGTCATTCCGAGCAAGCTACGGAATATTTTATAGGATACTTTTTCGGCTTCACTCTGGCCAGTCGTGGCAGTGACAGCAAGACTTTTAATAAGTTATGTCGCGTCACGACCTGGCCGGGGATGAGGCGGTAGACATTTAGGTGGCTTGTAGTTGTCCAGCTTGCCTTGAGGCGTGAACGGTTTAAGCGGGTTTGCTCGCTGAGCTACCGCCCCCTCCGAGGACCGAGCAGTCCCTAGAGCTCGTATGCACGTGGACGGAATGGGACGCTGACGCTTACATCGAGTAGCACATGGTATATGTAGCCGTTGCGGAATTGCGGGTATGGTATTTGGTCATCCCGTTACAGGCTTTGGATCCCTTCGCTTGCGCAAAAGATGGACTAGGTTTACGCCGTTGTTACCTGTTCTGAAGGAAACTCACGCTTTGAGCAACGCAGCTAGTGGTTTTGCCGTATCGCTTGCTCCGAGGTGAGAAGGGCACCCGAGGTAAAAAGACGCGAGCGTCGTGTCTTACGTCTAGGCTTACTCGGCGACATACAAACGAGGAGGCTTGCCCGGTTCACATCGCTGACTTGAAAGGATACTACCGTTGTCGCGATGGGGAACACGTATAACATGAGGTTGCGATAGGACACAAGAAATCCCGTGTTCTTGGCGACCCAGGAGCGAGATCTGGGATGCAGACTTGCTGAGTTAGCCGCATGGTAGACGAACCCGTCGGCAAGCAATTTGGCGGTGGAGGCTATGGTCACTGCCACAATCTGCGGCAGAGTATTTGTTCGTTGTGTGTTGTTTTAACACTTTGTTCTGCACAGAGTAGCTTCCTGGAAAGATGGCCATAGACGGCGTAACCCAGGAAGCCCACCGGGAGGAAAGACGGGACCATTCGTTTTCCCAAGTGCTCAGGGTGGCTGACAGTTGTTCGGCCTGACGAACGGTTCAGGCGGGCAGTTCTAAGCCCGCTGTGACCTCTAAGCGGAACGGAGCAAGTCCGTCTGCGTCGGCCGGACCAGCTTAGAGCAAGCCCCCTGCTGCATCGCGGTGAGTGGTACAGCGAGCGACAGACAGGTCGGCATTGTCTGCCGGCTTCGCTAGCCACCACCACGTATACGCCGCTTTCGTACGCTGCAACGTGGCCACTCCGGCAACAGCAACAGCGGCCGCCCATGAAGCCAGCGGCTCCCTGAGGCCCATGAAGTCCCCCGAAGTCCGGGCCTTGAGGGGGGGAGAGTGTGGGAGCCGAGGGTGAAAGACGAGGCAGAGAGCACGTGACAGGCGGCCGGCGGAGAAGACACGAGCTGGCGCGGGACATTGCGAGCTGAGCGATGCTGGTAGCTGGACAAGGAACAATGAAGCCGGGGCTGCCTAGCCTGGCCCATAACGAACCCCGGAGCGGTTTACCAGCGAGGTCTGGAGCAAGACCGGTGGAAACGGCGAGCCCGGGCCATATGACCTGTGCTATGACGACCCCGGGGTGGTTCAGCAGCGAGACTCGGGCATTGATAGCCCGGGACAGCCAGCCTACGCAGCGCTGACGTGGGAAAGGCGATCCGCAGGCCTGGACACGGACCCCGACTGTGAGCTCTGATCGACGGGCGACAACAAGGGTCGACGGGCCCGGACTACCGGCTCTCGACGACGGGCAACCGAGAGGTACAGTTAACCCATTCGCTGTCTTCTCGTTGCAGTGTGTAACTCCCTGGGTGACGGGCGGAACGCATACCGATCGGGCGGGATTATTAGTAGAGGGATCTCCGTAAAAGAAACCCACAGCGGGCAGGCATGGGATAAATTCCCCGACTCGGCAATCTTTTTGGAAATTTCCCTGGCAATTCCCTGACTTTTCCAGGTGTCTTAAAATTCCCTGACAATGCCCGGTTTTCCCGGTCGGTAGACACCCTGGTTATCTACCACATCACCCAACTACACACCCCACCCCCCTTCCCCTTGGCTACGTGCCTGACACTAGTTCAGGGCATACCTTGAATGCTCGTTCCAGCTTAACATAACAGACGTCAACAAAATTACAGACGTCTTGCCACTTACATATAAAGATGGCATCTTCGATAGTATATATATTGATGCAAATGATATTTGCATTGCGATGCATTTGCTTCAGTAGATACAAAAAATGCCACCTGTATGTGTGGCAAAATGTCTGTATTTTTTGTTTATGTCTCTGTTATGTTAAGCTTGAGTAAACATTTTTAATGGTGAGTTCTCCTGGCTTTTGGAACATTTTTGCATACCTTGGATGTGGTAGAGCTGGGGCAGGTCATGCAGATGCGCGTTGCAAAGTCGTAGCAGAGCTGATTTTTACGTCGTTTGGAGAATGCAGCCGAAGGAATGGCAGCGTCCAGGCAGGCCACGTTGTGACCGCTTTCGGCATCTGCATATTGTCGTCCACATGTGAACGGTCCCCAAAAGCACCTTGTTGTGCTTTCTATGTGGACTAGCACACCCTTATAAAGCTGGCAATGCACCAATATAGGCTCAAGTTGATCAAATCTCAAGCCTAAATAACCCAGTTCGTATCTTCAAATGGTTGGTGGCCCACAAGCTTTTGCACATAGTTCAGTCGCTCTAATGAGTAGTTCCCAGCTTGTTTTATGGTACGAGACATTTGGGCCACACTACATTACACCTGCCTTGTGACTTTCACTCCATTATTTGAGTGCAACCAACAAATAGCAACATATATATATCCCCGCAAAAAAAAAAAAGTTTTGTTTTGTTTTTAAAACAATAATATTACAGGCAACACTTTGCAGAAATTTCGACCTCGTGGGCTGTTGTCATGCTGCTATAAAAAACCATTCTCTCCGCTCTTGGCACAAGGCCAGGGAAGTGGAGTTTTCTGGTCGGTTGCGCAGTGCGGGAAGACAGAAGAGAGGGGAGCCCTGGTATCCTGCCAGTAACGACGCGACGAAGGGAGAGTCTTCCTGTCGTCTGCTTGAAAGACTTGTTTTCAAACATTGCTCGTGTTATGCGAAATCCCACTTTGGCAGTATTCGGTTGCTACACGTAATGTTGGATGGTTTTAGGAACTTTCACCATGCCTATCCACTTACTTCAAGGATCGCCAAGCACTGGTGGCAGTCGTCAGTAACATTCACGACGGCTGTGAGAATTAATCACGTCGCACCTCTGTCCTCAGATGTGCGACGGCACCATTCTACCCGCATTGCGCGACTGTGCTACAGGTATCGCTTTTGTTTCTTCACACATTGTAGGCAAAATACACTTTTTTTTTTCTTTCAGAAATGCATCCAGATGGAAGCTAACACAGACTTCCTGTGTCTTTAACATGTGTGTCACATCATGTGGATCATGGAATGAAGCTGTGGAGTCACATGACATCAGTGCCAAGAATGTTATTGGATTTAGTAACATTGAGTGTCAATTTATGTGTAATGTGAAGACACATGATGTCAGGTCATATGAAAGTGTGACATCACATGACATTACATGACCATGCTTCATGTCAGGTCACACAATGTTTTGTATTAATCAGTCTGTGCCAATAAAACAATGTCATGAAAACCCACTGTTTCCCATTCTCTACAATCTTCATATGACAGTTTGATCAAAAGACTGGGACACAGCTGCCAATTTTTAGAGCGCAGCTCTTAGGCACTCGTTTCCGGCTTAAGCTGCGTCAGCGTCGCCGTAACTGCGAGGTCACGTGACCCCCCCAAGGTCACCCCAAGGTCACGTGACCCACCAAGGTCACCCCTCCCCCCGGGTCATGTGACACCCAAGGTCACGTGACCCCCCCCCCCTCTCCCCGAGGTCATGTGACCCCCCCTTCCCCCCCCCCCCCCCGAAGTCATGTGACACCCCCCCCCCTTCCCCCCGAAGTCACGTGACACCCCCCCCCCCCCCCCCCCCCGAGGTCACGTGACCCCCTCCCCCCGAGGTCAGGTGACACCCCCCGGAGCATGTTCAAGAATGAAGGGAGGAGAAGGAGAAGGAGGAGGAGAAGTCTACCCTTCCCTCCTCCTCCTCAAGAGCTGCGCTCCAATTCGGCGTTACAGGGAGTTGTAAACGGCTTTCACTTTTTGTTCGACAATGATTCTGTTTCTTTTTCCTGCAACAAGTGACAGCATGGCTACTGCTTGCTGAATGAAGCCTCCATTTTACCACGGGATGAGAGCAAAGGGTAAGGATGTGCCGCACCTTGTTTGACACTGAGTGGAAGCTCCCAGGGGCTGTCAAACTCGGGCCCATGATTGTTCAGCAGCACCACCATTGTCTCCAACTCCAGCAGCACATTGGCCCGATGCTCGAGAGCGAGCCGGAAACCCACACTGTCTTCACTCAGCGGCTAAAGAGGCCAAAGCACACGTAGGCCCCAAATCAAACCAAAACTCAACCAGGCTGATATGCACCCAGCAATTTTAAACAAATTTTGTAAACCTCCAATTACTGAAAGGAGTGCAAAAAAAGTGAAGCTATACTCTGCTTCATCTTATATTTGGATGCAGGCAATGCTACAAGCTCATGGGACCAATCAAACAGTTCCAAAAGTGCAAACCACTGGGTCTTCCCCGTAGATGATTGGTTCAGCGATGAGATAACACATAGAAAAATATGACGAACACCATGTTGGTGCACTTTGACGCTGTACGATTGGTCCCATCAACTCATAGCGTCTGCTGCATCCAGACTTGAGGGGAAACGAAGTAGAGCTGATGACAGTCCGACACAGAGCCCATGCTTGTGCTAGTTCCTATTTCCATGTTGTTGGCTCAGCATAATCCTACATAATATATACCTAATGAGTTGATCTGCGTATTATCTGTTTTGAATCCCCGCTCACAGAATGACTTTGGATGCCCTTGAGGCCATAAAATGAAACAAAATAACTGATTAATAGCGTAACCATTAAGGGGGGACACTACCCAGAAAAGTCAACTTCTGTACCGCATGCTTGATTTCAATCAAATTTCCACTGGAAGTTTATAAAAGTGGCAAAAATTTGTAAGATCTGAGAAAATATGCACAGTACATTGATATGTAAAATTGAGGACCGGACGAACAACCGCCCATTCCCCATTTTTTCGTGATTATCTCTCAATTTTGAGTGGGCGCTTGCCCGGTATTTTACAGTATGTCAATTCTGAAACTTGTTACGTATGTTACAATATGGAAGTTAGTGTGTTTGCTTAGGAAAACTATTGTTTTAAAATAAAATAAAAATTTCAGATTTTTATGTGCAATATAGTCATAAGAATACCCATAGCACATACCCAGTTAGTTATTTTGCTATATTGCATTGTTTTTCATAAGTATAACTCCAAAAGAAAATTAAAAGTATTTTTGCATGTCTGCACTTTTTTACATAGTTTTTTTTTTAACATAAAAGAATGCTAAAGTAGAAAAACTAACCGGCAAAGCATGTTCCTCACAAAATTCTGTCCCAGAAAACCACCTAAGGATAATTCTTAATTGTGTTAAAGGAAAACGAGAGTTTTCCTAAAGTGAAATTCGGTGGACCAAAAATAATTTATAAAAAATTAACTATCTGGTGTAAACTAATAAAACTTTCTGGGAATACTCTCTAGAAGTTGTTGAATGTAAAAATAGCATTTTTTCAAAATGTCATATTTACATCCACCAATGCCATACTTACATCCACCAAATTCGTCTTCCAAAAACAATTAAATTATATTGTTATTGCTTTTAGAAACATTTTCAGGACAATATCCAAATTTTTTTATCCTCTACTGCACAAGTAATTCAACTTTAAACAGAGCCCAACTGCTCGCACCCACAAGACACACTGCATCTTCGTTGGCAACAGCGGAAGCTCTGACGTAACATCATGCAAAAAGAGAGCCACGACGGCTGTTGACTGCTGTCTCAGTAAAATAACTTTCTTCTAAGAAAGACAATATTTATGGTACTGAGAGGAAGCTCAATTTTTCAACTATGAATTTTGTATGCACAATCGACCATGTTGATCAAAACTGGTAAGTGAAAGCTTGCAACTCTGACATTACCATCCACTGATCTCTACGACAATTGCTGGATCGCGCTTCCCCTTTACACAAATGCGGCTACCGGACGACCATCTTGGGCCACCAAGAAATTAGCCGGGTAAGAGCCGCAGACACGTTGCGGGGGCTGAGCGTCAGCGTGCTGGAAGAAACATTTTCTGCGCATTCGCCGTCATTGACCGAAGAAATTTTTTTTTGTTTACATGTGTTCTCAAAGGCAACAACGACCGTTCACACAAGGTTTTAAAAAATCTTTTTTGGCAAATGACGGTGAACGGGCAGAAAACGTGTCTTCCAGCCCCCTGCCGCCCAGCCTCCCTGACTTTCACCCCGCTGATTTTTTGGTGGCAGAAGATGGCTGTCCAGTGGCCGCACTCGTGGAGCTACAGTAGAGCAGGGAAGCGCGATCCAGAAATTGTCACAGAGATCAGTGTTACCATTCCTGATGTGACGTCACGCAATGACCAGCCATTCATACTTATGAAATTTGGTGTGCAGTTTCGTATTTGTGACGGTGCGGCAAGTGCTCTGGCAACCTACAGCACCGTTGGCAGTGCCATCGTATCCTCACGAGATATTTAAGCAACATTTCCCCAAAACCTTTTCACTTATTGTGGGACTGTGCCCGGGCCTCGCGAGAATGTGTGGAAGCACGTGCGACACTGCCGCCCAAACTCCGGCCAGCTACGTACATTGAATCGACAAGACTGAACACCCCAGTGCTCGGTGACGCAAAGGAACCATCCCTCGTCGCATTTCTCCGATCTTCCGGAATTGAAAGGCTCATTTAAGCATCATCACCCACTTCACTCTCCCCTCTCCCTTCCCCTCATTTAATCATCATCCCACCTAACTCTCCCTCTTCCCCCACCCTCCACTCTAAGTGAGGCTGCCAAGCCAGGCATGAGGATTATAATAAAGTATGTTTTCAACAACAACTTCATGCTCTTTCTCTGATTTAACTCCCTGGCTCCTGTCATTATTCCGTACATGGTGTCAGAAGTGGAATACAACATGTGAAAGTCCAGCTGACGGGTAATGCTGTCGAGAATCTGCATTGCTTTGGGCAACGACTAGGGGTGTTCATGACGACAACAGAACCTGCTGCGAAACGGAAGGATCTGCAGAAGGTGGCACTGCTCCTTCGTGTCGCAGGGGAAGAGGCTCAAGAGGTTTACAGCACCTTCCAGCTTGAAAATAAACTGACATACGCTCAAGTCATTGCAAGGCTTGAAAAGTATTGCACTCTAATGAAGAATGAAACCTGCGAGAGACGTGTCTTCAGAACCCGCCTACAGGTAGATGGATGGTAAGCCGTTCTAACAATTCTATCGCGACCTGCAGCTGAAGTCAAAGTCCTGCAAATTTTCTATGTTGACCTACAGTCTGCGACAGGACACAGCACAGACATCACCGTCGTCCGACCCTGCAACTGAACATAAAGGAACTGATGCTCAAGTGCCTTCATCGAGCAGTGCCCTTAAAGACAGACCCGTGCATACAGGGCAGCCATCTAGATTCATGAACATTCCTGTCCAATGATCAACGCGTGTATGAGAGCAACTCCAGCAGCTTTGGTACGAAAAACAATACTAACACCACTATTACTTTATTTCACCCTCTTTTAAAGAAAGGGTGATTTATCAGTGCAGACTAGTGCTCTGGCAACCTACAGTACCGTTGGCAGCGCCACCACACTCCCACGGGGCATTTAAGCGTCACCGTATAAAACTTTATGCTCTTTCTCTCACCAAACGCCCTGGCTTCTGTCAATATTTGGTAGATTTATACTCATAATTGATTTTGCCTTCCTGTCATAATTGACAGGAAGGCAAAAAAATTTTATATAGCGGCGATTCGATAAAAGCGATGAAGCCAAGAAAACAGTACCAGCAGCCTTCGAGGTCGACAGGAACACTGAGAAACACTCTGACTGTATATTCAAACAAACAAACCTTGATTATGAACAACAAACAGCAGCTTAACAAAGTAAAAAAAAAAAATTAAGTGGAGTTTGTCGATAATTTTATCCGGGCATCAGTTCTCTTCAAACTGCTCCAGGCATCGCAAGAACACTGTCACCAGCCCTGCACTCCACTTGGTTTCGAAGCAGCCGTAGGATGTTTCGCGTCTCCGCAGTTGTCGGCATTTTTCGAGGTGCCTCTTTGACGTCGCTTCGTGTCTACCCTGGCCGCACGCAAGGTCTACGATCGCAGCACCAGTGGCAAGAGCGACAACGGGAACGCCCGGATCGACTAGCACGAACGAATCAAAGTTTTAGGGGCGAAGCTCCTTAGGGTCTAGCCTTGTCCATCCGGCGTCCATGCTCACATCGAATGCCATCACATCTGCCTTCTTAAAAAAAGAAAAACTGCTTGCGCAGTCGACAGGATTCGAAACTGTGCGGGGGGACCCCAATGGATATGTAGTCCATCGCCTTAAACCACTCGGCCACGACTGCGGGACGAGTAGGAGGCTCTGAGATGTGGTAGTAACTCAAGAGTTGGGGTTAAAGGGGCACTGACACCCCAAAGGTCGTATTTATTTTTATTGTCTAAAACGATGCAAGTTGCAGCCATAGACACGCAAAAAAAAACGCATCGCGAAAAAAAATTTTCCCGCGCGCACGCGCGCCTTTTTATTTTTGCCGTTTGATTTTCCCGCCTCTCGCCTCCTCGCTTCTTTTGATCGGTGACGTCAAAAATCAGGAAATTTAGAAGCTTTGTAGGCGGCATCTTTATAACATTTAATGACGGCAATCCTAAAACATGTTTTTTAACGCAATTGCGAACGCACTACGGCCCTTCTTTTTGAAATACCAAACATCGGGAGTTCGTTGTGGTGCCGTCTCCTGGATTTGTATCCTCCAACGGAAAACAGGCGACACCGCTCAAAACCGGTCCGCCGCAACGCCGGCGCTAGCCGGCGCTCGCTCCTTTCCTCCTCGCTTTGGGTCGCCATGGCAACAGCAGGGAGTGGTGACAGGAAAGGGGACTCTCAGGTCTCCGCGATTTTTGACGTCAAGGCACCGGCGCCGATCGCGCGGGAACTTCGAATTCGGCATTTGGAAATTGTTTTTTTACTTCACGAATACTGAATTCCTAAATTTCAAATTTTGAGGGTAATGTCCCGGCATCGTTTTCGACCGTTTCGGATAATAAAAAAAAATATGATTTTGATGTGTCAGTGCCCCTTTAATAAGTAAGTAATAGTAATAATAAGTGAGTAATAAGCAATAAGCAGTAATAATAAAATCAAAACACAACCTGGAAATCAGCACTACTTATGAGCAACAAAAAGAAATCAGCACCATCAGCACTACCTATGAACAACAAAATCAGTATCATCAGCACCACCAGAGCTTCGCCCCAATCAACATCATTCACCACGTGGAGATGTGATTTTTTTTCTTGGTGGCTTTGCCAACATGTCTTCACACACTCCTGCAGGGATCGTTCAAGCCCCGCAAATCGTGCACCGGCTCGGCAAGCATGGTCCCGAGAGAAAATCTGCCGGTCGCAAAGCAGCTGGTGATCTTTCATCTCCGGGTCGCGGGCACGCTTTCTCTTGCATTAGAAAATTCTCGAACCCGTCCAATACCCTGCTTGTTCTGCAAAATGGTGGACAGTGTCGAACAGCTGATGCCGGAATGTCGAATTCTTTGGAGCTTTCAGACTTGGGCTGGCCACTTTTTTAACCTTGCAGATCTAAGCGACTTTCGGTAAATACTCCCAATCTCCCGTACGACGCACGTGTGCGTGTAGTATGCAGCAGGTGCACGCGTCCGGAGGTTCCAAAAACAGGAGTCAGGCAGCGTCGGCCGCGGGCGCTGTGAGTAGTGTCGGAACGTGGATGCTGCTTCTGCTGCGCCGATGCGGGGACGCTGGCAGGGAGCAGCAGCTCCCTGCCAGCGTCCCCGCATCGGCGCATCGGCATCGAAAGCGGTGCTCTGAGTGCTCTGCCCTCCGTCACCCGTTTACTCAGTTTTCTTGTTTGCAATTTTCCTAGTTTGGCAGGACGCAAGGGTCTATGTGCGCCCCCGTATGGGCTTGCGTGCTTTTGGAACTAAGGCCTTCGTGATAACTACTGATGGGCCAATTGCTTTTGCCGAATCGAAAGTTTGGCGCCGAGTCTTGCGATTCGGCAAAGCCAGACTGTTGCCGAACTTTTCTAAAGATTCGGTGATGATTCGACAAAAACACGTTGTTATCAGACTTAATATTGATATTTAGTTTTTCCTTGCAAAAAAAGGTTTTATGTTTTTTTTTTTCTTAACTTAAATGCAACATGTGCTGTATATTGACACAGTTATTATTAAATAAGGTAATATCGTACAAGATAATTGTATCGGTGTCGTTTTTGTGTGTTTTCTAGCGATTTTAGTGACTGCTTGTAGAAGTGGCGTGACAATTTGGTTGGGTAGTAGCGAGCGTGGCGCAGTCACGAATCAAGCTACGAGAGTTTCGGTTTTGAGGCATCATCAGCGTAAGCCTGCATCTGTGTGTACATTGTTAAAATGAAGGCAATACCAGTGTACTCTTGCTTTCTCTGCGAGTCACCATTTCGTGCGTCCAAACGAATGCAAACGGTTGCTGAGCCTTCACCAGAAGAGATAACAATATTACTGTAAATATGCATGTTCTTCGATTTGAGTCACTTTACGTCAGCTTTGCAAAAAGTGTGCGTCCTATATTCGCAACGCCTCGTTTTTATCCTTTAACAACGCCGGTTTCTGGTGTTAGGACACACATGGAGGTTTAGGAAGATGGGGGAGAATTAGGAAGGTCGGATGTGCAACGTCGAGCATTATAGTTCTGTGTTTAGTTTCATGCAGATACATTAAAATCGCAATATAATGCTAATTGAAAAAGTCATATTATTTTGTTTTTGCACACACTACTTCTGAGCCAAAAACAGGATTGTTATAATTGCGAGGAGTGCTTTAAAGTAATTGTCAGCCAATGATTCAACTACCCCGTTGCATCATTGGAAAGGTCAAATGAAAATCAAGTTATCCAAAATGTACCGCATCATTTGTCGCTTGGACTGCATAAATTACTGCTCAATCTTCTATTCTTGAGGCAGGAAACATTGAAGAGAACCACACGCTCACAAACGTGCAGTTACCGTGTTGCCTACTCCACACCGCGCCGTAACCGCTGGTAACCGTACGACTGCACGGCGTCCATTTGCAATCCATGGCCTCGTCGCGTTCTTGCAGACAGACATTTGCCAAATCTTCAGCGAATCTTTGCCGAACCTTCCTTCAAAAGTTCGGTATTTGCCAAACTTTGCCAAATCTGAAGTTCGGCAGATTCAGTCCATCACTAGTAATAACTGCGGTCGCACGCCGATACACTTAGAATAATCCGGTTAAAAATGTGTGTATTTCAGTCGGGACCACGTTGAACTTCGATAAAAGCGATAATTCGAAAAAAGTAATTTCGTTATAACGAGGCATTACTGTAGTTCTGAATATTTTCCAAATAATGAATATGCGAGAAAGTGAAATCATGACGAGCTCACGCACATGAGCCCGGGGATCCGTAGAAAGCGTAGTTGATAATCTAGCCTTACATGTCCTGTATCTACCAAAGGTACTTAGGGAATCTTTTCTTCCTCCACTGATATTCCTCCACCAATAAGAAAAGTTTGTTTTTAATGTTCTATCACATGTCGTCCAGGTACGTCGATATGCAAAACTACAAACTCAGTTTCACGCGATTGATTTTTCGTGCTCAACTACTACAAAGAAGTTACCTCTACTACCAAAAGTCCGGCAGTCCCATGGACTTTATTATAAAGTAAAGGTGTTCGACTTTAGTAGAAGCTGCAGAATGGCACGTCACTGCACAGACGCAATGGGCATTGGAGATCATAAATCAATAAATATAACAACTTTTGCAATAGGACGGAAGCTTGTGCCACTTAGCTCACAATACCTAACTTCGCTAAAACGTGCATTAATTTGTTGTGAATATGCCGCACGTGGACCAAGCTTCAGGAGTGATTCAGAATCTGTTTTAAGACGTTGACCCCGAAATAGAACCACGTTTCCAAAGCACTCAGTTCGGTCATGCGACAAAAATACTACAATAAAGTTTATTTGTCTTTCCTTTTACTCGAGTAAAGTTCATTTTGTGAGGTACATGTCTCACCTAAAAGAATAATTTTTCAAAAATTCAAGCTTAGCAAAAAAACAATTGGGGAGGAGAGCTTTTGAAGAAAGAGCCAAATCATTCCTTCCAGTTGAACTCACCCCAATGCTTGGGTGCACGCCGGCTTCTTTTGTGTCCTCGCACAGGAACCTTTGGGCCAGCTGCCCGTAGTCAATCTCCACGGAGCAGTCTTCGTCTAGTGCAGGACGCTTCAGGACCGGACAACGACCCTAAGGACGATGGGAAGAGGACATATCACTACCTTGACCAAAAATGGCCGTTCGTCTCCTTCGGCACTGTGTTTATAAGGTGGTGTTGGCAGTCGGTGACAGCCACGGCAGGCAAAGACAGGGGCAGAATGTGATGAATCATAAGCACCAACATCAATGGTCCCGAAAGAAAGTGAAAACGAGTGATGGGAAAACAAAAGAAAAATGCCGACACCATGCTAGGTGCATTCGTTTGGCCGCAACACGCCAAAGTATAGGAACTCATCACGCAACGAGTACGTCTGCTATTTGCCAAATCCCCCGCAACAAGCCCTTGCTGTCTCCACAAAAGCAGGAGGGCGAAGACGACCTACAAATGTTGCGCACTTGGAATGCCTTCAAAGAATGCCAAGCAGGCGGCCAATTTTTTTTTTTTTAATGTGTCGTTCGGTGTTACTGCACACGTGAGAAGGGTTTGGGGCATGGTCGTTCCACTCCCCCTACCAACTGCAGGGGCGTCGCGAGGAGTCGGGGTAGGCTCTCGTTCAGGCAGTCCAGGGGTAGCTCAGAGTGTGGCTCGAAGTGGCTCGGGTAGTGCAGCAGGCGCTCCAAGTCTTGGTGCAGACACTCCTGCACACACAGCAAGGGCCCGCGTGATCGCTCTCGGGCAAATGCGGAAACTTGGGAGTTTTGCCAGCTTATTCTGAGGGTCTGACACTGAATAGACTGCTCGTAGCTGTAGCTCATAACATATTCAGTGCATGAAAATAAGACAGAATCTCCAAATGCCTCTGGACAATGCTCCCCAAAAATCAAGAGTGTAACGACATCGGAATGGCACCTTGGCAAAGCGTAGCGCGTCCGGATGGATGATGCCGTAGCTCTCCCGGACGTCAGGCAGGTCTCTGAACGAGGTTGCAAACTCCTTCTGCTCTTCAACAACCCGCTTGTGCAAATCCTGCGCAGAGATGGATGAATGGACGGATGAATGGGTGGTAGTGTGTGCCACTTAACCTAGAAAGATACGTATAAATGTGTAGCCAGCACAGAAACATGGAGTCTGAACATGATGATCGTCCCAAGTGAAGGTATTCCGGGCCTCGTCAGGCGTCTACTGCTTTTAGCGGTGTCCTTCGAGACAGTGTTGCTTTCTCTAATAAATTGTCTTACATATGTAATTATGTAAGAAAAATAGAATAAAAATATGCAAAATAAAATCTATGCCTAAAGTGTGCCTGAACTTGAGAAGTAGGCGGAACTTGGGAAAAGAGGAATAACATAGGCTCTGGGAAGCTTTATATGCCTGGCCTAGAGTCACTGAAAAGCTAGAATATTGAGACTGCACCGCCCGATTGACTCGTAGTTGGCACCATTTTTCTGCCAAGGGAAGAGCCGGCACAATCGGTGATAGTTAAGGCGAGTCCACACTTGTGAGTTGGAGCGGCCACATGACAGCCTTTTGTCGCAAAAGGGACCGGTACAGAGCAGTCGCCTCGAGACCGATGTTTCGAACAGGTCGCCAAGCTGCCGTGCTGCTGAGCCAATCAGCGGCGCCTTAGATTTCTTTATACCCAGTGGCACCCTAATTTGAAAGAGCGCCTGAAAAAGGACTCGGCCCTGCAGCAAATTCGTGCCACTTTTAGCCGAACTACTGTACCACAGAAGCTTGAGTGAGCGAACGCACATGTAGCGATTCTGCTTGCATTGCACAGTTCCGAAAAATGTAGGCCAAAATAACGAGTTTTTCTCGTATGGCCAAAAACGAAGCATGTGTAGCGGTGCGACAACGAACACAAGAAAGCAGCAAAGCGTGAACCTAAGCTGTGGTGGGAAGGATGGAATCGACAACGGCTCCTAAGAGCTTTCGAGAAGCGACCCGCCTATTGCCCGCACTGTGGACGTCGATGGTTACTTGTTGCACATTGCTAGTCGGTCGCACAATTGCTGCGAGTGAATGCGCCTTATCGGTTAGACAATTTTACTTTTGGAGCTTTGGACAGAGTGTCACGAAGCTTGGGCGGAATCTTTTTTCCCCGTCACAGACTGTTTTAACATTTCTATAAGACGGAAAAGTGTTTCACATGATTTGGGATAAAGCTTTGGATACCTGGGAACTAAGAGTTTGAGCGACGAGATGGCCGACGACGAAAGTGTGAAAATGCCGACGAGCAGGTTAGTGACTTCCATACTTCGAGCCAAGAAGTGACAAAAATAAAAGAATCAACAAAAAACGCGCACACACACACACATAGACGTACACACCATCTCAAACTTGGTAAACTATTTATTTCACATACCCGTCTTTCATACACAGTGACACCTCTTCGCCATTTGCACTGATGAGAACAAAAAAGAGTGTTTGTAAAATAAATCATTTGCCGAGTTTGAGAGAATGCGTGTGTGTGTCCCTTTCCTTTCCATTTTTGCCTAGTCTTGGTTTGAAGCACCAAAGATGGCTGAGGTACTCCGAAGCATATCTTGCTCGGTGGCTCCAGCCCGGCCTTACCCAGCAGACCCCGCAGGCTACAGAACGAGCGTGGCGACATGGTCAAAAGGCACTCACGGCTAGGCAGGTAATCTCCTCCTGCTCCAAGGCAGTGGGTTCGCAGACAACCCTGTGCTGGTACATCTGCAGCAGACGCAGGTACAGCAGGTGCTCCTGACGGCTCAGGCTCGAGAAGCGGGGGCCCTTTTCCGGGGACTGCCTGCCCAGCGAACCCCTGCAGACGAAGAGGTTCACACGCAGATTTTAGAGATGCCCGTTGCTTGGCACGACTATGGGGCCTGAAATACGACTCCGACTGCTGTGTTCATTGCGTCTTCGATCACGGTACCCCCATTTCCACCTGATGATGTCGTAGAGGTGTCACGCTGTCGTCTGCCACTATACTGACAGAGGCACGAAAGCAGAGATGGATCCTGCAGATGCCCGTTCTGCTGCAGGTCGCACTCGAGCTTGACAGTTCGCGGAAACTTTAACACTACGATGACAGCGATCGTTTGATTTTGCTCGCCTCTTTTGCTGGGACTTCGATGACCAATCGCTAGGATTGGTAATGGAAAACGTCAAACGGCATAAAGCGTTGGCTCCTGCGAGATAATTTGTTGCCATTTTGGGACTACATGCTAAACGCGCCAGTCAAAGATGCAATCTAGGCACTGCAGCGTGACCAACTACTTCCCCAGTTCTCCAACATGGTGTCCCACCAAAAAACAGCACAGCTTGTCGAACTTAATGAATCTGACATTTGTGCGGAAATTTATGACAGTGAAAGAACAACAGTCTGCTGTACTTCTGTAAGGTAAATAGCATTTGGACAGCCCTGTCAACACTCAACATAGGTTATATTGAAGGCTCTTGAATGGATGTAATAAAAATGGTTCACAATGATGTCGCATTCTTTTACATATTTTCGCAAACCTAGCTGGCTGTTTTCCAGTCAAATTTTCTGCCAATCCCGTTTAAAGGAGATGAACTAAACTTCCCAGATAGTTCTAGCTTTTCTTTATTGAGAGGCACCCTGCTAAACATGCGGCGACCAATCTCCAACACACACCGGTCCTGGTGAAGCGATTGGCCCTGCCGTAAAAGCAAAGAGGGAAACAAAATGGCAAGGAGATGAACTCACGACAGAGTTCTCTCCAGAGACGAATTCGCAAGCCACAAACCTCGGGCGACCTCTTGCAGCAGGTCGAGGTCCCAGGCACTTCTTTTCCATCAGCTGAATAAACTGGTTATAGTAGGTGGCCTCTTCCTCTGCATGCAGGAGCGAGTAGTGCCTGTAGTCCCAGGCACTGAATGGGAAACTCATATTCCTGGAAGGAAATCATGGCAGACTTAAAGGGGCAATGCAACAATATCCAGCTGGAATGTTTTTTTTCTTTATACGAGCTTACTGGCACGAAACACGACTGACCAAGACACTTCTTCATAGCGGCATACTTTTATGAATAAGAGCGAGCGTTTTCTTTCAACCTCTCCTTCGCAAAAGTTGACAACATGGCTCGGAGGTTGTGGCGGGAATGGTCCTCTGAGTGACATTTGAGTGCAGCTCATAGATTGGACCCGAGGATTGCACGAGCACTCAATTTTGGGCTCGTGACAGTAGCTCGACAGGCATTTGTGAAGTGGCTCATGTCCAACCGCTGCAATGACGACGACAGCCGAACCCTAACAATGTCTGGAACTCGGCGCATGCCCGTGCTTTGGCAACCCAGCGCGTGGCCGTGATAAACACTAGCGGCATGTAATGAGCACCAGGTCACATGGCCGCTTGTTATGGCTGCAAGTTGGTGAGGGGGGTGAATGCCGCTATTTTTCTTTAATTTCCTCAGAGATTACAATTGCGTGGCAAAAAAATCTAGCATGTTTCATTGCTTATAAACATGAGGAATCCACTCTAAGCGGTATTTACACTGTTGGGACACAACGTGGGTGAAATAATCACATGGGAATTCCAAACTCAACTGGTCTTTTATTTCTAAGTACCCGTTCCCGGACATGAGCACGTTGCTCTTAACGATGCTTTCACCGTACAAGTGCACACAAGCGCAGATGCTGAAAGCCCGGAGCTCGCTCTTGAAGCTTCTGTTACGCTCACACTTAAAGTGAAACGGAGAATAGAAGTTTTGAAAAGCACCGAAATGAAAACACAAGCAGTCACATTGAAAATGAGAATAAATTAAAGTGAGCATTTGTTTGTCATCAGCCAAAATCCTTGGTTAGAATAAATTTGTAAGGACTAACCCAAAAAAATGAGCACACAAGGATGACCATCGGTTCCTCAGAATCGTCTTCGGCTTATTTTCGCCAGATGTGACTATCAAATGCCCAGAGTTGCCCACAATAAACTATGCCCTGAATAGTTCCTGGTTTGTGCATCGTTTTTACCTTCTCTAGGGGGAGGCAATACTATACTCCGTATCATCTTACGATAAGACCTCGACGGACACAAGCCACCCCAATCGCTCTAGTGCTGTGAGCACATCACGCGTCTATGCACCCCGCATGTAGCTGCACCTTCTCGAAAGTCACGCGACACTCAACTGGCTCAGATGGCTCGTAGCATCATCTGCGGTCCATCATAAGGGGAAACGGAGTATATGTCAATTTCTAAAATTTTGGCGAGAACAGAGAAGCTCGCCCCATCGGCAATAGTGGCCGTCCAATGCGTGATACAAAGAGCAAGTCAATTTCATCAGGCTTTATGTGCCTGCCTCATCCAGAAATTCATGCAACTATTGCAGTGCACCTAGACACAATTCTTGCATCCCAAGAGCTTTTTTCTCTCCCTCAAAATGGTTTTTACTACAATTTTTTTTTTTTTAAGTTACAATGGCTTTTTAACACTTAGCTCTTGTTTGAAGCAAACACAATTAATGATTTTAAAATCTTGTTTCCACGAATTACTCGAGAGGTTAGTGAGACCACAGGCAAGCTAGTGTGTATTTACCATTTTGTTGAATTACCCGATATTGGGGCTTCGATGCTGGATAACTCCAAACCGTGAACAAGAAAGAAAAAGGTGACAGGAAGACAAAATCTCCAACTCTGCTAAAACTTTATTTAGAAAACCTCTTATATACACCCTACCCCAATTGGTCGCCACCCTTTGCGCACAAAAAGTCAATCCATTCACTCGGCTCAAACCCAAGCCGATCCCGGCTACGACCCCAGAACACTTCGGTCACTTGCAGGGGCAGATTAAGAGGGGGGGTCTGGATGTCCTGACCCGCCTCTTGAATTCTGGATGTGTAAAAATTTAGGGAGTGGGAAAGGGGGGGGGTCTTAGACACATGATACGCTGACCAACACCTGACTCCCCCCTCAAGAAATACCTGCGTCCGCCCCTGGTCACTTGTCCCTCTTGCTCTGAACAAAGGCAGCATGCAGTCTCATCAGCCCTCCCACATAGGCACTTAGGGACGCCCTCCATCCCGAAACAGACAAGTCACTCGCCTTCACTTTGACACGTCCACCTTTCTTTGAACAAAAACATTTAACAAACTAAAAAAAATTTTCAAATGTCCAGGCGGACTTGCGCTACAACCTCGAGGTGGGTCCGGACAGCAGACGCAATGTCATTCGGATAAAGGGACGCCTCCCGCTCTCCGGTGCCTCTGATCAGAGTCCCGGCACTTCGCGTGTCATAAAGCGGCCAAGTGCCGTACAGGTAGAAAATAAATAAAATATGTATACGTTTCAAGCTTTCATTGTCTCTTACTATCAGGTCTGGAATAAAACCGCGAAACACAGTGCAAGCAGTGTAAGCTAAACTTGATGGTGAGCGGTTGTTCTCACACGAACGCGGAATGGAGCACATGGCCCATTCAGCCCATTCATTGGTCAGAACCACCGTGGTCAGAACATCGTCGACCTTGTTTACATGCTCTTTAACTTCTTTCTGCTGTTTCCGCTACGCACTAAAGCTTTCCCGTGGTCGGCTAACTTACGTGAAGGTGACAGGAAATGTGCAGCGCTCAGAAACCAGTGATTTCGTTCATACGTTTGATGATAATCTATTTACGGCGTTCACACTCACAGTACACACGCACATCAAGTCGAAGCATAGGCAACCCCCGGACATTTCCCATAGGGCCAATGGAGTCGAGTTTTGTACAGTAGTGCCGTATTCCTCGTCCGTGGTGGGGGGCTCTCATTACTTGAACGAGTCAACTTATCATTTTATATTCGGTAAATTATAAAATTATATTAAGAGCTAACCATGCTAATAATAAAATATCTGGCTCACTTTTCAAAATGACTTCTGCATACACGTTTGGAACGTAGTAGTCTTCTTTGAAGCCGTTTCTAAGCCAAGCCGTTAAGAATCCAACATGGCGCCTTTTAATTATTGTAGGGTGGTTCTCGTATGATGATCGCTTCGGTATGGTGCACTAGTTTTCTTCGGTATGGTGCACCATAGCTTCGGGGTCGTGCTGGAGCCTGTATCCAGGCTCCTGAGCATCACGCCCGGTCCCGGTGGTGTAGTACTTTTAACAAACCGTGTTCCGCGTACCGCACAAACCGTGACTGCCGCTGTCACGGCAGTCACGGTATCACTCCGGGTGCGCGTGTTTCAAAGGCTCCGATAGTGCGGTACGCGGAACACGGTAACGTTACGCACACTGCAAGCATCAGGTGAACATATATTGAGCGCATATACATGCATCGCACATACAAACATCAATACAACAGCACACTAACCCGATCACTATTCCAAAGCAAAAAATTGGCTTGCTCAACGGGTAATCGGTCTCTTAGCTGTAGGTGAGAAATTTGGCCTGGGGTTTTTAACGTGCATCACGCAGTGATGCACGTTAAAAACCGGTTCGTGTGATCACTTCACACGAACCGGTACGAAACTCATCTAGATCGAGACGGGCGGGGGCGGCGGGGATCGAACCCAGGAGGTTCCCAGCGCAAGCTTTCGCTCCACGCTCCGAGCTGAGACGCGTTAGCCCACTCGGCCACTTCCTCCCCTTCTATTCCAAATCTCTGCGTTTCCGTCTTTTATACTGGTCGTTTCGAACGTACGGAATTTTTCGGTGACTCCCTAAGCAATAAACAATATTCCGAGCATGTTCATTTTTTTCAGCAATGTCGTACATCTGAGACTATTTTTAATGACTCAGGGGATGAATCTCTTATTAAAAAGAAAACGCTCGATCATGCCGTAATTATTTAAAAGCCAATAAATCGAGCCGCTCCAATGTGGTTCCAAGCTATGAGTTTGTTTTCCCGCACGGCCCTTCGTAGCCAGTATTTCTATTGTAGTGTTTGTTTTTCTATTTGTGCTATTCGCGCACGGCTGCAATTGCCGTCTTGAATTAATCTTTGTAGAGCGGATGGTCACTCAGCTGGAAGTGATGCTTCACGGGCAGAGAAATCGCTTTTCGATCAACTTGAATGCAGTCAAAGCTGCGACTTGCGGCAGAGCTACGCCGTTGCGAGCTCGAAAACTTCTAGCGCTCATCCCTGCGCGCCACTGGGAAGCAGTTTCTATGGGAACTGTAATATATTTAAACAGTAAAATAAAGGATAGCGTTTTCTTTTTTCAATTTTACCAGTTCGTTTTTTTTTTTTTTTTTTTAATGCTAAACTTTCATTGTAAGTATACGTACTTTCCGTCAAAATTTCGTACTGTTCAGTCTTTTCCCCAGAGCGCAATCGTTCTCGGGGACTGAAAGTCACATTGGCCACTGTACGATAGGAGCTTACCGTTCAGACCAGCGTTCCAACATGACTATCCACACGTCGATCGACTGCACCTAATCCCTCAAATAGTCTTAAACTCTTTAAAGTAAAGCGGAATGTCATCCTGCGACACCCCGCCCCCTCCGATCACGGCCCGACCAGCGGCATCAATGCCCTACAGTTTACGTCATCTCATATCTTGTTACACCACTGATACGCGAACACACGGTCACATCGGCGATAATTCCAGTCTTCTGTTCACAACCCACAACACTGCCATCACGATGTCGCTGACACGCAGAAATACAGAACCCAGAACCGAATTCAGCACGGAAGGCACCCAGGCAGCCGGCAGGAAAACCTGCCTGCCTTGGACGCAGTTCCTGCGATTTCCATATTGTCGAAAACGTCGACACAGTTCCTCGCAGTTTCGCTACTGTAGTTACTGTAGCAACTGTAGTTCCGCGTGTATCCGTGTATCCCGCAAATGCTGGCACGTCTCCGGAACTTCGCTGTTTCTAGCGGCTTCGTTTGCTCGTTTGATAAAATTAGTGGTAAAAACGTCAATGCAACCGAAATTTTCTGCACGTTTGGACTAGAAGACGGAATTACAGGCGGCCTTCGCTGCCGCTGAAGCTCAATCAACTCAACATTAATTTATTAAACAACGTGCGCGATGTGCTCAAAAAACGAAACCAAAAGAAGATGAGTCGGGAGGGCGAAAGCTTTCTCCCGTCTGCCTAGAGAAGGAGGAAAACGTCTCGTTCCTCCCTTCTTCTCGTGTCCGCTTGGGGGCGCGTCAGTAGAAAGGAGGAAGGCGCGCCGTTGCTACCTTTTTCCTCCATTTTTTTTTAGAGTGTTCCTAAGTAAATTACAAGTACTTTTTAACATAATTTTTCATGGGGGTAATCGAGGGTGCATCAGTTATGTTCCAGAATAAAGTGGCTACCGAGTAGTCATCTCACTCGCTGACAAACTATTTAATACCGTCAACCTAAAGGGCACTTATTTGCATCGGTCTTATAGCCGTCATTACTTCACTCAAAGAAATTACCAAATGACATCTTGAAAAACAATAGCGTGTTTTTACATAACAATATACTTTTCTTTTTCTCAAATTTGGAGAATGTATTGAAGTCGGAAGTTGTACTTTTGCTCGGAAAGTTTTGGAAAAAATTACTTAACATAATGTACAAGTACATAAGCGGAGAATGTACTTCAAGTTAAGTAGGAGTTTCTTAAACTTACTTCAAAATGAGTCGTTCAAACACCTTTTTACAACTTGTTTGTTTAGCTCCCTCTAAAGCTTTTCCCGGATTCCCTCGTTAATCCTTTAAATTCCCTGCAAATGTGTTATAGCGAGTTCGTTTCACACGCACTGGCACCGTTCGAGTTCTCTCCCAGAATGCGTCGCACTCACAGAGTGTTGCACAGAAAACTGGACCCAAACGAACTCGCCAAATGCACCGAGTGAAGAAGACTGACGCCGCCGCCATCTATGTTGTAGAAAAGGTACCGACTTCAAACCGAAACTAGTGCCTTTCTGTTCCGAGTGATGCGTGGGAATGTGAGAATGCAGTCGCTACCAACGTTTATTTAGAAACGTTGGTCGCTGCAACCTGTAGTTTATAGTTGCGATGACTTCAAGCAGCTCGGCTGCCGTAGAGATAGTTACAGACGGCGTAAATTTCCGCAACCAGCTGTCTACAGAGCAGCTGGTTGCGATCTTTCAATTCTTATAACCGTTTACACTGAAGAAAACTGATGACGCTGTCCGAGCACAAGCATGATCCGTTTGAGCATGGTATTATGCGTGAACCGCTGAAAGGGTGCGGCTTAAAACTAGCCTGTTGGAATATCCAGCAAAACTGGGACTTTCTATTTGGATCGTCATTATAGGTGGATCAGATATTAGCCTTGGTGAGGGCGTCGAGAACGAGAACATTCTCGAACAAAATACGACGGGGCAAGTTAGCTGACGTAGGTAAATGTTAAACATGATGATGTTGCCCAATACTCGGGTAAAGTTACCATCTTTAGCTTTCTCTGATGCTTATTGAGCAGTCGGAGGTTTCTGCTGGGGGAGCTTTGTCGACAAATGTTAAATTTTTCCCCCGCACACGGATGGTGATAGATATCTCGGGGGCCGCTGTTACGTTTGTTCTGAGCATTCCTTTACACACTGGTATATTTCAGCGTTTGTACGGCAACAGAGCGATTTAAAACCTGCAAATAAATCACGGGTTGTCAATTGCTTTCTTCGGGAAATAGCAGACGCTCACAATTCCAGCTCGCGTTTGATTTCGTGGCCCGCGGGACGCGATTTCTATCAGAAAATCTACTTTTTTTCTGTTCGGTTCCGCGACACATTGTAGCAGACGAACCCTCGTCGTCTGCTCCCGCTCCTCGCCGGCCCCACTGGAGCGAGGCATGACGGGATTGCATTTTGGCGCACTCCCGATTTTCTCGGTGCAGCGAGTGCATGCACGCGTGGGGTGTCAGCGCTGAAACGAACTCGGAGAGTGCAACCACTCGTGGAGTGCCGGCTGAAACGAACCCGTTCCACGCTGCGAGTGGGCACGCGTGGGCACGAGTGCCGTGAAACGAACTCGCTATTAAAATTGCCATTTCCCTTTTCACCAAAATTGAGACCGGAAATTCCCTGAAAAAGGGAGAATTCCCTGCATGGAACATCACTGGCCCACTGTAGTCATGTGATCCTGCCCGAAGACCCGATTGGTCTAAAACAAGCATAGCGTTCACTCTACTGTCTGTAGGAACCGTGCGGATCTAAATTCAAGCCCCGACCAGGGCGCCCCTAGCGGCAAACGGGTCCGTTGCATCGGGCTTCTTCTGCCAGTCGCTGCGTTGGTTGTGCGTTGTAGTGGGTTAGCGCTGTAATTTCTGAGATGGCTATTCCGCACCAAGAAAGCCGCAACAATTGCTGCGTGGTCGGCAAGATCTCGCACGGCACGAAGTACTAAATCGTCCCTTTGAAGCCATACGAGGCGGAGTACTGCGCGACCTGGGTACGGCTTTGGTACGACTTGTGCGTCCATACAGGTTAGTGGTGTTTCTTACCTTCCAGTTCGCGCTTTGTTTAAGCTGCTAACGAATAATACAATTAACTTTTTTTCTCTTCTAGCGACGATGGAACAGCATCGACACCGACGGCAAACTCTAAAGTATGCAGCAAATACTTCACCGGAATCGAGACGCGGAATGCGGTCGCCCTCCTAAGCCTACCGTTGGATGTTTCCATCAGCCTACAGGAAGATAGTAAAGAGAATCGCAGAACGGCGCGAAAAAAAATCGCCCAGTTATTGTCAAGCTGATTCAGAAATAAACGTACATAATTACCGCAGTCCACTCAACGCCAACAAAATGTTTTTGCGGGCGCGCTTAATTTTGTTTGCAGAGTACGGTGCTCCGTGACATCCACTTGTCCGTCGAAACGGACCTCCTTCACGTCGCACACGCGGCCAGATTCATAAAACAGTTTTCTCTTCGTCATATTGGCACCACGGAAGAAGCTTTCTGGATTCGTAACCGCCTTAAACCCCGTCGTAATCACCCCGGGAACACTGTCCGCTGTGCTGCTATTAGCCACTGCTTCCCCCCGATGATTCTGCACCGGCTACCGAAGAAGCTTTCCGGATTCTTAGTCGCCCACTGTCCCCTGTGCTGTTCGTTGCTATTACTTCGCGATGATTCTGAGCCGGCGGCACCGGCTTCCGAAGGAACTTTCCGAACTCGTAACTGCCTTAAATTCCGTCGTAATCACGACGGGGACACTGTCCGCCGTGCTGTTCGTCGCCATTGCTGCCCGATGCTCCTGCGGCGGCTACCGCCAGGTCGCGGCGAACAATAGGCGACCGCCGCGACACGGCCGGCTTGCTCGCTTCCTATACTGACGAGTGAACAGGATAGCTCCATACTTATTAAGAAACTCCCAAACCCAACAAGTGTCCCCCAAGGGGGAATCCAAGCACAAGAACACAAACACATCGAGGGGCTTTAAGGTGCAACCCCACCCCTAGTTAGTGTGATTCTGAACAAACAGATGGCGGTGGGATCGCCTTCCAGGCCTGTACATCAATGCGAGAAATCGTGTGTGGTGGCGCTTCAATACAGTTGGATACAACTGCTCATAGACGCTGCATGCACGAACAGTACCCCCCCTCACTCACCACAACTCCAAGCGTCGCTCGACGCGCCGCCGGACGGCTGCTTTGATCGGGCACGGCGAAATCGGGTCGGGATCGCTACGTACGTTTCGAAGCACGGCGTCTAGATGGCGCTTCATCTCTGTTCTTTGGAACGCACAGTTATGAAACAAAAGTCTAGATGGCGCTTCGAACGACACTTGGCGGATTGAAGTGAGTGAGGGGGGGTACCCCCTTCTGCTTGAGTGGTGGCGCGTCGGACGCACTTCCGGTCTGGGGCTGTGGGCGGAAGTGCCCATTTGAAACGTGTATTCCTGCGTTGTTTTGAAAGGAACCGGACAAAAACCTGTATTTTCGTCAAAATGCTGCGACTGGGGCTGTACCAAGAGAGTCGAGAAAGGTTTGAAGGTCAGTTTTCATGGGCTCGGTTCTTCCGAGAACGCGGATATGTGCTGCGAAAAGGGAAAACCAGACGCCGTCGGACCACGATTGCTTGGGCGGGAAGCATTTTGGGTTAAATTCACGGATACTACTGGCCATCAAATTTATTTGTTTTGTTCCAAAATGAACGCCGGAAAACCGTAAAGTTGTACGGACCACCTGCGGACTACGTTCAGTGCGTCTTCAAGTTCAAACGGTCGCCTGTTCGTTCGAACTGTCGTCTGCTCTTTCAAACGTTTCTGCTTGCCGTCTGCTCTTTTAGAGGACACCGGCCCGTAGACCAAACGTGGGCCCGGTACTTGCGATAAGAATTAAGTGCAGGCCTTCAAAACACTTAAGTTTGAAGGTTGGTAAGCAGGCTCAACGTAAACAGTAGATACAAGGAGATGTTGATCATTGTTACCAGTGGCCATCACCGACTTGTTATGCCTGATTCACTTGGTTAAATTCTGCTTGCGATTTTCAGTATCGACGTCGACATCTCAGCTACGGTTCACGCTTTTGCAGGCCGAGCGACGTCGCTACTGAAAATTGCGAGCGAAATCTTATCATCTGAATCAGGCGTACATTCTGCGGTGTCCACGCGAAATGAATCGCCACATGTCAAGGCCCGTTCACACTCTTGCAACCGAGTACGACCGAGAGAGGCCAAACCGGTTTTTAAGCCTCTTGCGATCTCTTAGGACCAGCTCCGCTCAGCGCATCCGGTCCCAAGAAGTCTTTCTCGGTCGTACTCGGTTGCAAGAGTGTGAACGCGCCTTCAGATTATTCACGCGAAGTTTTGCGGTGTAACGAGCCTCGGTAATTTCGCTGACGCTGCTCAAGTAGTCAGACATCGTTAGGAGAACGTAGAATCAACAGTCCCACGCGAAAAAGAGCGCGGGGACTCACACCGGCGCCGACAACATCGCATTTCAATGGTTTGTTTATGGGCGACGACGAGCTTTTTGCCCACACCCCCATCGCGCCTGCGCGGCGCCGGCGGCCTCCGCTAGGGGCGCTCCGGGCGCTCCGGAGCGCCCCTAGCGCTCCGGAGCGCTAGGGGCGCTAGTAAATACAAGTATCTAGGAGTATGGATATGTGATGGTGCAGAATATCTCAGAGACCATGAAAAGTATATAATCGGTAAGGGAAACAGAAATGCAGCTGTAATGAAAAATAGAGCACTTTGGAATTACAACAGGTATGAGGCGGTGAGAGAGATTTGGAAAGGGGTCATGGTGCCTGGCTTGACTTTTGGAAACGCAGTGCTATGCATGAAATCCGAAGTGCATGCCAGACTAGAAATAAAACAGCGCGGAGTAGGTACACTGGCTTTCGGGGCACATTGCAAAACGCCAAACCAGGGGGTACAAGGAGACATGGGATGGGCATCATTTGAGAGCAGGGAAGCGGTGAGCAAGGTAGAATTTGAGGATAGGTTGAGGCAAATGGACGGGGAGCAATGGGCACGAAAGGTTTTCAGCTATTTATACATGAGGAGTGTAGACACAAAGTGGAGACAGCGCACTAGGAAATTAAGAGGAAAGTTTTTGGGCTATAGCGAAGATACGGAAGAGCAAGTCTCAGTTAAGAAGAAAGTTAAGGCCACAGAAAGAGATTGGTGGCTAGAGGGAATGCAGACAAAGACGGCTCTGGAAAGCTATAGATTAAACAAAAGAGTTATTGCCAAAGAAAGCATTTATGACAATTCTAGGGGAAGCTCATTGCTGTTTGAGGCAAGAACGGGTGTTCTGCGAACCAGAACATGCAGAGTGAAGTACCAGGAAATTGATACAGTGTGCACTGCTTGTGGAGAGGAGGACGAGACGGCTGAGCACTTGATACTCTACTGTAAAGGGCTTCACCCTATGCCTACCGAAGACAACATAGATTTAATAAAGTCATTGGGTTTTAGAGACAGCGAAGGGAGAGTGGATTTCAAGACTGTAGAGATTACCAAGCAAAGATTAAGTGAATGGTGGCAGAAATCGAGAGAAAACTAGGTATTTTCTTATCCACTGATGGCAAGGGGGTTTCATAGCCTCACTTTCTTTGCACTGCGGAGTGAATATAGATTTCACATTTAAATATTCTAAGCTTAAATGGTAAAACAAAATGGCTAGGTGGCGTAAGCTACCGCCCGATCCAAAGGGCTCAGCCGTATTCATCCATCCATCCATTTGTTTGTAAACATGAGTTGGTGTATATCCAGAATTTGACATCCCTGGTCCCTTGCTTGGTTTTCTCTGCACGAGCTTTCTTTGGAACGCGCACGGCTGCGCCAGTTCTCGTGTAAGGGGGCCAGTTGCCGCGCTTCGAGCTCACGTCTCCAGCAAATGTAGGCAGAACAAAACGCGAAAATCATCCTGAGCCAAATGGCAAGACACATGCACAACAAAACTACCGACGCGTTGAAAAATATAAAATTGCCTGTGCGCCGTTATCGGAGATTTCATAGGACAATGACACATATTACAATGTGATCATATTTACACTGATACGAATGAAGGTGACGAGAGGACGAACAGTGAACTGAAAAATAAAGGTTTAATCGGCGAACTTGTTCCAAACAACAAAAAAAAAAAAGTAAACAAAGAGCGTCAAGGCAGCAGAAAAGCAGGCGGCGATTCGGCAGCGTAACAAAGAGCGAGAGCGAGACTGACTCGACAAGGTCGCTGGCAGCTGCTTATCTAGAGTGCGTCACGTCACCATCTCGAAAGTTCGGCAAAGAAGGATCGAGCGTCGCGCCTTCGCGGCGAGGATGAACTGGCACTTTCAAGGACAAGAAAACAGGGCGAAAGTTCCGTCTGGTGCAAGAATGAACGCGAATCTTCCAGAAATCCGTAACCGAGCGTTGCTTTCTCGGCTCTGCGGGCGGCAATATGACGGGCCGGCCCTTTTATCGTGCATGTGTTTGGATCTTTGTGGATTTTCAGCAAAGCGTGATGACGTCATAGTCTGGTTTCCAAAATTCTAGCTTGAGGAATTAACTACCTAAAAGAAAAGACTATTTTTTGGGCGGTCAGGTGTCTCATTTAGGTAGCTGGGTGTTTATTTTGACCCAAACCACAAGACTGGAAAACACAAGAAATGACACTAAGGTTTAGATGTTGAGTTTCGTAAACCCAAAGTAGGACTGGTGCGGGTGTCATAATAAAAAAATGCCGAGGTTAAAAATAAACTCACAGCAATAAAGAATAAGTATTAATTTTAATACGAATTCGGTGATAAATGCAATGACTGACCAGGCAAGATCCTGGGTCTGTTGATAGGTTTTGCACATAGTAAGGGTTTCTTTTTACTGCAAGAATAAACTAGGCATCGCCGAACGCTCATTCTCCGCCCATAGGTAGCGCTAGAGGTACAACCAGATGTCAAAGTTTCAGCCCAATACGATACCTTCTTAAAAAATTATAAGTGATTTTCTGAAAAGTTCAATGGGAAAATAGCGGCCGACAGAGTTTTCGAATAAATGGGGCTCTATGGCACCAGAAACGAAAAACAGGCCCAAAAATGGGCTCCATTTTTCCCATTGGAATTTTCAGAAAATCACTTATAACTTTTGAATAAGGTGTCCGTTTGGGATGAAACTTTGGCATCTGGTTGTGACCTAGCACTACTTTTGGGTGGAGAATAAGTGTTAGGCAATGCGTAGTTTTTTTTTTTGTTTTGTTTTTTGCGGTAAAAAAAACTATCCTGTAAATTGTTTTTGTGACATCCTATGCCAGTCTTAATTTGGTGATTCATGCGCGCAAGTAGTGATGTGCAAAAATGAAAACGATGCAAACGGGTAGGCTTTGACGCTATATAAAATATAGTGTAAGCGCGCACATGGTACGCTGATTAAGAATGAAACAGCCCTACGTTTTACACTAGTGTTTAGCGTGTCGAAAGTTAAGGGTGCATCAAAAGCTAAAGCTTGTACACATATACTGCTCAGGCCATTGCGTTTGAATGCTCATAGTAATTTACTACCCTCAGATTTGGTGTAAGTTGTCTCCTGATTGCTTACAACAGAAAGAAGGAAACATTCTAACTCTTGGTTGGTAGAAAACCTCCACCTGCTGACGGCCAGAAATCATCTCGGCGCCGATTATGAGTATTCACTGCATGCCAACGGTCGCGTGCTTAGAACGAGTTTTTCCACGTGATTTCATACGATCGTAATTGTTGACAAACAACAATGTTTAGTCAGGCAAGCGGTCATATGTGAAGCTTAGAATTTTTTCTATTGGTTGTGGCATATGTGGCAAGTTGCATAGGCTTTTTTTTTTTTTTTTAGGATTTGCGAAAAAGAATGTTTTTGGGTTACCTTGGTCTCTAATAATTCATGTAGCACACAGAAGAGGACGAACTGAATCGCTGTGGGAAACGAAAACAATAATGATAAACAAGCGTGTAATCACGCGAAAACTGAGGGCATTGCACATATACAGAAGGTAAGCTTTGTTTTAATAAATACATTACTAATAGTGTATTTGGTTTTACCCTGCGAGCGAAGCGGAACATACAAGTGCGAGCATACTGTCCTGAACCACACTTCCAGTGAACAAGCGCACCATCCAAAGCACCGAGCTCGCTTTTATAGCGTTTGGTGCGCTCAACGATCCCCCACTGGAACAAGCGCACCATCCAAAGCACCGAACTCGCTTTCATAGCGTTTGAGGCGCTCAAACCTTTGAAAACAAAAAGTATACTCAATTCTATTATTTCAATTATTTTTATTAAATGCACCTATGCGTTTTTCTTTCTTTTTTTTTTTTTTTACTTTTACGTTTACGTGCCATTTTCTTAGTTATATATTTTTCCAGAAGTCTGACAACTGTAGTCTGTGTCATTATAAGTAGGAGCCACATAATCAAAGATATAGACAAAAAAATAAAAGTAAAAAAGAACGCGAACACACATTAAAATTGCGATGTAACGGCGCATTCAAAATTAGTCGTTAGTTTTTTAGAGAGCAGCAATTTCGTAGGACGACATTGTTACCCGTTGAATGTTATAAAAAATGCAGTACAACTGTTAGCTCGGTGTCTTTAACGTGCATTACGCAGTATATGTGATACGCGATCGCACGACGGTAGGATGCAGATGGGCGACTGAACCCAGGGTCCCTGCTAAAGCCCCTTGATAAAGGCGTTTTTTACAAGTACCGCCAACCATTATTGTGAAAACGCGCAAGACACGTGCCACGAGCGGGCGCTCCGCCGCCATTCGCCTTTCAAGGGCCAGTCATTATATACTCGTGCCCACGGTGCCCGTGACACACGGGCAAGTCGAATTCCATTTACAACGAATGACATTTGAAGGATCGGACAATCAGCGCGCGACACTCCGAGCGTGGCGCGTTCCACGCGCGACAGATCGCGACCCGATTCGTAGATCACATGAATGTCATTCGTTGTAAATGACATTCGAGTTGCCCTTGTGGCACGCGTGCCACACGCGTGCAACTCGAATGTATTAGTGCTGCGTCGCCATTTGTGTCCAATGGCCGGTCGAGACACGGGCCTCGTGCACTGGCACCTTTGAGGATATTTGAAAGACCAACGCAAATATATCGAGGGGATTTAGTCCTATTACGTGGTCCCTACACGCTCTGCAGCGGGAGCTCCGTGCTTTGAACGGAGCTCGCACTCGAGCATTTCTCCACGTGCTCTGATCTGCGGTGCCACAACAAACTCGGCCAACGATCTCCCACCGCACTTGATTTATCCTGTGAGCTAAACCAAATGAGCTACACTTAGAGTATCGGCAATTTTTCCCCCGATATTGTTTTGGGATCCGCCATGATGGTGGTTAGTAACAAATCAAATGCAACTGCCGGTCGTCATGATTCAAAAGTGCGACTTCCTCAGCAATAGTTTCGGTGTCAGGAAGCTCACGTAATATTGCTTTGCTTTGTCGCCAACTGTTTAAACATTTGTGGAGGACGAAAAAGCGTTTCCTGTGATTTCAGATAAAGCTTCAGATAACTGACAACCATCATTTTAAGCATCCATATCTGTATGAAGCGTAGCTTATTTAGTGGGTCTAGTTTAGCCCGACCGGATTGGCACAGAAAGAGAACGACGAGCTTAACTTTGCGCTCTTGGCGCTGCTTCAGTTGCTTCGTCCGCCCGTAACGTTGGTTGCGCTCCGATCTAACGTAAAGCAATGCAAATATTGTCACGGGTGGTGACCAAAAGAAAACAGGAAATAAACAAGAAGAAATAAACGTTTAATGTGGCGAACTTGTGCCAAAAATAAAAGAGTACAAAAGATAATAATAGAGCGTCGCGGGCGTCGAAGTCGGCGTGGCAGCAGAGTCGAACGCTGGGGCGAGACTGACTCGACAAGGTCGCGGGCGGCCTCTTATCTAGAGTGCGCCGCTATCTCGAAGATTCGGCGAAAGCGGTTCGAGCGTCGCGTGATCGGGGCGAGAATGAACACGCACTTTCTAGAAAACAAAAGCAGGGATAAATGATAGAAGTTACGTGCGGTACATGAATAAACGGGAACTTTCTGGAGGACCGTGACCGAGCGTTGCTTTCTCAGCCTTGCGCGCGGCATTACTCCCCCCTTTAAAAGTGCATCGCCCCGATGCAGTGTAAAACAAATCAAAATAAAAAAGAACGATAAACTAAAGAGTCTTTTGCAGCACAAAAGGTCCACAGTCCTATCGAGCGTAGTACGGCTTCAGGCGCACGACGTGGACGACCTCAGGTCGTGGTGGGCGGCGTGACGATGTTCGTGTTCCGTCGGGCATCACCTCGTAGTTCAGTTCGCCGAGGCGACGAAGTACCTTGTATGGTCCAAAGTACCGTTTCAGCAGTTTCTCACTGAGGCCGCGGCGACGGATGGGCGTCCATACCCACACCCTATCTCCGGGCTGGAAGTGGACGTCCCTGCGACGAAGGTTGTAGCGGCCGGCGTCGACGCGTTGCTGGTCTTGAATCAGGAGTCGGGCGAGCTGGCGAACTTCTTCGGCGCGTTGAGCAACCGCCTGGGCGTCGTCGCTCTCGTTGTCAGATGGCTCATGGGGCAGCATGGCGTCCAGCATGGTCGTTACCTTCCGACCATGTACCAGCTGGAAAGGGGTGAATCCAGTGGTCTCTTGAACCGCCGTATTGTAGGCGAACGTGACGTAGGGCAGCACCTCGTCCCACGTCTTGTGCTCTACGTCGACGTACATAGAGATCATATCGGCGATTGTCTTGTTGAGTCGCTCCGTCAGCCCGTTGGTCTGCGGGTGGTACGCTGTGGTGCGGCGATGGCTGGTGTGGCTGAGACGAAGGACTTCTTGCGTCAGCTGGGCCATGAATGATGATCCACGGTCTGAGATCAGGACTTCGGGAGCGCCGTGCCGGAGGACGATGGATTCAATGAAAAACTTGGCAACTTCCACAGCAGTTCCGGAAGGAAGGGCTTTCGTTTCGGCATACCGCGTGAGATAATCTGTGGCGACGATGATCCAGCGATTTCCCGACGTCGACGGCGGAAAAGGGCCAAGTATAGATCCATTCCGATCTGCTGGAAGGGTGCTGTTGGCGGAGGAATTGACTGCAAGAGTCCGGCCGGCCTCGTCGGAGGTTTCTTTCGTCGCTGGCATTCATGACATGATCGCGTGTACAGGTGGACGGTTTTGGGGAGCTTGGGCCAGTAATACTTTTCACGAATACGTGCCAGGGTCCGGCTGTAACCAAGGTGTCCGGACGTCGGGTCGTCGTGGCAGGCTTGAAAGATCTCCTCCCGAAGGTCGGTCGGGATTACCAGCAGCCATGGCGAGTTGTTGTTCCCGAAGTTCTCTTTGTAGAGTACACCTTGTCTAATGGCGAAGGTCGGCAGCGCTCGTGAAAAAACACGTGGCATCGCACTCCCGCGCCCTTCCAGGTGCTCTATTAGTGCGCGCAGCTCAGGATCGTCTCGTTGACGCCGGGCCATGTCGTCGATGTTCACTGCGCCCAGAAAACACTCGTCGTCATCGTCGTCGCTGCTGCCGGAAGGTGTTGCGACGGGAGCTCTGGACAGGCAGTCGGCGTCGCTGTGCTTGCGGCCTGACTTGTAGACGACGGTCATGTTGAACTCTTGTAGTCGGAGACTCCACCGCGCGAGGCGTCCTGACGGGTCCTTGAGGTTCGCAAGCCAGCAGAGCGAGTGGTGGTCCGTGACTACCCGGAACGGGCTCCCGTATAAGTACGGACGAAACTTCGTGATTGCCCAGACGACCGCAAGGCATTCTTTCTCAGTCGTGGAGTAATTTCTCTCCGCCTTGGTCAATGTCCGACTTGCGTAGGCGATGACTCGCTCGGTGCCTTCTTGTACTTGAACCAAAACCGCGCCAAGCCCTGCGTTACTTGCGTCCGTGTGAATCTCGGTTTCCGCATCCTGGTCGAAATGTCCAAGAACAGGAGGAGTCTGTAGTCGTCGCTTCAGCTCGTCAAATGCCTGCTGCTGTTCATCGGCCCATTCGAACTTCTCGGCGTCCTTCGTGAGGTGTGTGAGCGGTGCGGAAATTCTTGCGAAATCTCGAACGAAGCGCCGATAGTAGGCACATAGCCCAAGGAACCTTCGGACGGCCTTCTTGTCTCTTGGCGCTGGAAATGCTGCGACGGCACGAGTCTTCTCGGGGTCTGGGCGGATACCTTCGTTACTAACCACGTGGCCGAGGAACTTCAGTTCGTCATAAGCGAACCGACACTTTGACGGCTTCAGGGTGAGTCCGGCGGTCCGTATGGCTTGGAGAACTGCTCGGAGTCGTCGCAAGTGCTCGTCGAAGTCGCTGGAAAACACGACGACGTCGTCGAGGTAGACGAGACAGCTCTGCCACTTTAGTCCTGCCAGTACGGTGTCCATGACACGTTGGAAAGTTGCTGGCGCCGTGCATAGTCCGAAGGGCATCACCTTGAACTCGTAGAGTCCATCCGGCGTGACGAAGGCTGTCTTCTCTCGGTCCCTTTCGTCGACTTCGATCTGCCAGTAGCCGCTCTTCAGGTCCATCGATGAGAAATATCGAGAGTGGCGCAGCCGGACTAGAGTGTCGTCGATGCGGGGGAGTGGGTAGACGTCTTTCTTCGTCACCGTGTTCAGCTGCCGGTAGTCTACACAGAACCTAAGCGTCCCGTCTTTCTTCTTAACCAGTACGACTGGAGAGGCCCAAGGACTGCTTGAAGGTTGAATTATGTCGTCGTTCAGCATTTCTTGAACTTGCTCCTGGATCGCCTGCCTTTCTTTAACGGAGACTCTGTATGGCGATCGATGCACCGGGCGCGCGTCGTCCTCGGTAACGATGCGGTGCTTCGCAACGGTGGTTTGGCGCACCTTCGACGACGTGGCAAAGCAGTCGCGGTATTCGGCGAGAAGGTTAATCAACTGTCGTCGTTTCGGGCCCGGGAGTTTAGGGTCAATGTCGAGCTGTGCTGGCGACGCGCTGTCTTGCTGAGGTGGCGAGAATTCGTCAGTAATGGCGGCGACAGCGGCGGAGTTTTGGAGTTCCTCGACCTGGCCCACGGCTGCACCTTTTGTGAGGTGTTGCGCTTCATTTCGGAAGTTCGTGACGAGGACCACAGCGCGGCCATCCTGAAGTTCAGCAACTCCTCTTGCGACGCCTATTCCTCTTCTCAGAAGCAACTGGAGGCTTCCTTCAAGCAGAACTTCGCCGCAGAAATCTTCGGTGATCCCGACGGGTACGAAAACACTCGACCGCGGCGGTAAGTTCACGTGGCTGGCGAGGACTCGGACCGCAGATGACGTCGCTTTGGGTTCCTCCGGTGGTGAAACAGGCTTTCGCAGCGTCAACCGGTTTGCTCCGAGGTCGATGACGGCGCCATACTCGCAGAGGAAGTCCATTATGAGGATAACGTCCCTCGAACAGTCTTGCAGAACGACGAACTTTACAGGGCACGTCTCACCGTGGATCTCGACGCGAGCGGTGCATCGCCCGACTGGTGTTGCGATAGGCCTTGGCGAAGGTCACGTCCTTCCTTCGCCTCCCCTTCTCGTCCACCCGGCGGGGTTTGGCCTTCGCATTTAGGATCGGCGACCGGCCGTCTGAGCCGTTGTTGACAGAACACGTCGCCCGGCGCCGCGTGGACGCCGCCACACCTGGGAGCGGAGCTGAGCCGGACTCTTCTCTCTGGCTGCGGGGGTGAGTCCATCCAGGAACCAGCTGCCCTGCCGAGAGAGGATTCCGGGGGACGACGCCGGCGGCGGGACTTCCGGCCGAGTACGTTCGGCTCAAGTTTTCGTCCGGCGCCACTTGCGGATTATCCCGCTAAACCTTTCCCGAGCCAGGACGCCGCATAATGAGGGGATCATCTCCATCACGGTCAACGTCTCACGAGCTGACAGCAGACCCTTCGTCACCGACTCCTGGCGCGGCTTATTGAGGTCAAGAATGCCCCGGCGCCGGATTGGGAAGCCCGTCCGACGCTGCAGTGTGTGCGTGTATGTGTGTGCGCGCTCGAGAGGAGTGGGGGCGGGGCCTGAACGTGACGTCCGTTGGCAGTTCGGCCACCATTGGCTGCCAACCGCTGGAACATAAACAGCGACTGTATAAAAAGAGCAAACGAGAGGCCGCGAGTGTGCTCTCTGACGAACAAGAAACGTCTGTAAATATGTAATTAAAACAGAGTTTATCGCGAGACGCCCTCCCGTCTCCTGATGTCCCTGCCTGGAGTCGGCCTGCGGTTCCTGTCCTCGCCTGGCCCTGCCTGAGGCTGCCTGGGAAACTCCTCGGTCGCAACAACTGGTTGGCAGCGGCGGGATGACGTGCCTGCTCATGGTTCCTGGTACGGGTGAGTGCTTTGCAATTTTCCCTTGATTTGCCAGACCTTTTGCTCAGTGTTAGGTACGCGAGTAGAAGGCTGCCCTTTCGGCTCAGAAAACGCGAAGTTCAAGCTGACTGAGTTAGATAGGGGAGGGAGATTGCGACACTCGGGATCATGGAAGTCAGTAAGCTACGCATTCCTGAGTTGGTGGCGGTATGCGAGGAGCTTGGTATAAGCGTGGGGCAGGCAAAGCGAAGGAAGCCGATCATGGAGCTACTTCGCGAAAAGGAAGTGTCCGACGTAGAGCTTCGGGAGGCTTGGGAGCTGATTCGGGAGCGGGACGAAAGAGCGAAGGCTGAAAAGCAGGAGCGGGACGAAAGAGCGAAGGCTGAAAAGCGGGAGCGGGACGAAAGAGCGAAGGCTGAAAAGCAGGAGCGGGACGAAAGAGCGAAGGCTGAAAAGCAGGAGCGGGACGAAAAGCGCGAACGTGAACGCGAGAAGCGGGTTCGTGAATTGGCGGAGAAAAGGCTCGAGATTGAAACGTTGATGCAGGAAGTTCGGTCTCAAAGAAGAACGGTAGTAGTAGAGGTCACAGACTCGAAGTACCTAGCAGCGACATTTCCTCACTGGTTCACGTACGAGGGTGATCCGAAGCCACGAGAAAAAGACCTTGTGTCCAGGAGGAAAAGAGCGGTTGCACTAAGCGGAGCTAGAACGCGTCAGGTAGCGGCAGAGACGGTGGGTCAGAAAGAAAAGGTTGAAGAGAAAGAGTTCAATTTAACCGACGACCAGGGTCTTCGTGCCGACGGGACTACCGACGCCGTTCCGCACAACGCCGACTCCAGACCTGAAGCGCTGGAAGTTGGAGGGGATCCCGCCAAAGGAAGAGAAGAGGCCTCTCAAGTATCTGACGTCTGCTTCCTGGGGGACGAAGACAAGGCCAGCATGGTGATGCCGCCGCGGAAGTCTATCCAACTCGAGGAAAGCAACGTGGAGAAGTCAGCGGATGGGGAGGCGGAGCAGGAAGTAGGTCGTCCTGGCCGTCCCCCGTGGAACTCCGAGACCAAGCCGGGGCTGGACGAGCGAGACCAGAGTCAGGGGTGCTCAGAAAAAGCGTCCTGTTCGAGCCGTCCTTCTGGAAAGAAGGAACAGAAGAGGAAGCAGCGCAGGGTCAGTGTTTTCCGTCCTGCTCCGAACGATTCTGATCAGCAACGTCAACAGAGGCGCGACGCGTCGAGCCAGAAGCAGAAGTCGTCCAGGCCAGAAAGGGGGAAGCGCGGAGGCACCCATCCCAAGGATCCATCAGCCGGCGGCGGCTGCAAGAGAAAGGGATCCAAGGGGAGCGCGGAGAGAACCAGGCTGGATGAGAAAAATCCGGAGCAGGGTCCCTCGAAAACCTCGTCTCCATCGCAGAACGGCATCAGGTGTCCGTCCAGACGGAAAAGACGTAGGAGGACGAGGCAGCCCGAGATCAGCGTTCTCCGTCCTGGTGCGGACATTTCTGATGAAGGGCATTTTTGGAAATCTGGCGAAGGCGAGTCTCGAAAAAGGGAGCTGTCGTCGAGACTGGGACACAGAAATCCCGCGGATATTTATCCCAAGGAAGTATTGACTGACAGCGGCTGCGAAAGCAAGGGGCTTGGCTGCGACAAGGAAGAGTTAAGTCTGGGCAAGCGAGAAGATCCGAAGCGCAGGCGGTTCGAGAGGTCATCACGATCATGGCACGGCAAGTCTGATGGCGACAATTCAGGCGCCGACATGAGCGGGCTGTTCACTCAAAAGAGACCCAAGAAGAGAAGGCTGCGCAGGGTCGGTGCCTTCCAATCCGGCCCGGCCCCATCCAATCAACAACGTCACCAGAAGCTGAAGAGGAGCAACTCCAGAAAGAGAAAGCCGTCGTCTGGGCTGCGAGACGGAAATCGTGAAGATATCCACCCCAAGAAAGCACCAGCCGATAGCGGCTGGAGGAGCAAGGAGCACAGCGGTGACGCTAGGAAGCCAAAGCTGAAAAAGCAAAAAGGTTCGAAGCAGCGGCGCTTTAAGAGGCTCAGTGCGCGCAACTCCAGAAAGTTCTCTTCGAGGCCGGGAGAAAGCAAACGCCAGGACACCTATCCCAAGGAGCCATCGATCCAGACCGGAAGTGCGAGCAACGGGCCTGGTGGCGACACCAGCAAATCTACACTAGATGCGGAAATGACGAGACAGAGCCGCTCGGACGAGAAGAACGAGGGCTGCGAGGAGTCACGCAGCGTAAGGAAGCCGAGAGTCAAGCCGTCACATTTGTCTCATGCTTCCACGACGAGAAGAGATGATCAACAGAATGCAGGAACCTTGCTGGACAAATCCTCCATCTCGTCCAAGTACCTCGGGTCCTATGAGTGCGTGCTCGCCTCGCAGCTTGTTCTTCAGCGGAAGATTAAGTCAGATGCGGAAATCAAGTCAGAACTTTCCGACTGTGGCTTTGAGGAAACTTTCGAGTCTGGGGACCAGGGCTTTTCTTGTGAGAGTGTCACCGAGAACAGACTGGGTGTAGGTTAGAGCGCTAGTTCTCGCCAGTGAAAGCGGACGAGGCAGAGGCCGCCAGAAAAGGGGAAGGCTTAATTTGAATGTCTTTTCCTGAAGTCGGCTTAGCAAGTGGTATGAATAGCTTTTCTTTTTTCGGGAGTCTGAGTTTTGCGTGTTGTTCGGCTTCAGTTCGTTGTGTCGGCGGTAGAGTTCTTTTAAAGCGGTTTTATCCTCGGTATGATTTGCCTTATGGAGGACGCGCTTGAATTTAATAGGGATATGTCCTATGTAAGTTACGTAACGGTACGTAATGTGTTCTTTTCACGGGAGTCCGTTTTCGCGTTTTGTTGAGCCGCAGTGCGTTGCGTTAGCAAGCTCTAAAGTTTATCTCGCTTCACGGTAGTAGGCCTTCGACGCGAGGTAAAAAGGGGCACAGCTAAAAGAGGAACACTGATTAGCTAAGCCGGGGCTTCTAAGACGTGAACGAGCTCCATGATCGGATTGTACAAATTTGTAAAGTTTTTTGTTTGTTTCAAATCCTTGGAAAGGGTCATCTTGATTTTGTGATTGTGTTTTTACGTCAAAGCACGCTACCATAACTTTTGTTTCTGTCTGCCTGGTTTAGGGTATGGTTTACTTTAAAGGGCTTAGTGACAGCCTGAGCTCGAGTGTCGAATGAGGGAGATTTTAGGTAGTAGGTGGAGGGGGGTTGTCTTTATTTTTTTTTTGGTCTGGCGGATCGGGGGAGGAAAGCGAAGCACTTGTCGCTGCTGGGATCGTGACTTGCTATGTTTGTCTCGCCCACGCCTTCCTCTTGTGACCTGAGTTGAGGTCCCCCACTCCAGAGATTTGTACCCGACCCTCGCCTACGTCTCAAGGCAGGAGATGATCACCGGACCCTCTCCCAAGAAAGCGAGGCACTCATCGAGTCAGCGCAGCAGTGTGGGACTGCTGCCCTCCTGATGAGCTCAGTGGCGGCGGAGGTGTTGTTGCGATAGGCCTTGGCGAAGGTCACGTCCTTCCTTCGCCTCCCCTTCTCGTCCACCCGGCGGGGTTTGGCCTTCGCATTTAGGATCGGCGACCGGCCGTCTGAGCCGTTGTTGACAGAACACGTCGCCCGGCGCCGCGTGGACGCCGCCACACCTGGGAGCGGAGCTGAGCCGGACTCTTCTCTCTGGCTGCGGGGGTGAGTCCATCCAGGAACCAGCTGCCCTGCCGAGAGAGGATTCCGGGGGACGACGCCGGCGGCGGGACTTCCGGCCGAGTACGTTCGGCTCAAGTTTTCGTCCGGCGCCACTTGCGGATTATCCCGCTAAACCTTTCCCGAGCCAGGACGCCGCATAATGAGGGGATCATCTCCATCACGGTCAACGTCTCACGAGCTGACAGCAGACCCTTCGTCACCGACTCCTGGCGCGGCTTATTGAGGTCAAGAATGCCCCGGCGCCGGATTGGGAAGCCCGTCCGACGCTGCAGTGTGTGCGTGTATGTGTGTGCGCGCTCGAGAGGAGTGGGGGCGGGGCCTGAACGTGACGTCCGTTGGCAGTTCGGCCACCATTGGCTGCCAACCGCTGGAACATAAACAGCGACTGTATAAAAAGAGCAAACGAGAGGCCGCGAGTGTGCTCTCTGACGAACAAGAAACGTCTGTAAATATGTAATTAAAACAGAGTTTATCGCGAGACGCCCTCCCGTCTCCTGATGTCCCTGCCTGGAGTCGGCCTGCGGTTCCTGTCCTCGCCTGGCCCTGCCTGAGGCTGCCTGGGAAACTCCTCGGTCGCAACACTGGTGTGATGAGGTGCCCACCGGCGGTTCGTATTTGAGGTCCATCCCACGGCGTCGTGACTTTTCGAAGGCGGCGGGAGAGCCTCCCACTCAAAACTGAGTAGTCTGCTCCGGTGTCCACGAGTGCCGATGCGTCGTGGCCGTCGATGATGACGTTTAGGTTGTTGGACACCGTTTCAGGAGCGTCGTTTCGGTCTCCGGTAGCGTTCGAGTGGGGGCCCTCCGACGTTCGTGGAGGATCTTGGCGTCGGTCGTCTTCGGCAACTCCACCTCCAGGGGTTGCCGCGCCTAGTTTCCCCGGCGTGGAGCGAGGGGTGACAGGCTTTCTCGTCGGGGTCGGTGCATCGGCGAAGCTGGACGTCGTGGTGACGGCGACCGGAACTCTCGGCGTGACGCAGGCTCGGGGGACTGGGGTCGTCGCAGGTACTCGTCGATCTCCCGAGGGCGTTCACCATACCGGGGGCGCGGGTCGCTTGGATGGAATCCGCGCAGCCCGAGTCGTCGGTATGGGCATCGGCGGTACACATGGTCAGCTTCCCCGCAGTGGTAACACAGCGGGCGTCGGTCGGCCGTCCTCCAGACGTCTGTCTTCCTCGGCGCAGGTCGCTCTGGGGGAACGTGCGCCTGATCTTCCGGCCGTCGGGGGTACTGCGGCGTTGGGGCGTCTCTTCGGGGTGGCGCCGTGGCTTGGCGGGAAGCTTGCGGCGGTCGTCGGGCCATGGCGGCGTAGCTCAACGTCGGTTCCTCCGGTGCCACCCTGGTGACGGGAACCTCTGGTTGGAGCGCGCGATGCACTTCTTCTCGGACAGCCTCGGCGATGGAAATGGTTGGCGGACGGCTGGTGGTTGGCAGCAACCTTCGCAGTTCCTCCCGGACAACCTCCCGGATAATTTCGCGGATGTCCGTACCAGGCACGTTTTCACCGCTAAGCAGCGCGGTTGCAGTGACGCTTGGCTGCCGCTGGTAGTGGGAAGCGCGCGCTTGGAGGGCGCGCTCGATGTTTGTCGCCTCGCTGACGAAGGCGTCAACGGTTGCCGGCGGGTTGCGGACGAGGCCTCCGAAGATGTCGTCCTTCACGCCCCGCATCAAAATGCGCAGCTTCTTTCCCTCGGTGGCCTGAGGATCGGCGCGGGAGCTCAGGCGGAGTACGTCTTCCACAAAGCTCGTGACGCTTTCATTGGGGCCCTGGGTCCTGGTTCGCAGTAGGTCCTCGGCTCTCTCTCGGCGGTGGTGGTTGACGAACGTAGCCTTCAGGTCGGTCTTGAAGATGTCCCACGACGTCAAAGAGGACTCATGGTTCTCGTACCAGTGCTTGGCGGTTCCCTCAAGCGAGAAGTAAACGTTGTGCAGGCGTTGCTCGTCGGTCCAGCCATTGTGGCGGGCAACGCGTTCATACTGGTCAATCCAGTCTTCGACGTCTTCGTAGAGTTCACCGTGGAAGGGGGCAGCCGTCCGCGGTGCGACGGGCATGTAGACGACGGGAGAAGCGGCGGGGGCTTGCGACTGGTTGGCCATCGTCGTCTTCTGCGGCTTGGGCTTGTCCAGGAGCAAACCGTACTCAGGATCCTCTCCCTTGGTGCGGCGGCTGGTCCGAATTTCAGGTTCTGCGGTGAGTGGTCTTCTCACCGAACCGGGAATCGGACTTGCACTGCGGTCCCTTGGAGGAGAGCGCTGCACGGGCATGCGGTACCCCGCACCTCCACCAAAATGTCACGGGTGGTGACCAAAAGAAAACAGGAAATAAACAAGAAGAAATAAACGTTTAATGTGGCGAACTTGTGCCAAAAATAAAAGAGTACAAAAGATAATAATAGAGCGTCGCGGGCGTCGAAGTCGGCGTGGCAGCAGAGTCGAACGCTGGGGCGAGACTGACTCGACAAGGTCGCGGGCGGCCTCTTATCTAGAGTGCGCCGCTATCTCGAAGATTCGGCGAAAGCGGTTCGAGCGTCGCGTGATCGGGGCGAGAATGAACACGCACTTTCTAGAAAACAAAAGCAGGGATAAATGATAGAAGTTACGTGCGGTACATGAATAAACGGGAACTTTCTGGAGGACCGTGACCGAGCGTTGCTTTCTCAGCCTTGCGCGCGGCAATATTCAGATCTTAGGGTTTCACAAGCCAAACCAACAAAAATCACTTAAAGGGCAACTCCACTCAATTCCAAAAAATTTAGGCTTACATGTGATTCAAATTCACAAAGCACTACTAAACAACTCTACGTCTTCGGATTCGCAAACTGTGGAATATTATTTGTGTAATCCTAATTTAAACCTCAGCTGATACCGAAACCGAAACTCCGGTTGCGTCAAGCAACATTGGTTACGGGTCGTCAGAGTCGTGGCCACGTCACGTCGAACCACGTGGTCTTGTGGCGCTCGGGAGGGAGCGAGAAACAGGACACGCGACGCGGGCAGGTCTTTTTTTTATATTTTTATTGGACGCGGGCAGGTCGCTTCGCATGGCGTGGACGGTGATGGCCCGGGGGAGAGGGGGAAAGGGAGAAGACGAAAGAGGAGAAGGGAAGCTGAGAAACAGACCGATAAGCTCAAACTAGCGCATCCCAGGCGCATCCACGTTACGGTGATCACGTGAACGCCCGGTCAGCCAACACCGGGAGGAGAAACTCATGACGTCATCGTTCAATTTCGCTCTGAGAAGTAAAAACAAGCAAAACGTGAGAATGACGTAGTCATGCCTCTGACGTAGTGGTTCAACGTTGGCCGCTCCAACTCCGTGGCATTGACTGCGCTGATGATTGCGCCTCGCGCCGCACGCTAGAGTTGGCAGATTTCGGCGACTAAGCTCGCTTGAAGGTTTGCTGGCCAGTTTATTAAATATATAAACGGAATTAGATCTTAATATTTGACATGGGGTCTTCTTATATAATACTGAAGAGGTCTACATAGTTTTATAAATATCGAAAATGAAGCGGAGTTGCCCCTTAACACGCCCAAATAAAAAAAAAAAAAAAAATATTGCTGGTTTATTTTGACTAACCGTAGATCTTTTGACGTGCAACCGAAATCTCAGATTGGCCTCCGTCGAATTGCGGGCACCTCGGCCGATATCTAAACCCGACAAATATAGATTCATAGGCCCGCGCGTTGGCTGAGAGGAACTGAGACGTTTTAATGTCATTCTCACTTAAGAGCCAACGAGGTGGTTTTTGAAACAAAATATAGTCGAACCATTCCGACAAGCATAGTTTGATATCGTAAATGATTTATGCAAGTGATAAAAACAATTAAAATGTTTTCGCATACATGGCGGAATCTGAAATGGCGAAATGCATTTCATGGCGCCCATTTCATTTGGATCGCGTCGGTCATGTGTACCGACGCACAGTAGAACGCGCGCAAAAGTAGCTCTGGTGCACCCGCAGCCTCGCGCTTGTTGTTCTCACATCTCTGGCTCGCTCACTGCGGGCATCCAGGCATCTGACACCCTGACATCTGGAGCTTTTTCTGTCTTTCACGTGGCGTTCCAAGCGGCACACGGCGGAAAATGCACATCAAGCTGTTCTTGAACACGTGTCGCCATCTGTATCTTATATTAGGAAACTACAATTCGCCGTAACTGAATGGGAAAAGTTTGAGGTCTTATAACATTCTTGACGTGTTATATATCAATATGGAAGTTCTGGAAAATGTAATATCGAAGGATGCTTCATAATTTAATGTCTCGTTATTTTGATTAGTTGAAGTGATTCCGTTTTTGTAACGTCATAAAATATTACAATTTTAAACTTTATTTTTTATTTTAAAATATACATTATCTGTACAGTTCGTTGCTGACGTTTTTATTTTATTACATGTAACCGAACGCACATGTAAAATATCGTGGACGATGGGACGTTATAACTCGAGAAATAATTTTTTTCAATATTAGAGACTGTGGTCTCTTAAAAGCCAAATAATTAACTAACATCTAAAAATAATCGTGATATCAAGACATTAAAGCATTGTTGAAAAACTGCTCTTTAATTTGACACTAACTTTATAACATCAAGATACATAAAAAGAAAGTTATAAGCCGACGGAAAAGCACCAAAAAGTCATGCACGGTGGGGTTGCAAATTAAGGTGCAACCCCACCGTGCATGACGTTTTGGTGTTTTTCCGAGGGCTTATAACTTTCTTTTGCGAAAACATTTTAATTGTTTTTATCACTTTATCTTTTTTTTATCCACGCATGCGTGACGCCGCCATAACTGTAGTTCATATATGATGCAGACGCCAGTTCACGAGACAACTCATGCCGCCTCGTGCTCTGCTCGTGCAGACCTCCAGCGGGGGTTGTCGCACGTGCAGAAAGACTACAGCTCCCACGATGCATGGCGGCATCGGTGGCGTACTCGAACTAGCTGGTGAGATCGGTCTATTGCCAATACTCTAAGTGTAGCTCATTTGGTCTACCTCACAGGATAAATCAAGTGCAGTGGGGGATCGTTGGCCGAGTGTGTTGTGGCACCGCAGATCAGAGCACGTGGAGAAATGCTCGAGTGCGAGCTCCGTTTAAACCACGGAGCTCCCGCCGCAGGACGTGCAGGGACTAAATCCCCTCGATGTATTTGCGTTGGTCTTTGAAATAACCTCAAAGGTGCCAGTGCACGAGGCCCGTGTCTGGACCGGCCCTTGGACACAAATGGCGACGCAGCCCTAATACATTCCAGTTGCCCGTGCCTGCCGCACGGGCAACTCGAATGTCATTTACAATGAATGGCATTCATGTGATCAACGAATCGGCTCGCAATCTGTCGCGCGTGGAACGCCCCACGCTCGGAGTGTCGCGCGCTGATTGTCCGATCCTTCAAACGTCGTTCGTTGTAAATGGAATTCGAGTTGCCCGTGTGGCACGGGCACCGTTGGCACGGGTATATAATGACTGGCCCTTGAAAGCGAATGGCGGCGAAGCGCCCGCTCGTGGCATGTGTCTTGTACGTTTTCACAATAGTGGCTGCCGGTAATTGTAAAAAACTCCTTTATCAAGGGGCTTTAGCGGGGACCCTGGGTTCAGTAGCCCATCTGCACCCTACCGTCGTGCGATAGTGTATCACATATACTGCGTAATGCACGTTAAAACCCCCGAGCTAACAAGTGCACTGCACTTTTTATAACCTTCATCGGGTAACAATGTCGTCCTACGAAATTGCTGCTCTCTAAAAAACTAAGGATTAATTTTGAATGCGCCGTTACATCGCATTTTTGATATGTGTTCGCGTTCTTTTTATTTTTATTCTTTTTGTCTACATCTTTGATTATGTGGCTCTTGTAATGAAACAGACTATAGTTGTCAGACTTCGGAAAAAATATTATATAACTAAGAACATGGCCCATTCAGCCCATTCATTGGTCAGAACCACCGTGGTCAGAACATCGTCGATCTTGTTTACATGCTCTTTAACTTCTTTCTGCTGTTTCCGCTACGCACTTAAGCTTTCCCGTGGTCGGCTAACTTACGTGAAGGGTGACAGGAAATGTGCAGCGCTCAGAAACCAGTGATTTCGTTCATACTATGGTGCCTGGATCACGTCTTTGACTGGTGTGTTTACCGCGGCCAAAAAAGTGGTCCCTCGATTTCCGCCTGATGACGTCATAGAAGTGTCATGCTGTCGCCGGTCGCGGCCCTGGTGGCGTCTCAACAGTTATGGTGTGTGTAGCAGATGCCTGTTCTGCTGCAGGTCGCTTTCCACTGTGACAGTTCACGGAAGCTAGTGCAGCCGGAAGTTGGGACGCCTAACGGGACGCCGTGACGACAGCGACACTCGCGTTCGCTCGTGCTTTTTGCCAGCATTTCTACGGCGAACCACCAGGATCGCGACAGGCAACAGCATGACACTCGCGTCATTTGTTGCCACATCGGGACCACTTTTGATGTATGGGCGGGATAGGACGCTAAACACACCAGTCGAAGACGCGATCCAGGCACCATAGTTCATACGTCTGATGATAATCTATTTACGGCGTTCACACTCACAGTACACACGCACATCAAGTCGAAGCATAGGCAACCCCCGGAGTCCCGGACATTTCCCATAGGGCCAATGGAGTCGAGTTTTGTACAGTAGCGCCGTATTCCTCGTCCGTGGTGGGGGGGCTCTCATTACTTATCATTTTATATTCGGTAAATTATAAAATTATATTAAGAGCTAACCATGCTATTAATAAAATATCTGGCTCACTTTTCAAAATGACTTCTGTATACACGTTTGGAACGTAGTAGTCTTCTTTGAAGCCGTTTCTAAGCCAAGCCGTAAAGAATCCAACATGGCGCCTTTTTATTATTGTAGGGTGGTTCTCGTATGATGATCGCTTCGGTATGGTGCACCATAGCTTCGGGGTCGTGCTGGAGCCTGTATCTAGGCTCCTGAGCATCACGCCCGGTCCCGGTGGTGTAGTAATAGGGACTTTTAACAAACCGTGTTCCGCGTACCGCACAAACCGTGACTGCCGCTGTCACGGCAGTGGCGGTATCACTCCGGGTGCGCGTGTTTCAAAGGCTCCGATAGTGCGGTACGCGGAACACGGTAACGTTACGCACACTACAAGCATCAGGTGAACATATATTGAGCGCATATACATGCATCGCACATACAAACATCAATACAACAGCACACTAACCCGATCACTATTCCAAAGCAAAAAATTGGCTTGCTCTTTATGTTTATACAGCCTTGATGGAGATGCGCCTCAACGGGTAATCGGTCTCTTAGCTGTAGATGAGAAATTTAGCCAGTGCGGTACAACCGCTAACCTGGGATTTTTAACGTGCATCACGCAGTAGTGATCACACGAACCGGTACGAAACTCATCTAGATAGAGACTTTCGCTCCACGCTCCGAGCTGAGACGCGTTAGCCCACTCCGCCACTTCCTCCCCTTCTATTCCAAAGAAAAAAAAATTGGCTTGCTCTTTATGTTGATACAGCCTTGATGGAGATGCGCCTCAACGGATAATCGGTCTCTTAGCTGTAGATGAGAAATTTAGCCAGTGCGGTACAACCGCTAACCTGGGATTTTTAACGTGCATCACGCAGTAGTGATCACACGAACCGGTACGAAACTCACCTAGATAGAGACTTTCGCTCCACGCTCCGAGCTGAGACGCGTTAGCCCACTCCGCCACTTCCTCCCCTTCTATTCCAAAGAAAAAAAAATTGGCTTGCTCTTTATGTTGATACAGCCTTGATGGAGATGCGCCTCAACGGATAATCGGTCTCTTAGCTGTAGATGAGAAATTTAGCCAGTGCGGTACAACCGCTAACCTGGGATTTTTAACGTGCATCACGCAGTAGTGATCACACGAACCGGTACGAAACTCATCTAGATAGAGACTTTCGCTCCACGCTCCGAGCTGAGACGCGTTAGCCCACTCCGCCACTTCCTCCCCTTCTATTCCAAAGAAAAAAAAATTGGCTTGCTCTTTATGTTCATACAGCCTTGATGGAGATGCGCCTCAACGGATAATCGGTCTCTTAGCTGTAGATGAGAAATTTAGCCAGTGCGGTACAACCGCTAACCTGGGATTTTTAACGTGCATCACGCAGTAGTGATCACACGAACCGGTACGAAACTCATCTAGATAGAGACTTTCGCTCCACGCTCCGAGCTGAGACGCGTTAGCCCACTCCGCCACTTCCTCCCCTTCTATTCCAAAGAAAAAAAAAATTGGCTTGCTCTTTATGTTCATACAGCCTTGATGGAGATGCGCCTCAACGGATAATCGGTCTCTTAGCTGTAGATGAGAAATTTAGCCAGTGCGGTACAACCGCTAACCTGGGATTTTTAACGTGCATCACGCAGTAGTGATCACACGAACCGGTACGAAACTCATCTAGATAGAGACTTTCGCTCCACGCTCCGAGCTGAGACGCGTTAGCCCACTCCGCCACTTCCTCCCCTTCTATTCCAAAGAAAAAAAAATTGGCTTGCTCTTTATGTTCATACAGCCTTGATGGAGATGCGCCTCAACGGATAATCGGTCTCTTAGCTGTAGATGAGAAATTTAGCCAGTGCGGTACAACCGCTAACCTGGGGTTTTTAACGTGCATCACGCAGTAGTGATCACACGAACCGGTACGATACTCATCTAGATAGAGACTTTCGCTCCACGCTCCGAGCTGAGACGCGTTAGCCCACTCCGCCACTTCCTCCCCTTCTATTCCAAAGAAAAAAAATTGGCTTGCTCTTTATGTTCATACAGCCTTGATGGAGATGCGCCTCAACGGATAATCGGTCTCTTAGCTGTAGATGAGAAATTTAGCCAGTGCGGTACAACCGCTAACCTGGGGTTTTTAACGTGCATCACGCAGTAGTGATCACACGAACCGGTACGAAACTCATCTAGATAGAGACTTTCGCTCCACGCTCCGAGCTGAGACGCGTTAGCCCACTCCGCCACTTCCTCCCCTTCTATTCCAAAGAAAAAAAAATTGGCTTGCTCTTTATGTTCATACAGCCTTGATGGAGATGCGCCTCAACGGATAATCGGTCTCTTAGCTGTAGATGAGAAATTTAGCCAGTGCGGTACAACCGCTAACCTGGGGTTTTTAACGTGCATCACGCAGTAGTGATCACACGAACCGGTACGAAACTCATCTAGATAGAGACTTTCGCTCCACGCTCCGAGCTGAGACGCGTTAGCCCACTCCGCCACTTCCTCCCCTTCTATTCCAAAGAAAAAAAAATTGGCTTGCTCTTTATGTTCATACAGCCTTGATGGAGATGCGCCTCAACGGATAATCGGTCTCTTAGCTGTAGATGAGAAATTTAGCCAGTGCGGTACAACCGCTAACCTGGGTTTTTTAACGTGCATCACGCAGTAGTGATCACACGAACCGGTACGATACTCATCTAGATAGAGACTTTCGCTCCACGCTCCGAGCTGAGACGCGTTAGCCCACTCCGCCACTTCCTCCCCTTCTATTCCAAAGAAAAAAAATTGGCTTGCTCTTTATGTTCATACAGCCTTGATGGAGATGCGCCTCAACGGATAATCGGTCTCTTAGCTGTAGATGAGAAATTTAGCCAGTGCGGTACAACCGCTAACCTGGGGTTTTTAACGTGCATCACGCAGTAGTGATCACACGAACCGGTGCGAAACTCATCTAGATAGAGACTTTCGCTCCACGCTCCGAGCTGAGACGCGTTAGCCCACTCCGCCACTTCCTCCCCTTCTATTCCAAAGAAAAAAAAATTGGCTTGCTCTTTATGTTCATACAGCCTTGATGGAGATGCGCCTCAACGGATAATCGGTCTCTTAGCTGTAGATGAGAAATTTAGCCAGTGCGGTACAACCGCTAACCTGGGGTTTTTAACGTGCATCACGCAGTAGTGATCACACGAACCGGTACGAAACTCATCTAGATAGAGACTTTCGCTCCACGCTCCGAGCTGAGACGCGTTAGCCCACTCCGCCACTTCCTCCCCTTCTATTCCAAAGAAAAAAAAATTGGCTTGCTCTTTATGTTCATACAGCCTTGATGGAGATGCGCCTCAACGGATAATCGGTCTCTTAGCTGTAGATGAGAAATTTAGCCAGTGCGGTACAACCGCTAACCTGGGGTTTTTAACGTGCATCATGCAGTAGTGATCACACGAACCGGTACGAAACTCATCTAGATAGAGACTTTCGCTCCACGCTCCGAGCTGAGACGCGTTAGCCCACTCCGCCACTTCCTCCCCTTCTATTCCAAAGAAAAAAAAATTGGCTTGCTCTTTATGTTCATACAGCCTTGATGGAGATGCGCCTCAACGGATAATCGGTCTCTTAGCTGTAGATGAGAAATTTAGCCAGTGCGGTACAACCGCTAACCTGGGGTTTTTAACGTGCATCACGCAGTAGTGATCACACGAACCGGTACGATACTCATCTAGATAGAGACTTTCGCTCCACGCTCCGAGCTGAGACGCGTTAGCCCACTCCGCCACTTCCTCCCCTTCTATTCCAAAGAAAAAAAATTGGCTTGCTCTTTATGTTCATACAGCCTTGATGGAGATGCGCCTCAACGGATAATCGGTCTCTTAGCTGTAGATGAGAAATTTAGCCAGTGCGGTACAACCGCTAACCTGGGGTTTTTAACGTGCATCACGCAGTAGTGATCACACGAACCGGTACGAAACTCATCTAGATAGAGACTTTCGCTCCACGCTCCGAGCTGAGACGCGTTAGCCCACTCCGCCACTTCCTCCCCTTCTATTCCAAAGAAAAAAAAATTGGCTTGCTCTTTATGTTCATACAGCCTTGATGGAGATGCGCCTCAACGGATAATCGGTCTCTTAGCTGTAGATGAGAAATTTAGCCAGTGCGGTACAACCGCTAACCTGGGGTTTTTAACGTGCATCACGCAGTAGTGATCACACGAACCGGTACGAAACTCATCTAGATAGAGACTTTCGCTCCACGCTCCGAGCTGAGACGCGTTAGCCCACTCCGCCACTTCCTCCCCTTCTATTCCAAAGAAAAAAAAATTGGCTTGCTCTTTATGTTCATACAGCCTTGATGGAGATGCGCCTCAACGGATAATCGGTCTCTTAGCTGTAGATGAGAAATTTAGCCAGTGCGGTACAACCGCTAACCTGGGGTTTTTAACGTGCATCACGCAGTAGTGATCACACGAACCGGTACGAAACTCATCTAGATAGAGACTTTCGCTCCACGCTCCGAGCTGAGACGCGTTAGCCCACTCCGCCACTTCCTCCCCTTCTATTCCAAAGAAAAAAAAATTGGCTTGCTCGTTATGTTCATACAGCCTTGATGGAGATGCGCCTCAACGGATAATCGGTCTCTTAGCTGTAGATGAGAAATTTAGCCAGTGCGGTACAACCGCTAACCTGGGGTTTTTAACGTGCATCACGCAGTAGTGATCACACGAACCGGTACGAAACTCATCTAGATAGAGACTTTTGCTCCACGCTCCGAGCTGAGACGCGTTAGCCCACTCCGCCACTTCCTCCCCTTCTATTCCAAAGAAAAAAAAATTGGCTTGCTCTTTATGTTCATACAGCCTTGATGGAGATGCGCCTCAACGGATAATCGGTCTCTTAGCTGTAGATGAGAAATTTAGCCAGTGCGGTACAACCGCTAACCTGGGATTTTTAACGTGCATCACGCAGTAGTGATCACACGAACCGGTACGAAACTCATCTAGATAGAGACTTTCGCTCCACGCTCCGAGCTGAGACGCGTTAGCCCACTCCGCCACTTCCTCCCCTTCTATTCCAAAGAAAAAAAAAATTGGCTTGCTCTTTATGTTGATACAGCCTTGATGGAGATGCGCCTCAACGGATAATCGGTCTCTTAGCTGTAGATGAGAAATTTAGCCAGTGCGGTACAACCGCTAACCTGGGGTTTTTAACGTGCATCACGCAGTAGTGATCACACGAACCGGTACGAAACTCATCTAGATAGAGACTTTCGCTCCACGCTCCGAGCTGAGACGCGTTAGCCCACTCCGCCACTTCCTCCCCTTCTATTCCAAAGAAAAAAAAATTGGCTTGCTCTTTATGTTCATACAGCCTTGATGGAGATGCGCCTCAACGGATAATCGGTCTCTTAGCTGTAGATGAGAAATTTAGCCAGTGCGGTACAACCGCTAACCTGGGGTTTTTAACGTGCATCACGCAGTAGTGATCACACGAACCGGTACGAAACTCATCTAGATAGAGACTTTTGCTCCACGCTCCGAGCTGAGACGCGTTAGCCCACTCCGCCACTTCCTCCCCTTCTATTCCAAAGAAAAAAAAAATTGGCTTGCTCTTTATGTTCATACAGCCTTGATGGAGATGCGCCTCAACGGATAATCGGTCTCTTAGCTGTAGATGAGAAATTTAGCCAGTGCGGTACAACCGCTAACCTGGGATTTTTAACGTGCATCACGCAGTAGTGATCACACGAACCGGTACGAAACTCATCTAGATAGAGACTTTCGCTCCACGCTCCGAGCTGAGACGCGTTAGCCCACTCCGCCACTTCCTCCCCTTCTATTCCAAAGAAAAAAAAATTGGCTTGCTCTTTATGTTCATACAGCCTTGATGGAGATGCGCCTCAACGGATAATCGGTCTCTTAGCTGTAGATGAGAAATTTAGCCAGTGCGGTACAACCGCTAACCTGGGATTTTTAACGTGCATCACGCAGTAGTGATCACACGAACCGGTACGAAACTCATCTAGATAGAGACTTTCGCTCCACGCTCCGAGCTGAGACGCGTTAGCCCACTCCGCCACTTCCTCCCCTTCTATTCCAAAGAAAAAAAAAATTGGCTTGCTCTTTATGTTGATACAGCCTTGATGGAGATGCGCCTCAACGGATAATCGGTCTCTTAGCTGTAGATGAGAAATTTAGCCAGTGCGGTACAACCGCTAACCTGGGGTTTTTAACGTGCATCACGCAGTAGTGATCACACGAACCGGTACGAAACTCATCTAGATAGAGACTTTCGCTCCACGCTCCGAGCTGAGACGCGTTAGCCCACTCCGCCACTTCCTCCCCTTCTATTCCAAAGAAAAAAAAATTGGCTTGCTCTTTATGTTGATACAGCCTTGATGGAGATGCGCCTCAACGGATAATCGGTCTCTTAGCTGTAGATGAGAAATTTAGCCAGTGCGGTACAACCGCTAACCTGGGGTTTTTAACGTGCATCACGCAGTAGTGATCACACGAACCGGTACGAAACTCATCGAGATAGAGACTTTCGCTCCACGCTCCGAGCTGAGACGCGTTAGCCCACTCGGCCACTTCCTCCCCTTCTATTCCAAAGAAAAAAAAATTGGCTTGCTCTTTATGTTCATACAGCCTTGATGGAGATGCGCCTCAACGGATAATCGGTCTCTTAGCTGTAGATGAGAAATTTAGCCAGTGCGGTACAACCGCTAACCTGGGGTTTTTAACGTGCATCACGCAGTAGTGATCACACGAACCGGTACGAAACTCATCTAGATAGAGACTTTCGCTCCACGCTCCGAGCTGAGACGCGTTAGCCCACTCCGCCACTTCCTCCCCTTCTATTCCAAAGAAAAAAAAATTGGCTTGCTCTTTATGTTCATACAGCCTTGATGGAGATGCGCCTCAACGGATAATCGGTCTCTTAGCTGTAGATGAGAAATTTAGCCAGTGCGGTACAACCGCTAACCTGGGGTTTTTAACGTGCATCACGCAGTAGTGATCACACGAACCGGTACGAAACTCATCTAGATAGAGACTTTCGCTCCACGCTCCGAGCTGAGACGCGTTAGCCCACTCCGCCACTTCCTCCCCTTCTATTCCAAAGAAAAAAAAATTGGCTTGCTCTTTATGTTCATACAGCCTTGATGGAGATGCGCCTCAACGGATAATCGGTCTCTTAGCTGTAGATGAGAAATTTAGCCAGTGCGGTACAACCGCTAACCTGGGGTTTTTAACGTGCATCACGCAGTAGTGATCACACGAACCGGTACGATACTCATCTAGATAGAGACTTTCGCTCCACGCTCCGAGCTGAGACGCGTTAGCCCACTCCGCCACTTCCACCCCTTCTATTCCAAAGAAAAAAAATTGGCTTGCTCTTTATGTTCATACAGCCTTGATGGAGATGCGCCTCAACGGATAATCGGTCTCTTAGCTGTAGATGAGAAATTTAGCCAGTGCGGTACAACCGCTAACCTGGGGTTTTTAACGTGCATCACGCAGTAGTGATCACACGAACCGGTACGAAACTCATCTAGATAGAGACTTTCGCTCCACGCTCCGAGCTGAGACGCGTTAGCCCACTCCGCCACTTCCTCCCCTTCTATTCCAAAGAAAAAAAAATTGGCTTGCTCTTTATGTTCATACAGCCTTGATGGAGATGCGCCTCAACGGATAATCGGTCTCTTAGCTGTAGATGAGAAATTTAGCCAGTGCGGTACAACCGCTAACCTGGGGTTTTTAACGTGCATCACGCAGTAGTGATCACACGAACCGGTACGAAACTCATCTAGATAGAGACTTTTGCTCCACGCTCCGAGCTGAGACGCGTTAGCCCACTCCGCCACTTCCTCCCCTTCTATTCCAAAGAAAAAAAAATTGGCTTGCTCTTTATGTTCATACAGCCTTGATGGAGATGCGCCTCAACGGATAATCGGTCTCTTAGCTGTAGATGAGAAATTTAGCCAGTGCGGTACAACCGCTAACCTGGGGTTTTTAACGTGCATCACGCAGTAGTGATCACACGAACCGGTACGAAACTCATCTAGATAGAGACTTTCGCTCCACGCTCCGAGCTGAGACGCGTTAGCCCACTCCGCCACTTCCTCCCCTTCTATTCCAAAGAAAAAAAAATTGGCTTGCTCTTTATGTTCATACAGCCTTGATGGAGATGCGCCTCAACGGATAATCGGTCTCTTAGCTGTAGATGAGAAATTTAGCCAGTGCGGTACAACCGCTAACCTGGGGTTTTTAACGTGCATCACGCAGTAGTGATCACACGAACCGGTACGAAACTCATCTAGATAGAGACTTTCGCTCCACGCTCCGAGCTGAGACGCGTTAGCCCACTCCGCCACTTCCTCCCCTTCTATTCCAAAGAAAAAAAAATTGGCTTGCTCTTTATGTTGATACAGCCTTGATGGAGATGCGCCTCAACGGATAATCGGTCTCTTAGCTGTAGATGAGAAATTTAGCCAGTGCGGTACAACCGCTAACCTGGGGTTTTTAACGTGCATCACGCAGTAGTGATCACACGAACCGGTACGAAACTCATCTAGATAGAGACTTTTGCTCCACGCTCCGAGCTGAGACGCGTTAGCCCACTCCGCCACTTCCTCCCCTTCTATTCCAAAGAAAAAAAAAATTGGCTTGCTCTTTATGTTCATACAGCCTTGATGGAGATGCGCCTCAACGGATAATCGGTCTCTTAGCTGTAGATGAGAAATTTAGCCAGTGCGGTACAACCGCTAACCTGGGGTTTTTAACGTGCATCACGCAGTAGTGATCACACGAACCGGTACGAAACTCATCTAGATAGAGACTTTCGCTCCACGCTCCGAGCTGCGACGCGTTAGCCCACTCCGCCACTTCCTCCCCTTCTATTCCAAAGAAAAAAAAATTGGCTTGCTCTTTATGTTCATACAGCCTTGATGGAGATGCGCCTCAACGGATAATCGGTCTCTTAGCTGTAGATGAGAAATTTAGCCAGTGCGGTACAACCGCTAACCTGGGGTTTTTAACGTGCATCACGCAGTAGTGATCACACGAACCGGTACGAAACTCATCTAGATAGAGACTTTCGCTCCACGCTCCGAGCTGAGACGCGTTAGCCCACTCCGCCACTTCCTCCCCTTCTATTCCAAAGAAAAAAAAATTGGCTTGCTCTTTATGTTCATACAGCCTTGATGGAGATGCGCCTCAACGGATAATCGGTCTCTTAGCTGTAGATGAGAAATTTAGCCAGTGCGGTACAACCGCTAACCTGGGGTTTTTAACGTGCATCACGCAGTAGTGATCACACGAACCGGTACGAAACTCATCTAGATAGAGACTTTTGCTCCACGCTCCGAGCTGAGACGCGTTAGCCCACTCCGCCACTTCCTCCCCTTCTATTCCAAAGAAAAAAAAATTGGCTTGCTCTTTATGTTCATACAGCCTTGATGGAGATGCGCCTCAACGGATAATCGGTCTCTTAGCTGTAGATGAGAAATTTAGCCAGTGCGGTACAACCGCTAACCTGGGGTTTTTAACGTGCATCACGCAGTAGTGATCACACGAACCGGTACGAAACTCATCTAGATAGAGACTTTCGCTCCACGCTCCGAGCTGAGACGCGTTAGCCCACTCCGCCACTTCCTCCCCTTCTATTCCAAAGAAAAAAAAATTGGCTTGCTCTTTATGTTCATACAGCCTTGATGGAGATGCGCCTCAACGGATAATCGGTCTCTTAGCTGTAGATGAGAAATTTAGCCAGTGCGGTACAACCGCTAACCTGGGGTTTTTAACGTGCATCACGCAGTAGTGATCACACGAACCGGTACGAAACTCATCTAGATAGAGACTTTTGCTCCACGCTCCGAGCTGAGACGCGTTAGCCCACTCCGCCACTTCCTCCCCTTCTATTCCAAAGAAAAAAAAATTGGCTTGCTCTTTATGTTCATACAGCCTTGATGGAGATGCGCCTCAACGGATAATCGGTCTCTTAGCTGTAGATGAGAAATTTAGCCAGTGCGGTACAACCGCTAACCTGGGGTTTTTAACGTGCATCACGCAGTAGTGATCACACGAACCGGTACGAAACTCATCTAGATAGAGACTTTCGCTCCACGCTCCGAGCTGAGACGCGTTAGCCCACTCCGCCACTTCCTCCCCTTCTATTCCAAAGAAAAAAAAATTGGCTTGCTCTTTATGTTCATACAGCCTTGATGGAGATGCGCCTCAACGGATAATCGGTCTCTTAGCTGTAGATGAGAAATTTAGCCAGTGCGGTACAACCGCTAACCTGGGGTTTTTAACGTGCATCACGCAGTAGTGATCACACGAACCGGTACGAAACTCATCTAGATAGAGACTTTTGCTCCACGCTCCGAGCTGAGACGCGTTAGCCCACTCCGCCACTTCCTCCCCTTCTATTCCAAAGAAAAAAAAATTGGCTTGCTCTTTATGTTCATACAGCCTTGATGGAGATGCGCCTCAACGGATAATCGGTCTCTTAGCTGTAGATGAGAAATTTAGCCAGTGCGGTACAACCGCTAACCTGGGGTTTTTAACGTGCATCACGCAGTAGTGATCACACGAACCGGTACGAAACTCATCTAGATAGAGACTTTCGCTCCACGCTCCGAGCTGAGACGCGTTAGCCCACTCCGCCACTTCCTCCCCTTCTATTCCAAAGAAAAAAAAATTGGCTTGCTCTTTATGTTCATACAGCCTTGATGGAGATGCGCCTCAACGGATAATCGGTCTCTTAGCTGTAGATGAGAAATTTAGCCAGTGCGGTACAACCGCTAACCTGGGGTTTTTAACGTGCATCACGCAGTAGTGATCACACGAACCGGTACGAAACTCATCTAGATAGAGACTTTTGCTCCACGCTCCGAGCTGAGACGCGTTAGCCCACTCCGCCACTTCCTCCCCTTCTATTCCAAAGAAAAAAAAATTGGCTTGCTCTTTATGTTCATACAGCCTTGATGGAGATGCGCCTCAACGGATAATCGGTCTCTTAGCTGTAGATGAGAAATTTAGCCAGTGCGGTACAACCGCTAACCTGGGGTTTTTAACGTGCATCACGCAGTAGTGATCACACGAACCGGTACGAAACTCATCTAGATAGAGACTTTCGCTCCACGCTCCGAGCTGAGACGCGTTAGCCCACTCCGCCACTTCCTCCCCTTCTATTCCAAAGAAAAAAAAATTGGCTTGCTCTTTATGTTCATACAGCCTTGATGGAGATGCGCCTCAACGGATAATCGGTCTCTTAGCTGTAGATGAGAAATTTAGCCAGTGCGGTACAACCGCTAACCTGGGGTTTTTAACGTGCATCACGCAGTAGTGATCACACGAACCGGTACGAAACTCATCTAGATAGAGACTTTCGCTCCACGCTCCGAGCTGAGACGCGTTAGCCCACTCCGCCACTTCCTCCCCTTCTATTCCAAAGAAAAAAAAATTGGCTTGCTCTTTATGTTCATACAGCCTTGATGGAGATGCGCCTCAACGGATAATCGGTCTCTTAGCTGTAGATGAGAAATTTAGCCAGTGCGGTACAACCGCTAACCTGGGGTTTTTAACGTGCATCACGCAGTAGTGATCACACGAACCGGTACGAAACTCATCTAGATAGAGACTTTTGCTCCACGCTCCGAGCTGAGACGCGTTAGCCCACTCCGCCACTTCCTCCCCTTCTATTCCAAAGAAAAAAAAATTGGCTTGCTCTTTATGTTCATACAGCCTTGATGGAGATGCGCCTCAACGGATAATCGGTCTCTTAGCTGTAGATGAGAAATTTAGCCAGTGCGGTACAACCGCTAACCTGGGGTTTTTAACGTGCATCACGCAGTAGTGATCACACGAACCGGTACGAAACTCATCTAGATAGAGACTTTCGCTCCACGCTCCGAGCTGAGACGCGTTAGCCCACTCCGCCACTTCCTCCCCTTCTATTCCAAAGAAAAAAAAATTGGCTTGCTCTTTATGTTCATACAGCCTTGATGGAGATGCGCCTCAACGGATAATCGGTCTCTTAGCTGTAGATGAGAAATTTAGCCAGTGCGGTACAACCGCTAACCTGGGGTTTTTAACGTGCATCACGCAGTAGTGATCACACGAACCGGTACGAAACTCATCTAGATAGAGACTTTCGCTCCACGCTCCGAGCTGAGACGCGTTAGCCCACTCCGCCACTTCCTCCCCTTCTATTCCAAAGAAAAAAAAATTGGCTTGCTCTTTATGTTCATACAGCCTTGATGGAGATGCGCCTCAACGGATAATCGGTCTCTTAGCTGTAGATGAGAAATTTAGCCAGTGCGGTACAACCGCTAACCTGGGGTTTTTAACGTGCATCACGCAGTAGTGATCACACGAACCGGTACGAAACTCATCTAGATAGAGACTTTTGCTCCACGCTCCGAGCTGAGACGCGTTAGCCCACTCCGCCACTTCCTCCCCTTCTATTCCAAAGAAAAAAAAATTGGCTTGCTCTTTATGTTCATACAGCCTTGATGGAGATGCGCCTCAACGGATAATCGGTCTCTTAGCTGTAGATGAGAAATTTAGCCAGTGCGGTACAACCGCTAACCTGGGGTTTTTAACGTGCATCACGCAGTAGTGATCACACGAACCGGTACGAAACTCATCTAGATAGAGACTTTCGCTCCACGCTCCGAGCTGAGACGCGTTAGCCCACTCCGCCACTTCCTCCCCTTCTATTCCAAAGAAAAAAAAATTGGCTTGCTCTTTATGTTCATACAGCCTTGATGGAGATGCGCCTCAACGGATAATCGGTCTCTTAGCTGTAGATGAGAAATTTAGCCAGTGCGGTACAACCGCTAACCTGGGGTTTTTAACGTGCATCACGCAGTAGTGATCACACGAACCGGTACGAAACTCATCTAGATAGAGACTTTTGCTCCACGCTCCGAGCTGAGACGCGTTAGCCCACTCCGCCACTTCCTCCCCTTCTATTCCAAAGAAAAAAAAATTGGCTTGCTCTTTATGTTCATACAGCCTTGATGGAGATGCGCCTCAACGGATAATCGGTCTCTTAGCTGTAGATGAGAAATTTAGCCAGTGCGGTACAACCGCTAACCTGGGGTTTTTAACGTGCATCACGCAGTAGTGATCACACGAACCGGTACGAAACTCATCTAGATAGAGACTTTCGCTCCACGCTCCGAGCTGAGACGCGTTAGCCCACTCCGCCACTTCCTCCCCTTCTATTCCAAAGAAAAAAAAATTGGCTTGCTCTTTATGTTCATACAGCCTTGATGGAGATGCGCCTCAACGGATAATCGGTCTCTTAGCTGTAGATGAGAAATTTAGCCAGTGCGGTACAACCGCTAACCTGGGGTTTTTAACGTGCATCACGCAGTAGTGATCACACGAACCGGTACGAAACTCATCTAGATAGAGACTTTTGCTCCACGCTCCGAGCTGAGACGCGTTAGCCCACTCCGCCACTTCCTCCCCTTCTATTCCAAAGAAAAAAAAATTGGCTTGCTTTTTATGTTCATACAGCCTTGATGGAGATGCGCCTCAACAGATAATCGGTCTCTTAGCTGTAGATGAGAAATTTAGCCAGTGCGGTACAACCGCTAACCTGGGGTTTTTAACGTGCATCACGCAGTAGTGATCACACGAACCGGTACGAAACTCATCTAGATAGAGACTTTTGCTCCACGCTCCGAGCTGAGACGCGTTAGCCCACTCCGCCACTTCCTCCCCTTCTATTCCAAAGAAAAAAAAATTGGCTTGCTCTTTATGTTCATACAGCCTTGATGGAGATGCGCCTCAACGGATAATCGGTCTCTTAGCTGTAGATGAGAAATTTAGCCAGTGCGGTACAACCGCTAACCTGGGGTTTTTAACGTGCATCACGCAGTAGTGATCACACGAACCGGTACGAAACTCATCTAGATAGAGACTTTCGCTCCACGCTCCGAGTTGAGACGCGTTAGCCCACTCCGCCACTTCCTCCCCTTCTATTCCAAAGAAAAAAAAATGGGCTTGCTCTTTATGTTCATACAGCCTTGATGGAGATGCGCCTCAACGGATAATCGGTCTCTTAGCTGTAGATGAGAAATTTAGCCAGTGCGGTACAACCGCTAACCTGGGGTTTTTAACGTGCATCACGCAGTAGTGATCACACGAACCGGTACGAAACTCATCTAGATAGAGACTTTTGCTCCACGCTCCGAGCTGAGACGCGTTAGCCCACTCCGCCACTTCCTCCCCTTCTATTCCAAAGAAAAAAAAATTGGCTTGCTCTTTATGTTCATACAGCCTTGATGGAGATGCGCCTCAACGGATAATCGGTCTCTTAGCTGTAGATGAGAAATTTAGCCAGTGCGGTACAACCGCTAACCTGGGGTTTTTAACGTGCATCACGCAGTAGTGATCACACGAACCGGTACGAAACTCATCTAGATAGAGACTTTTGCTCCACGCTCCGAGCTGAGACGCGTTAGCCCACTCCGCCACTTCCTCCCCTTCTATTCCAAAGAAAAAAAAATTGGCTTGCTCTTTATGTTCATACAGCCTTGATGGAGATGCGCCTCAACGGATAATCGGTCTCTTAGCTGTAGATGAGAAATTTAGCCAGTGCGGTACAACCGCTAACCTGGGGTTTTTAACGTGCATCACGCAGTAGTGATCACACGAACCGGTACGAAACTCATCTAGATAGAGACTTTCGCTCCACGCTCCGAGCTGAGACGCGTTAGCCCACTCCGTCACTTCCTCCCCTTCTATTCCAAAGAAAAAAAATTGGCTTGCTCTTTATGTTCATACAGCCTTGATGGAGATGCGCCTCAACGGATAATCGGTCTCTTAGCTGTAGATGAGAAATTTAGCCAGTGCGGTACAACCGCTAACCTGGGGTTTTTAACGTGCATCACGCAGTAGTGATCACACGAACCGGTACGAAACTCATCTAGATAGAGACTTTTGCTCCACGCTCCGAGCTGAGACGCGTTAGCCCACTCCGCCACTTCCTCCTCTTCTATTCCAAAGAAAAAAAAATTGGCTTGCTCTTTATGTTCATACAGCCTTGATGGAGATGCGCCTCAACGGATAATCGGTCTCTTAGCTGTAGATGAGAAATTTAGCCAGTGCGGTACAACCGCTAACCTGGGGTTTTTAACGTGCATCACGCAGTAGTGATCACACGAACCGGTACGAAACTCATCTAGATAGAGACTTTTGCTCCACGCTCCGAGCTGAGACGCGTTAGCCCACTCCGCCACTTCCTCCCCTTCTATTCCAAAGAAAAAAAAATTGGCTTGCTCTTTATGTTCATACAGCCTTGATGGAGATGCGCCTCAACGGATAATCGGTCTCTTAGCTGTAGATGAGAAATTTAGCCAGTGCGGTACAACCGCTAACCTGGGGTTTTTAACGTGCATCACGCAGTAGTGATCACACGAACCGGTACGAAACTCATCTAGATAGAGACTTTTGCTCCACGCTCCGAGCTGAGACGCGTTAGCCCACTCCGCCACTTCCTCCCCTTCTATTCCAAAGGAAAAAAAATTGGCTTGCTCTTTATGTTCATACAGCCTTGATGGAGATGCGCCTCAACGGATAATCGGTCTCTTAGCTGTAGATGAGAAATTTAGCCAGTGCGGTACAACCGCTAACCTGGGGTTTTTAACGTGCATCACGCAGTAGTGATCACACGAACCGGTACGAAACTCATCTAGATAGAGACTTTTGCTCCACGCTCCGAGCTGAGACGCGTTAGCCCACTCCGCCACTTCCTCCCCTTCTATTCCAAAGAAAAAAAAATTGGCTTGCTCTTTATGTTCATACAGCCTTGATGGAGATGCGCCTCAACGGATAATCGGTCTCTTAGCTGTAGATGAGAAATTTAGCCAGTGCGGTACAACCTCTAACCTGGGGTTTTTAACGTGCATCACGCAGTAGTGATCACATGAACCGGTACGAAACTCATCTAGATAGAGACTTTTGCTCCACGCTCCGAGCTGAGACGCGTTAGCCCACTCCGCCACTTCCTCCCCTTCTATTCCAAAGAAAAAAAAATTGGCTTGCTCTTTATGTTCATACAGCCTTGATGGAGATGCGCCTCAACGGATAATCGGTCTCAGCTGTAGATGAGAAATTTAGCCAGTGCGGTACAACCGCTAACCTGGGGTTTTTAACGTGCATCACGCAGTAGTGATCACACGAACCGGTACGAAACTCATCTAGATAGAGACTTTTGCTCCACGCTCCGAGCTGAGACGCGTTAGCCCACTCCGCCACTTCCTCCCCTTCTATTCCAAAGAAAAAAAAATTGGCTTGCTCTTTATGTTCATACAGCCTTGATGGAGATGCGCCTCAACGGATAATCGGTCTCTTAGCTGTAGATGAGAAATTTAGCCAGTGCGGTACAACCGCTAACCTGGGGTTTTTAACGTGCATCACGCAGTAGTGATCACACGAACCGGTACGAAACTCATCTAGATAGAGACTTTTGCTCCACGCTCCGAGCTGAGACGCGTTAGCCCACTCCGCCACTTCCTCCCCTTCTATTCCAAAGAAAAAAAAATTGGCTTGCTCTTTATGTTCATACAGCCTTGATGGAGATGCGCCTCAACGGATAATCGGTCTCTTAGCTGTAGATGAGAAATTTAGCCAGTGCGGTACAACCGCTAACCTGGGGTTTTTAACGTGCATCACGCAGTAGTGATCACACGAACCGGTACGAAACTCATCTAGATAGAGACTTTTGCTCCACGCTCCGAGCTGAGACGCGTTAGCCCACTCCGCCACTTCCTCCCCTTCTATTCCAAAGAAAAAAAATTGGCTTGCTCTTTATGTTCATACAGCCTTGATGGAAATGCGCCTCAACGGATAATCGGTCTCTTAGCTGTAGATGAGAAATTTAGCCAGTGCGGTACAACCGCTAACCTGGGGTTTTTAACGTGCATCACGCAGTAGTGATCACACGAACCGGTACGAAACTCATCTAGATAGAGACTTTTGCTCCACGCTCCGAGCTGAGACGCGTTAGCCCACTCCGCCACTTCCTCCCCTTCTATTCCAAAGAAAAAAAAATTGGCTTGCTCTTTATGTTCATACAGCCTTGATGGAGATGCGCCTCAACGGATAATCGGTCTCTTAGCTGTAGATGAGAAATTTAGCCAGTGCGGTACAACCGCTAACCTGGGGTTTTTAACGTGCATCACGCAGTAGTGATCACACGAACCGGTACGAAACTCATCTAGATAGAGACTTTCGCTCCACGCTCCGAGCTGAGACGCGTTAGCCCACTCCGCCACTTCCTCCCCTTCTATTCCAAAGAAAAAAAAATTGGCTTGCTCTTTATGTTCATACAGCCTTGATGGAGATGCGCCTCAACGGATAATCGGTCTCTTAGCTGTAGATGAGAAATTTAGCCAGTGCGGTACAACCGCTAACCTGGGGTTTTTAACGTGCATCACGCAGTAGTGATCACACGAACCGGTACGAAACTCATCTAGATAGAGACTTTTGCTCCACGCTCCGAGCTGAGACGCGTTAGCCCACTCCGCCACTTCCTCCCCTTCTATTCCAAAGAAAAAAAAATTGGCTTGCTCTTTATGTTCATACAGCCTTGATGGAGATGCGCCTCAACGGATAATCGGTCTCTTAGCTGTAGATGAGAAATTTAGCCAGTGCGGTACAACCGCTAACCTGGGGTTTTTAACGTGCATCACGCAGTAGTGATCACACGAACCGGTACGAAACTCATCTAGATAGAGACTTTCGCTCCACGCTCCGAGCTGAGACGCGTTAGCCCACTCCGCCACTTCCTCCCCTTCTATTCCAAAGAAAAAAAAATTGGCTTGCTCTTTATGTTCATACAGCCTTGATGGAGATGCGCCTCAACGGATAATCGGTCTCTTAGCTGTAGATGAGAAATTTAGCCAGTGCGGTACAACCGCTAACCTGGGGTTTTTAACGTGCATCACGCAGTAGTGATCACACGAACCGGTACGAAACTCATCTAGATAGAGACTTTTGCTCCACGCTCCGAGCTGAGACGCGTTAGCCCACTCCGCCACTTCCTCCCCTTCTATTCCAAAGAAAAAAAAATTGGCTTGCTCTTTATGTTCATACAGCCTTGATGGAGATGCGCCTCAACGGATAATCGGTCTCTTAGCTGTAGATGAGAAATTTAGCCAGTGCGGTACAACCGCTAACCTGGGATTTTTAACGTGCATCACGCAGTAGTGATCACACGAACCGGTACGAAACTCATCTAGATAGAGACTTTCGCTCCACGCTCCGAGCTGAGACGCGTTAGCCCACTCCGCCACTTCCTCCCCTTCTATTCCAAAGAAAAAAAAAATTGGCTTGCTCTTTATGTTGATACAGCCTTGATGGAGATGCGCCTCAACGGATAATCGGTCTCTTAGCTGTAGATGAGAAATTTAGCCAGTGCGGTACAACCGCTAACCTGGGGTTTTTAACGTGCATCACGCAGTAGTGATCACACGAACCGGTACGAAACTCATCTAGATAGAGACTTTCGCTCCACGCTCCGAGCTGAGACGCGTTAGCCCACTCCGCCACTTCCTCCCCTTCTATTCCAAAGAAAAAAAATTGGCTTGCTCTTTATGTTGATACAGCCTTGATGGAGATGCGCCTCAACGGATAATCGGTCTCTTAGCTGTAGATGAGAAATTTAGCCAGTGCGGTACAACCGCTAACCTGGGATTTTTAACGTGCATCACGCAGTAGTGATCACACGAACCGGTACGAAACTCATCTAGATAGAGACTTTCGCTCCACGCTCCGAGCTGAGACGCGTTAGCCCACTCCGCCACTTCCTCCCCTTCTATTCCAAAGAAAAAAAAATTGGCTTGCTCTTTATGTTGATACAGCCTTGATGGAGATGCGCCTCAACGGATAATCGGTCTCTTAGCTGTAGATGAGAAATTTAGCCAGTGCGGTACAACCGCTAACCTGGGGTTTTTAACGTGCATCACGCAGTAGTGATCACACGAACCGGTACGAAACTCATCTAGATAGAGACTTTCGCTCCACGCTCCGAGCTGAGACGCGTTAGCCCACTCCGCCACTTCCTCCCCTTCTATTCCAAAGAAAAAAAAATTGGCTTGCTCTTTATGTTGATACAGCCTTGATGGAGATGCGCCTCAACGGATAATCGGTCTCTTAGCTGTAGATGAGAAATTTAGCCAGTGCGGTACAACCGCTAACCTGGGGTTTTTAACGTGCATCACGCAGTAGTGATCACACAAACCGGTACGAAACTCATCTAGATAAAGACTTTCGCTCCACGCTCCGAGCTGAGACGCGTTAGCCCACTCCGCCACTTCCTCCCCTTCTATTCCAAAGAAAAAAAAAATGGCTTGCTCTTTATGTTCATACAGCCTTGATGGAGATGCGCCTCAACGGATAATCGGTCTCTTAGCTGTAGATGAGAAATTTAGCCAGTGCGGTACAACCGCTAACCTGGGATTTTTAACGTGCATCACGCAGTAGTGATCACACGAACCGGTACGAAACTCATCTAGATAGAGACTTTCGCTCCACGCTCCGAGCTGAGACGCGTTAGCCCAGTCCGCCACTTCCTCCCCTTCTATTCCAAAGAAAAAAAAATTGGCTTGCTCTTTATGTTCATACAGCCTTGATGGAGATGCGCCTCAACGGATAATCGGTCTCTTAGCTGTAGATGAGAAATTTAGCCAGTGCGGTACAACCGCTAACCTGGGATTTTTAATGTGCATCACGCAGTAGTGATCACACGAACCGGTACGAAACTCATCTAGATAGAGACTTTCGCTCCACGCTCGGAGCTGAGACGCGTTAGCCCACTCCGCCACTTCCTCCCCTTCTATTCCAAAGAAAAAAAAAATTGGCTTGCTCTTTATGTTCATACAGCCTTGATGGAGATGCGCCTCAACGGATAATCGGTCTCTTAGCTGTAGATGAGAAATTTAGCCAGTGCGGTACAACCGCTAACCTGGGATTTTTAACGTGCATCACGCAGTAGTGATCACACGAACCGGTACGAAACTCATCTAGATAGAGACTTTCGCTCCACGCTCCGAGCTGAGACGCGTTAGCCCACTCCGCCACTTCCTCCCCTTCTATTCCAAAGAAAAAAAAATTGGCTTGCTCTTTATGTTCATACAGCCTTGATGGAGATGCGCCTCAACGGATAATCGGTCTCTTAGCTGTAGATGAGAAATTTAGCCAGTGCGGTACAACCGCTAACCTGGGATTTTTAACGTGCATCACGCAGTAGTGATCACACGAACCGGTACGAAACTCATCTAGATAGAGACTTTCGCTCCACGCTCCGAGCTGAGACGCGTTAGCCCACTCCGCCACTTCCTCCCCTTCTATTCCAAAGAAAAAAAAAATTGGCTTGCTCTTTATGTTGATACAGCCTTGATGGAGATGCGCCTCAACGGATAATCGGTCTCTTAGCTGTAGATGAGAAATTTAGCCAGTGCGGTACAACCGCTAACCTGGGGTTTTTAACGTGCATCACGCAGTAGTGATCACACGAACCGGTACGAAACTCATCTAGATAGAGACTTTCGCTCCACGCTCCGAGCTGAGACGCGTTAGCCCACTCCGCCACTTCCTCCCCTTCTATTCCAAAGAAAAAAAAATTGGCTTGCTCTTTATGTTGATACAGCCTTGATGGAGATGCGCCTCAACGGATAATCGGTCTCTTAGCTGTAGATGAGAAATTTAGCCAGTGCGGTACAACCGCTAACCTGGGGTTTTTAACGTGCATCACGCAGTAGTGATCACACAAACCGGTACGAAACTCATCTAGATAGAGACTTTCGCTCCACGCTCCGAGCTGAGACGCGTTAGCCCACTCCGCCACTTCCTCCCCTTCTATTCCAAAGAAAAAAAAAATGGCTTGCTCTTTATGTTCATACAGCCTTGATGGAGATGCGCCTCAACGGATAATCGGTCTCTTAGCTGTAGATGAGAAATTTAGCCAGTGCGGTACAACCGCTAACCTGGGATTTTTAACGTGCATCACGCAGTAGTGATCACACGAACCGGTACGAAACTCATCTAGATAGAGACTTTCGCTCCACGCTCCGAGCTGAGACGCGTTAGCCCAGTCCGCCACTTCCTCCCCTTCTATTCCAAAGAAAAAAAAATTGGCTTGCTCTTTATGTTCATACAGCCTTGATGGAGATGCGCCTCAACGGATAATCGGTCTCTTAGCTGTAGATGAGAAATTTAGCCAGTGCGGTACAACCGCTAACCTGGGATTTTTAATGTGCATCACGCAGTAGTGATCACACGAACCGGTACGAAACTCATCTAGATAGAGACTTTCGCTCCACGCTCGGAGCTGAGACGCGTTAGCCCACTCCGCCACTTCCTCCCCTTCTATTCCAAAGAAAAAAAAATTGGCTTGCTCTTTATGTTCATACAGCCTTGATGGAGATGCGCCTCAACGGATAATCGGTCTCTTAGCTGTAGATGAGAAATTTAGCCAGTGCGGTACAACCGCTAACCTGGGATTTTTAACGTGCATCACGCAGTAGTGATCACACGAACCGGTACGAAACTCATCTAGATAGAGACTTTCGCTCCACGCTCCGAGCTGAGACGCGTTAGCCCACTCCGCCACTTCCTCCCCTTCTATTCCAAAGAAAAAAAAATTGGCTTGCTCTTTATGTTCATACAGCCTTGATGGAGATGCGCCTCAACGGATAATCGGTCTCTTAGCTGTAGATGAGAAATTTAGCCAGTGCGGTACAACCGCTAACCTGGGGTTTTTAACGTGCATCACGCAGTAGTGATCACACGAACCGGTACGAAACTCATCTAGATAGAGACTTTCGCTCCACGCTCCGAGCTGAGACGCGTTAGCCCACTCCGCCACTTCCTCCCCTTCTATTCCAAAGAAAAAAAATTGGCTTGCTCTTTATGTTCATACAGCCTTGATGGAGATGCGCCTCAACGGATAATCGGTCTCTTAGCTGTAGATGAGAAATTTAGCCAGTGCGGTACAACCGCTAACCTGGGGTTTTTAACGTGCATCACGCAGTAGTGATCACACGAACCGGTACGAAACTCATCTAGATAGAGACTTTCGCTCCACGCTCCGAGCTGAGACGCGTTAGCCCACTCCGCCACTTCCTCCCCTTCTATTCCAAAGAAAAAAAAATTGGCTTGCTCTTTATGTTCATACAGCCTTGATGGAGATGCGCCTCAACGGATAATCGGTCTCTTAGCTGTAGATGAGAAATTTAGCCAGTGCGGTACAACCGCTAACCTGGGGTTTTTAACGTGCATCACGCAGTAGTGATCACACGAACGGGTACGAAACTCATCTAGATAGAGACTTTCGCTCCACGCTCCGAGCTGAGACGCGTTAGCCCACTCCGCCACTTCCTCCCCTTCTATTCCAAAGAAAAAAAAATTGGCTTGCTCTTTATGTTCATACAGCCTTGATGGAGATGCGCCTCAACGGATAATCGGTCTCTTAGCTGTAGATGAAAAATTTAGCCAGTGCGGTACAACCGCTAACCTGGGGTTTTTAACGTGCATCACGCAGTAGTGATCACACGAACCGGTACGAAACTCATCTAGATAGAGACTTTTGCTCCACGCTCCGAGCTGAGACGCGTTAGCCCACTCCGCCACTTCCTCCCCTTCTATTCCAAAGAAAAAAAAAAAATTGGCTTGCTCTTTATGTTCATACAGCCTTGATGGAGATGCGCCTCAACGGATAATCGGTCTCTTAGCTGTAGATGAGAAATTTAGCCAGTGCGGTACAACCGCTAACCTGGGGTTTTTAACGTGCATCACGCAGTAGTGATCACACGAACCGGTACGAAACTCATCTAGATAGAGACTTTTGCTCCACGCTCCGAGCTGAGACGCGTTAGCCCACTCCGCCACTTCCTCCCCTTCTATTCCAAAGAAAAAAAAATTGGCTTGCTCTTTATGTTCATACAGCCTTGATGGAGATGCGCCTCAACGGATAATCGGTCTCTTAGCTGTAGATGAGAAATTTAGCCAGTGCGGTACAACCGCTAACCTGGGGTTTTTAACGTGCATCACGCAGTAGTGATCACACGAACCGGTACGAAACTCATCTAGATAGAGACTTTTGCTCCACGCTCCGAGCTGAGACGCGTTAGCCCACTCCGCCACTTCCTCCCCTTCTATTCCAAAGAAAAAAAAATTGGCTTGCTCTTTATGTTCATACAGCCTTGATGGAGATGCGCCTCAACGGATAATCGGTCTCTTAGCTGTAGATGAGAAATTTAGCCAGTGCGGTACAACCGCTAACCTGGGATTTTTAACGTGCATCACGCAGTAGTGATCACACGAACCGGTACGAAACTCATCTAGATAGAGACTTTCGCTCCACGCTCCGAGCTGAGACGCGTTAGCCCACTCCGCCACTTCCTCCCCTTCTATTCCAAACAAAAAAAAATTGGCTTGCTCTTTATGTTCATACAGCCTTGATGGAGATGCGCCTCAACGGATAATCGGTCTCTTAGCTGTAGATGAGAAATTTAGCCAGTGCGGTACAACCGCTAACCTGGGATTTTTAACGTGCATCACGCAGTAGTGATCACACGAACCGGTACGAAACTCATCTAGATAGAGACTTTCGCTCCACGCTCCGAGCTGAGACGCGTTAGCCCACTCCGCCACTTCCTCCCCTTCTATTCCAAACAAAAAAAAATTGGCTTGCTCTTTATGTTGATACAGCCTTGATGGAGATGCGCCTCAACGGATAATCGGTCTCTTAGCTGTAGATGAGAAATTTAGCCAGTGCGGTACAACCACTAACCTGGGATTTTTAACGTGCATCACGCAGTAGTGATCACACGAACCGGTACGAAACTCATCTAGATAGAGACTTTCGCTCCACGCTCCGAGCTGAGACGCGTTAGCCCACTCCGCCACTTCCTCCCCTTCTATTCCAAAGAAAAAAAAATTGGCTTGCTCTTTATGTTGATACAGCCTTGATGGAGATGCGCCTCAACGGATAATCGGTCTCTTAGCTGTAGATGAGAAATTTAGCCAGTGCGGTACAACCGCTAACCTGGGGTTTTTAACGTGCATCACGCAGTAGTGATCACACGAACCGGTACGAAACTCATCTAGATAGAGACTTTCGCTCCACGCTCCGAGCTGAGACGCGTTAGCCCACTCCGCCACTTCCTCCCCTTCTATTCCAAAGAAAAAAAAAATTGGCTTGCTCTTTATGTTGATACAGCCTTGATGGAGATGCGCCTCAACGGATAATCGGTCTCTTAGCTGTAGATGAGAAATTTAGCCAGTGCGGTACAACCGCTAACCTGGGATTTTTAACGTGCATCACGCAGTAGTGATCACACGAACCGGTACGAAACTCATCTAGATAGAGACTTTCGCTCCACGCTCCGAGCTGAGACGCGTTAGCCCACTCCGCCACTTCCTCCCCTTCTATTCCAAAGAAAAAAAAAATTGGCTTGCTCTTTATGTTGATACAGCCTTGATGGAGATGCGCCTCAACGGATAATCGGTCTCTTAGCTGTAGATGAGAAATTTAGCCAGTGCGGTACAACCGCTAACCTGGGGTTTTTAACGTGCATCACGCAGTAGTGATCACACGAACCGGTACGAAACTCATCTAGATAGAGACTTTCGCTCCACGCTCCGAGCTGAGACGCGTTAGCCCACTCCGCCACTTCCTCCCCTTCTATTCCAAAGAAAAAAAAATTGGCTTGCTCTTTATGTTCATACAGCCTTGATGGAGATGCGCCTCAACGGATAATCGGTCTCTTAGCTGTAGATGAGAAATTTAGCCAGTGCGGTACAACCGCTAACCTGGGATTTTTAGCGTGCATCACGCAGTAGTGATCACACGAACCGGTACGAAACTCATCTAGATAGAGACTTTCGCTCCACGCTCCGAGCTGAGACGCGTTAGCCCACTCCGCCACTTCCTCCCCTTCTATTCCAAAGAAAAAAAAAATTGGCTTGCTCTTTATGTTGATACAGCCTTGATGGAGATGCGCCTCAACGGATAATCGGTCTCTTAGCTGTAGATGAGAAATTTAGCCAGTGCGGTACAACCGCTAACCTGGGATTTTTAACGTGCATCACGCAGTAGTGATCACACGAACCGGTACGAAACTCATCTAGATAGAGACTTTCGCTCCACGCTCCGAGCTGAGACGCGTTAGCCCACTCCGCCACTTCCTCCCCTTCTATTCCAAAGAAAAAAAAAATTGGCTTGCTCTTTATGTTGATACAGCCTTGATGGAGATGCGCCTCAACGGATAATCGGTCTCTTAGCTGTAGATGAGAAATTTAGCCAGTGCGGTACAACCGCTAACCTGGGGTTTTTAACGTGCATCACGCAGTAGTGATCACACGAACCGGTACGAAACTCATCTAGATAGAGACTTTCGCTCCACGCTCCGAGCTGAGACGCGTTAGCCCACTCCGCCACTTCCTCCCCTTCTATTCCAAAGAAAAAAAATTGGCTTGCTCTTTATGTTTATACAGCCTTGATGGAGATGCGCCTCAACGGATAATCGGTCTCTTAGCTGTAGATGAGAAATTTAGCCAGTGCGGTACAACCGCTAACCTGGGATTTTTAACGTGCATCACGCAGTAGTGATCACACGAACCGGTACGAAACTCATCTAGATAGAGACTTTCGCTCCACGCTCCGAGCTGAGACGCGTTAGCCCACTCCGCCACTTCCTCCCCTTCTATTCCAAAGAAAAAAAAATTGGCTTGCTCTTTATGTTGATACAGCCTTGATGGAGATGCGCCTCAACGGATAATCGGTCTCTTAGCTGTAGATGAGAAATTTAGCCAGTGCGGTACAACCACTAACCTGGGATTTTTAACGTGCATCACGCAGTAGTGATCACACGAACCGGTACGAAACTGATCTAGATAGAGACTTTCGCTCCACGCTCCGAGCTGAGACGCGTTAGCCCACTCCGCCACTTCCTCCCCTTCTATTCCAAAGAAAAAAAAATTGGCTTGCTCTTTATGTTGATACAGCCTTGATGGAGATGCGCCTCAACGGATAATCGGTCTCTTAGCTGTAGATGAGAAATTTAGCCAGTGCGGTACAACCGCTAACCTGGGATTTTTAACGTGCATCACGCAGTAGTGATCACACGAACCGGTACGAAACTCATCTAGATAGAGACTTTCGCTCCACGCTCCGAGCTGAGACGCGTTAGCCCAATCCGCCACTTCCTCCCCTTCTATTCCAAAGAAAAAAAAATTGGCTTGCTCTTTATGTTGATACAGCCTTGATGGAGATGCGCCTCAACGGATAATCGGTCTCTTAGCTGTAGATGAGAAATTTAGCCAGTGCGGTACAACCGCTAACCTGGGGTTTTTAACGTGCATCACGCAGTAGTGATCACACGAACCGGTACGAAACTCATCTAGATAGAGACTTTCGCTCCACGCTCCGAGCTGAGACGCGTTAGCCCACTCCGCCACTTCCTCCCCTTCTATTCCAAAGAAAAAAAAAATTGGCTTGCTCTTTATGTTGATACAGCCTTGATGGAGATGCGCCTCAACGGATAATCGGTCTCTTAGCTGTAGATGAGAAATTTAGCCAGTGCGGTACAACCGCTAACCTGGGATTTTTAACGTGCATCACGCAGTAGTGATCACACGAACCGGTACGAAACTCATCTAGATAGAGACTTTCGCTCCACGCTCCGAGCTGAGACGCGTTAGCCCACTCCGCCACTTCCTCCCCTTCTATTCCAAAGAAAAAAAAAATTGGCTTGCTCTTTATGTTGATACAGCCTTGATGGAGATGCGCCTCAACGGATAATCGGTCTCTTAGCTGTAGATGAGAAATTTAGCCAGTGCGGTACAACCGCTAACCTGGGGTTTTTAACGTGCATCACGCAGTAGTGATCACACGAACCGGTACGAAACTCATCTAGATAGAGACTTTCGCTCCACGCTCCGAGCTGAGACGCGTTAGCCCACTCCGCCACTTCCTCCCCTTCTATTCCAAAGAAAAAAAAATTGGCTTGCTCTTTATGTTCATACAGCCTTGATGGAGATGCGCCTCAACGGATAATCGGTCTCTTAGCTGTAGATGAGAAATTTAGCCAGTGCGGTACAACCGCTAACCTGGGATTTTTAATGTGCATCACGCAGTAGTGATCACACGAACCGGTACGAAACTCATCTAGATAGAGACTTTCGCTCCACGCTCGGAGCTGAGACGCGTTAGCCCACTCCGCCACTTCCTCCCCTTCTATTCCAAAGAAAAAAAAAATTGGCTTGCTCTTTATGTTCATACAGCCTTGATGGAGATGCGCCTCAACGGATAATCGGTCTCTTAGCTGTAGATGAGAAATTTAGCCAGTGCGGTACAACCGCTAACCTGGGATTTTTAACGTGCATCACGCAGTAGTGATCACACGAACCGGTACGAAACTCATCTAGATAGAGACTTTCGCTCCACGCTCCGAGCTGAGACGCGTTAGCCCACTCCGCCACTTCCTCCCCTTCTATTCCAAAGAAAAAAAAATTGGCTTGCTCTTTATGTTCATACAGCCTTGATGGAGATGCGCCTCAACGGATAATCGGTCTCTTAGCTGTAGATGAGAAATTTAGCCAGTGCGGTACAACCGCTAACCTGGGATTTTTAACGTGCATCACGCAGTAGTGATCACACGAACCGGTACGAAACTCATCTAGATAGAGACTTTCGCTCCACGCTCCGAGCTGAGACGCGTTAGCCCACTCCGCCACTTCCTCCCCTTCTATTCCAAAGAAAAAAAAAATTGGCTTGCTCTTTATGTTGATACAGCCTTGATGGAGATGCGCCTCAACGGATAATCGGTCTCTTAGCTGTAGATGAGAAATTTAGCCAGTGCGGTACAACCGCTAACCTGGGGTTTTTAACGTGCATCACGCAGTAGTGATCACACGAACCGGTACGAAACTCATCTAGATAGAGACTTTCGCTCCACGCTCCGAGCTGAGACGCGTTAGCCCACTCCGCCACTTCCTCCCCTTCTATTCCAAAGAAAAAAAAATTGGCTTGCTCTTTATGTTGATACAGCCTTGATGGAGATGCGCCTCAACGGATAATCGGTCTCTTAGCTGTAGATGAGAAATTTAGCCAGTGCGGTACAACCGCTAACCTGGGGTTTTTAACGTGCATCACGCAGTAGTGATCACACAAACCGGTACGAAACTCATCTAGATAGAGACTTTCGCTCCACGCTCCGAGCTGAGACGCGTTAGCCCACTCCGCCACTTCCTCCCCTTCTATTCCAAAGAAAAAAAAAATGGCTTGCTCTTTATGTTCATACAGCCTTGATGGAGATGCGCCTCAACGGATAATCGGTCTCTTAGCTGTAGATGAGAAATTTAGCCAGTGCGGTACAACCGCTAACCTGGGATTTTTAACGTGCATCACGCAGTAGTGATCACACGAACCGGTACGAAACTCATCTAGATAGAGACTTTCGCTCCACGCTCCGAGCTGAGACGCGTTAGCCCAGTCCGCCACTTCCTCCCCTTCTATTCCAAAGAAAAAAAAATTGGCTTGCTCTTTATGTTCATACAGCCTTGATGGAGATGCGCCTCAACGGATAATCGGTCTCTTAGCTGTAGATGAGAAATTTAGCCAGTGCGGTACAACCGCTAACCTGGGATTTTTAATGTGCATCACGCAGTAGTGATCACACGAACCGGTACGAAACTCATCTAGATAGAGACTTTCGCTCCACGCTCGGAGCTGAGACGCGTTAGCCCACTCCGCCACTTCCTCCCCTTCTATTCCAAAGAAAAAAAAAATTGGCTTGCTCTTTATGTTCATACAGCCTTGATGGAGATGCGCCTCAACGGATAATCGGTCTCTTAGCTGTAGATGAGAAATTTAGCCAGTGCGGTACAACCGCTAACCTGGGATTTTTAACGTGCATCACGCAGTAGTGATCACACGAACCGGTACGAAACTCATCTAGATAGAGACTTTCGCTCCACGCTCCGAGCTGAGACGCGTTAGCCCACTCCGCCACTTCCTCCCCTTCTATTCCAAAGAAAAAAAAATTGGCTTGCTCTTTATGTTCATACAGCCTTGATGGAGATGCGCCTCAACGGATAATCGGTCTCTTAGCTGTAGATGAGAAATTTAGCCAGTGCGGTACAACCGCTAACCTGGGGTTTTTAACGTGCATCACGCAGTAGTGATCACACGAACCGGTACGAAACTCATCTAGATAGAGACTTTCGCTCCACGCTCCGAGCTGAGACGCGTTAGCCCACTCCGCCACTTCCTCCCCTTCTATTCCAAAGAAAAAAAATTGGCTTGCTCTTTATGTTGATACAGCCTTGATGGAGATGCGCCTCAACGGATAATCGGTCTCTTAGCTGTAGATGAGAAATTTAGCCAGTGCGGTACAACCGCTAACCTGGGGTTTTTAACGTGCATCACGCAGTAGTGATCACACGAACCGGTACGAAACTCATCTAGATAGAGACTTTCGCTCCACGCTCCGAGCTGAGACGCGTTAGCCCACTCCGCCACTTCCTCCCCTTCTATTCCAAAGAAAAAAAAATTGGCTTGCTCTTTATGTTCATACAGCCTTGATGGAGATGCGCCTCAACGGATAATCGGTCTCTTAGCTGTAGATGAGAAATTTAGCCAGTGCGGTACAACCGCTAACCTGGGGTTTTTAACGTGCATCACGCAGTAGTGATCACACGAACGGGTACGAAACTCATCTAGATAGAGACTTTCGCTCCACGCTCCGAGCTGAGACGCGTTAGCCCACTCCGCCACTTCCTCCCCTTCTATTCCAAAGAAAAAAAAATTGGCTTGCTCTTTATGTTCATACAGCCTTGATGGAGATGCGCCTCAACGGATAATCGGTCTCTTAGCTGTAGATGAAAAATTTAGCCAGTGCGGTACAACCGCTAACCTGGGGTTTTTAACGTGCATCACGCAGTAGTGATCACACGAACCGGTACGAAACTCATCTAGATAGAGACTTTTGCTCCACGCTCCGAGCTGAGACGCGTTAGCCCACTCCGCCACTTCCTCCCCTTCTATTCCAAAGAAAAAAAAAAATTGGCTTGCTCTTTATGTTCATACAGCCTTGATGGAGATGCGCCTCAACGGATAATCGGTCTCTTAGCTGTAGATGAGAAATTTAGCCAGTGCGGTACAACCGCTAACCTGGGGTTTTTAACGTGCATCACGCAGTAGTGATCACACGAACCGGTACGAAACTCATCTAGATAGAGACTTTTGCTCCACGCTCCGAGCTGAGACGCGTTAGCCCACTCCGCCACTTCCTCCCCTTCTATTCCAAAGAAAAAAAAATTGGCTTGCTCTTTATGTTCATACAGCCTTGATGGAGATGCGCCTCAACGGATAATCGGTCTCTTAGCTGTAGATGAGAAATTTAGCCAGTGCGGTACAACCGCTAACCTGGGGTTTTTAACGTGCATCACGCAGTAGTGATCACACGAACCGGTACGAAACTCATCTAGATAGAGACTTTTGCTCCACGCTCCGAGCTGAGACGCGTTAGCCCACTCCGCCACTTCCTCCCCTTCTATTCCAAAGAAAAAAAAATTGGCTTGCTCTTTATGTTCATACAGCCTTGATGGAGATGCGCCTCAACGGATAATCGGTCTCTTAGCTGTAGATGAGAAATTTAGCCAGTGCGGTACAACCGCTAACCTGGGATTTTTAACGTGCATCACGCAGTAGTGATCACACGAACCGGTACGAAACTCATCTAGATAGAGACTTTCGCTCCACGCTCCGAGCTGAGACGCGTTAGCCCACTCCGCCACTTCCTCCCCTTCTATTCCAAACAAAAAAAAATTGGCTTGCTCTTTATGTTCATACAGCCTTGATGGAGATGCGCCTCAACGGATAATCGGTCTCTTAGCTGTAGATGAGAAATTTAGCCAGTGCGGTACAACCGCTAACCTGGGATTTTTAACGTGCATCACGCAGTAGTGATCACACGAACCGGTACGAAACTCATCTAGATAGAGACTTTCGCTCCACGCTCCGAGCTGAGACGCGTTAGCCCACTCCGCCACTTCCTCCCCTTCTATTCCAAAGAAAAAAAAATTGGCTTGCTCTTTATGTTGATACAGCCTTGATGGAGATGCGCCTCAACGGATAATCGGTCTCTTAGCTGTAGATGAGAAATTTAGCCAGTGCGGTACAACCACTAACCTGGGATTTTTAACGTGCATCACGCAGTAGTGATCACACGAACCGGTACGAAACTCATCTAGATAGAGACTTTCGCTCCACGCTCCGAGCTGAGACGCGTTAGCCCACTCCGCCACTTCCTCCCCTTCTATTCCAAAGAAAAAAAAATTGGCTTGCTCTTTATGTTGATACAGCCTTGATGGAGATGCGCCTCAACGGATAATCGGTCTCTTAGCTGTAGATGAGAAATTTAGCCAGTGCGGTACAACCGCTAACCTGGGGTTTTTAACGTGCATCACGCAGTAGTGATCACACGAACCGGTACGAAACTCATCTAGATAGAGACTTTCGCTCCACGCTCCGAGCTGAGACGCGTTAGCCCACTCCGCCACTTCCTCCCCTTCTATTCCAAAGAAAAAAAAAATTGGCTTGCTCTTTATGTTGATACAGCCTTGATGGAGATGCGCCTCAACGGATAATCGGTCTCTTAGCTGTAGATGAGAAATTTAGCCAGTGCGGTACAACCGCTAACCTGGGATTTTTAACGTGCATCACGCAGTAGTGATCACACGAACCGGTACGAAACTCATCTAGATAGAGACTTTCGCTCCACGCTCCGAGCTGAGACGCGTTAGCCCACTCCGCCACTTCCTCCCCTTCTATTCCAAAGAAAAAAAAAATTGGCTTGCTCTTTATGTTGATACAGCCTTGATGGAGATGCGCCTCAACGGATAATCGGTCTCTTAGCTGTAGATGAGAAATTTAGCCAGTGCGGTACAACCGCTAACCTGGGGTTTTTAACGTGCATCACGCAGTAGTGATCACACGAACCGGTACGAAACTCATCTAGATAGAGACTTTCGCTCCACGCTCCGAGCTGAGACGCGTTAGCCCACTCCGCCACTTCCTCCCCTTCTATTCCAAAGAAAAAAAAATTGGCTTGCTCTTTATGTTCATACAGCCTTGATGGAGATGCGCCTCAACGGATAATCGGTCTCTTAGCTGTAGATGAGAAATTTAGCCAGTGCGGTACAACCGCTAACCTGGGATTTTTAGCGTGCATCACGCAGTAGTGATCACACGAACCGGTACGAAACTCATCTAGATAGAGACTTTCGCTCCACGCTCCGAGCTGAGACGCGTTAGCCCACTCCGCCACTTCCTCCCCTTCTATTCCAAAGAAAAAAAAAATTGGCTTGCTCTTTATGTTGATACAGCCTTGATGGAGATGCGCCTCAACGGATAATCGGTCTCTTAGCTGTAGATGAGAAATTTAGCCAGTGCGGTACAACCGCTAACCTGGGGTTTTTAACGTGCATCACGCAGTAGTGATCACACGAACCGGTACGAAACTCATCTAGATAGAGACTTTCGCTCCACGCTCCGAGCTGAGACGCGTTAGCCCACTCCGCCACTTCCTCCCCTTCTATTCCAAAGAAAAAAAAAATTGGCTTGCTCTTTATGTTGATACAGCCTTGATGGAGATGCGCCTCAACGGATAATCGGTCTCTTAGCTGTAGATGAGAAATTTAGCCAGTGCGGTACAACCGCTAACCTGGGATTTTTAACGTGCATCACGCAGTAGTGATCACACGAACCGGTACGAAACTCATCTAGATAGAGACTTTCGCTCCACGCTCCGAGCTGAGACGCGTTAGCCCACTCCGCCACTTCCTCCCCTTCTATTCCAAAGAAAAAAAAAATTGGCTTGCTCTTTATGTTGATACAGCCTTGATGGAGATGCGCCTCAACGGATAATCGGTCTCTTAGCTGTAGATGAGAAATTTAGCCAGTGCGGTACAACCGCTAACCTGGGGTTTTTAACGTGCATCACGCAGTAGTGATCACACGAACCGGTACGAAACTCATCTAGATAGAGACTTTCGCTCCACGCTCCGAGCTGAGACGCGTTAGCCCACTCCGCCACTTCCTCCCCTTCTATTCCAAAGAAAAAAAATTGGCTTGCTCTTTATGTTTATACAGCCTTGATGGAGATGCGCCTCAACGGATAATCGGTCTCTTAGCTGTAGATGAGAAATTTAGCCAGTGCGGTACAACCGCTAACCTGGGATTTTTAACGTGCATCACGCAGTAGTGATCACACGAACCGGTACGAAACTCATCTAGATAGAGACTTTCGCTCCACGCTCCGAGCTGAGACGCGTTAGCCCACTCCGCCACTTCCTCCCCTTCTATTCCAAAGAAAAAAAAATTGGCTTGCTCTTTATGTTGATACAGCCTTGATGGAGATGCGCCTCAACGGATAATCGGTCTCTTAGCTGTAGATGAGAAATTTAGCCAGTGCGGTACAACCACTAACCTGGGATTTTTAACGTGCATCACGCAGTAGTGATCACACGAACCGGTACGAAACTGATCTAGATAGAGACTTTCGCTCCACGCTCCGAGCTGAGACGCGTTAGCCCACTCCGCCACTTCCTCCCCTTCTATTCCAAAGAAAAAAAAATTGGCTTGCTCTTTATGTTGATACAGCCTTGATGGAGATGCGCCTCAACGGATAATCGGTCTCTTAGCTGTAGATGAGAAATTTAGCCAGTGCGGTACAACCGCTAACCTGGGATTTTTAACGTGCATCACGCAGTAGTGATCACACGAACCGGTACGAAACTCATCTAGATAGAGACTTTCGCTCCACGCTCCGAGCTGAGACGCGTTAGCCCAATCCGCCACTTCCTCCCCTTCTATTCCAAAGAAAAAAAAATTGGCTTGCTCTTTATGTTGATACAGCCTTGATGGAGATGCGCCTCAACGGATAATCGGTCTCTTAGCTGTAGATGAGAAATTTAGCCAGTGCGGTACAACCGCTAACCTGGGGTTTTTAACGTGCATCACGCAGTAGTGATCACACGAACCGGTACGAAACTCATCTAGATAGAGACTTTCGCTCCACGCTCCGAGCTGAGACGCGTTAGCCCACTCCGCCACTTCCTCCCCTTCTATTCCAAAGAAAAAAAAATTGGCTTGCTCTTTATGTTGATACAGCCTTGATGGAGATGCGCCTCAACGGATAATCGGTCTCTTAGCTGTAGATGAGAAATTTAGCCAGTGCGGTACAACCGCTAACCTGGGATTTTTAACGTGCATCACGCAGTAGTGATCACACGAACCGGTACGAAACTCATCTAGATAGAGACTTTCGCTCCACGCTCCGAGCTGAGACGCGTTAGCCCACTCCGCCACTTCCTCCCCTTCTATTCCAAAGAAAAAAAAAATTGGCTTGCTCTTTATGTTGATACAGCCTTGATGGAGATGCGCCTCAACGGATAATCGGTCTCTTAGCTGTAGATGAGAAATTTAGCCAGTGCGGTACAACCGCTAACCTGGGGTTTTTAACGTGCATCACGCAGTAGTGATCACACGAACCGGTACGAAACTCATCTAGATAGAGACTTTCGCTCCACGCTCCGAGCTGAGACGCGTTAGCCCACTCCGCCACTTCCTCCCCTTCTATTCCAAAGAAAAAAAAATTGGCTTGCTCTTTATGTTCATACAGCCTTGATGGAGATGCGCCTCAACGGATAATCGGTCTCTTAGCTGTAGATGAGAAATTTAGCCAGTGCGGTACAACCGCTAACCTGGGATTTTTAACGTGCATCACGCAGTAGTGATCACACGAACCGGTACGAAACTCATCTAGATAGAGACTTTCGCTCCACGCTCCGAGCTGAGACGCGTTAGCCCACTCCGCCACTTCCTCCCCTTCTATTCCAAAGAAAAAAAAAATTGGCTTGCTCTTTATGTTGATACAGCCTTGATGGAGATGCGCCTCAACGGATAATCGGTCTCTTAGCTGTAGATGAGAAATTTAGCCAGTGCGGTACAACCGCTAACCTGGGGTTTTTAACGTGCATCACGCAGTAGTGATCACACGAACCGGTACGAAACTCATCTAGATAGAGACTTTCGCTCCACGCTCCGAGCTGAGACGCGTTAGCCCACTCCGCCACTTCCTCCCCTTCTATTCCAAAGAAAAAAAAATTGGCTTGCTCTTTATGTTGATACAGCCTTGATGGAGATGCGCCTCAACGGATAATCGGTCTCTTAGCTGTAGATGAGAAATTTAGCCAGTGCGGTACAACCGCTAACCTGGGATTTTTAACGTGCATCACGCAGTAGTGATCACACGAACCGGTACGAAACTCATCTAGATAGAGACTTTCGCTCCACGCTCCGAGCTGAGACGCGTTAGCCCACTCCGCCACTTCCTCCCCTTCTATTCCAAAGAAAAAAAAATTGGCTTGCTCTTTATGTTGATACAGCCTTGATGGAGATGCGCCTCAACGGATAATCGGTCTCTTAGCTGTAGATGAGAAATTTAGCCAGTGCGGTACAACCGCTAACCTGGGGTTTTTAACGTGCATCACGCAGTAGTGATCACACGAACCGGTACGAAACTCATCTAGATAGAGACTTTCGCTCCACGCTCCGAGCTGAGACGCGTTAGCCCACTCCGCCACTTCCTCCCCTTCTATTCCAAAGAAAAAAAAATTGGCTTGCTCTTTATGTTCATACAGCCTTGATGGAGATGCGCCTCAACGGATAATCGGTCTCTTAGCTGTAGATGAGAAATTTAGCCAGTGCGGTACAACCGCTAACCTGGGATTTTTAACGTGCATCACGCAGTAGTGATCACACGAACCGGTACGAAACTCATCTAGATAGAGACTTTCGCTCCACGCTCCGAGCTGAGACGCGTTAGCCCACTCCGCCACTTCCTCCCCTTCTATTCCAAAGAAAAAAAAAATTGGCTTGCTCTTTATGTTGATACAGCCTTGATGGAGATGCGCCTCAACGGATAATCGGTCTCTTAGCTGTAGATGAGAAATTTAGCCAGTGCGGTACAACCGCTAACCTGGGGTTTTTAACGTGCATCACGCAGTAGTGATCACACGAACCGGTACGAAACTCATCTAGATAGAGACTTTCGCTCCACGCTCCGAGCTGAGACGCGTTAGCCCACTCCGCCACTTCCTCCCCTTCTATTCCAAAGAAAAAAAAATTGGCTTGCTCTTTATGTTGATACAGCCTTGATGGAGATGCGCCTCAACGGATAATCGGTCTCTTAGCTGTAGATGAGAAATTTAGCCAGTGCGGTACAACCGCTAACCTGGGATTTTTAACGTGCATCACGCAGTAGTGATCACACGAACCGGTACGAAACTCATCTAGATAGAGACTTTCGCTCCACGCTCCGAGCTGAGACGCGTTAGCCCACTCCGCCACTTCCTCCCCTTCTATTCCAAAGAAAAAAAAATTGGCTTGCTCTTTATGTTGATACAGCCTTGATGGAGATGCGCCTCAACGGATAATCGGTCTCTTAGCTGTAGATGAGAAATTTAGCCAGTGCGGTACAACCGCTAACCTGGGGTTTTTAACGTGCATCACGCAGTAGTGATCACACGAACCGGTACGAAACTCATTTAGATAGAGACTTTCGCTCCACGCTCCGAGCTGAGACGCGTTAGCCCACTCCGCCACTTCCTCCCCTTCTATTCCAAAGAAAAAAAAATTGGCTTGCTCTTTATGTTGATACAGCCTTGATGGAGATGCGCCTCAACGGATAATCGGTTTCTTAGCTGTAGATGAGAAATTTAGCCAGTGCGGTACAACCGCTAACCTGGGGTTTTTAACGTGCATCACGCAGTAGTGATCACACGAACCGGTACGAAACTCATCTAGATAGAGACTTTCGCTCCACGCTCCGAGCTGAGACGCGTTAGCCCACTCCGCCACTTCCTCCCCTTCTATTCCAAAGAAAAAAAAAATTGGCTTGCTCTTTATGTTGATACAGCCTTGATGGAGATGCGCCTCAACGGATAATCGGTCTCTTAGCTGTAGATGAGAAATTTAGCCAGTACGGTACAACCGCTAACCTGGGGTTTTTAACGTGCATCACGCAGTAGTGATCACACGAACCGGTACGAAACTCATCTAGATAGAGACTTTCGCTCCACGCTCCGAGCTGAGACGCGTTAGCCCACTCCGCCACTTCCTCCCCTTCTATTCCAAAGAAAAAAAAATTGGCTTGCTCTTTATGTTGATACAGCCTTGATGGAGATGCGCCTCAACGGATAATCGGTCTCTTAGCTGTAGATGAGAAATTTAGCCAGTGCGGTACAACCGCTAACCTGGGATTTTTAACGTGCATCACGCAGTAGTGATCACACGAACCGGTACGAAACTCATCTAGATAGAGACTTTCGCTCCACGCTCCGAGCTGAGACGCGTTAGCCCACTCCGCCACTTCCTCCCCTTCTATTCCAAAGAAAAAAAAATTGGCTTGCTCTTTATGTTGATACAGCCTTGATGGAGATGCGCCTCAACGGATAATCGGTCTCTTAGCTGTAGATGAGAGATTTAGCCAGTGCGGTACAACCGCTAACCTGGGGTTTTTAACGTGCATCACGCAGTAGTGATCACACGAACCGGTACGAAACTCATCTAGATAGAGACTTTCGCTCCACGCTCCGAGCTGAGACGCGTTAGCCCACTCCGCCACTTCCTCCCCTTCTATTCCAAAGAAAAAAAAATTGGCTTGCTCTTTATGTTCATACAGCCTTGATGGAGATGCGCCTCAACGGATAATCGGTCTCTTAGCTGTAGATGAGAAATTTAGCCAGTGCGGTACAACCGCTAACCTGGGATTTTTAACGTGCATCACGCAGTAGTGATCACACGAACCGGTACGAAACTCATCTAGATAGAGACTTTCGCTCCACGCTCCGAGCTGAGACGCGTTAGCCCACTCCGCCACTTCCTCCCCTTCTATTCCAAAGAAAAAAAAAATTGGCTTGCTCTTTATGTTGATACAGCCTTGATGGAGATGCGCCTCAACGGATAATCGGTCTCTTAGCTGTAGATGAGAAATTTAGCCAGTGCGGTACAACCGCTAACCTGGGGTTTTTAACGTGCATCACGCAGTAGTGATCACACGAACCGGTACGAAACTCATCTAGATAGAGACTTTCGCTCCACGCTCCGAGCTGAGACGCGTTAGCCCACTCCGCCACTTCCTCCCCTTCTATTCCAAAGAAAAAAAAATTGGCTTGCTCTTTATGTTGATACAGCCTTGATGGAGATGCGCCTCAACGGATAATCGGTCTCTTAGCTGTAGATGAGAAATTTAGCCAGTGCGGTACAACCGCTAACCTGGGATTTTTAACGTGCATCACGCAGTAGTGATCACACGAACCGGTACGAAACTCATCTAGATAGAGACTTTCGCTCCACGCTCCGAGCTGAGACGCGTTAGCCCACTCCGCCACTTCCTCCCCTTCTATTCCAAAGAAAAAAAAATTGGCTTGCTCTTTATGTTGATACAGCCTTGATGGAGATGCGCCTCAACGGATAATCGGTCTCTTAGCTGTAGATGAGAAATTTAGCCAGTGCGGTACAACCGCTAACCTGGGGTTTTTAACGTGCATCACGCAGTAGTGATCACACGAACCGGTACGAAACTCATCTAGATAGAGACTTTCGCTCCACGCTCCGAGCTGAGACGCGTTAGCCCACTCCGCCACTTCCTCCCCTTCTATTCCAAAGAAAAAAAAATTGGCTTGCTCTTTATGTTGATACAGCCTTGATGGAGATGCGCCTCAACGGATAATCGGTCTCTTAGCTGTAGATGAGAAATTTAGCCAGTGCGGTACAACCGCTAACCTGGGGTTTTTAACGTGCATCACGCAGTAGTGATCACACAAACCGGTACGAAACTCATCTAGATAGAGACTTTCGCTCCACGCTCCGAGCTGAGACGCGTTAGCCCACTCCGCCACTTCCTCCCCTTCTATTCCAAAGAAAAAAAAATGGCTTGCTCTTTATGTTCATACAGCCTTGATGGAGATGCGCCTCAACGGATAATCGGTCTCTTAGCTGTAGATGAGAAATTTAGCCAGTGCGGTACAACCGCTAACCTGGGATTTTTAACGTGCATCACGCAGTAGTGATCACACGAACCGGTACGAAACTCATCTAGATAGAGACTTTCGCTCCACGCTCCGAGCTGAGACGCGTTAGCCCAGTCCGCCACTTCCTCCCCTTCTATTCCAAAGAAAAAAAAATTGGCTTGCTCTTTATGTTCATACAGCCTTGATGGAGATGCGCCTCAACGGATAATCGGTCTCTTAGCTGTAGATGAGAAATTTAGCCAGTGCGGTACAACCGCTAACCTGGGATTTTTAACGTGCATCACGCAGTAGTGATCACACGAACCGGTACGAAACTCATCTAGATAGAGACTTTCGCTCCACGCTCCGAGCTGAGACGCGTTAGCCCACTCCGCCACTTCCTCTCCTTCTATTCCAAAGAAAAAAAAATTGGCTTGCTCTTTATGTTCATACAGCCTTGATGGAGATGCGCCTCAACGGATAATCGGTCTCTTAGCTGTAGATGAGAAATTTAGCCAGTGCGGTACAACCGCTAACCTGGGATTTTTAACGTGCATCACGCAGTAGTGATCACACGAACCGGTACGAAACTCATCTAGATAGAGACTTTCGCTCCACGCTCCGAGCTGAGACGCGTTAGCCCACTCCGCCACTTCCTCCCCTTCTATTCCAAAGAAAAAAAAATTGGCTTGCTCTTTATGTTCATACAGCCTTGATGGAGATGCGCCTCAACGGATAATCGGTCTCTTAGCTGTAGATGAGAAATTTAGCCAGTGCGGTACAACCGCTAACCTGGGGTTTTTAACGTGCATCACGCAGTAGTGATCACACGAACCGGTACGAAACTCATCTAGATAGAGACTTTCGCTCCACGCTCCGAGCTGAGACGCGTTAGCCCACTCCGCCACTTCCTCCCCTTCTATTCCAAAGAAAAAAAATTGGCTTGCTCTTTATGTTCATACAGCCTTGATGGAGATGCGCCTCAACGGATAATCGGTCTCTTAGCTGTAGATGAGAAATTTAGCCAGTGCGGTACAACCGCTAACCTGGGGTTTTTAACGTGCATCACGCAGTAGTGATCACACGAACCGGTACGAAACTCATCTAGATAGAGACTTTCGCTCCACGCTCCGAGCTGAGACGCGTTAGCCCACTCCGCCACTTCCTCCCCTTCTATTCCAAAGAAAAAAAAATTGGCTTGCTCTTTATGTTCATACAGCCTTGATGGAGATGCGCCTCAACGGATAATCGGTCTCTTAGCTGTAGATGAGAAATTTAGCCAGTGCGGTACAACCGCTAACCTGGGGTTTTTAACGTGCATCACGCAGTAGTGATCACACGAACCGGTACGAAACTCATCTAGATAGAGACTTTCGCTCCACGCTCCGAGCTGAGACGCGTTAGCCCACTCCGCCACTTCCTCCCCTTCTATTCCAAAGAAAAAAAAATTGGCTTGCTCTTTATGTTCATACAGCCTTGATGGAGATGCGCCTCAACGGATAATCGGTCTCTTAGCTGTAGATGAGAAATTTAGCCAGTGCGGTACAACCGCGAACCTGGGGTTTTTAACGTGCATCACGCAGTAGTGATCACACGAACCGGTACGAAACTCATCTAGATAGAGACTTTTGCTCCACGCTCCGAGCTGAGACGCGTTAGCCCACTCCGCCACTTCCTCCCCTTCTATTCCAAAGAAAAAAAAAAATTGGCTTGCTCTTTATGTTCATACAGCCTTGATGGAGATGCGCCTCAACGGATAATCGGTCTCTTAGCTGTAGATGAGAAATTTAGCCAGTGCGGTACAACCGCTAACCTGGGGTTTTTAACGTGCATCACGCAGTAGTGATCACACGAACCGGTACGAAACTCATCTAGATAGAGACTTTTGCTCCACGCTCCGAGCTGAGACGCGTTAGCCCACTCCGCCACTTCCTCCCCTTCTATTCCAAAGAAAAAAAAATTGGCTTGCTCTTTATGTTCATACAGCCTTGATGGAGATGCGCCTCAACGGATAATCGGTCTCTTAGCTGTAGATGAGAAATTTAGCCAGTGCGGTACAACCGCTAACCTGGGGTTTTTAACGTGCATCACGCAGTAGTGATCACACGAACCGGTACGAAACTCATCTAGATAGAGACTTTTGCTCCACGCTCCGAGCTGAGACGCGTTAGCCCACTCCGCCACTTCCTCCCCTTCTATTCCAAAGAAAAAAAAATTGGCTTGCTCTTTATGTTCATACAGCCTTGATGGAGATGCGCCTCAACGGATAATCGGTCTCTTAGCTGTAGATGAGAAATTTAGCCAGTGCGGTACAACCGCTAACCTGGGATTTTTAACGTGCATCACGCAGTAGTGATCACACGAACCGGTACGAAACTCATCTAGATAGAGACTTTTGCTCCACGCTCCGAGCTGAGACGCGTTAGCCCACTCCGCCACTTCCTCCCCTTCTATTCCAAAGAAAAAAAAATTGGCTTGCTCTTTATGTTCATACAGCCTTGATGGAGATGCGCCTCAACGGATAATCGGTCTCTTAGCTGTAGATGAGAAATTTAGCCAGTGCGGTACAACCGCTAACCTGGGGTTTTTAACGTGCATCACGCAGTAGTGATCACACGAACCGGTACGAAACTCATCTAGATAGAGACTTTCGCTCCACGCTCCGAGCTGAGACGCGTTAGCCCACTCCGCCACTTCCTCCCCTTCTATTCCAAAGAAAAAAAAAATTGGCTTGCTCTTTATGTTCATACAGCCTTGATGGAGATGCGCCTCAACGGATAATCGGTCTCTTAGCTGTAGATGAGAAATTTAGCCAGTGCGGTACAACCGCTAACCTGGGGTTTTTAACGTGCATCACGCAGTAGTGATCACACGAACCGGTACGAAACTCATCTAGATAGAGACTTTTGCTCCACGCTCCGAGCTGAGACGCGTTAGCCCACTCCGCCACTTCCTCCCCTTCTATTCCAAAGAAAAAAAAATTGGCTTGCTCTTTATGTTCATACAGCCTTGATGGAGATGCGCCTCAACGGATAATCGGTCTCTTAGCTGTAGATGAGAAATTTAGCCAGTGCGGTACAACCGCTAACCTGGGGTTTTTAACGTGCATCACGCAGTAGTGATCACACGAACCGGTACGAAACTCATCTAGATAGAGACTTTTGCTCCACGCTCCGAGCTGAGACGCGTTAGCCCACTCCGCCACTTCCTCCCCTTCTATTCCAAAGAAAAAAAAATTGGCTTGCTCTTTATGTTCATACAGCCTTGATGGAGATGCGCCTCAACGGATAATCGGTCTCTTAGCTGTAGATGAGAAATTTAGCCAGTGCGGTACAACCGCTAACCTGGGATTTTTAACGTGCATCACGCAGTAGTGATCACACGAACCGGTACGAAACTCATCTAGATAGAGACTTTTGCTCCACGCTCCGAGCTGAGACGCGTTAGCCCACTCCGCCACTTCCTCCCCTTCTATTCCAAAGAAAAAAAAATTGGCTTGCTCTTTATGTTCATACAGCCTTGATGGAGATGCGCCTCAACGGATAATCGGTCTCTTAGCTGTAGATGAGAAATTTAGCCAGTGCGGTACAACCGCTAACCTGGGATTTTTAACGTGCATCACGCAGTAGTGATCACACGAACCGGTACGAAACTCATCTAGATAGAGACTTTCGCTCCACGCTCCGAGCTGAGACGCGTTAGCCCACTCCGCCACTTCCTCCCCTTCTATTCCAAAGAAAAAAAAATTGGCTTGCTCTTTATGTTCATACAGCCTTGATGGAGATGCGCCTCAACGGATAATCGGTCTCTTTGCTGTAGATGAGAAATTTAGCCAGTGCGGTACAACCGCTAACCTGGGGTTTTTAACGTGCATCACGCAGTAGTGATCACACGAACCGGTACGAAACTCATCTAGATAGAGACTTTTGCTCCACGCTCCGAGCTGAGACGCGTTAGCCCACTCCGCCACTTCCTCCCCTTCTATTCCAAAGAAAAAAAAATTGGCTTGCTCTTTATGTTCATACAGCCTTGATGGAGATGCGCCTCAACGGATAATCGGTCTCTTAGCTGTAGATGAGAAATTTAGCCAGTGCGGTACAACCGCTAACCTGGGGTTTTTAACGTGCATCACGCAGTAGTGATCACACGAACCGGTACGAAACTCATCTAGATAGAGACTTTCGCTCCACGCTCCGAGCTGAGACGCGTTAGCCCACTCCGCCACTTCCTCCCCTTCTATTCCAAAGAAAAAAAAATTGGCTTGCTCTTTATGTTCATACAGCCTTGATGGAGATGCGCCTCAACGGATAATCGGTCTCTTAGCTGTAGATGAGAAATTTAGCCAGTGCGGTACAACCGCTAACCTGGGATTTTTAACGTGCATCACGCAGTAGTGATCACACGAACCGGTACGAAACTCATCTAGATAGAGACTTTCGCTCCACGCTCCGAGCTGAGACGCGTTAGCCCACTCCGCCACTTCCTCCCCTTCTATTCCAAAGAAAAAAAAATTGGCTTGCTCTTTATGTTCATACAGCCTTGATGGAGATGCGCCTCAACGGATAATCGGTCTCTTAGCTGTAGATGAGAAATTTAGCCAGTGCGGTACAACCGCTAACCTGGGATTTTTAACGTGCATCACGCAGTAGTGATCACACGAACCGGTACGAAACTCATCTAGATAGAGACTTTTGCTCCACGCTCCGAGCTGAGACGCGTTAGCCCACTCCGCCACTTCCTCCCCTTCTATTCCAAAGAAAAAAAAATTGGCTTGCTCTTTATGTTCATACAGCCTTGATGGAGATGCGCCTCAACGGATAATCGGTCTCTTAGCTGTAGATGAGAAATTTAGCCAGTGCGGTACAACCGCTAACCTGGGATTTTTAACGTGCATCACGCAGTAGTGATCACACGAACCGGTACGAAACTCATCTAGATAGAGACTTTCGCTCCACGCTCCGAGCTGAGACGCGTTAGCCCACTCCGCCACTTCCTCCCCTTCTATTCCAAAGAAAAAAAAAATTGGCTTGCTCTTTATGTTCATACAGCCTTGATGGAGATGCGCCTCAACGGATAATCGGTCTCTTAGCTGTAGATGAGAAATTTAGCCAGTGCGGTACAACCGCTAACCTGGGGTTTTTAACGTGCATCACGCAGTAGTGATCACACGAACCGGTACGAAACTCATCTAGATAGAGACTTTTGCTCCACGCTCCGAGCTGAGACGCGTTAGCCCACTCCGCCACTTCCTCCCCTTCTATTCCAAAGAAAAAAAAAATTGGCTTGCTCTTTATGTTCATACAGCCTTGATGGAGATGCGCCTCAACGGATAATCGGTCTCTTAGCTGTAGATGAGAAATTTAGCCAGTGCGGTACAACCGCTAACCTGGGGTTTTTAACGTGCATCACGCAGTAGTGATCACACGAACCGGTACGAAACTCATCTAGATAGAGACTTTTGCTCCACGCTCCGAGCTGAGACGCGTTAGCCCACTCCGCCACTTCCTCCCCTTCTATTCCAAAGAAAAAAAAATTGGCTTGCTCTTTATGTTCATACAGCCTTGATGGAGATGCGCCTCAACGGATAATCGGTCTCTTAGCTGTAGATGAGAAATTTAGCCAGTGCGGTACAACCGCTAACCTGGGGTTTTTAACGTGCATCACGCAGTAGTGATCACACGAACCGATACGAAACTCATCTAGATAGAGACTTTTGCTCCACGCTCCGAGCTGAGACGCGTTAGCCCACTCCGCCACTTCCTCCCCTTCTATTCCAAAGAAAAAAAAATTGGCTTGCTCTTTATGTTCATACAGCCTTGATGGAGATGCGCCTCAACGGATAATCGGTCTCTTAGCTGTAGATGAGAAATTTAGCCAGTGCGGTACAACCGCTAACCTGGGATTTTTAACGTGCATCACGCAGTAGTGATCACACGAACCGGTACGAAACTCATCTAGATAGAGACTTTCGCTCCACGCTCCGAGCTGAGACGCGTTAGCCCACTCCGCCACTTCCTCCCCTTCTATTCCAAAGAAAAAAAAATTGGCTTGCTCTTTATGTTCATACAGCCTTGATGGAGATGCGCCTCAACGGATAATCGGTCTCTTAGCTGTAGATGAGAAATTTAGCCAGTGCGGTACAACCGCTAACCTGGGGTTTTTAACGTGCATCACGCAGTAGTGATCACACGAACCGGTACGAAACTCATCTAGATAGAGACTTTTGCTCCACGCTCCGAGCTGAGACGCGTTAGCCCACTCCGCCACTTCCTCCCCTTCTATTCCAAAGAAAAAAAAATTGGCTTGCTCTTTATGTTCATACAGCCTTGATGGAGATGCGCCTCAACGGATAATCGGTCTCTTAGCTGTAGATGAGAAATTTAGCCAGTGCGGTACAACCGCTAACCTGGGGTTTTTAACGTGCATCACGCAGTAGTGATCACACGAACCGGTACGAAACTCATCTAGATAGAGACTTTCGCTCCACGCTCCGAGCTGAGACGCGTTAGCCCACTCCGCCACTTCCTCCCCTTCTATTCCAAAGAAAAAAAAATTGGCTTGCTCTTTATGTTCATACAGCCTTGATGGAGATGCGCCTCAACGGATAATCGGTCTCTTAGCTGTAGATGAGAAATTTAGCCAGTGCGGTACAACCGCTAACCTGGGATTTTTAACGTGCATCACGCAGTAGTGATCACACGAACCGGTACGAAACTCATCTAGATAGAGACTTTCGCTCCACGCTCCGAGCTGAGACGCGTTAGCCCACTCCGCCACTTCCTCCCCTTCTATTCCAAAGAAAAAAAAAATTGGCTTGCTCTTTATGTTCATACAGCCTTGATGGAGATGCGCCTCAACGGATAATCGGTCTCTTAGCTGTAGATGAGAAATTTAGCCAGTGCGGTACAACCGCTAACCTGGGATTTTTAACGTGCATCACGCAGTAGTGATCACACGAACCGGTACGAAACTCATCTAGATAGAGACTTTCGCTCCACGCTCCGAGCTGAGACGCGTTAGCCCACTCCGCCACTTCCTCCCCTTCTATTCCAAAGAAAAAAAAATTGGCTTGCTCTTTATGTTGATACAGCCTTGATGGAGATGCGCCTCAACGGATAATCGGTCTCTTAGCTGTAGATGAGAAATTTAGCCAGTGCGGTACAACCGCTAACCTGGGGTTTTTAACGTGCATCACGCAGTAGTGATCACACGAACCGGTACGAAACTCATCTAGATAGAGACTTTCGCTCCACGCTCCGAGCTGAGACGCGTTAGCCCACTCCGCCACTTCCTCCCCTTCTATTCCAAAGAAAAAAAAATTGGCTTGCTCTTTATGTTGATACAGCCTTGATGGAGATGCGCCTCAACGGATAATCGGTCTCTTAGCTGTAGATGAGAAATTTAGCCAGTGCGGTACAACCGCTAACCTGGGATTTTTAACGTGCATCACGCAGTAGTGATCACACGAACCGGTACGAAACTCATCTAGATAGAGACTTTCGCTCCACGCTCCGAGCTGAGACGCGTTAGCCCACTCCGCCACTTCCTCCCCTTCTATTCCAAAGAAAAAAAAATTGGCTTGCTCTTTATGTTGATACAGCCTTGATGGAGATGCGCCTCAACGGATAATCGGTCTCTTAGCTGTAGATGAGAAATTTAGCCAGTGCGGTACAACCGCTAACCTGGGGTTTTTAACGTGCATCACGCAGTAGTGATCACACGAACCGGTACGAAACTCATCTAGATAGAGACTTTCGCTCCACGCTCCGAGCTGAGACGCGTTAGCCCACTCCGCCACTTCCTCCCCTTCTATTCCAAAGAAAAAAAAATTGGCTTGCTCTTTATGTTGATACAGCCTTGATGGAGATGCGCCTCAACGGATAATCGGTCTCTTAGCTGTAGATGAGAAATTTAGCCAGTGCGGTACAACCGCTAACCTGGGATTTTTAACGTGCATCACGCAGTAGTGATCACACGAACCGGTACGAAACTCATCTAGATAGAGACTTTCGCTCCACGCTCCGAGCTGAGACGCGTTAGCCCACTCCGCCACTTCCTCCCCTTCTATTCCAAAGAAAAAAAAATTGGCTTGCTCTTTATGTTGATACAGCCTTGATGGAGATGCGCCTCAACGGATAATCGGTCTCTTAGCTGTAGATGAGAAATTTAGCCAGTGCGGTACAACCGCTAACCTGGGGTTTTTAACGTGCATCACGCAGTAGTGATCACACGAACCGGTACGAAACTCATCTAGATAGAGACTTTCGCTCCACGCTCCGAGCTGAGACGCGTTAGCCCACTCCGCCACTTCCTCCCCTTCTATTCCAAAGAAAAAAAAATTGGCTTGCTCTTTATGTTGATACAGCCTTGATGGAGATGCGCCTCAACGGATAATCGGTCTCTTAGCTGTAGATGAGAAATTTAGCCAGTGCGGTACAACCGCTAACCTGGGATTTTTAACGTGCATCACGCAGTAGTGATCACACGAACCGGTACGAAACTCATCTAGATAGAGACTTTCGCTCCACGCTCTGAGCTGAGACGCGTTAGCCCACTCCGCCACTTCCTCCCCTTCTATTCCAAAGAAAAAAAAATTGGCTTGCTCTTTATGTTGATACAGCCTTGATGGAGATGCGCCTCAACGGATAATCGGTCTCTTAGCTGTAGATGAGAAATTTAGCCAGTGCGGTACAACCGCTAACCTGGGATTTTTAACGTGCATCACGCAGTAGTGATCACACGAACCGGTACGAAACTCATCTAGATAGAGACTTTCGCTCCACGCTCCGAGCTGAGACGCGTTAGCCCACTCCGCCACTTCCTCCCCTTCTATTCCAAAGAAAAAAAAATTGGCTTGCTCTTTATGTTGATACAGCCTTGATGGAGATGCGCCTCAACGGATAATCGGTCTCTTAGCTGTAGATGAGAAATTTAGCCAGTGCGGTACAACCGCTAACCTGGGATTTTTAACGTGCATCACGCAGTAGTGATCACACGAACCGGTACGAAACTCATCTAGATAGAGACTTTCGCTCCACGCTCCGAGCTGAGACGCGTTAGCCCACTCCGCCACTTCCTCCCCTTCTATTCCAAAGAAAAAAAAATTGGCTTGCTCTTTATGTTGATACAGCCTTGATGGAGATGCGCCTCAACGGATAATCGGTCTCTTAGCTGTAGATGAGAAATTTAGCCAGTGCGGTACAACCGCTAACCTGGGGTTTTTAACGTGCATCACGCAGTAGTGATCACACGAACCGGTACGAAACTCATCTAGATAGAGACTTTCGCTCCACGCTCCGAGCTGAGACGCGTTAGCCCACTCCGCCACTTCCTCCCCTTCTATTCCAAAGAAAAAAAAATTGGCTTGCTCTTTATGTTGATACAGCCTTGATGGAGATGCGCCTCAACGGATAATCGGTCTCTTAGCTGTAGATGAGAAATTTAGCCAGTGCGGTACAACCGCTAACCTGGGATTTTTAACGTGCATCACGCAGTAGTGATCACACGAACCGGTACGAAACTCATCTAGATAGAGACTTTCGCTCCACGCTCCGAGCTGAGACGCGTTAGCCCACTCCGCCACTTCCTCCCCTTCTATTCCAAAGAAAAAAAAAATTGGCTTGCTCTTTATGTTGATACAGCCTTGATGGAGATGCGCCTCAACGGATAATCGGTCTCTTAGCTGTAGATGAGAAATTTAGCCAGTGCGGTACAACCGCTAACCTGGGGTTTTTAACGTGCATCACGCAGTAGTGATCACACGAACCGGTACGAAACTCATCTAGATAGAGACTTTCGCTCCACGCTCCGAGCTGAGACGCGTTAGCCCACTCCGCCACTTCCTCCCCTTCTATTCCAAAGAAAAAAAAATTGGCTTGCTCTTTATGTTGATACAGCCTTGATGGAGATGCGCCTCAACGGATAATCGGTCTCTTAGCTGTAGATGAGAAATTTAGCCAGTGCGGTACAACCGCTAACCTGGGATTTTTAACGTGCATCACGCAGTAGTGATCACACGAACCGGTACGAAACTCATCTAGATAGAGACTTTCGCTCCACGCTCCGAGCTGAGACGCGTTAGCCCACTCCGCCACTTCCTCCCCTTCTATTCCAAAGAAAAAAAAATTGGCTTGCTCTTTATGTTGATACAGCCTTGATGGAGATGCGCCTCAACGGATAATCGGTCTCTTAGCTGTAGATGAGAAATTTAGCCAGTGCGGTACAACCGCTAACCTGGGGTTTTTAACGTGCATCACGCAGTAGTGATCACACGAACCGGTACGAAACTCATCTAGATAGAGACTTTCGCTCCACGCTCCGAGCTGAGACGCGTTAGCCCACTCCGCCACTTCTTCCCCTTCTATTCCAAAGAAAAAAAAATTGGCTTGCTCTTTATGTTGATACAGCCTTGATGGAGATGCGCCTCAACGGATAATCGGTCTCTTAGCTGTAGATGAGAAATTTAGCCAGTGCGGTACAACCGCTAACCTGGGGTTTTTAACGTGCATCACGCAGTAGTGATCACACGAACCGGTACGAAACTCATCTAGATAGAGACTTTCGCTCCACGCTCCGAGCTGAGACGCGTTAGCCCACTCCGCCACTTCCTCCCCTTCTATTCCAAAGAAAAAAAAATTGGCTTGCTCTTTATGTTCATACAGCCTTGATGGAGATGCGCCTCAACGGATAATCGGTCTCTTAGCTGTAGATGAGAAATTTAGCCAGTGCGGTACAACCGCTAACCTGGGGTTTTTAACGTGCATCACGCAGTAGTGATCACACGAACCGGTACGAAACTCATCTAGATAGAGACTTTCGCTCCACGCTCCGAGCTGAGACGCGTTAGCCCACTCCGCCACTTCCTCCCCTTCTATTCCAAAGAAAAAAAAAATGGCTTGCTCTTTATGTTCATACAGCCTTGATGGAGATGCGCCTCAACGGATAATCGGTCTCTTAGCTGTAGATGAGAAATTTAGCCAGTGCGGTACAACCGCTAACCTGGGGTTTTTAACGTGCATCACGCAGTAGTGATCACACAAACCGGTACGAAACTCATCTAGATAGAGACTTTCGCTCCACGCTCCGAGCTGAGACGCGTTAGCCCACTCCGCCACTTCCTCCCCTTCTATTCCAAAGAAAAAAAAATTGGCTTGCTCTTTATGTTGATACAGCCTTGATGGAGATGCGCCTCAACGGATAATCGGTCTCTTAGCTGTAGATGAGAAATTTAGCCAGTGCGGTACAACCGCTAACCTGGGGTTTTTAACGTGCATCACGCAGTAGTGATCACACAAACCGGTACGAAACTCATCTAGATAGAGACTTTCGCTCCACGCTCCGAGCTGAGACGCGTTAGCCCACTCCGCCACTTCCTCCCCTTCTATTCCAAAGAAAAAAAAATTGGCTTGCTCTTTATGTTCATACAGCCTTGATGGAGATGCGCCTCAACGGATAATCGGTCTCTTAGCTGTAGATGAGAAATTTAGCCAGTGCGGTACAACCGCTAACCTGGGATTTTTAACGTGCATCACGCAGTAGTGATCACACGAACCGGTACGAAACTCATCTAGATAGAGACTTTCGCTCCACGCTCCGAGCTGAGACGCGTTAGCCCACTCCGCCACTTCCTCCCCTTCTATTCCAAAGAAAAAAAAAATTGGCTTGCTCTTTATGTTGATACAGCCTTGATGGAGATGCGCCTCAACGGATAATCGGTCTCTTAGCTGTAGATGAGAAATTTAGCCAGTGCGGTACAACCGCTAACCTGGGATTTTTAACGTGCATCACGCAGTAGTGATCACACGAACCGGTACGAAACTCATCTAGATAGAGACTTTCGCTCCACGCTCCGAGCTGAGACGCGTTAGCCCACTCCGCCACTTCCTCCCCTTCTATTCGAAAGAAAAAAAAAATTGGCTTGCTCTTTATGTTGATACAGCCTTGATGGAGATGCGCCTCAACGGATAATCGGTCTCTTAGCTGTAGATGAGAAATTTAGCCAGTGCGGTACAACCGCTAACCTGGGGTTTTTAACGTGCATCACGCAGTAGTGATCACACGAACCGGTACGAAACTCATCTAGATAGAGACTTTCGCTCCACGCTCCGAGCTGAGACGCGTTAGCCCACTCCGCCACTTCCTCCCCTTCTATTCCAAAGAAAAAAAAATTGGCTTGCTCTTTATGTTCATACAGCCTTGATGGAGATGCGCCTCAACGGATAATCGGTCTCTTAGCTGTAGATGAGAAATTTAGCCAGTGCGGTACAACCGCTAACCTGGGGTTTTTAACGTGCATCACGCAGTAGTGATCACACAAACCGGTACGAAACTCATCTAGATAGAGACTTTCGCTCCACGCTCCGAGCTGAGACGCGTTAGCCCACTCCGCCACTTCCTCCCCTTCTATTCCAAAGAAAAAAAAAATTGGCTTGCTCTTTATGTTCATACAGCCTTGATGGAGATGCGCCTCAACGGATAATCGGTCTCTTAGCTGTAGATGAGAAATTTAGCCAGTGCGGTACAACCGCTAACCTGGGATTTTTAACGTGCATCACGCAGTAGTGATCACACGAACCGGTACGAAACTCATCTAGATAGAGACTTTCGCTCCACGCTCCGAGCTGAGACGCGTTAGCCCACTCCGCCACTTCCTCCCCTTCTATTCCAAAGAAAAAAAAAATTGGCTTGCTCTTTATGTTGATACAGCCTTGATGGAGATGCGCCTCAACGGATAATCGGTCTCTTAGCTGTAGATGAGAAATTTAGCCAGTGCGGTACAACCGCTAACCTGGGATTTTTAACGTGCATCACGCAGTAGTGATCACACGAACCGGTACGAAACTCATCTAGATAGAGACTTTCGCTCCACGCTCCGAGCTGAGACGCGTTAGCCCACTCCGCCACTTCCTCCCCTTCTATTCGAAAGAAAAAAAAAATTGGCTTGCTCTTTATGTTGATACAGCCTTGATGGAGATGCGCCTCAACGGATAATCGGTCTCTTAGCTGTAGATGAGAAATTTAGCCAATGCGGTACAACCGCTAACCTGGGATTTTTAACGTTCATCACGCAGTAGTGATCACACGAACCGGTACGAAACTCATCTAGATAGAGACTTTCGCTCCACGCTCCGAGCTGAGACGCGTTAGCCCACTCCGCCACTTCCTCCCCTTCTATTCGAAAGAAAAAAAAATTGGCTTGCTCTTTATGTTGATACAGCCTTGATGGAGATGCGCCTCAACGGATAATCGGTCTCTTAGCTGTAGATGAGAAATTTAGCCAGTGCGGTACAACCGCTAACCTGGGGTTTTTAACGTGCATCACGCAGTAGTGATCACACGAACCGGTACGAAACTCATCTAGATAGAGACTTTCGCTCCACGCTCCGAGCTGAGACGCGTTAGCCCACTCCGCCACTTCCTCCCCTTCTATTCCAAAGAAAAAAAAATTGGCTTGCTCTTTATGTTCATACAGCCTTGATGGAGATGCGCCTCAACGGATAATCGGTCTCTTAGCTGTAGATGAGAAATTTAGCCTGTGCGGTACAACCGCTAACCTGGGATTTTTAACGTGCATCACGCAGTAGTGATCACACGAACCGGTACGAAACTCATCTAGATAGAGACTTTCGCTCCACGCTCCGAGCTGAGACGCGTTAGCCCACTCCGCCACTTCCTCCTCTTCTATTCCAAAGAAAAAAAAATTGGCTTGCTCTTTATGTTGATACAGCCTTGATGGAGATGCGCCTCAACGGATAATCGGTCTCTTAGCTGTAGATGAGAAATTTAGCCAGTGCGGTACAACCGCTAACCTGGGATTTTTAACGTGCATCACGCAGTCGTGATCACACGAACCGGTACGAAACTCATCTAGATAGAGACTTTCGCTCCACGCTCCGAGCTGAGACGCGTTAGCCCACTCCGCCACTTCCTCCCCTTCTATTCCAAAGAAAAAAAAATTGGCTTGCTCTTTATGTTGATACAGCCTTGATGGAGATGCGCCTCAACGGATTATCGGTCTCTTAGCTGTAGATGAGAAATTTAGCCAGTGCGGTACAACCGCTAACCTGGGGTTTTTAACGTGCATCACGCAGTAGTGATCACACGAACCGGTACGAAACTCATCTAGATAGAGACTTTCGCTCCACGCTCCGAGCTGAGACGCGTTAGCCCACTCCGCCACTTCCTCCCCTTCTATTCCAAAGAAAAAAAAATTGGCTTGCTCTTTATGTTGATACAGCCTTGATGGAGATGCGCCTCAACGGATAATCGGTCTCTTAGCTGTAGATGAGAAATTTAGCCAGTGCGGTACAACCGCTAACCTGGGGTTTTTAACGTGCATCACGCAGTAGTGATCACACGAACCGGTACGAAACTCATCTAGATAGAGACTTTCGCTCCACGCTCCGAGCTGAGACGCGTTAGCCCACTCCGCCACTTCCTCCCCTTCTATTCCAAAGAAAAAAAAATTGGCTTGCTCTTTATGTTGATACAGCCTTGATGGAGATGCGCCTCAACGGATAATCGGTCTCTTAGCTGTAGATGAGAAATTTAGCCAGTGCGGTACAACCGCTAACCTGGGGTTTTTAACGTGCATCACGCAGTAGTGATCACACAAACCGGTACGAAACTCATCTAGATAGAGACTTTCGCTCCACGCTCCGAGCTGAGACGCGTTAGCCCACTCCGCCACTTCCTCCCCTTCTATTCCAAAGAAAAAAAAAATTGGCTTGCTCTTTATGTTCATACAGCCTTGATGGAGATGCGCCTCAACGGATAATCGGTCTCTTAGCTGTAGATGAGAAATTTAGCCAGTGCGGTACAACCGCTAACCTGGGATTTTTAACGTGCATCACGCAGTAGTGATCACACGAACCGGTACGAAACTCATCTAGATAGAGACTTTCGCTCCACGCTCCGAGCTGAGACGCGTTAGCCCACTCCGCCACTTCCTCCCCTTCTATTCCAAAGAAAAAAAAATTGGCTTGCTCTTTATGTTGATACAGCCTTGATGGAGATGCGCCTCAACGGATAATCGGTCTCTTAGCTGTAGATGAGAAATTTAGCCAGTGCGGTACAACCGCTAACCTGGGATTTTTAACGTGCATCACGCAGTAGTGATCACACGAACCGGTACGAAACTCATCTAGATAGAGACTTTCGCTCCACGCTCTGAGCTGAGACGCGTTAGCCCACTCCGCCACTTCCTCCCCTTCTATTCCAAAGAAAAAAAATTGGCTTGCTCTTTATGTTCATACAGCCTTGATGGAGATGCGCCTCAACGGATAATCGGTCTCTTAGCTGTGGATGAGAAATTTAGCCAGTGCGGTACAACCGCTAACCTGGGGTTTTTAACGTGCATGACGCAGTAGTGATCACACGAACCGGTACGAAACTCATCTAGATAGAGACTTTCGCTCCACGCTCCGAGCTGAGACGCGTTAGCCCACTCCGCCACTTCCTCCCCTTCTATTCCAAAGAAAAAAAAATTGGCTTGCTCTTTATGTTCATACAGCCTTGATGGAGATGCGCCTCAACGGATAATCGGTCTCTTAGCTGTAGATGAGAAATTTAGCCAGTGCGGTACAACCGCTAACCTGGGGTTTTTAACGTGCATCACGCAGTAGTGATCACACGAACCGGTACGAAACTCATCTAGATAGAGACTTTCGCTCCACGCTCCGAGCTGAGACGCGTTAGCCCACTCCGCCACTTCCTCCCCATCTATTCCAAAGAAAAAAAAATTGGCTTGCTCTTTATGTTCATACAGCCTTGATGGAGATGCGCCTCAACGGATAATCGGTCTCTTAGCTGTAGATGAGAAATTTAGCCAGTGCGGTACAACCGCTAACCTGGGATTTTTAACGTGCATCACGCAGTAGTGATCACACGAACCGTTACGAAACTCATCTAGATAGAGACTTTCGCTCCACGCTCCGAGCTGAGACGCGTTAGCCCACTCCGCCACTTCCTCCCCTTCTATTCCAAAGAAAAAAAAATTGGCTTGCTCTTTATGTTGATACAGCCTTGATGGAGATGCGCCTCAACGGATAATCGGTCTCTTAGCTGTAGATGAGAAATTTAGCCAGTGCGGTACAACCGCTAACCTGGGATTTTTAACGTGCATCACGCAGTAGTCATCACACGAACCGGTACGAAACTCATCTAGATAGAGACTTTCGCTCCACGCTCCGAGCTGAGACGCGTTAGCCCACTCCGCCACTTCCTCCCCTTCTATTCCAAAGAAAAAAAAATTGGCTTGCTCTTTATGTTCATACAGCCTTGATGGAGATGCGCCTCAACGGATAATCGGTCTCTTAGCTGTAGATGAGAAATTTAGCCAGTGCGGTACAACCGCTAACCTGGGATTTTTAACGTGCATCACGCAGTAGTGATCACACGAACCGGTACGAAACTCATCTAGATAGAGACTTTCGCTCCACGCTCCGAGCTGAGACGCGTTAGCCCACTCCGCCACTTCCTCCCCTTCTATTCCAAAGAAAAAAAAATTGGCTTGCTCTTTATGTTCATACAGCCTTGATGGAGATGCGCCTCAACGGATAATCGGTCTCTTAGCTGTAGATGAGAAATTTAGCCAGTGCGGTACAACCGCTAACCTGGGATTTTTAACGTGCATCACGCAGTAGTGATCACACGAACCGGTACGAAACTCATCTAGATAGAGACTTTCGCTCCACGCTCCGAGCTGAGACGCGTTAGCCCACTCCGCCACTTCCTCCCCTTCTATTCCAAAGAAAAAAAAATTGGCTTGCTCTTTATGTTCATACAGCCTTGATGGAGATGCGCCTCAACGGATAATCGGTCTCTTAGCTGTAGATGAGAAATTTAGCCAGTGCGGTACAACCGCTAACCTGGGATTTTTAACGTGCATCACGCAGTAGTGATCACACAAACCGGTACGAAACTCATCTAGATAGAGACTTTCGCTCCACGCTCCGAGCTGAGACGCGTTAGCCCACTCCGCCACTTCCTCCCCTTCTATTCCAAAGAAAAAAAAATTGGCTTGCTCTTTATGTTCATACAGCCTTGATGGAGATGCGCCTCAACGGATAATCGGTCTCTTAGCTGTAGATGAGAAATTTAGCCAGTGCGGTACAACCGCTAACCTGGGGTTTTTAACGTGCATCACGCAGTAGTGATCACACGAACCGGTACGAAACTCATCTAGATAGAGACTTTCGCTCCACGCTCCGAGCTGAGACGCGTTAGCCCACTCCGCCACTTCTTCCCCTTCTATTCCAAAGAAAAAAAAATTGGCTTGCTCTTTATGTTGATACAGCCTTGATGGAGATGCGCCTCAACGGATAATCGGTCTCTTAGCTGTAGATGAGAAATTTAGCCAGTGCGGTACAACCGCTAACCTGGGGTTTTTAACGTGCATCACGCAGTAGTGATCACACGAACCGGTACGAAACTCATCTAGATAGAGACTTTCGCTCCACGCTCCGAGCTGAGACGCGTTAGCCCACTCCGCCACTTCCTCCCCTTCTATTCCAAAGAAAAAAAAATTGGCTTGCTCTTTATGTTTATACAGCCTTGATGGAGATGCGCCTCAACGGATAATCGGTCTCTTAGCTGTAGATGAGAAATTTAGCCAGTGCGGTACAACCGCTAACCTGGGGTTTTTAACGTGCATCACGCAGTAGTGATCACACGAACCGGTACGAAACTCATCTAGATAGAGACTTTCGCTCCACGCTCCGAGCTGAGACGCGTTAGCCCACTCCGCCACTTCCTCCCCTTCTATTCCAAAGAAAAAAAAATTGGCTTGCTCTTTATGTTCATACAGCCTTGATGGAGATGCGCCTCAACGGATAATCGGTCTCTTAGCTGTAGATGAGAAATTTAGCCAGTGCGGTACAACCGCTAACCTGGGGTTTTTAACGTGCATCACGCAGTAGTGATCACACAAACCGGTACGAAACTCATCTAGATAGAGACTTTCGCTCCACGCTCCGAGCTGAGACGCGTTAGCCCACTCCGCCACTTCCTCCCCTTCTATTCCAAAGAAAAAAAAATTGGCTTGCTCTTTATGTTCATACAGCCTTGATGGAGATGCGCCTCAACGGATAATCGGTCTCTTAGCTGTAGATGAGAAATTTAGCCAGTGCGGTACAACCGCTAACCTGGGATTTTTAACGTGCATCACGCAGTAGTGATCACACGAACCGGTACGAAACTCATCTAGATAGAGACTTTCGCTCCACGCTCCGAGCTGAGACGCGTTAGCCCACTCCGCCACTTCCTCCCCTTCTATTCCAAAGAAAAAAAAAATTGGCTTGCTCTTTATGTTGATACAGCCTTGATGGAGATGCGCCTCAACGGATAATCGGTCTCTTAGCTGTAGATGAGAAATTTAGCCAGTGCGGTACAACCGCTAACCTGGGATTTTTAACGTGCATCACGCAGTAGTGATCACACGAACCGGTACGAAACTCATCTAGATAGAGACTTTCGCTCCACGCTCCGAGCTGAGACGCGTTAGCCCACTCCGCCACTTCCTCCCCTTCTATTCGAAAGAAAAAAAAAATTGGCTTGCTCTTTATGTTGATACAGCCTTGATGGAGATGCGCCTCAACGGATAATCGGTCTCTTAGCTGTAGATGAGAAATTTAGCCAGTGCGGTACAACCGCTAACCTGGGGTTTTTAACGTGCATCACGCAGTAGTGATCACACGAACCGGTACGAAACTCATCTAGATAGAGACTTTCGCTCCACGCTCCGAGCTGAGACGCGTTAGCCCACTCCGCCACTTCCTCCCCTTCTATTCCAAAGAAAAAAAAATTGGCTTGCTCTTTATGTTCATACAGCCTTGATGGAGATGCGCCTCAACGGATAATCGGTCTCTTAGCTGTAGATGAGAAATTTAGCCAGTGCGGTACAACCGCTAACCTGGGGTTTTTAACGTGCATCACGCAGTAGTGATCACACAAACCGGTACGAAACTCATCTAGATAGAGACTTTCGCTCCACGCTCCGAGCTGAGACGCGTTAGCCCACTCCGCCACTTCCTCCCCTTCTATTCCAAAGAAAAAAAAAATTGGCTTGCTCTTTATGTTCATACAGCCTTGATGGAGATGCGCCTCAACGGATAATCGGTCTCTTAGCTGTAGATGAGAAATTTAGCCAGTGCGGTACAACCGCTAACCTGGGGTTTTTAACGTGCATCACGCAGTAGTGATCACACGAACCGGTACGAAACTCATCTAGATAGAGACTTTCGCTCCACGCTCCGAGCTGAGACGCGTTAGCCCACTCCGCCACTTCCTCCCCTTCTATTCGAAAGAAAAAAAAAATTGGCTTGCTCTTTATGTTGATACAGCCTTGATGGAGATGCGCCTCAACGGATAATCGGTCTCTTAGCTGTAGATGAGAAATTTAGCCAATGCGGTACAACCGCTAACCTGGGATTTTTAACGTGCATCACGCAGTAGTGATCACACGAACCGGTACGAAACTCATCTAGATAGAGACTTTCGCTCCACGCTCCGAGCTGAGACGCGTTAGCCCACTCCGCCACTTCCTCCCCTTCTATTCCAAAGAAAAAAAAAATTGGCTTGCTCTTTATGTTGATACAGCCTTGATGGAGATGCGCCTCAACGGATAATCGGTCTCTTAGCTGTAGATGAGAAATTTAGCCAGTGCGGTACAACCGCTAACCTGGGGTTTTTAACGTGCATCACGCAGTAGTGATCACACGAACCGGTACGAAACTCATCTAGATAGAGACTTTCGCTCCACGCTCCGAGCTGAGACGCGTTAGCCCACTCCGCCACTTCCTCCCCTTCTATTCCAAAGAAAAAAAAATTGGCTTGCTCTTTATGTTCATACAGCCTTGATGGAGATGCGCCTCAACGGATAATCGGTCTCTTAGCTGTAGATGAGAAATTTAGCCAGTGCGGTACAACCGCTAACCTGGGATTTTTAACGTGCATCACGCAGTAGTGATCACACGAACCGGTACGAAACTCATCTAGATAGAGACTTTCGCTCCACGCTCCGAGCTGAGACGCGTTAGCCCACTCCGCCACTTCCTCCTCTTCTATTCCAAAGAAAAAAAAATTGGCTTGCTCTTTATGTTGATACAGCCTTGATGGAGATGCGCCTCAACGGATAATCGGTCTCTTAGCTGTAGATGAGAAATTTAGCCAGTGCGGTACAACCGCTAACCTGGGATTTTTAACGTGCATCACGCAGTCGTGATCACACGAACCGGTACGAAACTCATCTAGATAGAGACTTTCGCTCCACGCTCCGAGCTGAGACGCGTTAGCCCACTCCGCCACTTCCTCCCCTTCTATTCCAAAGAAAAAAAAATTGGCTTGCTCTTTATGTTGATACAGCCTTGATGGAGATGCGCCTCAACGGATAATCGGTCTCTTAGCTGTAGATGAGAAATTTAGCCAGTGCGGTACAACCGCTAACCTGGGGTTTTTAACGTGCATCACGCAGTAGTGATCACACGAACCGGTACGAAACTCATCTAGATAGAGACTTTCGCTCCACGCTCCGAGCTGAGACGCGTTAGCCCACTCCGCCACTTCCTCCCCTTCTATTCCAAAGAAAAAAAAATTGGCTTGCTCTTTATGTTGATACAGCCTTGATGGAGATGCGCCTCAACGGATAATCGGTCTCTTAGCTGTAGATGAGAAATTTAGCCAGTGCGGTACAACCGCTAACCTGGGGTTTTTAACGTGCATCACGCAGTAGTGATCACACGAACCGGTACGAAACTCATCTAGATAGAGACTTTCGCTCCACGCTCCGAGCTGAGACGCGTTAGCCCACTCCGCCACTTCCTCCCCTTCTATTCCAAAGAAAAAAAAATTGGCTTGCTCTTTATGTTGATACAGCCTTGATGGAGATGCGCCTCAACGGATAATCGGTCTCTTAGCTGTAGATGAGAAATTTAGCCAGTGCGGTACAACCGCTAACCTGGGGTTTTTAACGTGCATCACGCAGTAGTGATCACACAAACCGGTACGAAACTCATCTAGATAGAGACTTTCGCTCCACGCTCCGAGCTGAGACGCGTTAGCCCACTCCGCCACTTCCTCCCCTTCTATTCCAAAGAAAAAAAAATTGGCTTGCTCTTTATGTTCATACAGCCTTGATGGAGATGCGCCTCAACGGATAATCGGTCTCTTAGCTGTAGATGAGAAATTTAGCCAGTGCGGTACAACCGCTAACCTGGGATTTTTAACGTGATTCACGCAGTAGTGATCACACGAACCGGTACGAAACTCATCTAGATAGAGACTTTCGCTCCACGCTCCGAGCTGAGACGCGTTAGCCCACTCCGCCACTTCCTCCCCTTCTATTCCAAAGAAAAAAAAATTGGCTTGCTCTTTATGTTGATACAGCCTTGATGGAGATGCGCCTCAACGGATAATCGGTCTCTTAGCTGTAGATGAGAAATTTAGCCAGTGCGGTACAACCGCTAACCTGGGATTTTTAACGTGCATCACGCAGTAGTGATCACACGAACCGGTACGAAACTCATCTAGATAGAGACTTTCGCTCCACGCTCCGAGCTGAGACGCGTTAGCCCACTCCGCCACTTCCTCCCCATCTATTCCAAAGAAAAAAAAATTGGCTTGCTCTTTATGTTGATACAGCCTTGATGGAGATGCGCCTCAACGGATAATCGGTCTCTTAGCTGTAGATGAGAAATTTAGCCAGTGCGGTACAACCGCTAACCTGGGGTTTTTAACGTGCATCACGCAGTAGTGATCACACGAACCGGTACGAAACTCATCTAGATAGAGACTTTCGCTCCACGCTCCGAGCTGAGACGCGTTAGCCCACTCCGCCACTTCCTCCCCTTCTATTCCAAAGAAAAAAAAATTGGCTTGCTCTTTATGTTGATACAGCCTTGATGGAGATGCGCCTCAACGGATAATCGGTCTCTTAGCTGTAGATGAGAAATTTAGCCAGTGCGGTACAACCGCTAACCTGGGGTTTTTAACGTGCATCACGCAGTAGTGATCACACGAACCGGTACGAAACTCATCTAGATAGAGACTTTCGCTCCACGCTCCGAGCTGAGACGCGTTAGCCCACTCCGCCACTTCCTCCCCTTCTATTCCAAAGAAAAAAAAATTGGCTTGCTCTTTATGTTGATACAGCCTTGATGGAGATGCGCCTCAACGGATAATCGGTCTCTTAGCTGTAGATGAGAAATTTAGCCAGTGCGGTACAACCGCTAACCTGGGGTTTTTAACGTGCATCACGCAGTAGTGATCACACGAACCGGTACGAAACTCATCTAGATAGAGACTTTCGCTCCACGCTCCGAGCTGAGACGCGTTAGCCCACTCCGCCACTTCCTCCCCATCTATTCCAAAGAAAAAAAAATTGGCTTGCTCTTTATGTTGATACAGCCTTGATGGAGATGCGCCTCAACGGATAATCGGTCTCTTAGCTGTAGATGAGAAATTTAGCCAGTGCGGTACAACCGCTAACCTGGGGTTTTTAACGTGCATCACGCAGTAGTGATCACACGAACCGGTACGAAACTCATCTAGATAGAGACTTTCGCTCCACGCTCCGAGCTGAGACGCGTTAGCCCACTCCGCCACTTCCTCCCCTTCTATTCCAAAGAAAAAAAAATTGGCTTGCTCTTTATGTTGATACAGCCTTGATGGAGATGCGCCTCAACGGATAATCGGTCTCTTAGCTGTAGATGAGAAATTTAGCCAGTGCGGTACAACCACTAACCTGGGGTTTTTAACGTGCATCACGCAGTAGTGATCACACGAACCGGTACGAAACTCATCTAGATAGAGACTTTCGCTCCACGCTCCGAGCTGAGACGCGTTAGCCCACTCCGCCACTTCCTCCCCTTCTATTCCAAAGAAAAAAAAATTGGCTTGCTCTTTATGTTGATACAGCCTTGATGGAGATGCGCCTCAACGGATAATCGGTCTCTTAGCTGTAGATGAGAAATTTAGCCAGTGCGGTACAACCGCTAACCTGGGGTTTTTAACGTGCATCACGCAGTAGTGATCACACGAACCGGTACGAAACTCATCTAGATAGAGACTTTCGCTCCACGCTCCGAGCTGAGACGCGTTAGCCCACTCCGCCACTTCCTCCCCTTCTATTCCAAAGAAAAAAAATTGGCTTGCTCTTTATGTTCATACAGCCTTGATGGAGATGCGCCTCAACGGATAATCGGTCTCTTAGCTGTGGATGAGAAATTTAGCCAGTGCGGTACAACCGCTAACCTGGGGTTTTTAACGTGCATGACGCAGTAGTGATCACACGAACCGGTACGAAACTCATCTAGATAGAGACTTTCGCTCCACGCTCCGAGCTGAGACGCGTTAGCCCACTCCGCCACTTCCTCCCCTTCTATTCCAAAGAAAAAAAAATTGGCTTGCTCTTTATGTTCATACAGCCTTGATGGAGATGCGCCTCAACGGATAATCGGTCTCTTAGCTGTAGATGAGAAATTTAGCCAGTGCGGTACAACCGCTAACCTGGGGTTTTTAACGTGCATCACGCAGTAGTGATCACACGAACCGGTACGAAACTCATCTAGATAGAGACTTTCGCTCCACGCTCCGAGCTGAGACGCGTTAGCCCACTCCGCCACTTCCTCCCCATCTATTCCAAAGAAAAAAAAATTGGCTTGCTCTTTATGTTTATACAGCCTTGATGGAGATGCGCCTCAACGGATAATCGGTCTCTTAGCTGTAGATGAGAAATTTAGCCAGTGCGGTACAACCGCTAACCTGGGATTTTTAACGTGCATCACGCAGTAGTGATCACACGAACCGTTACGAAACTCATCTAGATAGAGACTTTCGCTCCACGCTCCGAGCTGAGACGCGTTAGCCCACTCCGCCACTTCCTCCCCTTCTATTCCAAAGAAAAAAAAATTGGCTTGCTCTTTATGTTCATACAGCCTTGATGGAGATGCGCCTCAACGGATAATCGGTCTCTTAGCTGTAGATGAGAAATTTAGCCAGTGCGGTACAACCGCTAACCTGGGATTTTTAACGTGCATCACGCAGTAGTGATCACACGAACCGGTACGAAACTCATCTAGATAGAGACTTTCGCTCCACGCTCCGAGCTGAGACGCGTTAGCCCACTCCGCCACTTCCTCCCCTTCTATTCCAAAGAAAAAAAAAAATGGCTTGCTCTTTATGTTCATACAGCCTTGATGGAGATGCGCCTCAACGGATAATCGGTCTCTTAGCTGTAGATGAGAAATTTAGCCAGTGCGGTACAACCGCTAACCTGGGATTTTTAACGTGCATCACGCAGTAGTGATCACACGAACCGGTACGAAACTCATCTAGATAGAGACTTTCGCTCCACGCTCCGAGCTGAGACGCGTTAGCCCACTCCGCCACTTCCTCCCCTTCTATTCCAAAGAAAAAAAAATTGGCTTGCTCTTTATGTTCATACAGCCTTGATGGAGATGCGCCTCAACGGATAATCGGTCTCTTAGCTGTAGATGAGAAATTTAGCCAGTGCGGTACAACCGCTAACCTGGGATTTTTAACGTGCATCACGCAGTAGTGATCACACAAACCGGTACGAAACTCATCTAGATAGAGACTTTCGCTCCACGCTCCGAGCTGAGACGCGTTAGCCCACTCCGCCACTTCCTCCCCTTCTATTCCAAAGAAAAAAAAATTGGCTTGCTCTTTATGTTCATACAGCCTTGATGGAGATGCGCCTCAACGGATAATCGGTCTCTTAGCTGTAGATGAGAAATTTAGCCAGTGCGGTACAACCGCTAACCTGGGATTTTTAACGTGCATCACGCAGTAGTGATCACACGAACCGGTACGAAACTCATCTAGATAGAGACTTTCGCTCCACGCTCCGAGCTGAGACGCGTTAGCCCACTCCGCCACTTCCTCCCCTTCTATTCCAAAGAAAAAAAAATTGGCTTGCTCTTTATGTTCATACAGCCTTGATGGAGATGCGCCTCAACGGATAATCGGTCTCTTAGCTGTAGATGAGAAATTTAGCCAGTGCGGTACAACCGCTAACCTGGGATTTTTAACGTGCATCACGCAGTAGTGATCACACGAACCGGTACGAAACTCATCTAGATAGAGACTTTCGCCCCACGCTCCGAGCTGAGACGCGTTAGCCCACTCCGCCACTTCCTCCCCTTCTATTCCAAAGAAAAAAAAATTGGCTTGCTCTTTATGTTCATACAGCCTTGATGGAGATGCGCCTCAACGGATAATCGGTCTCTTAGCTGTAGATGAGAAATTTAGCCAGTGCGGTACAACCGCTAACCTGGGGTTTTTAACGTGCATCACGCAGTAGTGATCACACGAACCGGTACGAAACTCATCTAGATAGAGACTTTTGCTCCACGCTCCGAGCTGAGACGCGTTAGCCCACTCCGCCACTTCCTCCCCTTCTATTCCAAAGAAAAAAAAATTGGCTTGCTCTTTATGTTGATACAGCCTTGATGGAGATGCGCCTCAACGGATAATCGGTCTCTTAGCTGTAGATGAGAAATTTAGCCAGTGCGGTACAACCGCTAACCTGGGATTTTTAACGTGCATCACGCAGTAGTGATCACACGAACCGGTACGAAACTCATCTAGATAGAGACTTTCGCTCCACGCTCCGAGCTGAGACGCGTTAGCCCACTCCGCCACTTCCTCCCCTTCTATTCCAAAGAAAAAAAAATTGGCTTGCTCTTTATGTTCATACAGCCTTGATGGAGATGCGCCTCAACGGATAATCGGTCTCTTAGCTGTAGATGAGAAATTTAGCCAGTGCGGTACAACCGCTAACCTGGGATTTTTAACGTGCATCACGCAGTAGTGATCACACGAACCGGTACGAAACTCATCTAGATAGAGACTTTCGCTCGACGCTCCGAGCTGAGACGCGTTAGCCCACTCCGCCACTTCCTCCCCTTCTATTCCAAAGAAAAAAAAATTGGCTTGCTCTTTATGTTGATACAGCCTTGATGGAGATGCGCCTCAACGGATAATCGGTCTCTTAGCTGTAGATGAGAAATTTAGCCAGTGCGGTACAACCGCTAACCTGGGATTTTTAACGTGCATCACGCAGTAGTGATCACACGAACCGGTACGAAACTCATCTAGATAGAGACTTTCGCTCCACGCTCCGAGCTGAGACGCGTTAGCCCACTCCGCCACTTCCTCCCCTTCTATTCCAAAGAAAAAAAAATTGGCTTGCTCTTTATGTTGATACAGCCTTGATGGAGATGCGCCTCAACGGATAATCGGTCTCTTAGCTGTAAATGAGAAATTTAGCCAGTGCGGTACAACCGCTAACCTGGGATTTTTAACGTGCATCACGCAGTAGTGATCACACGAACCGGTAGGAAACTCATCTAGATAGAGACTTTCGCTCCACGCTCCGAGCTGAGACGCGTTAGCCCACTCCGCCACTTCCTCCCCTTCTATTCCAAAGAAAAAAAAAATTGGCTTGCTCTTTATGTTGATACAGCCTTGATGGAGATGCGCCTCAACGGATAATCGGTCTCTTAGCTGTAGATGAGAAATTTAGCCAGTGCGGTACAACCGCTAACCTGGGGTTTTTAACGTGCATCACGCAGTAGTGATCACACGAACCGGTAGGAAACTCATCTAGATAGAGACTTTCGCTCCACGCTCCGAGCTGAGACGCGTTAGCCCACTCCGCCACTTCCTCCCCTTCTATTCCAAAGAAAAAAAAATTGGCTTGCTCTTTATGTTGATACAGCCTTGATGGAGATGCGCCTCAACGGATAATCGGTCTCTTAGCTGTAGATGAGAAATTTAGCCAGTGCGGTACAACCGCTAACCTGGGATTTTTAACGTGCATCACGCAGTAGTGATCACACGAACCGGTAGGAAACTCATCTAGATAGAGACTTTCGCTCCACGCTCCGAGCTGAGACGCGTTAGCCCACTCCGCCACTTCCTCCCCTTCTATTCCAAAGAAAAAAAAAATTGGCTTGCTCTTTATGTTGATACAGCCTTGATGGAGATGCGCCTCAACGGATAATCGGTCTCTTAGCTGTAGATGAGAAATTTAGCCAGTGCGGTACAACCGCTAACCTGGGGTTTTTAACGTGCATCACGCAGTAGGGATCACACGAACCGGTACGAAACTCATCTAGATAGAGACTTTCGCTCCACGCTCCGAGCTGAGACGCGTTAGCCCACTCCGCCACTTCCTCCCCTTCTATTCCAAAGAAAAAAAAAATTGGCTTGCTCTTTATGTTGATACAGCCTTGATGGAGATGCGCCTCAACGGATAATCGGTCTCTTAGCTGTAGATGAGAAATTTAGCCAGTGCGGTACAACCGCTAACCTGGGGTTTTTAACGTGCATCACGCAGTAGTGATCACACGAACCGGTACGAAACTCATCTAGATAGAGACTTTCGCTCCACGCTCCGAGCTGAGACGCGTTAGCCCACTCCGCCACTTCCTCCCCTTCTATTCCAAAGAAAAAAAAATTGGCTTGCTCTTTATGTTCATACAGCCTTGATGGAGATGCGCCTCAACGGATAATCGGTCTCTTAGCTGTAGATGAGAAATTTAGCCAGTGCGGTACAACCGCTAACCTGGGATTTTTAACGTGCATCACGCAGTAGTGATCACACGAACCGGTACGAAACTCATCTAGATAGAGACTTTCGCTCCACGCTCCGAGCTGAGACGCGTTAGCCCACTCCGCCACTTCCTCCCCTTCTATTCCAAAGAAAAAAAAATTGGCTTGCTCTTTATGTTGATACAGCCTTGATGGAGATGCGCCTCAACGGATAATCGGTCTCTTAGCTGTAGATGAGAAATTTAGCCAGTGCGGTACAACCGCTAACCTGGGATTTTTAACGTGCATCACGCAGTAGTGATCACACGAACCGGTACGAAACTCATCTAGATAGAGACTTTCGCTCCACGCTCCGAGCTGAGACGCGTTAGCCCACTCCGCCACTTCCTCCCCTTCTATTCCAAAGAAAAAAAAATTGGCTTGCTCTTTATGTTCATACAGCCTTGATGGAGATGCGCCTCAACGGATAATCGGTCTCTTAGCTGTAGATGAGAAATTTAGCCAGTGCGGTACAACCGCTAACCTGGGGTTTTTAACGTGCATCACGCAGTAGTGATCACACGAACCGGTACGAAACTCATCTAGATAGAGACTTTCGCTCCACGCTCCGAGCTGAGACGCGTTAGCCCACTCCGCCACTTCCTCCCCTTCTATTCCAAAGAAAAAAAAATTGGCTTGCTCTTTATGTTCATACAGCCTTGATGGAGATGCGCCTCAACGGATAATCGGTCTCTTAGCTGTAGATGAGAAATTTAGCCAGTGCGGTACAACCGCTAACCTGGGATTTTTAACGTGCATCACGCAGTAGTGATCACACGAACCGGTACGAAACTCATCTAGATAGAGACTTTCGCTCCACGCTCCGAGCTGAGACGCGTTAGCCCACTCCGCCACTTCCTCCCCTTCTATTCCAAAGAAAAAAAAATTGGCTTGCTCTTTATGTTCATACAGCCTTGATGGAGATGCGCCTCAACGGATAATCGGTCTCTTAGCTGTAGATGAGAAATTTAGCCAGTGCGGTACAACCGCTAACCTGGGGTTTTTAACGTGCATCACGCAGTAGTGATCACACGAACCGGTACGAAACTCATCTAGATAGAGACTTTCGCTCCACGCTCCGAGCTGAGACGCGTTAGCCCACTCCGCCACTTCCTCCCCTTCTATTCCAAAGAAAAAAAAATTGGCTTGCTCTTTATGTTCATACAGCCTTGATGGAGATGCGCCTCAACGGATAATCGGTCTCTTAGCTGTAGATGAGAAATTTAGCCAGTGCGGTACAACCGCTAACCTGGGATTTTTAACGTGCATCACGCAGTAGTGATCACACGAACCGGTACGAAACTCATCTAGATAGAGACTTTCGCTCCACGCTCCGAGCTGAGACGCGTTAGCCCACTCCGCCACTTCCTCCCCTTCTATTCCAAAGAAAAAAAAATTGGCTTGCTCTTTATGTTCATACAGCCTTGATGGAGATGCGCCTCAACGGATAATCGGTCTCTTAGCTGTAGATGAGAAATTTAGCCAGTGCGGTACAACCGCTAACCTGGGGTTTTTAACGTGCATCACGCAGTAGTGATCACACGAACCGGTACGAAACTCATCTAGATAGAGACTTTCGCTCCACGCTCCGAGCTGAGACGCGTTAGCCCACTCCGCCACTTCCTCCCCTTCTATTCCAAAGAAAAAAAAATTGGCTTGCTCTTTATGTTCATACAGCCTTGATGGAGATGCGCCTTAACGGATAATCGGTCTCTTAGCTGTAGATGAGAAATTTAGCCAGTGCGGTACAACCGCTAACCTGGGATTTTTAACGTGCATCACGCAGTAGTGATCACACGAACCGGTACGAAACTCATCTAGATAGAGACTTTCGCTCCACGCTCCGAGCTGAGACGCGTTAGCCCACTCCGCCACTTCCTCCCCTTCTATTCCAAAGAAAAAAAAATTGGCTTGCTCTTTATGCTCATACAGCCTTGATGGAGATGCGCCTCAACAGATAATCGGTCTCTTAGCTGTAGATGAGAAATTTAGCCAGTGCGGTACAACCGCTAACCTGGGGTTTTTAACGTGCATCACGCAGTAGTGATCACACGAACCGGTACGAAACTCATCTAGATAGAGACTTTCGCTCCACGCTCCGAGCTGAGACGCGTTAGCCCACTCCGCCACTTCCTCCCCTTCTATTCCAAAGAAAAAAAAATTGGCTTGCTCTTTATGTTCATACAGCCTTGATGGAGATGCGCCTCAACGGATAATCGGTCTCTTAGCTGTAGATGAGAAATTTAGCCAGTGCGGTACAACCGCTAACCTGGGGTTTTTAACGTGCATCACGCAGTAGTGATCACACGAACCGGTACGAAACTCATCTAGATAGAGACTTTCGCTCCACGCTCCGAGCTGAGACGCGTTAGCCCACTCCGCCACTTCCTCCCCTTCTATTCCAAAGAAAAAAAAATTGGCTTGCTCTTTATGTTCATACAGCCTTGATGGAGATGCGCCTCAACGGATAATCGGTCTCTTAGCTGTAGATGAGAAATTTAGCCAGTGCGGTACAACCGCTAACCTGGGGTTTTTAACGTGCATCACGCAGTAGTGATCACACGAACCGGTACGAAACTCATCTAGATAGAGACTTTCGCTCCACGCTCCGAGCTGAGACGCGTTAGCCCACTCCGCCACTTCCTCCCCTTCTATTCCAAAGAAAAAAAAATTGGCTTGCTCTTTATGTTCATACAGCCTTGATGGAGATGCGCCTCAACGGATAATCGGTCTCTTAGCTGTAGATGAGAAATTTAGCCAGTGCGGTACAACCGCTAACCTGGGATTTTTAACGTGCATCACGCAGTAGTGATCACACGAACCGGTACGAAACTCATCTAGATAGAGACTTTCGCTCCACGCTCCGAGCTGAGACGCGTTAGCCCACTCCGCCACTTCCTCCCCTTCTATTCCAAAGAAAAAAAAATTGGCTTGCTCTTTATGTTCATACAGCCTTGATGGAGATGCGCCTCAACGGATAATCGGTCTCTTAGCTGTAGATGAGAAATTTAGCCAGTGCGGTACAACCGCTAACCTGGGATTTTTAACGTGCATCACGCAGTAGTGATCACACGAACCGGTACGAAACTCATCTAGATAGAGACTTTCGCTCCACGCTCCGAGCTGAGACGCGTTAGCCCACTCCGCCACTTCCTCCCCTTCTATACCAAAGAAAAAAAAATTGGCTTGCTCTTTATGTTCATACAGCCTTGATGGAGATGCGCCTCAACGGATAATCGGTCTCTTAGCTGTAGATGAGAAATTTAGCCAGTGCGGTACAACCGCTAACCTGGGATTTTTAACGTGCATCACGCAGTAGTGATCACACGAACCGGTACGAAACTCATCTAGATAGAGACTTTCGCTCCACGCTCCGAGCTGAGACGCGTTAGCCCACTCCGCCACTTCCTCCCCTTCTATTCCAAAGAAAAAAAAATTGGCTTGCTCTTTATGTTCATACAGCCTTGATGGAGATGCGCCTCAACGGATAATCGGTCTCTTAGCTGTAGATGAGAAATTTAGCCAGTGCGGTACAACCGCTAACCTGGGGTTTTTAACGTGCATCACGCAGTAGTGATCACACGAACCGGTACGAAACTCATCTAGATAGAGACTTTCGCTCCACGCTCCGAGCTGAGACGCGTTAGCCCACTCCGCCACTTCCTCCCCTTCTATTCCAAAGAAAAAAAAATTGGCTTGCTCTTTATGTTCATACAGCCTTGATGGAGATGCGGCTCAACGGATAATCGGTCTCTTAGCTGTAGATGAGAAATTTAGCCAGTGCGGTACAACCGCTAACCTGGGATTTTTAACGTGCATCACGCAGTAGTGATCACACGAACCGGTACGAAACTCATCTAGATAGAGACTTTCGCTCCACGCTCCGAGCTGAGACGCGTTAGCCCACTCCGCCACTTCCTCCCCTTCTATTCCAATGAAAAAAAAATTGGCTTGCTCTTTATGTTCATACAGCCTTGATGGAGATGCGCCTCAACGGATAATCGGTCTCTTAGCTGTAGATGAGAAATTTAGCCAGTGCGGTACAACCGCTAACCTGGGGTTTTTAACGTGCATCACGCAGTAGTGATCACACGAACCGGTACGAAACTCATCTAGATAGAGACTTTCGCTCCACGCTCCGAGCTGAGACGCGTTAGCCCACTCCGCCACTTCCTCCCCTTCTATACCAAAGAAAAAAAAATTGGCTTGCTCTTTATGTTCATACAGCCTTGATGGAGATGCGCCTCAACGGATAATCGGTCTCTTAGCTGTAGATGAGAAATTTAGCCAGTGCGGTACAACCGCTAACCTGGGGTTTTTAACGTGCATCACGCAGTAGTGATCACACGAACCGGTACGAAACTCATCTAGATAGAGACTTTCGTTCCACGCTCCGAGCTGAGACGCGTTAGCCCACTCCGCCACTTCCTCCCCTTCTATTCCAAAGAAAAAAAAATTGGCTTGCTCTTTATGTTGATACAGCCTTGATGGAGATGCGCCTCAACGGATAATCGGTCTCTTAGCTGTAGATGAGAAATTTAGCCAGTGCGGTACAACCGCTAACCTGGGGTTTTTAACGTGCATCACGCAGTAGTGATCACACGAACCGGTACGAAACTCATCTAGATAGAGACTTTCGCTCCACGCTCCGAGCTGAGACGCGTTAGCCCACTCCGCCACTTCCTCCCCTTCTATTCCAAAGAAAAAAAAATTGGCTTGCTCTTTATGTTCATACAGCCTTGATGGAGATGCGCCTCAACGGATAATCGGTCTCTTAGCTGTAGATGAGAAATTTAGCCAGTGCGGTACAACCGCTAACCTGGGATTTTTAACGTGCATCACGCAGTAGTGATCACACGAACCGGTACGAAACTCATCTAGATAGAGACTTTCGCTCCACGCTCCGAGCTGAGACGCGTTAGCCCACTCCGCCACTTCCTCCCCATCTATTCCAAAGAAAAAAAAATTGGCTTGCTCTTTATGTTCATACAGCCTTGATGGAGATGCGCCTCAACGGATAATCGGTCTCTTAGCTGTAGATGAGAAATTTAGCCAGTGCGGTACAACCGCTAACCTGGGATTTTTAACGTGCATCACGCAGTAGTGATCACACGAACCGGTACGAAACTCATCTAGATAGAGACTTTCGCTCCACGCTCCGAGCTGAGACGCGTTAGCCCACTCCGCCACTTCCTCCCCTTCTATTCCAAAGAAAAAAAAATTGGCTTGCTCTTTATGTTCATACAGCCTTGATGCAGATGCGCCTCAACGGATAATCGGTCTCTTAGCTGTAGATGAGAAATTTAGCCAGTGCGGTACAACCGCTAACCTGGGATTTTTAACGTGCATCACGCAGTAGTGATCACACGAACCGGTACGAAACTCATCTAGATAGAGACTTTCGCTCCACGCTCCGAGCTGAGACGCGTTAGCCCACTCCGCCACTTCCTCCCCTTCTATTCGAAAGAAAAAAAAATTGGCTTGCTCTTTATGTTCATACAGCCTTGATGGAGATGCGCCTCAACGGATAATCGGTCTCTTAGCTGTAGATGAGAAATTTAGCCAGTGCGGTACAACCACTAACCTGGGATTTTTAACGTGCATCACGCAGTAGTGATCACACGAACCGGTACGAAACTCATCTAGATAGAGACTTTCGCTCCACGCTCCGAGCTGAGACGCGTTAGCCCACTCCGCCACTTCCTCCCCATCTATTCCAAAGAAAAAAAAATTGGCTTGCTCTTTATGTTCATACAGCCTTGATGGAGATGCGCCTCAACGGATAATCGGTCTCTTAGCTGTAGATGAGAAATTTAGCCAGTGCGGTACAACCGCTAACCTGGGATTTTTAACGTGCATCACGCAGTAGTGATCACACGAACCGGTACGAAACTCATCTAGATAGAGACTTTCGCTCCACGCTCCGAGCTGAGACGCGTTAGCCCACTCCGCCACTTCCTCCCCTTCTATTCCAAAGAAAAAAAAATTGGCTTGCTCTTTATGTTCATACAGCCTTGATGGAGATGCGCCTCAACGGATAATCGGTCTCTTAGCTGTAGATGAGAAATTTAGCCAGTGCGGTACAACCGCTAACCTGGGATTTTTAACGTGCATCACGCAGTAGTGATCACACGAACCGGTACGAAACTCATCTAGATAGAGACTTTCGCTCCACGCTCCGAGCTGAGACGCGTTAGCCCACTCCGCCACTTCCTCCCCTTCTATTCGAAAGAAAAAAAAATTGGCTTGCTCTTTATGTTCATACAGCCTTGATGGAGATGCGCCTCAACGGATAATCGGTCTCTTAGCTGTAGATGAGAAATTTAGCCAGTGCGGTACAACCACTAACCTGGGATTTTTAACGTGCATCACGCAGTAGTGATCACACGAACCGGTACGAAACTCATCTAGATAGAGACTTTCGCTCCACGCTCCGAGCTGAGACGCGTTAGCCCACTCCGCCACTTCCTCCCCTTCTATTCGAAAGAAAAAAAAATTGGCTTGCTCTTTATGTTCATACAGCCTTGATGGAGATGCGCCTCAACGGATAATCGGTCTCTTAGCTGTAGATGAGAAATTTAGCCAGTGCGGTACAACCGCTAACCTGGGATTTTTAACGTGCATCACGCAGTAGTGATCACACGAACCGGTACGAAACTCATCTAGATAGAGACTTTCGCTCCACGCTCCGAGCTGAGACGCGTTAGCCCACTCCGCCACTTCCTCCCCTTCTATTCCAAAGAAAAAAAAATTGGCTTGCTCTTTATGTTCATACAGCCTTGATGGAGATGCGCCTCAACGGATAATCGGTCTCTTAGCTGTAGATGAGAAATTTAGCCAGTGCGGTACAACCGCTAACCTGGGATTTTTAACGTGCATCACGCAGTAGTGATCACACGAACCGGTACGAAACTCATCTAGATAGAGACTTTCGCTCCACGCTCCGAGCTGAGACGCGTTAGCCCACTCCGCCACTTCCTCCCCTTCTATTCGAAAGAAAAAAAAATTGGCTTGCTCTTTATGTTCATACAGCCTTGATGGAGATGCGCCTCAACGGATAATCGGTCTCTTAGCTGTAGATGAGAAATTTAGCCAGTGCGGTACAACCGCTAACCTGGGATTTTTAACGTGCATCACGCAGTAGTGATCACACGAACCGGTACGAAACTCATCTAGATAGAGACTTTCGCTCCACGCTCCGAGCTGAGACGCGTTAGCCCACTCCGCCACTTCCTCCCCTTCTATTCCAAAGAAAAAAAAATTGGCTTGCTCTTTATGTTCATACAGCCTTGATGGAGATGCGCCTCAACGGATAATCGGTCTCTTAGCTGTAGATGAGAAATTTAGCCAGTGCGGTACAACCGCTAACCTGGGATTTTTAACGTGCATCACGCAGTAGTGATCACACGAACCGGTACGAAACTCATCTAGATAGAGACTTTCGCTCCACGCTCCGAGCTGAGACGCGTTAGCCCACTCCGCCACTTCCTCCCCTTCTATACCAAAGAAAAAAAAATTGGCTTGCTCTTTATGTTGATACAGCCTTGATGGAGATGCGCCTCAACGGATAATCGGTCTCTTAGCTGTAGATGAGAAATTTAGCCAGTGCGGTACAACCGCTAACCTGGGGTTTTTAACGTGCATCACGCAGTAGTGATCACACGAACCGGTACGAAACTCATCTAGATAGAGACTTTCGCTCCACGCTCCGAGCTGAGACGCGTTAGCCCACTCCGCCACTTCCTCCCCTTCTATACCAAAGAAAAAAAAATTGGCTTGCTCTTTATGTTCATACAGCCTTGATGGAGATGCGCCTCAACGGATAATCGGTCTCTTAGCTGTAGATGAGAAATTTAGCCAGTGCGGTACAACCGCTAACCTGGGGTTTTTAACGTGCATCACGCAGTAGTGATCACACGAACCGGTACGAAACTCATCTAGATAGAGACTTTCGCTCCACGCTCCGAGCTGAGACGCGTTAGCCCACTCCGCCACTTCCTCCCCTTCTATTCCAAAGAAAAAAAAATTGGCTTGCTCTTTATGTTGATACAGCCTTGATGGAGATGCGCCTCAACGGATAATCGGTCTCTTAGCTGTAGATGAGAAATTTAGCCAGTGCGGTACAACCGCTAACCTGGGGTTTTTAACGTGCATCACGCAGTAGTGATCACACGAACCGGTACGAAACTCATCTAGATAGAGACTTTCGCTCCACGCTCCGAGCTGAGACGCGTTAGCCCACTCCGCCACTTCCTCCCCTTCTATTCCAAAGAAAAAAAAATTGGCTTGCTCTTTATGTTGATACAGCCTTGATGGAGATGCGCCTCAACGGATAATCGGTCTCTTAGCTGTAGATGGGAAATTTAGCCAGTGCGGTACAACCGCTAACCTGGGATTTTTAACGTGCATCACGCAGTAGTGATCACACGAACCGGTACGAAACTCATCTAGATAGAGACTTTCGCTCCACGCTCCGAGCTGAGACGCGTTAGCCCACTCCGCCACTTCCTCCCCTTCTATTCGAAAGAAAAAAAAATTGGCTTGCTCTTTATGTTCATACAGCCTTGATGGAGATGCGCCTCAACGGATAATCGGTCTCTTAGCTGTAGATGAGAAATTTAGCCAGTGCGGTACAACCGCTAACCTGGGATTTTTAACGTGCATCACGCAGTAGTGATCACACGAACCGGTACGAAACTCATCTAGATAGAGACTTTCGCTCCACGCTCCGAGCTGAGACGCGTTAGCCCACTCCGCCACTTCCTCCCCTTCTATTCCAAAGAAAAAAAAATTGGCTTGCTCTTTATGTTCATACAGCCTTGATGGAGATGCGCCTCAACGGATAATCGGTCTCTTAGCTGTAGATGAGAAATTTAGCCAGTGCGGTACAACCGCTAACCTGGGATTTTTAACGTGCATCACGCAGTAGTGATCACACGAACCGGTACGAAACTCATCTAGATAGAGACTTTCGCTCCACGCTCCGAGCTGAGACGCGTTAGCCCACTCCGCCACTTCCTCCCCTTCTATTCGAAAGAAAAAAAAATTGGCTTGCTCTTTATGTTCATACAGCCTTGATGGAGATGCGCCTCAACGGATAATCGGTCTCTTAGCTGTAGATGAGAAATTTAGCCAGTGCGGTACAACCGCTAACCTGGGATTTTTAACGTGCATCACGCAGTAGTGATCACACGAACCGGTACGAAACTCATCTAGATAGAGACTTTCGCTCCACGCTCCGAGCTGAGACGCGTTAGCCCACTCCGCCACTTCCTCCCCTTCTATTCCAAAGAAAAAAAAATTGGCTTGCTCTTTATGTTCATACAGCCTTGATGGAGATGCGCCTCAACGGATAATCGGTCTCTTAGCTGTAGATGAGAAATTTAGCCAGTGCGGTACAACCGCTAACCTGGGATTTTTAACGTGCATCACGCAGTAGTGATCACACGAACCGGTACGAAACTCATCTAGATAGAGACTTTCGCTCCACGCTCCGAGCTGAGACGCGTTAGCCCACTCCGCCACTTCCTCCCCTTCTATTCCAAAGAAAAAAAAAATTGGCTTGCTCTTTATGTTCATACAGCCTTGATGGAGATGCGCCTCAACGGATAATCGGTCTCTTAGCTGTAGATGAGAAATTTAGCCAGTGCGGTACAACCGCTAACCTGGGATTTTTAACGTGCATCACGCAGTAGTGATCACACGAACCGGTACGAAACTCATCTAGATAGAGACTTTCGCTCCACGCTCCGAGCTGAGACGCGTTAGCCCACTCCGCCACTTCCTCCCCATCTATTCCAAAGAAAAAAAAATTGGCTTGCTCTTTATGTTCATACAGCCTTGATGGAGATGCGCCTCAACGGATAATCGGTCTCTTAGCTGTAGATGAGAAATTTAGCCAGTGCGGTACAACCGCTAACCTGGGATTTTTAACGTGCATCACGCAGTAGTGATCACACGAACCGGTACGAAACTCATCTAGATAGAGACTTTCGCTCCACGCTCCGAGCTGAGACGCGTTAGCCCACTCCGCCACTTCCTCCCCATCTATTCCAAAGAAAAAAAAATTGGCTTGCTCTTTATGTTCATACAGCCTTGATGGAGATGCGCCTCAACGGATAATCGGTCTCTTAGCTGTAGATGAGAAATTTAGCCAGTGCGGTACAACCGCTAACCTGGGATTTTTAACGTGCATCACGCAGTAGTGATCACACGAACCGGTACGAAACTCATCTAGATAGAGACTTTCGCTCCACGCTCCGAGCTGAGACGCGTTAGCCCACTCCGCCACTTCCTCCCCTTCTATTCCAAAGAAAAAAAAAATTGGCTTGCTCTTTATGTTCATACAGCCTTGATGGAGATGCGCCTCAACGGATAATCGGTCTCTTAGCTGTAGATGAGAAATTTAGCCAGTGCGGTACAACCGCTAACCTGGGATTTTTAACGTGCATCACGCAGTAGTGATCACACGAACCGGTACGAAACTCATCTAGATAGAGACTTTCGCTCCACGCTCCGAGCTGAGACGCGTTAGCCCACTCCGCCACTTCCTCCCCATCTATTCCAAAGAAAAAAAAATTGGCTTGCTCTTTATGTTCATACAGCCTTGATGGAGATGCGCCTCAACGGATAATCGGTCTCTTAGCTGTAGATGAGAAATTTAGCCAGTGCGGTACAACCGCTAACCTGGGATTTTTAACGTGCATCACGCAGTAGTGATCACACGAACCGGTACGAAACTCATCTAGATAGAGACTTTCGCTCCACGCTCCGAGCTGAGACGCGTTAGCCCACTCCGCCACTTCCTCCCCATCTATTCCAAAGAAAAAAAAATTGGCTTGCTCTTTATGTTCATACAGCCTTGATGGAGATGCGCCTCAACGGATAATCGGTCTCTTAGCTGTAGATGAGAAATTTAGCCAGTGCGGTACAACCGCTAACCTGGGATTTTTAACGTGCATCACGCAGTAGTGATCACACGAACCGGTACGAAACTCATCTAGATAGAGACTTTCGCTCCACGCTCCGAGCTGAGACGCGTTAGCCCACTCCGCCACTTCCTCCCCTTCTATTCCAAAGAAAAAAAAAATTGGCTTGCTCTTTATGTTCATACAGCCTTGATGGAGATGCGCCTCAACGGATAATCGGTCTCTTAGCTGTAGATGAGAAATTTAGCCAGTGCGGTACAACCGCTAACCTGGGATTTTTAACGTGCATCACGCAGTAGTGATCACACGAACCGGTACGAAACTCATCTAGATAGAGACTTTCGCTCCACGCTCCGAGCTGAGACGCGTTAGCCCACTCCGCCACTTCCTCCCCATCTATTCCAAAGAAAAAAAAATTGGCTTGCTCTTTATGTTCATACAGCCTTGATGGAGATGCGCCTCAACGGATAATCGGTCTCTTAGCTGTAGATGAGAAATTTAGCCAGTGCGGTACAACCGCTAACCTGGGATTTTTAACGTGCATCACGCAGTAGTGATCACACGAACCGGTACGAAACTCATCTAGATAGAGACTTTCGCTCCACGCTCCGAGCTGAGACGCGTTAGCCCACTCCGCCACTTCCTCCCCATCTATTCCAAAGAAAAAAAAATTGGCTTGCTCTTTATGTTCATACAGCCTTGATGGAGATGCGCCTCAACGGATAATCGGTCTCTTAGCTGTAGATGAGAAATTTAGCCAGTGCGGTACAACCGCTAACCTGGGATTTTTAACGTGCATCACGCAGTAGTGATCACACGAACCGGTACGAAACTCATCTAGATAGAGACTTTCGCTCCACGCTCCGAGCTGAGACGCGTTAGCCCACTCCGCCACTTCCTCCCCTTCTATTCCAAAGAAAAAAAAATTGGCTTGCTCTTTATGTTCATACAGCCTTGATGGAGATGCGCCTCAACGGATAATCGGTCTCTTAGCTGTAGATGAGAAATTTAGCCAGTGCGGTACAACCGCTAACCTGGGATTTTTAACGTGCATCACGCAGTAGTGATCACACGAACCGGTACGAAACTCATCTAGATAGAGACTTTCGCTCCACGCTCCGAGCTGAGACGCGTTAGCCCACTCCGCCACTTCCTCCCCTTCTATTCCAAAGAAAAAAAAATTGGCTTGCTCTTTATGTTGATACAGCCTTGATGGAGATGCGCCTCAACGGATAATCGGTCTCTTAGCTGTAGATGAGAAATTTAGCCAGTGCGGTACAACCGCTAACCTGGGATTTTTAACGTGCATCACGCAGTAGTGATCACACGAACCGGTACGAAACTCATCTAGATAGAGACTTTCGCTCCACGCTCCGAGCTGAGACGCGTTAGCCCACTCCGCCACTTCCTCCCCTTCTATTCCAAAGAAAAAAAAATTGGCTTGCTCTTTATGTTGATACAGCCTTGATGGAGATGCGCCTCAACGGATAATCGGTCTCTTAGCTGTAGATGAGAAATTTAGCCAGTGCGGTACAACCGCTAACCTGGGATTTTTAACGTGCATCACGCAGTAGTGATCACACGAACCGGTACGAAACTCATCTAGATAGAGACTTTCGCTCCACGCTCCGAGCTGAGACGCGTTAGCCCACTCCGCCACTTCCTCCCCTTCTATTCGAAAGAAAAAAAATTGGCTTGCTCTTTATGTTCATACAGCCTTGATGGAGATGCGCCTCAACGGATAATCGGTCTCTTAGCTGTAGATGAGAAATTTAGCCAGTGCGGTACAACCGCTAACCTGGGATTTTTAACGTGCATCACGCAGTAGTGATCACACGAACCGGTACGAAACTCATCTAGATAGAGACTTTCGCTCCACGCTCCGAGCTGAGACGCGTTAGCCCACTCCGCCACTTCCTCCCCTTCTATTCCAAAGAAAAAAAAATTGGCTTGCTCTTTATGTTCATACAGCCTTGATGGAGATGCGCCTCAACGGATAATCGGTCTCTTAGCTGTAGATGAGAAATTTAGCCAGTGCGGTACAACCGCTAACCTGGGATTTTTAACGTGCATCACGCAGTAGTGATCACACGAACCGGTACGAAACTCATCTAGATAGAGACTTTCGCTCCATGCTCCGAGCTGAGACGCGTTATCCCACTCCGCCACTTCCTCCCCATCTATTCCAAAGAAAAAAAAATTGGCTTGCTCTTTATGTTCATACAGCCTTGATGGAGATGCGCCTCAACGGATAATCGGTCTCTTAGCTGTAGATGAGAAATTTAGCCAGTGCGGTACAACCACTAACCTGGGATTTTTAACGTGCATCACGCAGTAGTGATCACACGAACCGGTACGAAACTCATCTAGATAGAGACTTTCGCTCCACGCTCCGAGCTGAGACGCGTTAGCCCACTCCGCCACTTCCTCCCCTTCTATTCCAAAGAAAAAAAAATTGGCTTGCTCTTTATGTTCATACAGCCTTGATGGAGATGCGCCTCAACGGATAATCGGTCTCTTAGCTGTAGATGAGAAATTTAGCCAGTGCGGTACAACCGCTAACCTGGGATTTTTAACGTGCATCACGCAGTAGTGATCACACGAACCGGTACGAAACTCATCTAGATAGAGACTTTCGCTCCACGCTCCGAGCTGAGACGCGTTAGCCCACTCCGCCACTTCCTCCCCTTCTATTCGAAAGAAAAAAAAATTGGCTTGCTCTTTATGTTCATACAGCCTTGATGGAGATGCGCCTCAACGGATAATCGGTCTCTTAGCTGTAGATGAGAAATTTAGCCAGTGCGGTACAACCGCTAACCTGGGATTTTTAACGTGCATCACGCAGTAGTGATCACACGAACCGGTACGAAACTCATCTAGATAGAGACTTTCGCTCCACGCTCCGAGCTGAGACGCGTTAGCCCACTCCGCCACTTCCTCCCCTTCTATTCGAAAGAAAAAAAAATTGGCTTGCTCTTTATGTTCATACAGCCTTGATGGAGATGCGCCTCAACGGATAATCGGTCTCTTAGCTGTAGATGAGAAATTTAGCCAGTGCGGTACAACCACTAACCTGGGATTTTTAACGTGCATCACGCAGTAGTGATCACACGAACCGGTACGAAACTCATCTAGATAGAGACTTTCGCTCCACGCTCCGAGCTGAGACGCGTTAGCCCACTCCGCCACTTCCTCCCCATCTATTCCAAAGAAAAAAAAATTGGCTTGCTCTTTATGTTCATACAGCCTTGATGGAGATGCGCCTCAACGGATAATCGGTCTCTTAGCTGTAGATGAGAAATTTAGCCAGTGCGGTACAACCGCTAACCTGGGATTTTTAACGTGCATCACGCAGTAGTGATCACACGAACCGGTACGAAACTCATCTAGATAGAGACTTTCGCTCCACGCTCCGAGCTGAGACGCGTTATCCCACTCCGCCACTTCCTCCCCTTCTATTCGAAAGAAAAAAAAATTGGCTTGCTCTTTATGTTCATACAGCCTTGATGGAGATGCGCCTCAACGGATAATCGGTCTCTTAGCTGTAGATGAGAAATTTAGCCAGTGCGGTACAACCACTAACCTGGGATTTTTAACGTGCATCACGCAGTAGTGATCACACGAACCGGTACGAAACTCATCTAGATAGAGACTTTCGCTCCACGCTCCGAGCTGAGACGCGTTAGCCCACTCCGCCACTTCCTCCCCTTCTATTCCAAAGAAAAAAAAATTGGCTTGCTCTTTATGTTCATACAGCCTTGATGGAGATGCGCCTCAACGGATAATCGGTCTCTTAGCTGTAGATGAGAAATTTAGCCAGTGCGGTACAACCGCTAACCTGGGATTTTTAACGTGCATCACGCAGTAGTGATCACACGAACCGGTACGAAACTCATCTAGATAGAGACTTTCGCTCCACGCTCCGAGCTGAGACGCGTTAGCCCACTCCGCCACTTCCTCCCCTTCTATTCCAAAGAAAAAAAAATTGGCTTGCTCTTTATGTTCATACAGCCTTGATGGAGATGCGCCTCAACGGATAATCGGTCTCTTAGCTGTAGATGAGAAATTTAGCCAGTGCGGTACAACCGCTAACCTGGGATTTTTAACGTGCATCACGCAGTAGTGATCACACGAACCGGTACGAAACTCATCTAGATAGAGACTTTCGCTCCACGCTCCGAGCTGAGACGCGTTAGCCCACTCCGCCACTTCCTCCCCTTCTATTCCAAAGAAAAAAAAAATTGGCTTGCTCTTTATGTTCATACAGCCTTGATGGAGATGCGCCTCAACGGATAATCGGTCTCTTAGCTGTAGATGAGAAATTTAGCCAGTGCGGTACAACCGCTAACCTGGGATTTTTAACGTGCATCACGCAGTAGTGATCACACGAACCGGTACGAAACTCATCTAGATAGAGACTTTCGCTCCACGCTCCGAGCTGAGACGCGTTAGCCCACTCCGCCACTTCCTCCCCTTCTATTCCAAAGAAAAAAAAAATTGGCTTGCTCTTTATGTTCATACAGCCTTGATGGAGATGCGCCTCAACGGATAATCGGTCTCTTAGCTGTAGATGAGAAATTTAGCCAGTGCGGTACAACCGCTAACCTGGGATTTTTAACGTGCATCACGCAGTAGTGATCACACGCACGAACCGGTACGAAACTCATCTAGATAGAGACTTTCGCTCCACGCTCCGAGCTGAGACGCGTTAGCCCACTCCGCCACTTCCTCCCCTTCTATTCCAAAGAAAAAAAAATTGGCTTGCTCTTTATGTTGATACAGCCTTGATGGAGATGCGCCTCAACGGATAATCGGTCTCTTAGCTGTAGATGAGAAATTTAGCCAGTGCGGTACAACCGCTAACCTGGGATTTTTAACGTGCATCACGCAGTAGTGATCACACGAACCGGTTCGAAACTCATCTAGATAGAGACTTTCGCTCCACGCTCCGAGCTGAGACGCGTTAGCCCACTCCGCCACTTCCTCCCCTTCTATTCCAAAGAAAAAAAAAATTGGCTTGCTCTTTATGTTCATACAGCCTTGATGGAGATGCGCCTCAACGGATAATCGGTCTCTTAGCTGTAGATGAGAAATTTAGCCAGTGCGGTACAACCGCTAACCTGGGATTTTTAACGTGCATCACGCAGTAGTGATCACACGCACGAACCGGTACGAAACTCATCTAGATAGAGACTTTCGCTCCACGCTCCGAGCTGAGACGCGTTAGCCCACTCCGCCACTTCCTCCCCTTCTATTCCAAAGAAAAAAAAATTGGCTTGCTCTTTATGTTCATACAGCCTTGATGGAGATGCGCCTCAACGGATAATCGGTCTCTTAGCTGTAGATGAGAAATTTAGCCAGTGCGGTACAACCGCTAACCTGGGATTTTTAACGTGCATCACGCAGTAGTGATCACACGAACCGGTACGAAACTCATCTAGATAGAGACTTTCGCTCCACGCTCCGAGCTGAGACGCGTTAGCCCACTCCGCCACTTCCTCCCCTTCTATTCCAAAGAAAAAAAAATTGGCTTGCTCTTTATGTTCATACAGCCTTGATGGAGATGCGCCTCAACGGATAATCGGTCTCTTAGCTGTAGATGAGAAATTTAGCCAGTGCGGTACAACCACTAACCTGGGATTTTTAACGTGCATCACGCAGTAGTGATCACACGAACCGGTACGAAACTCATCTAGATAGAGACTTTCGCTCCACGCTCCGAGCTGAGACGCGTTAGCCCACTCCGCCACTTCCTCCCCTTCTATTCCAAAGAAAAAAAAATTGGCTTGCTCTTTATGTTCATACAGCCTTGATGGAGATGCGCCTCAACGGATAATCGGTCTCTTAGCTGTAGATGAGAAATTTAGCCAGTGCGGTACAACCGCTAACCTGGGATTTTTAACGTGCATCACGCAGTAGTGATCACACGAACCGGTACGAAACTTATCTAGATAGAGACTTTCGCTCCACGCTCCGAGCTGAGACGCGTTAGCCCACTCCGCCACTTCCTCCCCTTCTATTCCAAAGAAAAAAAAATTGGCTTGCTCTTTATGTTCATACAGCCTTGATGGAGATGCGCCTCAACGGATAATCGGTCTCTTAGCTGTAGATGAGAAATTTAGCCAGTGCGGTACAACCACTAACCTGGGATTTTTAACGTGCATCACGCAGTAGTGATCACACGAACCGGTACGAAACTCATCTAGATAGAGACTTTCGCTCCACGCTCCGAGCTGAGACGCGTTAGCCCACTCCGCCACTTCCTCCCCTTCTATTCCAAAGAAAAAAAAATTGGCTTGCTCTTTATGTTCATACAGCCTTGATGGAGATGCGCCTCAACGGATAATCGGTCTCTTAGCTGTAGATGAGAAATTTAGCCAGTGCGGTACAACCGCTAACCTGGGATTTTTAACGTGCATCACGCAGTAGTGATCACACGAACCGGTACGAAACTCATCTAGATAGAGACTTTCGCTCCACGCTCCGAGCTGAGACGCGTTAGCCCACTCCGCCACTTCCTCCCCTTCTATTCCAAAGAAAAAAAAATTGGCTTGCTCTTTATGTTCATACAGCCTTGATGGAGATGCGCCTCAACGGATAATCGGTCTCTTAGCTGTAGATGAGAAATTTAGCCAGTGCGGTACAACCACTAACCTGGGATTTTTAACGTGCATCACGCAGTAGTGATCACACGAACCGGTACGAAACTTATCTAGATAGAGACTTTCGCTCCACGCTCCGAGCTGAGACGCGTTAGCCCACTCCGCCACTTCCTCCCCTTCTATTCCAAAGAAAAAAAAATTGGCTTGCTCTTTATGTTCATACAGCCTTGATGGAGTTGCGCCTCAACGGATAATCGGTCTCTTAGCTGTAGATGAGAAATTTAGCCAGTGCGGTACAACCGCTAACCTGGGATTTTTAACGTGCATCACGCAGTAGTGATCACACGAACCGGTACGAAACTCATCTAGATAGAGACTTTCGCTCCACGCTCCGAGCTGAGACGCGTTAGCCCACTCCGCCACTTCCTCCCCTTCTATTCCAAAGAAAAAAAAATTGGCTTGCTCTTTATGTTCATACAGCCTTGATGCAGATGCGCCTCAACGGATAATCGGTCTCTTAGCTGTAGATGAGAAATTTAGCCAGTGCGGTACAACCACTAACCTGGGATTTTTAACGTGCATCACGCAGTAGTGATCACACGAACCGGTACGAAACTCATCTAGATAGAGACTTTCGCTCCACGCTCCGAGCTGAGACGCGTTAGCCCACTCCGCCACTTCCTCCCCTTCTATTCCAAAGAAAAAAAAATTGGCTTGCTCTTTATGTTCATACAGCCTTGATGGAGATGCGCCTCAACGGATAATCGGTCTCTTAGCTGTAGATGAGAAATTTAGCCAGTGCGGTACAACCGCTAACCTGGGATTTTTAACGTGCATCACGCAGTAGTGATCACACGAACCGGTACGAAACTCATCTAGATAGAGACTTTCGCTCCACGCTCCGAGCTGAGACGCGTTAGCCCACTCCGCCACTTCCTCCCCTTCTATTCCAAAGAAAAAAAAATTGGCTTGCTCTTTATGTTCATACAGCCTTGATGGAGATGCGCCTCAACGGATAATCGGTCTCTTAGCTGTAGATGAGAAATTTAGCCAGTGCGGTACAACCACTAACCTGGGATTTTTAACGTGCATCACGCAGTAGTGATCACACGAACCGGTACGAAACTCATCTAGATAGAGACTTTCGCTCCACGCTCCGAGCTGAGACGCGTTAGCCCACTCCGCCACTTCCTCCCCTTCTATTCCAAAGAAAAAAAAATTGGCTTGCTCTTTATGTTCATACAGCCTTGATGGAGATGCGCCTCAACGGATAATCGGTCTCTTAGCTGTAGATGAGAAATTTAGCCAGTGCGGTACAACCACTAACCTGGGATTTTTAACGTGCATCACGCAGTAGTGATCACACGAACCGGTACGAAACTCATCTAGATAGAGACTTTCGCTCCACGCTCCGAGCTGAGACGCGTTAGCCCACTCCGCCACTTCCTCCCCTTCTATTCCAAAGAAAAAAAAATTGGCTTGCTCTTTATGTTCATACAGCCTTGATGGAGATGCGCCTCAACTGATAATCGGTCTCTTAGCTGTAGATGAGAAATTTAGCCAGTGCGGTACAACCGCTAACCTGGGATTTTTAACGTGCATCACGCAGTAGTGATCACACGAACCGGTACGAAACTCATCTAGATAGAGACTTTCGCTCCACGCTCCGAGCTGAGACGCGTTAGCCCACTCTGCCACTTCCTCCCCTTCTATTCCAAAGAAAAAAAAATTGGCTTGCTCTTTATGTTCATACAGCCTTGATGGAGATGCGCCTCAACGGATAATCGGTCTCTTAGCTGTAGATGAGAAATTTAGCCAGTGCGGTACAACCACTAACCTGGGATTTTTAACGTGCATCACGCAGTAGTGATCACACGAACCGGTACGAAACTCATCTAGATAGAGACTTTCGCTCCACGCTCCGAGCTGAGACGCGTTAGCCCACTCCGCCACTTCCTCCCCTTCTATTCCAAAGAAAAAAAAAATGGCGTGCTCTTTATGTTCATACAGCCTTGATGGAGATGCGCCTCAACGGATAATCGGTCTCTTAGCTGTAGATGAGAAATTTAGCCAGTGCGGTACAACCGCTAACCTGGGATTTTTAACGTGCATCACGCAGTAGTGATCACACGAACCGGTACGAAACTCATCTAGATAGAGACTTTCGCCCCACGCTCCGAGCTGAGACGCGTTAGCCCACTCCGCCACTTCCTCCCCTTCTATTCCAAAGAAAAAAAAATTGGCTTGCTCTTTATGTTCATACAGCCTTGATGGAGATGCGCCTCAACGGATAATCGGTCTCTTAGCTGTAGATGAGAAATTTAGCCAGTGCGGTACAACCACTAACCTGGGATTTTTAACGTGCATCACGCAGTAGTGATCACACGAACCGGTACGAAACTCATCTAGATAGAGACTTTCGCTCCACGCTCCGAGCTGAGACGCGTTAGCCCACTCCGCCACTTCCTCCCCTTCTATTCCAAAGAAAAAAAAATTGGCTTGCTCTTTATGTTCATACAGCCTTGATGGAGATGCGCCTCAAAGGGATAATCGGTCTCTTAGCTGTAGATGAGAAATTTAGCCAGTGCGGTACAACCACTAACCTGGGATTTTTAACGTGCATCACGCAGTAGTGATCACACGAACCGGTACGAAACTCATCTAGATAGAGACTTTCGCTCCACGCTCCGAGCTGAGACGCGTTAGCCCACTCCGCCACTTCCTCCCCTTCTATTCCAAAGAAAAAAAAATTGGCTTGCTCTTTATGTTCATACAGCCTTGATGGAGATGCGCCTCAACGGATAATCGGTCTCTTAGCTGTAGATGAGAAATTTAGCCAGTGCGGTACAACCACTAACCTGGGATTTTTAACGTGCATCACGCAGTAGTGATCACACGAACCGGTACGAAACTCATCTAGATAGAGACTTTCGCTCCACGCTCCGAGCTGAGACGCGTTAGCCCACTCCGCCACTTCCTCCCCTTCTATTCCAAAGAAAAAAAAATTGGCTTGCTCTTTATGTTCATACAGCCTTGATGGAGATGCGCCTCAACGGATAATCGGTCTCTTAGCTGTAGATGAGAAATTTAGCCAGTGCGGTACAACCGCTAACCTGGGGTTTTTAACGTGCATCACGCAGTAGTGATCACACGAACCGGTACGAAACTCATCTAGATAGTGACTTTCGCTCCACGCTCCGAGCTGAGACGCGTTAGCCCACTCCGCCACTTACTCCCCTTCTATTCCAAAGAAAAAAAAATTGGCTTGCTCTTTATGTTCATACAGCCTTGATGGAGATGCGCCTCAACGGATAATCGGTCTCTTAGCTGTAGATGAGAAATTTAGCCAGTGCGGTACAACCGCTAACCTGGGATTTTTAACGTGCATCACGCAGTAGTGATCACACGAACCGGTACGAAACTCATCTAGATAGTGACTTTCGCTCCACGCTCCGAGCTGAGACGCGTTAGCCCACTCCGCCACTTCCTCCCCTTCTATTCCAAAGAAAAAAAAATTGGCTTGCTCTTTATGTTCATACAGCCTTGATGGAGATGCGCCTCAACGGATAATCGGTCTCTTAGCTGTAGATGAGAAATTTAGCCAGTGCGGTACAACCGCTAACCTGGGGTTTTTAACGTGCATCACGCAGTAGTGATCACACGAACCGGTACGAAACTCATCTAGATAGAGACTTTCGCTCCACGCTCCGAGCTGAGACGCGTTAGCCCACTCCGCCACTTCCTCCCCTTCTATTCCAAAGAAAAAAAAAATTGGCTTGCTCTTTATGTTCATACAGCCTTGATGGAGATGCGCCTCAACGGATAATCGGTCTCTTAGCTGTAGATGAGAAATTTAGCCAGTGCGGTACAACCGCTAACCTGGGATTTTTAACGTGCATCACGCAGTAGTGATCACACGAACCGGTACGAAACTCATCTAGATAGAGACTTTCGCTCCACGCTCCGAGCTGAGACGCGTTAGCCCACTCCGCCACTTCCTCCCCTTCTATTCGAAAGAAAAAAAAATTGGCTTGCTCTTTATGTTCATACAGCCTTGATGGAGATGCGCCTCAACGGATAATCGGTCTCTTAGCTGTAGATGAGAAATTTAGCCAGTGCGGTACAACCACTAACCTGGGATTTTTAACGTGCATCACGCAGTAGTGATCACACGAACCGGTACGAAACTCATCTAGATAGAGACTTTCGCTCCACGCTCCGAGCTGAGACGCGTTAGCCCACTCCGCCACTTCCTCCCCTTCTATTCGAAAGAAAAAAAAATTGGCTTGCTCTTTATGTTCATACAGCCTTGATGGAGATGCGCCTCAACGGATAATCGGTCTCTTAGCTGTAGATGAGAAATTTAGCCAGTGCGGTACAACCGCTAACCTGGGATTTTTAACGTGCATCACGCAGTAGTGATCACACGAACCGGTACGAAACTCATCTAGATAGAGACTTTCGCTCCACGCTCCGAGCTGAGACGCGTTAGCCCACTCCGCCACTTCCTCCCCTTCTATTCCAAAGAAAAAAAAATTGGCTTGCTCTTTATGTTCATACAGCCTTGATGGAGATGCGCCTCAACGGATAATCGGTCTCTTAGCTGTAGATGAGAAATTTAGCCAGTGCGGTACAACCGCTAACCTGGGATTTTTAACGTGCATCACGCAGTAGTGATCACACGAACCGGTACGAAACTCATCTAGATAGAGACTTTCGCTCCACGCTCCGAGCTGAGACGCGTTAGCCCACTCCGCCACTTCCTCCCCTTCTATTCCAAAGAAAAAAAAATTGGCTTGCTCTTTATGTTCATACAGCCTTGATGGAGATGCGCCTCAACGGATAATCGGTCTCTTAGCTGTAGATGAGAAATTTAGCCAGTGCGGTACAACCACTAACCTGGGATTTTTAACGTGCATCACGCAGTAGTGATCACACGAACCGGTACGAAACTCATCTAGATAGAGACTTTCGCTCCACGCTCCGAGCTGAGACGCGTTAGCCCACTCCGCCACTTCCTCCCCTTCTATTCGAAAGAAAAAAAAATTGGCTTGCTCTTTATGTTCATACAGCCTTGATGGAGATGCGCCTCAACGGATAATCGGTCTCTTAGCTGTAGATGAGAAATTTAGCCAGTGCGGTACAACCGCTAACCTGGGATTTTTAACGTGCATCACGCAGTAGTGATCACACGAACCGGTACGAAACTCATCTAGATAGAGACTTTCGCTCCACGCTCCGAGCTGAGACGCGTTAGCCCACTCCGCCACTTCCTCCCCTTCTATTCCAAAGAAAAAAAAATTGGCTTGCTCTTTATGTTCATACAGCCTTGATGGAGATGCGCCTCAACGGATAATCGGTCTCTTAGCTGTAGATGAGAAATTTAGCCAGTGCGGTACAACCGCTAACCTGGGATTTTTAACGTGCATCACGCAGTAGTGATCACACGAACCGGTACGAAACTCATCTAGATAGAGACTTTCGCTCCACGCTCCGAGCTGAGACGCGTTAGCCCACTCCGCCACTTCCTCCCCTTCTATACCAAAGAAAAAAAAATTGGCTTGCTCTTTATGTTGATACAGCCTTGATGGAGATGCGCCTCAACGGATAATCGGTCTCTTAGCTGTAGATGAGAAATTTAGCCAGTGCGGTACAACCGCTAACCTGGGGTTTTTAACGTGCATCACGCAGTAGTGATCACACGAACCGGTACGAAACTCATCTAGATAGAGACTTTCGCTCCACGCTCCGAGCTGAGACGCGTTAGCCCACTCCGCCACTTCCTCCCCTTCTATACCAAAGAAAAAAAAATTGGCTTGCTCTTTATGTTCATACAGCCTTGATGGAGATGCGCCTCAACGGATAATCGGTCTCTTAGCTGTAGATGAGAAATTTAGCCAGTGCGGTACAACCGCTAACCTGGGGTTTTTAACGTGCATCACGCAGTAGTGATCACACGAACCGGTACGAAACTCATCTAGATAGAGACTTTCGCTCCACGCTCCGAGCTGAGACGCGTTAGCCCACTCCGCCACTTCCTCCCCTTCTATTCCAAAGAAAAAAAAATTGGCTTGCTCTTTATGTTGATACAGCCTTGATGGAGATGCGCCTCAACGGATAATCGGTCTCTTAGCTGTAGATGAGAAATTTAGCCAGTGCGGTACAACCGCTAACCTGGGGTTTTTAACGTGCATCACGCAGTAGTGATCACACGAACCGGTACGAAACTCATCTAGATAGAGACTTTCGCTCCACGCTCCGAGCTGAGACGCGTTAGCCCACTCCGCCACTTCCTCCCCTTCTATTCCAAAGAAAAAAAAATTGGCTTGCTCTTTATGTTGATACAGCCTTGATGGAGATGCGCCTCAACGGATAATCGGTCTCTTAGCTGTAGATGAGAAATTTAGCCAGTGCGGTACAACCGCTAACCTGGGATTTTTAACGTGCATCACGCAGTAGTGATCACACGAACCGGTACGAAACTCATCTAGATAGAGACTTTCGCTCCACGCTCCGAGCTGAGACGCGTTAGCCCACTCCGCCACTTCCTCCCCTTCTATTCGAAAGAAAAAAAAATTGGCTTGCTCTTTATGTTCATACAGCCTTGATGGAGATGCGCCTCAACGGATAATCGGTCTCTTAGCTGTAGATGAGAAATTTAGCCAGTGCGGTACAACCGCTAACCTGGGATTTTTAACGTGCATCACGCAGTAGTGATCACACGAACCGGTACGAAACTCATCTAGATAGAGACTTTCGCTCCACGCTCCGAGCTGAGACGCGTTAGCCCACTCCGCCACTTCCTCCCCTTCTATTCCAAAGAAAAAAAAATTGGCTTGCTCTTTATGTTCATACAGCCTTGATGGAGATGCGCCTCAACGGATAATCGGTCTCTTAGCTGTAGATGAGAAATTTAGCCAGTGCGGTACAACCGCTAACCTGGGATTTTTAACGTGCATCACGCAGTAGTGATCACACGAACCGGTACGAAACTCATCTAGATAGAGACTTTCGCTCCACGCTCCGAGCTGAGACGCGTTAGCCCACTCCGCCACTTCCTCCCCTTCTATTCGAAAGAAAAAAAAATTGGCTTGCTCTTTATGTTCATACAGCCTTGATGGAGATGCGCCTCAACGGATAATCGGTCTCTTAGCTGTAGATGAGAAATTTAGCCAGTGCGGTACAACCGCTAACCTGGGATTTTTAACGTGCATCACGCAGTAGTGATCACACGAACCGGTACGAAACTCATCTAGATAGAGACTTTCGCTCCACGCTCCGAGCTGAGACGCGTTAGCCCACTCCGCCACTTCCTCCCCTTCTATTCCAAAGAAAAAAAAATTGGCTTGCTCTTTATGTTGATACAGCCTTGATGGAGATGCGCCTCAACGGATAATCGGTCTCTTAGCTGTAGATGGGAAATTTAGCCAGTGCGGTACAACCGCTAACCTGGGATTTTTAACGTGCATCACGCAGTAGTGATCACACGAACCGGTACGAAACTCATCTAGATAGAGACTTTCGCTCCACGCTCCGAGCTGAGACGCGTTAGCCCACTCCGCCACTTCCTCCCCTTCTATTCGAAAGAAAAAAAAATTGGCTTGCTCTTTATGTTCATACAGCCTTGATGGAGATGCGCCTCAACGGATAATCGGTCTCTTAGCTGTAGATGAGAAATTTAGCCAGTGCGGTACAACCGCTAACCTGGGATTTTTAACGTGCATCACGCAGTAGTGATCACACGAACCGGTACGAAACTCATCTAGATAGAGACTTTCGCTCCACGCTCCGAGCTGAGACGCGTTAGCCCACTCCGCCACTTCCTCCCCTTCTATTCCAAAGAAAAAAAAATTGGCTTGCTCTTTATGTTCATACAGCCTTGATGGAGATGCGCCTCAACGGATAATCGGTCTCTTAGCTGTAGATGAGAAATTTAGCCAGTGCGGTACAACCGCTAACCTGGGATTTTTAACGTGCATCACGCAGTAGTGATCACACGAACCGGTACGAAACTCATCTAGATAGAGACTTTCGCTCCACGCTCCGAGCTGAGACGCGTTAGCCCACTCCGCCACTTCCTCCCCATCTATTCCAAAGAAAAAAAAATTGGCTTGCTCTTTATGTTCATACAGCCTTGATGGAGATGCGCCTCAACGGATAATCGGTCTCTTAGCTGTAGATGAGAAATTTAGCCAGTGCGGTACAACCGCTAACCTGGGATTTTTAACGTGCATCACGCAGTAGTGATCACACGAACCGGTACGAAACTCATCTAGATAGAGACTTTCGCTCCACGCTCCGAGCTGAGACGCGTTAGCCCACTCCGCCACTTCCTCCCCTTCTATTCCAAAGAAAAAAAAATTGGCTTGCTCTTTATGTTCATACAGCCTTGATGGAGATGCGCCTCAACGGATAATCGGTCTCTTAGCTGTAGATGAGAAATTTAGCCAGTGCGGTACAACCGCTAACCTGGGATTTTTAACGTGCATCACGCAGTAGTGATCACACGAACCGGTACGAAACTCATCTAGATAGAGACTTTCGCTCCACGCTCCGAGCTGAGACGCGTTAGCCCACTCCGCCACTTCCTCCCCTTCTATTCCAAAGAAAAAAAAAATTGGCTTGCTCTTTATGTTCATACAGCCTTGATGGAGATGCGCCTCAACGGATAATCGGTCTCTTAGCTGTAGATGAGAAATTTAGCCAGTGCGGTACAACCGCTAACCTGGGATTTTTAACGTGCATCACGCAGTAGTGATCACACGAACCGGTACGAAACTCATCTAGATAGAGACTTTCGCTCCACGCTCCGAGCTGAGACGCGTTAGCCCACTCCGCCACTTCCTCCCCATCTATTCCAAAGAAAAAAAAATTGGCTTGCTCTTTATGTTCATACAGCCTTGATGGAGATGCGCCTCAACGGATAATCGGTCTCTTAGCTGTAGATGAGAAATTTAGCCAGTGCGGTACAACCGCTAACCTGGGATTTTTAACGTGCATCACGCAGTAGTGATCACACGAACCGGTACGAAACTCATCTAGATAGAGACTTTCGCTCCACGCTCCGAGCTGAGACGCGTTAGCCCACTCCGCCACTTCCTCCCCATCTATTCCAAAGAAAAAAAAATTGGCTTGCTCTTTATGTTCATACAGCCTTGATGGAGATGCGCCTCAACGGATAATCGGTCTCTTAGCTGTAGATGAGAAATTTAGCCAGTGCGGTACAACCGCTAACCTGGGATTTTTAACGTGCATCACGCAGTAGTGATCACACGAACCGGTACGAAACTCATCTAGATAGAGACTTTCGCTCCACGCTCCGAGCTGAGACGCGTTAGCCCACTCCGCCACTTCCTCCCCTTCTATTCCAAAGAAAAAAAAAATTGGCTTGCTCTTTATGTTCATACAGCCTTGATGGAGATGCGCCTCAACGGATAATCGGTCTCTTAGCTGTAGATGAGAAATTTAGCCAGTGCGGTACAACCGCTAACCTGGGATTTTTAACGTGCATCACGCAGTAGTGATCACACGAACCGGTACGAAACTCATCTAGATAGAGACTTTCGCTCCACGCTCCGAGCTGAGACGCGTTAGCCCACTCCGCCACTTCCTCCCCATCTATTCCAAAGAAAAAAAAATTGGCTTGCTCTTTATGTTCATACAGCCTTGATGGAGATGCGCCTCAACGGATAATCGGTCTCTTAGCTGTAGATGAGAAATTTAGCCAGTGCGGTACAACCGCTAACCTGGGATTTTTAACGTGCATCACGCAGTAGTGATCACACGAACCGGTACGAAACTCATCTAGATAGAGACTTTCGCTCCACGCTCCGAGCTGAGACGCGTTAGCCCACTCCGCCACTTCCTCCCCATCTATTCCAAAGAAAAAAAAATTGGCTTGCTCTTTATGTTCATACAGCCTTGATGGAGATGCGCCTCAACGGATAATCGGTCTCTTAGCTGTAGATGAGAAATTTAGCCAGTGCGGTACAACCGCTAACCTGGGATTTTTAACGTGCATCACGCAGTAGTGATCACACGAACCGGTACGAAACTCATCTAGATAGAGACTTTCGCTCCACGCTCCGAGCTGAGACGCGTTAGCCCACTCCGCCACTTCCTCCCCTTCTATTCCAAAGAAAAAAAAAATTGGCTTGCTCTTTATGTTCATACAGCCTTGATGGAGATGCGCCTCAACGGATAATCGGTCTCTTAGCTGTAGATGAGAAATTTAGCCAGTGCGGTACAACCGCTAACCTGGGATTTTTAACGTGCATCACGCAGTAGTGATCACACGAACCGGTACGAAACTCATCTAGATAGAGACTTTCGCTCCACGCTCCGAGCTGAGACGCGTTAGCCCACTCCGCCACTTCCTCCCCATCTATTCCAAAGAAAAAAAAATTGGCTTGCTCTTTATGTTCATACAGCCTTGATGGAGATGCGCCTCAACGGATAATCGGTCTCTTAGCTGTAGATGAGAAATTTAGCCAGTGCGGTACAACCGCTAACCTGGGATTTTTAACGTGCATCACGCAGTAGTGATCACACGAACCGGTACGAAACTCATCTAGATAGAGACTTTCGCTCCACGCTCCGAGCTGAGACGCGTTAGCCCACTCCGCCACTTCCTCCCCATCTATTCCAAAGAAAAAAAAATTGGCTTGCTCTTTATGTTCATACAGCCTTGATGGAGATGCGCCTCAACGGATAATCGGTCTCTTAGCTGTAGATGAGAAATTTAGCCAGTGCGGTACAACCGCTAACCTGGGATTTTTAACGTGCATCACGCAGTAGTGATCACACGAACCGGTACGAAACTCATCTAGATAGAGACTTTCGCTCCACGCTCCGAGCTGAGACGCGTTAGCCCACTCCGCCACTTCCTCCCCTTCTATTCCAAAGAAAAAAAAATTGGCTTGCTCTTTATGTTCATACAGCCTTGATGGAGATGCGCCTCAACGGATAATCGGTCTCTTAGCTGTAGATGAGAAATTTAGCCAGTGCGGTACAACCGCTAACCTGGGATTTTTAACGTGCATCACGCAGTAGTGATCACACGAACCGGTACGAAACTCATCTAGATAGAGACTTTCGCTCCACGCTCCGAGCTGAGACGCGTTAGCCCACTCCGCCACTTCCTCCCCTTCTATTCCAAAGAAAAAAAAATTGGCTTGCTCTTTATGTTGATACAGCCTTGATGGAGATGCGCCTCAACGGATAATCGGTCTCTTAGCTGTAGATGAGAAATTTAGCCAGTGCGGTACAACCGCTAACCTGGGATTTTTAACGTGCATCACGCAGTAGTGATCACACGAACCGGTACGAAACTCATCTAGATAGAGACTTTCGCTCCACGCTCCGAGCTGAGACGCGTTAGCCCACTCCGCCACTTCCTCCCCTTCTATTCCAAAGAAAAAAAAATTGGCTTGCTCTTTATGTTGATACAGCCTTGATGGAGATGCGCCTCAACGGATAATCGGTCTCTTAGCTGTAGATGAGAAATTTAGCCAGTGCGGTACAACCGCTAACCTGGGATTTTTAACGTGCATCACGCAGTAGTGATCACACGAACCGGTACGAAACTCATCTAGATAGAGACTTTCGCTCCACGCTCCGAGCTGAGACGCGTTAGCCCACTCCGCCACTTCCTCCCCTTCTATTCGAAAGAAAAAAAATTGGCTTGCTCTTTATGTTCATACAGCCTTGATGGAGATGCGCCTCAACGGATAATCGGTCTCTTAGCTGTAGATGAGAAATTTAGCCAGTGCGGTACAACCGCTAACCTGGGATTTTTAACGTGCATCACGCAGTAGTGATCACACGAACCGGTACGAAACTCATCTAGATAGAGACTTTCGCTCCACGCTCCGAGCTGAGACGCGTTAGCCCACTCCGCCACTTCCTCCCCTTCTATTCCAAAGAAAAAAAAATTGGCTTGCTCTTTATGTTCATACAGCCTTGATGGAGATGCGCCTCAACGGATAATCGGTCTCTTAGCTGTAGATGAGAAATTTAGCCAGTGCGGTACAACCGCTAACCTGGGATTTTTAACGTGCATCACGCAGTAGTGATCACACGAACCGGTACGAAACTCATCTAGATAGAGACTTTCGCTCCATGCTCCGAGCTGAGACGCGTTATCCCACTCCGCCACTTCCTCCCCATCTATTCCAAAGAAAAAAAAATTGGCTTGCTCTTTATGTTCATACAGCCTTGATGGAGATGCGCCTCAACGGATAATCGGTCTCTTAGCTGTAGATGAGAAATTTAGCCAGTGCGGTACAACCACTAACCTGGGATTTTTAACGTGCATCACGCAGTAGTGATCACACGAACCGGTACGAAACTCATCTAGATAGAGACTTTCGCTCCACGCTCCGAGCTGAGACGCGTTAGCCCACTCCGCCACTTCCTCCCCTTCTATTCCAAAGAAAAAAAAATTGGCTTGCTCTTTATGTTCATACAGCCTTGATGGAGATGCGCCTCAACGGATAATCGGTCTCTTAGCTGTAGATGAGAAATTTAGCCAGTGCGGTACAACCGCTAACCTGGGATTTTTAACGTGCATCACGCAGTAGTGATCACACGAACCGGTACGAAACTCATCTAGATAGAGACTTTCGCTCCACGCTCCGAGCTGAGACGCGTTAGCCCACTCCGCCACTTCCTCCCCTTCTATTCGAAAGAAAAAAAAATTGGCTTGCTCTTTATGTTCATACAGCCTTGATGGAGATGCGCCTCAACGGATAATCGGTCTCTTAGCTGTAGATGAGAAATTTAGCCAGTGCGGTACAACCGCTAACCTGGGATTTTTAACGTGCATCACGCAGTAGTGATCACACGAACCGGTACGAAACTCATCTAGATAGAGACTTTCGCTCCACGCTCCGAGCTGAGACGCGTTAGCCCACTCCGCCACTTCCTCCCCTTCTATTCGAAAGAAAAAAAAATTGGCTTGCTCTTTATGTTCATACAGCCTTGATGGAGATGCGCCTCAACGGATAATCGGTCTCTTAGCTGTAGATGAGAAATTTAGCCAGTGCGGTACAACCACTAACCTGGGATTTTTAACGTGCATCACGCAGTAGTGATCACACGAACCGGTACGAAACTCATCTAGATAGAGACTTTCGCTCCACGCTCCGAGCTGAGACGCGTTAGCCCACTCCGCCACTTCCTCCCCATCTATTCCAAAGAAAAAAAAATTGGCTTGCTCTTTATGTTCATACAGCCTTGATGGAGATGCGCCTCAACGGATAATCGGTCTCTTAGCTGTAGATGAGAAATTTAGCCAGTGCGGTACAACCGCTAACCTGGGATTTTTAACGTGCATCACGCAGTAGTGATCACACGAACCGGTACGAAACTCATCTAGATAGAGACTTTCGCTCCACGCTCCGAGCTGAGACGCGTTATCCCACTCCGCCACTTCCTCCCCTTCTATTCGAAAGAAAAAAAAATTGGCTTGCTCTTTATGTTCATACAGCCTTGATGGAGATGCGCCTCAACGGATAATCGGTCTCTTAGCTGTAGATGAGAAATTTAGCCAGTGCGGTACAACCACTAACCTGGGATTTTTAACGTGCATCACGCAGTAGTGATCACACGAACCGGTACGAAACTCATCTAGATAGAGACTTTCGCTCCACGCTCCGAGCTGAGACGCGTTAGCCCACTCCGCCACTTCCTCCCCTTCTATTCCAAAGAAAAAAAATTGGCTTGCTCTTTATGTTCATACAGCCTTGATGGAGATGCGCCTCAACGGATAATCGGTCTCTTAGCTGTAGATGAGAAATTTAGCCAGTGCGGTACAACCGCTAACCTGGGATTTTTAACGTGCATCACGCAGTAGTGATCACACGAACCGGTACGAAACTCATCTAGATAGAGACTTTCGCTCCACGCTCCGAGCTGAGACGCGTTAGCCCACTCCGCCACTTCCTCCCCTTCTATTCCAAAGAAAAAAAAATTGGCTTGCTCTTTATGTTCATACAGCCTTGATGGAGATGCGCCTCAACGGATAATCGGTCTCTTAGCTGTAGATGAGAAATTTAGCCAGTGCGGTACAACCGCTAACCTGGGATTTTTAACGTGCATCACGCAGTAGTGATCACACGAACCGGTACGAAACTCATCTAGATAGAGACTTTCGCTCCACGCTCCGAGCTGAGACGCGTTAGCCCACTCCGCCACTTCCTCCCCTTCTATTCCAAAGAAAAAAAAAATTGGCTTGCTCTTTATGTTCATACAGCCTTGATGGAGATGCGCCTCAACGGATAATCGGTCTCTTAGCTGTAGATGAGAAATTTAGCCAGTGCGGTACAACCGCTAACCTGGGATTTTTAACGTGCATCACGCAGTAGTGATCACACGAACCGGTACGAAACTCATCTAGATAGAGACTTTCGCTCCACGCTCCGAGCTGAGACGCGTTAGCCCACTCCGCCACTTCCTCCCCTTCTATTCCAAAGAAAAAAAAAATTGGCTTGCTCTTTATGTTCATACAGCCTTGATGGAGATGCGCCTCAACGGATAATCGGTCTCTTAGCTGTAGATGAGAAATTTAGCCAGTGCGGTACAACCGCTAACCTGGGATTTTTAACGTGCATCACGCAGTAGTGATCACACGCACGAACCGGTACGAAACTCATCTAGATAGAGACTTTCGCTCCACGCTCCGAGCTGAGACGCGTTAGCCCACTCCGCCACTTCCTCCCCTTCTATTCCAAAGAAAAAAAAATTGGCTTGCTCTTTATGTTGATACAGCCTTGATGGAGATGCGCCTCAACGGATAATCGGTCTCTTAGCTGTAGATGAGAAATTTAGCCAGTGCGGTACAACCGCTAACCTGGGATTTTTAACGTGCATCACGCAGTAGTGATCACACGAACCGGTACGAAACTCATCTAGATAGAGACTTTCGCTCCACGCTCCGAGCTGAGACGCGTTAGCCCACTCCGCCACTTCCTCCCCTTCTATTCCAAAGAAAAAAAAAATTGGCTTGCTCTTTATGTTCATACAGCCTTGATGGAGATGCGCCTCAACGGATAATCGGTCTCTTAGCTGTAGATGAGAAATTTAGCCAGTGCGGTACAACCGCTAACCTGGGATTTTTAACGTGCATCACGCAGTAGTGATCACACGCACGAACCGGTACGAAACTCATCTAGATAGAGACTTTCGCTCCACGCTCCGAGCTGAGACGCGTTAGCCCACTCCGCCACTTCCTCCCCTTCTATTCCAAAGAAAAAAAAATTGGCTTGCTCTTTATGTTCATACAGCCTTGATGGAGATGCGCCTCAACGGATAATCGGTCTCTTAGCTGTAGATGAGAAATTTAGCCAGTGCGGTACAACCGCTAACCTGGGATTTTTAACGTGCATCACGCAGTAGTGATCACACGAACCGGTACGAAACTCATCTAGATAGAGACTTTCGCTCCACGCTCCGAGCTGAGACGCGTTAGCCCACTCCGCCACTTCCTCCCCTTCTATTCCAAAGAAAAAAAAATTGGCTTGCTCTTTATGTTCATACAGCCTTGATGGAGATGCGCCTCAACGGATAATCGGTCTCTTAGCTGTAGATGAGAAATTTAGCCAGTGCGGTACAACCACTAACCTGGGATTTTTAACGTGCATCACGCAGTAGTGATCACACGAACCGGTACGAAACTCATCTAGATAGAGACTTTCGCTCCACGCTCCGAGCTGAGACGCGTTAGCCCACTCCGCCACTTCCTCCCCTTCTATTCCAAAGAAAAAAAAATTGGCTTGCTCTTTATGTTCATACAGCCTTGATGGAGATGCGCCTCAACGGATAATCGGTCTCTTAGCTGTAGATGAGAAATTTAGCCAGTGCGGTACAACCGCTAACCTGGGATTTTTAACGTGCATCACGCAGTAGTGATCACACGAACCGGTACGAAACTTATCTAGATAGAGACTTTCGCTCCACGCTCCGAGCTGAGACGCGTTAGGCCACTCCGCCACTTCCTCCCCTTCTATTCCAAAGAAAAAAAAATTGGCTTGCTCTTTATGTTCATACAGCCTTGATGGAGATGCGCCTCAACGGATAATCGGTCTCTTAGCTGTAGATGAGAAATTTAGCCAGTGCGGTACAACCACTAACCTGGGATTTTTAACGTGCATCACGCAGTAGTGATCACACGAACCGGTACGAAACTCATCTAGATAGAGACTTTCGCTCCACGCTCCGAGCTGAGACGCGTTAGCCCACTCCGCCACTTCCTCCCCTTCTATTCCAAAGAAAAAAAAATTGGCTTGCTCTTTATGTTCATACAGCCTTGATGGAGATGCGCCTCAACGGATAATCGGTCTCTTAGCTGTAGATGAGAAATTTAGCCAGTGCGGTACAACCGCTAACCTGGGATTTTTAACGTGCATCACGCAGTAGTGATCACACGAACCGGTACGAAACTCATCTAGATAGAGACTTTCGCTCCACGCTCCGAGCTGAGACGCGTTAGCCCACTCCGCCACTTCCTCCCCTTCTATTCCAAAGAAAAAAAAATTGGCTTGCTCTTTATGTTCATACAGCCTTGATGGAGATGCGCCTCAACGGATAATCGGTCTCTTAGCTGTAGATGAGAAATTTAGCCAGTGCGGTACAACCGCTAACCTGGGGTTTTTAACGTGCATCACGCAGTAGTGATCACACGAACCGGTACGAAACTCATCTAGATAGAGACTTTCGCTCCACGCTCCGAGCTGAGACGCGTTAGCCCACTCCGCCACTTCCTCCCCTTCTATTCCAAAGAAAAAAAAATTGGCTTGCTCTTTATGTTCATACAGCCTTGATGCAGATGCGCCTCAACGGATAATCGGTCTCTTAGCTGTAGATGAGAAATTTAGCCAGTGCGGTACAACCACTAACCTGGGATTTTTAACGTGCATCACGCAGTAGTGATCACACGAACCGGTACGAAACTCATCTAGATAGAGACTTTCGCTCCACGCTCCGAGCTGAGACGCGTTAGCCCACTCCGCCACTTCCTCCCCTTCTATTCCAAAGAAAAAAAAATTGGCTTGCTCTTTATGTTCATACAGCCTTGATGGAGATGCGCCTCAACGGATAATCGGTCTCTTAGCTGTAGATGAGAAATTTAGCCAGTGCGGTACAACCGCTAACCTGGGATTTTTAACGTGCATCACGCAGTAGTGATCACACGAACCGGTACGAAACTCATCTAGATAGAGACTTTCGCTCCACGCTCCGAGCTGAGACGCGTTAGCCCACTCCGCCACTTCCTCCCCTTCTATTCCAAAGAAAAAAAAATTGGCTTGCTCTTTATGTTCATACAGCCTTGATGGAGATGCGCCTCAACGGATAATCGGTCTCTTAGCTGTAGATGAGAAATTTAGCCAGTGCGGTACAACCACTAACCTGGGATTTTTAACGTGCATCACGCAGTAGTGATCACACGAACCGGTACGAAACTCATCTAGATAGAGACTTTCGCTCCACGCTCCGAGCTGAGACGCGTTAGCCCACTCCGCCACTTCCTCCCCTTCTATTCCAAAGAAAAAAAAATTGGCTTGCTCTTTATGTTCATACAGCCTTGATGGAGATGCGCCTCAACGGATAATCGGTCTCTTAGCTGTAGATGAGAAATTTAGCCAGTGCGGTACAACCACTAACCTGGGATTTTTAACGTGCATCACGCAGTAGTGATCACACGAACCGGTACGAAACTCATCTAGATAGAGACTTTCGCTCCACGCTCCGAGCTGAGACGCGTTAGCCCACTCCGCCACTTCCTCCCCTTCTATTCCAAAGAAAAAAAAATTGGCTTGCTCTTTATGTTCATACAGCCTTGATGGAGATGCGCCTCAACTGATAATCGGTCTCTTAGCTGTAGATGAGAAATTTAGCCAGTGCGGTACAACCGCTAACCTGGGATTTTTAACGTGCATCACGCAGTAGTGATCACACGAACCGGTACGAAACTCATCTAGATAGAGACTTTCGCTCCACGCTCCGAGCTGAGACGCGTTAGCCCACTCTGCCACTTCCTCCCCTTCTATTCCAAAGAAAAAAAAATTGGCTTGCTCTTTATGTTCATACAGCCTTGATGGAGATGCGCCTCAACGGATAATCGGTCTCTTAGCTGTAGATGAGAAATTTAGCCAGTGCGGTACAACCACTAACCTGGGATTTTTAACGTGCATCACGCAGTAGTGATCACACGAACCGGTACGAAACTCATCTAGATAGAGACTTTCGCTCCACGCTCCGAGCTGAGACGCGTTAGCCCACTCCGCCACTTCCTCCCCTTCTATTCCAAAGAAAAAAAAAATGGCGTGCTCTTTATGTTCATACAGCCTTGATGGAGATGCGCCTCAACGGATAATCGGTCTCTTAGCTGTAGATGAGAAATTTAGCCAGTGCGGTACAACCGCTAACCTGGGATTTTTAACGTGCATCACGCAGTAGTGATCACACGAACCGGTACGAAACTCATCTAGATAGAGACTTTCGCCCCACGCTCCGAGCTGAGACGCGTTAGCCCACTCCGCCACTTCCTCCCCTTCTATTCCAAAGAAAAAAAAATTGGCTTGCTCTTTATGTTCATACAGCCTTGATGGAGATGCGCCTCAACGGATAATCGGTCTCTTAGCTGTAGATGAGAAATTTAGCCAGTGCGGTACAACCACTAACCTGGGATTTTTAACGTGCATCACGCAGTAGTGATCACACGAACCGGTACGAAACTCATCTAGATAGAGACTTTCGCTCCACGCTCCGAGCTGAGACGCGTTAGCCCACTCCGCCACTTCCTCCCCTTCTATTCCAAAGAAAAAAAAATTGGCTTGCTCTTTATGTTCATACAGCCTTGATGGAGATGCGCCTCAACGGATAATCGGTCTCTTAGCTGTAGATGAGAAATTTAGCCAGTGCGGTACAACCACTAACCTGGGATTTTTAACGTGCATCACGCAGTAGTGATCACACGAACCGGTACGAAACTCATCTAGATAGAGACTTTCGCTCCACGCTCCGAGCTGAGACGCGTTAGCCCACTCCGCCACTTCCTCCCCTTCTATTCCAAAGAAAAAAAAATTGGCTTGCTCTTTATGTTCATACAGCCTTGATGGAGATGCGCCTCAACGGATAATCGGTCTCTTAGCTGTAGATGAGAAATTTAGCCAGTGCGGTACAACCACTAACCTGGGATTTTTAACGTGCATCACGCAGTAGTGATCACACGAACCGGTACGAAACTCATCTAGATAGAGACTTTCGCTCCACGCTCCGAGCTGAGACGCGTTAGCCCACTCCGCCACTTCCTCCCCTTCTATTCCAAAGAAAAAAAAATTGGCTTGCTCTTTATGTTCATACAGCCTTGATGGAGATGCGCCTCAACGGATAATCGGTCTCTTAGCTGTAGATGAGAAATTTAGCCAGTGCGGTACAACCGCTAACCTGGGGTTTTTAACGTGCATCACGCAGTAGTGATCACACGAACCGGTACGAAACTCATCTAGATAGTGACTTTCGCTCCACGCTCCGAGCTGAGACGCGTTAGCCCACTCCGCCACTTACTCCCCTTCTATTCCAAAGAAAAAAAAATTGGCTTGCTCTTTATGTTCATACAGCCTTGATGGAGATGCGCCTCAACGGATAATCGGTCTCTTAGCTGTAGATGAGAAATTTAGCCAGTGCGGTACAACCGCTAACCTGGGATTTTTAACGTGCATCACGCAGTAGTGATCACACGAACCGGTACGAAACTCATCTAGATAGTGACTTTCGCTCCACGCTCCGAGCTGAGACGCGTTAGCCCACTCCGCCACTTCCTCCCCTTCTATTCCAAAGAAAAAAAAATTGGCTTGCTCTTTATGTTCATACAGCCTTGATGGAGATGCGCCTCAACGGATAATCGGTCTCTTAGCTGTAGATGAGAAATTTAGCCAGTGCGGTACAACCGCTAACCTGGGGTTTTTAACGTGCATCACGCAGTAGTGATCACACGAACCGGTACGAAACTCATCTAGATAGAGACTTTCGCTCCACGCTCCGAGCTGAGACGCGTTAGCCCACTCCGCCACTTCCTCCCCTTCTATTCCAAAGAAAAAAAAATTGGCTTGCTCTTTATGTTCATACAGCCTTGATGGAGATGCGCCTCAACGGATAATCGGTCTCTTAGCTGTAGATGAGAAATTTAGACAGTGCGGTACAACCGCTAACCTGGGATTTTTAACGTGCATCACGCAGTAGTGATCACACGAACCGGTACGAAACTCATCTAGATAGAGACTTTCGCTCCACGCTCCGAGCTGAGACGCGTTAGCCCACTCCGCCACTTCCTCCCCTTCTATTCCAAAGAAAAAAAAAATTGGCTTGCTCTTTATGTTCATACAGCCTTGATGGAGATGCGCCTCAACGGATAATCGGTCTCTTAGCTGTAGATGAGAAATTTAGCCAGTGCGGTACAACCGCTAACCTGGGGTTTTTAACGTGCATCACGCAGTAGTGATCACACGAACCGGTACGAAACTCATCTAGATAGAGACTTTCGCTCCACGCTCCGAGCTGAGACGCGTTAGCCCACTCCGCCACTTCCTCCCCTTCTATTCCAAAGAAAAAAAAAATTGGCTTGCTCTTTGTTCATACAGCCTTGATGGAGATGCGCCTCAACGGATAATCGGTCTCTTAGCTGTAGATGAGAAATTTAGCCAGTGCGGTACAACCGCTAACCTGGGGTTTTTAACGTGCATCACGCAGTAGTGATCACACGAACCGGTACGAAACTCATCTAGATAGAGACTTTCGCTCCACGCTCCGAGCTGAGACGCGTTAGCCCACTCCGCCACTTCCTCCCCTTCTATTCCAAAGAAAAAAAAAATTGGCTTGCTCTTTGTTCATACAGCCTTGATGGAGATGCGCCTCAACGGATAATCGGTCTCTTAGCTGTAGATGAGAAATTTAGCCAGTGCGGTACAACCGCTAACCTGGGATTTTTAACGTGCATCACGCAGTAGTGATCACACGAACCGGTACGAAACTCATCTAGATAGAGACTTTCGCTCCACGCTCCGAGCTGAGACGCGTTAGCCCACTCCGCCACTTCCTCCCCTTCTATTCCAAAGAAAAAAAAATTGGCTTGCTCTTTATGTTCATACAGCCTTGATGGAGATGCGCCTCAACGGATAATCGGTCTCTTAGCTGTAGATGAGAAATTTAGCCAGTGCGGTACAACCGCTAACCTGGGATTTTTAACGTGCATCACGCAGTAGTGATCACACGAACCGGTACGAAACTCATCTAGATAGAGACTTTCGCTCCACGCTCCGAGCTGAGACGCGTTAGCCCACTCCGCCACTTCCTCCCCTTCTATTCCAAAGAAAAAAAAAATTGGCTTGCTCTTTATGTTCATACAGCCTTGATGGAGATGCGCCTCAACGGATAATCGGTCTCTTAGCTGTAGATGAGAAATTTAGCCAGTGCGGTACAACCGCTAACCTGGGGTTTTTAACGTGCATCACGCAGTAGTGATCACACGAACCGGTACGAAACTCATCTAGATAGAGACTTTTGCTCCACGCTCCGAGCTGAGACGCGTTAGCCCACTCCGCCACTTCCTCCCCTTCTATTCCAAAGAAAAAAAAATTGGCTTGCTCTTTATGTTCATACAGCCTTGATGGAGATGCGCCTCAACGGATAATCGGTCTCTTAGCTGTAGATGAGAAATTTAGCCAGTGCGGTACAACCGCTAACCTGGGGTTTTTAACGTGCATCACGCAGTAGTGATCACACGAACCGGTACGAAACTCATCTAGATAGAGACTTTTGCTCCACGCTCCGAGCTGAGACGCGTTAGCTCACTCCGCCACTTCCTCCCCTTCAATTCCAAAGAAAAAAAAATTGGCTTGCTCTTTATGTTCATACAGCCTTGATGGAGATGCGCCTCAACGGATAATCGGTCTCTTAGCTGTAGATGAGAAATTTAGCCAGTGCGGTACAACCGCTAACCTGGGATTTTTAACGTGCATCACGCAGTAGTGATCACACGAACCGGTACGAAACTCATCTAGATAGAGACTTTTGCTCCACGCTCCGAGCTGAGACGCGTTAGCCCACTCCGCCACTTCCTCCCCTTCTATTCCAAAGAAAAAAAATTGGCTTGCTCTTTATGTTCATACAGCCTTGATGGAGATGCGCCTCAACGGATAATCGGTCTCTTAGCTGTAGATGAGAAATTTAGCCAGTGCGGTACAACCGCTAACCTGGGATTTTTAACGTGCATCACGCAGTAGTGATCACACGAACCGGTACGAAACTCATCTAGATAGAGACTTTCGCTCCACGCTCCGAGCTGAGACGCGTTAGCCCACTCCGCCACTTCCTCCCCTTCTATTCCAAAGAAAAAAAAATTGGCTTGCTCTTTATGTTCATACAGCCTTGATGGAGATGCGCCTCAACGGATAATCGGTCTCTTAGCTGTAGATGAGAAATTTAGCCAGTGCGGTACAACCGCTAACCTGGGGTTTTTAACGTGCATCACGCAGTAGTGATCACACGAACCGGTACGAAACTCATCTAGATAGAGACTTTCGCTCCACGCTCCGAGCTGAGACGCGTTAGCCCACTCCGCCACTTCCTCCCCTTCTATTCCAAAGAAAAAAAAATTGGCTTGCTCTTTATGTTCATACAGCCTTGATGGAGATGCGCCTCAACGGATAATCGGTCTCTTAGCTGTAGATGAGAAATTTAGCCAGTGCGGTACAACCGCTAACCTGGGGTTTTTAACGTGCATCACGCAGTAGTGATCACACGAACCGGTACGAAACTCATCTAGATAGAGACTTTCGCTCCACGCTCCGAGCTGAGACGCGTTAGCCCACTCCGCCACTTCCTCCCCTTCTATTCCAAAGAAAAAAAAATTGGCTTGCTCTTTATGTTCATACAGCCTTGATGGAGATGCGCCTCAACGGATAATCGGTCTCTTAGCTATAGATGAGAAATTTAGCCAGTGCGGTACAACCGCTAACCTGGGGTTTTTAACGTGCATCACGCAGTAGTGATCACACGAACCGGTACGAAACTCATCTAGATAGAGACTTTTGCTCCACGCTCCGAGCTGAGACGCGTTAGCCCACTCCGCCACTTCCTCCCCTTCTATTCCAAAGAAAAAAAAATTGGCTTGCTCTTTATGTTGATACAGCCTTGATGGAGATGCGCCTCAACGGATAATCGGTCTCTTAGCTGTAGATGAGAAATTTAGCCAGTGCGGTACAACCGCTAACCTGGGGTTTTTAACGTGCATCACGCAGTAGTGATCACACGAACCGGTACGAAACTCATCTAGATAGACACTTTTGCTCCACGCTCCGAGCTGAGACGCGTTAGCCCACTCCGCCACTTCCTCCCCTTCTATTCCAAAGAAAAAAAAAATTGGCTTGCTCTTTATGTTCATACAGCCTTGATGGAGATGCGCCTCAACGGATAATCGGTCTCTTAGCTGTAGATGAGAAATTTAGCCAGTGCGGTACAACCGCTAACCTGGGGTTTTTAACGTGCATCACGCAGTAGTGATCACACGAACCGGTACGAAACTCATCTAGATAGAGACTTTCGCTCCACGCTCCGAGCTGAGACGCGTTAGCCCACTCCGCCACTTCCTCCCCTTCTATTCCAAAGAAAAAAAAATTGGCTTGCTCTTTATGTTCATACAGCCTTGATGGAGATGCGCCTCAACGGATAATCGGTCTCTTAGCTGTAGATGAGAAATTTAGCCAGTGCGGTACAACCGCTAACCTGGGGTTTTTAACGTGCATCACGCAGTAGTGATCACACGAACCGGTACGAAACTCATCTAGATAGAGACTTTTGCTCCACGCTCCGAGCTGAGACGCGTTAGCCCACTCCGCCACTTCCTCCCCTTCTATTCCAAAGAAAAAAAAATTGGCTTGCTCTTTATGTTCATACAGCCTTGATGGAGATGCGCCTCAACGGATAATCGGTCTCTTAGCTGTAGATGAGAAATTTAGCCAGTGCGGTACAACCGCTAACCTGGGATTTTTAACGTGCATCACGCAGTAGTGATCACACGAACCGGTACGAAACTCATCTAGATAGAGACTTTCGCTCCACGCTCCGAGCTGAGACGCGTTAGCCCACTCCGCCACTTCCTCCCCTTCTATTCCAAAGAAAAAAAAAAATTGGCTTGCTCTTTATGTTCATACAGCCTTGATGGAGATGCGCCTCAACGGATAATCGGTCTCTTAGCTGTAGATGAGAAATTTAGCCAGTGCGGTACAACCGCTAACCTGGGGTTTTTAACGTGCATCACGCAGTAGTGATCACACGAACCGGTACGAAACTCATCTAGATAGAGACTTTTGCTCCACGCTCCGAGCTGAGACGCGTTAGCCCACTCCGCCACTTCCTCCCCTTCTATTCCAAAGAAAAAAAAATTGGCTTGCTCTTTATGTTCATACAGCCTTGATGGAGATGCGCCTCAACGGATAATCGGTCTCTTAGCTGTAGATGAGAAATTTAGCCAGTGCGGTACAACCGCTAACCTGGGGTTTGTAACGTGCATCACGCAGTAGTGATCACACGAACCGGTACGAAACTCATCTAGATAGAGACTTTCGCTCCACGCTCCGAGCTGAGACGCGTTAGCCCACTCCGCCACTTCCTCCCCTTCTATTCCAAAGAAAAAAAAATTGGCTTGCTCTTTATGTTCATACAGCCTTGATGGAGATGCGCCTCAACGGATAATCGGTCTCTTAGCTGTAGATGAGAAATTTAGCCAGTGCGGTACAACCGCTAACCTGGGGTTTTTAACGTGCATCACGCAGTAGTGATCACACGAAGCGGTACGAAACTCATCTAGATAGAGACTTTTGCTCCACGCTCCGAGCTGAGACGCGTTAGCCCACTCCGCCACTTCCTCCCCTTCTATTCCAAAGAAAAAAAAATTGGCTTGCTCTTTATGTTCATACAGCTTTGATGGAGATGCGCCTCAACGGATAATCGGTCTCTTAGCTGTAGATGAGAAATTTAGCCAGTGCGGTACAACCGCTAACCTGGGGTTTTTAACGTGCATCACGCAGTAGTGATCACACGAACCGGTACGAAACTCATCTAGATAGAGACTTTCGCTCCACGCTCCGAGCTGAGACGCGTTAGCCCACTCCGCCACTTCCTCCCCTTCTATTCCAAAGAAAAAAAAATTGGCTTGCTCTTTATGTTCATACAGCCTTGATGGAGATGCGCCTCAACGGATAATCGGTCTCTTAGCTGTAGATGAGAAATTTAGCCAGTGCGGTACAACCGCTAACCTGGGGTTTTTAACGTGCATCACGCAGTAGTGATCACACGAACCGGTACGAAACTCATCTAGATAGAGACTTTCGCTCCACGCTCCGAGCTGAGACGCGTTAGCCCACTCCGCCACTTCCTCCCCTTCTATTCCAAAGAAAAAAAAAATTGGCTTGCTCTTTATGTTTATACAGCCTTGATGGAGATGCGCCTCAACGGATAATCGGTCTCTTAGCTGTAGATGAGAAATTTAGCCAGTGCGGTACAACCGCTAACCTGGGGTTTTTAACGTGCATCACGCAGTAGTGATCACACGAACCGGTACGAAACTCATCTAGATAGAGACTTTTGCTCCACGCTCCGAGCTGAGACGCGTTAGCCCACTCCGCCACTTCCTCCCCTTCTATTCCAAAGAAAAAAAAATTGGCTTGCTCTTTATGTTCATACAGCCTTGATGGAGATGCGCCTCAACGGATAATCGGTCTCTTAGCTGTAGATGAGAAATTTAGCCAGTGCGGTACAACCGCTAACCTGGGGTTTTTAACGTGCATCACGCAGTAGTGATCACACGAACCGGTACGAAACTCATCTAGATAGAGACTTTTGCTCCACGCTCCGAGCTGAGACGCGTTAGCCCACTCCGCCACTTCCTCCCCTTCTATTCCAAAGAAAAAAAAATTGGCTTGCTCTTTATGTTCATACAGCCTTGATGGAGATGCGCCTCAACGGATAATCGGTCTCTTAGCTGTAGATGAGAAATTTAGCCAGTGCGGTACAACCGCTAACCTGGGGTTTTTAACGTGCATCACGCAGTAGTGATCACACGAACCGGTACGAAACTCATCTAGATAGAGACTTTCGCTCCACGCTCCGAGCTGAGACGCGTTAGCCCACTCCGCCACTTCCTCCCCTTCTATTCCAAAGAAAAAAAAATTGGCTTGCTCTTTATGTTCATACAGCCTTGATGGAGATGCGCCTCAACGGATAATCGGTCTCTTAGCTGTAGATGAGAAATTTAGCCAGTGCGGTACAACCGCTAACCTGGGATTTTAACGTGCATCACGCAGTAGTGATCACACGAACGCGTGCCGGTACGAAACTCATCCAGATCGAAACGGGCGGGGGCGGCGGGGATCGAGCCCAGGAGGCTTCCAGCGCAAGCTTTCGCTCCACGCTCCGAGCTGAGACGCGTTAGCCCACTCGGCCACTTCCTCCCCTTCAATTCCAAAGCTCTGCGTTTCCGTCTTTTATACTGGTCGTTTCGAGCGTACGGAATTTTTCGGTGACTCCCTAAGCAATAAACAATATTCCTAGCATGTTAATTTTTTTCAGCAATGTCGTACATCGGAGACTATTTTTAATGACTCAGGGGATGAATCTCTTATTAAAAAGAAAACGCTCGATCATGCCGTAATTATTTAAAAGCCAATAAATCGAGCCGCTCCAATGTGGTTCCAAGCTATGAGTTTGTTTTCCCGCACGGCCCTTCGTAGCCAGTATTTCTATTGTAGTGTTTGTTTTTCTATTTGTGCTATTCGCGCACGGCTGCAATTGCCGTCTTGAATTAATCTTTGTAGAGCGGATGGTCACTCAGCTGGAAGTGATGCTTCACGGGCAGAGAAATCGCTTTTCGATCAACTTGAATGCAGTCAAAGCCGCGACTTGCGGCAGGTGTTAAAGGAGCGATGCAACAATTTTTGTACTGTGCACAAATACCGCTTAAATCGGATCCCTAACGTTAATGACCTATGAAACACGCGTTCGTTTTTCACCCCACGCAATAGAAGTCCCAGAAAAAAATTTAAGAAAAACGAGCGGCGTTCACCCCCTCAACTCGCAGCCAGAACAAGCGGCCACGTGATCTGGAGCCGATTATATGCCGCCAGTGTTGATCATAGCCACGCGCAGGGGTTGGCAAAGCGCAGGACACGCGCTGAGTTCCAGACATTGTTATGGCTCGGCTGTTGTCGTCGTTGCAGCGATTGGACACGGGTCACAACCCGAATGCTTCTCGAGCTAGCAATTGTCACGAGCCCAAGTCGAGTGCCCACGCAATGCTCGGGTCCAATCTGTGAACCGCATTCAAATATCGTCACTTGGGTGTACTGCGATCCCCGAGTTACGTCATCAAATTTTGCAAAGGAGAGATTGAATGAAAATGATCGCTTTTGTCCTTGAAATTACACCACAACAAAGGAGTTTCTTGGCCAATGGTGTTGCGTGTGAGTATCCTTGAGTCCGAGGTGTGCCAGTAAGCTAGTGTAGAGAGAAAAACATTCCAATTGAATATCGTTGCACAGCTCCTTTAAGTGTACGGAGCTACGCCGTTGCGAGCTCGAAAACTTCTAGCGCTCATCCCTGCGCGCCACTGGGAAGCAGTTTCTATGGGAACTGTAATATATTTAAACAGTAAAATAAAGGATAGCGTTTTTTTTCGATTTTACCAGTTCGTTTTGTTTGTTTTTTTAATGCTAAACTTCCATTGTAAGTATACGTACTTTCCGTCAAAATTTCGTACTGTTCAGTCTTTTCCCCAGAGCGCAATCGTTCTCGGGGACTGACAGTCACATTGGCCACTGTACGATAGGAGCTTACCGTTCAGACCAGCGTTCCAACATGACTATCCACACGTCGATCGACTGCACCTAATCCCTCAAATGGTCTTAAACTCTTTAAAGTAAAGCGGAATGTCATCCTGCGACACCCCGCCCCCTCCGATTACGGCCCGACCAGCGGCATCAATGCCCTACAGTTTACGTCATCTCATATCTTGTTACACCACTGATACGCGAACACACGGTCACATCGGCGATAATTCCAGTCTTCTGTTCACAACCCACAACACTGCCATCACGATGTCGCTGACACGCAGAAATACAGAACCCAGAACCGAATTCAGCACGGAAGGCACCCAGGCAGCCGGCAGGAAAACCTGCCTGCCTTGGACGCAGTTCCTGCGATTTCCATAACGTCGAAAACGTCGACACAGTTCCTCGCGGTTTCGCTACTGTAGCTACTGTAGCAACTGTAGTTCCGCGTGTATCCGTGTATCCCGCAAATGCTGGCACGTCTCCGGAACTTCGCTGTTTCTAGCGGCTTCGTTAGCTCGTTTGATAAAATTAGTGGTAAAAACGTCAATGCAACCGAAATTTTCTGCACGTTTGGACTAGAAGACGGAATTACAGGCGGCCTTCGCTGCCGCTGAAGCTCAATCAACTCAACATTAATTTATTAAACAACGTGCGCGATGTGCTCAAAAAAACGAAACCAAAAGAAGATGAGTCGGGATGGCGAAAGCTTTCTCCCGTCTGCCCAGAGAAGGAGGAAAACGTCTCGTTCCTGCCTTCTTCTCGTGTCCGCTTGGGGGCGCGTCAGTAGAAAGGAGGAAGGCGCGCCGTTGCTACCTTTTTCCTCCATTTTTTTTTTAGAGTGTTCCTAAGTAAATTACAAGTACTTTTTAACATAATCTTTCATGGGGGTAATCGAGGGTGCATCAGTTATGTTCCAAAATAAAGTGGCTACCGAGTAGTCATCTCACTCGCTGACAAACTATTTAATACCGTCAACCTAAAGGGCACTTATTTGCATCGGTCTTATAGCCGTCATTACTTCACTCAAAGAAATTACCAAATGACATCTTGAAAAACAATAGCGTGTTTTTACATAACAATATACTTTTCTTTTTCTCAAATTTGGAGAATGTATTGAAGTCGGAAGTTGTACTTTTGCTCGGAAAGTTTTGGAAAAAATTACTTAACATAATGTACAAGTACATAAGCGGAGAATGTACTTCAAGTTAAGTAGAAGTTTCTTAAACTTACTTCACAATGAGTCGTTCAAACACCTTTTTACAACTTGTGTGTTTAGCTCCCTCTAAAGCTTTTCCCGGATTCCCTCGTTAATCCTTTAAATTCCCTGCAAATGTGTTAAAATTGCCATTTCCCTTTTCACCAAAATTGAGAGCGGAAATTCCCTGAAAAAGGGAAAATTCCCTGCATGGAACATCACTGGCCCACTGTAGTCATGTGATCCTGCCCGGAGACCCGATTGGTCTAAAACAAGCATAGCGTTCACTCTACTGTCTATACTGACGAGTGAACAGGATAGCTCCATACTTATTAAGAAACTGCCAAACCCAACAAGTGTCCCCCAAGGGGGAATCCAAGCACAAGTAAAGTCCCTTGATAAAATTCACGCTTTCAAGTACCGCCAACCATTGTTGTAGGAACGCACGAGACACGTGCCACGAGCGAGTGCTCCGCCGCCATTCGCTTCCAAGAGCCGGTCATTTCAATGCTGCGCCGCCATTTGCTTCCAAGGGCCGCTCGAGACACGAGCCTCGTGCACTGGCGCATTTGACACTACTTGCAAGACAAACACAAACACATCGAGGGGCTTTAAGGTGCAACCCCACCCCTGGTTAGTGTGATTCTGAACAAACAGATGGCGGTGGGTTCGCCTTCCAGGCCTGTACATCAATGCGAGAAATCGTGTGTGGTGGCGCTTCGATACAGTTGGATACAACTGCTCATAGACGCTGCATGCACGAACAGTACCCCCCCTCACTCACCACAACTCCAAGCGTCGCTCGACGCGCCGCCGGACGGCTGCTTTGATCGGGCACGGCGAAATCGGGTCGGGATCGCTACGTACGTTTCGAAGCACGGCGTCTAGATGGCGCTTCATCTCTGTTCTTTGGAACGCACAGTTATGAAACAAAAGTCTAGATGGCGCTTCGAACGACACTTGGCGGATTGAAGTGAGTGAGGGGGGGTACCCCCTTCTGCTTGAGTGGTGGCGCGTCGGACGCACTTCCGGTCTGGGGCTGTGGGCGGAAGTGCCCATTTGAAACGTGTATTCCTGCGTTGTTTTGAAAGGAACCGGACAAAAACCTGTATTTTCGTCAAAATGCTGCGACTGGGGCTGTACCAAGAGAGTCGAGAAAGGTTTGAAGGTCAGTTTTCATGGGCTCGGTTCTTCCGAGAACGCGGATATGTGCTGCGAAAAGGGAAAACCAGACGCCGTCGGACCACGATTGCTTGGGCGGGAAGCATTTTGGGTTAAATTCACGGATACTACTGGCCATCAAATTTATTTGTTTTGTTCCAAAATGAACGCCGGAAAACCGTAAAGTTGTACGGACCACCTGCGGACTACGTTCAGTGCGTCTTCAAGTTCAAACGGTCGCCTGTTCGTTCGAACTGTCGTCTGCTCTTTCAAACGTTTCTGCTTGCCGTCTGCTCTTTTAGAGGACACCGGCCCGTAGACCAAACGTGGGCCCGGTACTTGCGATAAGAATTAAGTGCAGGCCTTCAAAACACTTAAGTTTGAAGGTTGGTAAGCAGGCTCAACGTAAACAGTAGATACAAGGAGATGTTGATCATTGTTACCAGTGGCCATCACCGACTTGTTATGCCTGATTCACTTGGTTAAATTCTGCTTGCGATTTTCAGTATCGACGTCGACATCTCAGCTACGGTTCACGCTTTTGCAGGCCGAGCGACGTCGCTACTGAAAATTGCGAGCGAAATCTTATCATCTGAATCAGGCGTACATTCTGCGGTGTCCACGCGAAATGAATCGCCACATGTCAAGGCCCGTTCACACTCTTGCAACCGAGTACGACCGAGAGAGGCCAAACCGGTTTTTAAGCCTCTTGCGATCTCTTAGGACCAGCTCCGCTCAGCGCATCCGGTCCCAAGAAGTCTTTCTCGGTCGTACTCGGTTGCAAGAGTGTGAACGCGCCTTCAGATTATTCACGCGAAGTTTTGCGGTGTAACGAGCCTCGGTAATTTCGCTGACGCTGCTCAAGTAGTCAGACATCGTTAGGAGAACGTAGAATCAACAGTCCCACGCGAAAAAGAGCGCGGGGACTCACACCGGCGCCGACAACATCGCATTTCAATGGTTTGTTTATGGGCGACGACGAGCTTTTTGCCCACACCCCCATCGCGCCTGCGCGGCGCCGGCGGCCTCCGCTAGGGGCGCTCCGGGCGCTCCGGAGCGCCCCTAGCGCTCCGGAGCGCTAGGGGCGCTAGTAAATACAAGTATCTAGGAGTATGGATATGTGATGGTGCAGAATATCTCAGAGACCATGAAAAGTATATAATCGGTAAGGGAAACAGAAATGCAGCTGTAATGAAAAATAGAGCACTTTGGAATTACAACAGGTATGAGGCGGTGAGAGAGATTTGGAAAGGGGTCATGGTGCCTGGCTTGACTTTTGGAAACGCAGTGCTATGCATGAAATCCGAAGTGCATGCCAGACTAGAAATAAAACAGCGCGGAGTAGGTACACTGGCTTTCGGGGCACATTGCAAAACGCCAAACCAGGGGGTACAAGGAGACATGGGATGGGCATCATTTGAGAGCAGGGAAGCGGTGAGCAAGGTAGAATTTGAGGATAGGTTGAGGCAAATGGACGGGGAGCAATGGGCACGAAAGGTTTTCAGCTATTTATACATGAGGAGTGTAGACACAAAGTGGAGAGAGCGCACTAGGAAATTAAGAGGAAATTTTTTGGGCTATAGCGAAGATACGGAAGAGCAAGTCTCAGTTAAGAAGAAAGTTAAGGCCACAGAAAGAGATTGGTGGCTAGAGGGAATGCAGACAAAGACGGCTCTGGAAAGCTATAGATTAAACAAAAGAGTTATTGCCAAAGAAAGCATTTATGACAATTCTAGGGGAAGCTCATTGCTGTTTGAGGCAAGAACGGGTGTTCTGCGAACCAGAACATGCAGAGTGAAGTACCAGGAAATTGATACAGTGTGCACTGCTTGTGGAGAGGAGGACGAGACGGCTGAGCACTTGATACTCTACTGTAAAGGGCTTCACCCTATGCCTACCGAAGACAACATAGATTTAATAAAGTCATTGGGTTTTAGAGACAGCGAAGGGAGAGTGGATTTCAAGACTGTAGAGATTACCAAGCAAAGATTAAGTGAATGGTGGCAGAAATCGAGAGAAAACTAGGTATTTTCTTATCCACTGATGGCAAGGGGGTTTCATAGCCTCACTTTCTTTGCACTGCGGAGTGAATATAGATTTCACATTTAAATATTCTAAGCTTAAATGGTAAAACAAAATGGCTAGGTGGCGTAAGCTACCGCCCGATCCAAAGGGCTCAGCCGTATTCATCCATCCATCCATTTGTTTGTAAACATGAGTTGGTGTATATCCAGAATTTGACATCCCTGGTCCCTTGCTTGGTTTTCTCTGCACGAGCTTTCTTTGGAACGCGCACGGCTGCGCCAGTTCTCGTGTAAGGGGGCCAGTTGCCGCGCTTCGAGCTCACGTCTCCAGCAAATGTAGGCAGAACAAAACGCGAAAATCATCCTGAGCCAAATGGCAAGACACATGCACAACAAAACTACCGACGCGTTGAAAAATATAAAATTGCCTGTGCGCCGTTATCGGAGATTTCATAGGACAATGACACATATTACAATGTGATCATATTTACACTGATACGAATGAAGGTGACGAGAGGACGAACAGTGAACTGAAAAATAAAGGTTTAATCGGCGAACTTGTTCCAAACAACAAAAAAAAAAAGTAAACAAAGAGCGTCAAGGCAGCAGAAAAGCAGGCGGCGATTCGGCAGCGTAACAAAGAGCGAGAGCGAGACTGACTCGACAAGGTCGCTGGCAGCTGCTTATCTAGAGTGCGTCACGTCACCATCTCGAAAGTTCGGCAAAGAAGGATCGAGCGTCGCGCCTTCGCGGCGAGGATGAACTGGCACTTTCAAGGACAAGAAAACAGGGCGAAAGTTCCGTCTGGTGCAAGAATGAACGCGAATCTTCCAGAAATCCGTAACCGAGCGTTGCTTTCTCGGCTCTGCGGGCGGCAATATGACGGGCCGGCCCTTTTATCGTGCATGTGTTTGGATCTTTGTGGATTTTCAGCAAAGCGTGATGACGTCATAGTCTGGTTTCCAAAATTCTAGCTTGAGGAATTAACTACCTAAAAGAAAAGACTATTTTTTGGGCGGTCAGGTGTCTCATTTAGGTAGCTGGGTGTTTATTTTGACCCAAACCACAAGACTGGAAAACACAAGAAATGACACTAAGGTTTAGATGTTGAGTTTCGTAAACCCAAAGTAGGACTGGTGCGGGTGTCATAATAAAAAAATGCCGAGGTTAAAAATAAACTCACAGCAATAAAGAATAAGTATTAATTTTAATACGAATTCGGTGATAAATGCAATGACTGACCAGGCAAGATCCTGGGTCTGTTGATAGGTTTTGCACATAGTAAGGGTTTCTTTTTACTGCAAGAATAAACTAGGCATCGCCGAACGCTCATTCTCCGCCCATAGGTAGCGCTAGAGGTACAACCAGATGTCAAAGTTTCAGCCCAATACGATACCTTCTTAAAAAATTATAAGTGATTTTCTGAAAAGTTCAATGGGAAAATAGCGGCCGACAGAGTTTTCGAATAAATGGGGCTCTATGGCACCAGAAACGAAAAACAGGCCCAAAAATGGGCTCCATTTTTCCCATTGGAATTTTCAGAAAATCACTTATAACTTTTGAATAAGGTGTCCGTTTGGGATGAAACTTTGGCATCTGGTTGTGACCTAGCACTACTTTTGGGTGGAGAATAAGTGTTAGGCAATGCGTAGTTTTTTTTTTGTTTTGTTTTTTGCGGTAAAAAAAACTATCCTGTAAATTGTTTTTGTGACATCCTATGCCAGTCTTAATTTGGTGATTCATGCGCGCAAGTAGTGATGTGCAAAAATGAAAACGATGCAAACGGGTAGGCTTTGACGCTATATAAAATATAGTGTAAGCGCGCACATGGTACGCTGATTAAGAATGAAACAGCCCTACGTTTTACACTAGTGTTTAGCGTGTCGAAAGTTAAGGGTGCATCAAAAGCTAAAGCTTGTACACATATACTGCTCAGGCCATTGCGTTTGAATGCTCATAGTAATTTACTACCCTCAGATTTGGTGTAAGTTGTCTCCTGATTGCTTACAACAGAAAGAAGGAAACATTCTAACTCTTGGTTGGTAGAAAACCTCCACCTGCTGACGGCCAGAAATCATCTCGGCGCCGATTATGAGTATTCACTGCATGCCAACGGTCGCGTGCTTAGAACGAGTTTTTCCACGTGATTTCATACGATCGCAATTGTTGACAAACAACAATGTTTAGTCAGGCAAGCGGTCATATGTGAAGCTTAGAATTTTTTCTATTGGTTGTGGCATATGTGGCAAGTTGCATAGGCTTTTTTTTTTTTTTAGGATTTGCGAAAAAGAATGTTTTTGGGTTACCTTGGTCTCTAATAATTCATGTAGCACACAGAAGAGGACGAACTGAATCGCTGTGGGAAACGAAAACAATAATGATAAACAAGCGTGTAATCACGCGAAAACTGAGGGCATTGCACATATACAGAAGGTAAGCTTTGTTTTAATAAATACATTACTAATAGTGTATTTGGTTTTACCCTGCGAGCGAAGCGGAACATACAAGTGCGAGCATACTGTCCTGAACCACACTTCCAGTGAACAAGCGCACCATCCAAAGCACCGAGCTCGCTTTTATAGCGTTTGGTGCGCTCAACGATCCCCCACTGGAGCAAGCGCACCATCCAAAGCACCGAACTCGCTTTCATAGCGTTTGAGGCGCTCAAACCTTTGAAAACAAAAAGTATACTCAATTCTATTATTTCAATTATTTTTATTAAATGCACCTATGCGTTTTTCTTTCTTTTTTTTTTTTTTACTTTTACGTTTACGTGCCATTTTCTTAGTTATATATTTTTCCAGAAGTCTGACAACTGTAGTCTGTGTCATTATAAGTAGGAGCCACATAATCAAAGATATAGACAAAAAAATAAAAGTAAAAAAGAACGCGAACACACATTAAAATTGCGATGTAACGGCGCATTCAAAATTAGTCGTTAGTTTTTTAGAGAGCAGCAATTTCGTAGGACGACATTGTTACCCGTTGAATGTTATAAAAAATGCAGTACAACTGTTAGCTCGGTGTCTTTAACGTGCATTACGCAGTATATGTGATACGCGATCGCACGACGGTAGGATGCAGATGGGCGACTGAACCCAGGGTCCCTGCTAAAGCCCCTTGATAAAGGCGTTTTTTACAAGTACCGCCAACCATTATTGTGAAAACGCGCAAGACACGTGCCACGAGCGGGCGCTCCGCCGCCATTCGCCTTTCAAGGGCCAGTCATTATATACTCGTGCCCACGGTGCCCGTGACACACGGGCAAGTCGAATTCCATTTACAACGAATGACATTTGAAGGATCGGACAATCAGCGCGCGACACTCCGAGCGTGGCGCGTTCCACGCGCGACAGATCGCGACCCGATTCGTAGATCACATGAATGTCATTCGTTGTAAATGACATTCGAGTTGCCCTTGTGGCACGCGTGCCACACGCGTGCAACTCGAATGTATTAGTGCTGCGTCGCCATTTGTGTCCAAGGGCCGGTCGAGACACGGGCCTCGTGCACTGGCACCTTTGAGGATATTTGAAAGACCAACGCAAATATATCGAGGGGATTTAGTCCTATTACGTGGTCCCTACACGCTCTGCAGCGGGAGCTCCGTGCTTTGAACGGAGCTCGCACTCGAGCATTTCTCCACGTGCTCTGATCTGCGGTGCCACAACAAACTCGGCCAACGATCTCCCACCGCACTTGATTTATCCTGTGAGCTAAACCAAATGAGCTACACTTAGAGTATCGGCAATTTTTCCCCCGATATTGTTTTGGGATCCGCCATGATGGTGGTTAGTAACAAATCAAATGCAACTGCCGGTCGTCATGATTCAAAAGTGCGACTTCCTCAGCAATAGTTTCGGTGTCAGGAAGCTTACGTAATATTGCTTTGCTTTGTCGCCAACTGTTTAAACATTTGTGGAGGACGAAAAAGCGTTTCCTGTGATTTCAGATAAAGCTTCAGATAACTGACAACCATCATTTTAAGCATCCATATCTGTATGAAGCGTAGCTTATTTAGTGGGTCTAGTTTAGCCCGACCGGATTGGCACAGAAAGAGAACGACGAGCTTAACTTTGCGCTCTTGGCGCTGCTTCAGTTGCTTCGTCCGCCCGTAACGTTGGTTGCGCTCCGATCTAACGTAAAGCAATGCAAATATTCAGATCTTAGGGTTTCACAAGCCAAACCAACAAAAATCACTTAAAGGGCAACTCCACTCAATTCCAAAAAATTTAGGCTTACATGTGATTCAAATTCACAAAGCACTACTAAACAACTCTACGTCTTCGGATTCGCAAACTGTGGAATATTATTTGTGTAATCCTAATTTAAACCTCAGCTGATACCGAAACCGAAACTCCGGTTGCGTCAAGCAACATTGGTTACGGGTCGTCAGAGTCGTGGCCACGTCACGTCGAACCACGTGGTCTTGTGGCGCTCGGGAGGGAGCGAGAAACAGGACACGCGACGCGGGCAGGTCTTTTTTTTATATTTTTATTGGACGCGGGCAGGTCGCTTCGCATGGCGTGGACGGTGATGGCCCGGGGGAGAGGGGGAAAGGGAGAAGACGAAAGAGGAGAAGGGAAGCTGAGAAACAGACCGATAAGCTCAAACTAGCGCATCCCAGGCGCATCCACGTTACGGTGATCACGTGAACGCCCGGTCAGCCAACACCGGGAGGAGAAACTCATGACGTCATCGTTCAATTTCGCTCTGAGAAGTAAAAACAAGCAAAACGTGAGAATGACGTAGTCATGCCTCTGACGTAGTGGTTCAACGTTGGCCGCTCCAACTCCGTGGCATTGACTGCGCTGATGATTGCGCCTCGCGCCGCACGCTAGAGTTGGCAGATTTCGGCGACTAAGCTCGCTTGAAGGTTTGCTGGCCAGTTTATTAAATATATAAACGGAATTAGATCTTAATATTTGACATGGGGTCTTCTTATATAATACTGAAGAGGTCTACATAGTTTTATAAATATCGAAAATGAAGCGGAGTTGCCCCTTAACACGCCCAAATAAAAAAAAAAAAATATTGCTGGTTTATTTTGACTAACCGTAGATCTTTTGACGTGCAACCGAAATCTCAGATTGGCCTCCGTCGAATTGCGGGCACCTCGGCCGATATCTAAACCCGACAAATATAGATTCATAGGCCCGCGCGTTGGCTGAGAGGAACTGAGACGTTTTAATGTCATTCTCACTTAAGAGCCACCGAGGTGGTTTTTGAAACAAAATATAGTCGAACCATTCCGACAAGCATAGTTTGATATCGTAAATGATTTATGCAAGTGATAAAAACAATTAAAATGTTTTCGCATACATGGCGGAATCTGAAATGGCGAAATGCATTTCATGGCGCCCATTTCATTTAGATCGCGTCGGTCATGTGTACCGACGCACAGTAGAACGCGCGCAAAAGTAGCTGTGGTGCACCCGCAGCCTCGCGCTTGTTGTTCTCACATCTCTGGCTCGCTCACTGCGGGCATCCAGGCATCTGACACCCTGACATCTGGAGCTTTTTCTGTCTTTCACGTGGCGTTCCAAGCGGCACACGGCGGAAAATGCACATCAAGCTGTTCTTGAACACGTGTCGCCATCTGTATTTTATATTAGGAAACTACAATTCGCCGTAACTGAATGGGAAAAGTTTGAGGTCTTATAACATTCTTGACGTGTTATATATCAATATGGAAGTTCTGGAAAATGTAATATCGAAGGATGCTTCATAATTTAATGTCTCGTTATTTTGATTAGTTGAAGTGATTCCGTTTTTGTAACGCCATAAAATATTACAGTTTTAAACTTTATTTTTTATTTTAAAATATACATTATCTGTACAGTTCGTTGCTGACGTTTTTATTTTATTACATTTAACCGAACGTACATGTAAAATATCGTGGACGATGGGACGTTATAACTCGAGAAATAATTTTTTTCAATATTAGAGACTGTGGTCTCTTAAAAGCCAAATAATTAACTAACAACTAAAAATAATCGTGATATCAAGACATTAAAGCATTGTTGAAAAACTGCTCTTTAATTTGACACTAACTTTATAACATCAAGATACATAAAAAGAAAGTTATAAGCCGACGGAAAAGCACCAAAAAGTCATGCACGGTGGGGTTGCACCTTAAGGTGCAACCCCACCGTGCATGACGTTTTGGTGTTTTTCCGACGGCTTATAACTTTCTTTCTATGTATCTTACAATTAAAAAGTTAGTGTCAAATTAAAGAGCAGTTTCTCAACAATGCTTTAATGTCTTGATATCGCGATTATTTTTAGTTGGTATTTAATTATTTGGGTTTTAATAAACCACAGTCTCTAATATTGAAAAAAATATTTCTCGAGTCATAACGTCCCATCGTCCACCATATTTTACGTGAGCGTTCGGTTAGATGTAATAAAATAAAAAAGTAAGCAACGAACTGTACAGATAATGTATATTTTAAAATAAAAAATAAAGTTTAAAATTTTAATATTTTATGGCGCTATAAAAACGGAATCACGTCAACTATAGTCGGTTGCAAGCTAAAAAAAACCGGAAATGCCTCTCAGAGGAAAATGTAATCCTATACGCCGAGAAACGCCAGCCAATCGTTTTCATGACGTCACGATTCCGTGGACCAATCGCGATCCTTTTGAAGAAAAAAAAAGCTCAACATGGCTGCTGGCCTTAGCAACGCGACGCTAGTTTCTCATGACAATTATTCTGCTTTTTTGCACCGTGTTTTACGTGCCCGAGGTTACGCCACGAAATCTTAATGGTATCGGCTTGCGTTTGCAGCAGTTTTTGCGCGACAACGTGAGAATCCAGCGACGCTATCGCCAACGAAAATTTCGAAGCGGGCGCGAGGCTTAGCACTGCTGAGAGGTATGTTAGACGGTATGTTAGACAGTATCTTGGACAGAAAATGAATTGGGAAGACGGTACATTGGACATGACTTTCTTTCTTTACTAAACAGCTATTTCGTTCACAAAAACGTATTCTAACTTATTTAAATGTCCTGAATGAATTAAATAAATATTGTAGTAGTTTAAGACACGTTTCCTGGAGGAAGAAAAAGCAACGTTGCTAGCGAACTACTTTCTCGACGGCGGAGGCACTTCAGATGGGCGCAATGCGCTTGTGGGTGGAGCTAAAAGATTGTTCTTAGGTTGCATCCGACTATAATCAAAATAACGAGACATTAAATTATGAAGCATCCTTCGATATTACATTTTCCAGAACTTCCATATTGATATATAACACGTCAAGAATGTTATAAGACCTCAAACTTTTCCCATTCAGTTACGGCGAATTGTAGTTTCCTAATATAAAATACAGATGGCGACACGTGTTCAAGAACAGCTTGATGTGCATTTTCCGCCGTGTGCCGCTTGGAACGCCACGTGAAAGACAGAAAAAGCTCCAGATGTCAGGGTGTCAGATGCCTGGATGCCCGCAGTGAGCGAGCCAGAGATGTGAGAACAACAAGCGCGAGGCTGCGGGTGCACCACAGCTACTTTTGCGCGCGTTCTACTGTGCGTCGGTACACATGACCGACGCGATCCAAATGAAATGGGCGCCATGAAATGCATTTCGTTATTTCAGATTCCGCCATGTATGCGAAAACATTTTAATTGTTTTTATCACTTTATCTTTTTTTTATCCACGCATGCGTGACGCCGCCATAACTGTAGTTCATATATGATGCAGACGCCAGTTCACGAGACAACTCATGCCGCCTCGTGCTCTGCTCGTGCAGACCTCCAGCGGGGGTTGTCGCACGTGCAGAAAGACTACAGCTCCCACGATGCATGGCGTCATCGGTGGCGTACTCGAACTAGCTGGTGAGATCGGTCTATTGCCAATACTCTAAGTGTAGCTCATTTGGTCTACCTCACAGGATAAATCAAGTGCAGTGGGGGATCGTTGGCCGAGTGTGTTGTGGCACCGCAGATCAGAGCACGTGGAGAAATGCTCGAGTGCGAGCTCCGTTTAAACCACGGAGCTCCCGCCGCAGGACGTGCAGGGACTAAATCCCCTCGATGTATTTGCGTTGGTCTTTGAAATAACCTCAAAGGTGCCAGTGCACGAGGCCCGTGTCTGGACCGGCCCTTGGACACAAATGGCGACGCAGCCCTAATACATTCCAGTTGCCCGTGCCTGCCGCACGGGCAACTCGAATGTCATTTACAATGAATGGCATTCATGTGATCAACGAATCGGCTCGCAATCTGTCGCGCGTGGAACGCCCCACGCTCGGAGTGTCGCGCGCTGATTGTCCGATCCTTCAAACGTCGTTCGTTGTAAATGGAATTCGAGTTGCCCGTGTGGCACGGGCACCGTTGGCACGGGTATATAATGACTGGCCCTTGAAAGCGAATGGCGGCGAAGCGCCCGCTCGTGGCATGTGTCTTGTACGTTTTCACAATAGTGGCTGCCGGTAATTGTAAAAAACTCCTTTATCAAGGGGCTTTAGCGGGGACCCTGGGTTCAGTCGCCCATCTGCACCCTACCGTCGTGCGATCGTGTATCACATATACTGCGTAATGCACGTTAAAACCCCCGAGCTAACAAGTGCACTGCAGTTTTTATAACCTTCATCGGGTAACAATGTCGTCCTACGAAATTGCTGCTCTCTAAAAAACTAACGATTAATTTTGAATGCGCCGTTACATCGCATTTTTGATATGTGTTCGCGTTCTTTTTATTTTTATTTTTTTGTCTACATCTTTGATTATGTGCCTCTTACTTGTAATGAAACAGACTATAGTTGTCAGACTTCTGGAAAAATATTATATAACTAAGAAAATGGCACGTGAACGTAAAAGCAAAAAAAAGAAAAAAATAAGAAAAAAAACGGATAGGCGCACTTAATAAAAATAATTGAAATAATAGAATTGATTATAATTGTGTTTTCAAAGGTTTGAGCCCCCCAAACGTTATAAAAGCGACCTAGGTGCTTTGGATGGTGCACTTGTTCACTGGAAGTGTAGTTCAGGACAGTATGCTCGCACTTGTATGCTCCGCTTCGCTCGCAGGATAAAACCAAATACTTTATTGGTAATGTATTTAGTGAAACGAAGCTTACCTTCTGTATATGTGCAATGCCCCCAGTTTTTGCGTGAGTACACGCTTGTTTATCATTATTGTTTTCGTATCCCACAGCGATTCAGTTCGAGCTCTTTTGTGTGCTACATGAATTATTAGAGACCAAAGTAATCCAAGAACATTGTTTTTTGCGGATTCTAAAAAAAAAAGAAAAAAATCCTATGCATTTTGCTACAGTGCTACAACCAATAGAACATATTCTAAGCTTCACATATGACCGCTTGCCTGACTAAACATCGTTGTTCGTCAAGAACAATTGCGATCGTATGAAATCACGTGAGGAAAACTTGTTCTAAGCACGCGACCGTTGGCATGCAGTGAATACTCATAATCGGCGCCGAGATGATTGGTGGCCGTCAGCAGGTGGAGTTTTTCTACCAACCCAGAGTTAGAATGTTTCCTTCTTTCTATTGTAGGCAATCAGGAGACAACTTACACCAAATCTGAGGGTAATAATTTACTATGAGCATTCAAACACAATGGCCTGAGCAGTATATGTGTACAAACATTATCTTTTGATGCACGCTTAACTTTCGACACGCTCAACGCTAGTGTAAAACGTAGGGCTGTTTTATTCTTAATCAGCGTACCATGTGCGTGCTTACACTATATTTTATACAACGTCAAAGCCTACCCGTTTGCATCGTTTTCATTTTTGCCCACCACTACTTGCGCGCATGAATCACCAAATTAAGACTGGCAAAGGATGTCACAAAAACAATTTACAGGGTTGTTTTTTTTTTTACCGCAAAAATAAACTACGCATTGCCTAACGCTCATTCTCCGCCCAAAGGTAGCGCTAGGTCACAACCAGATGCCAAAGTTTCATCCCAAACGGACACCTTATTCAAAAGTTATAAGTGATTTTCTGAAAATTCCAATGGGAAAAATAGAGCCCATTTTTGGGCCTGTTTTTCGTTTCTGGTGCCATAGAGCCCCATTTATTCGAAAACTCTGTCGGCCGCTATTTTCCCATTGAACTTTTCAGAAAATCACTTATAATTTTTGAAGAAGGTATCGTATTGGGCTGAAACTTTGACATCTGGTTGTACCTCTAGCGCTACCTATGGCTGGAGAATGAGCGTTCGGCGATGCCTAGTTTATTCTTGCGGTAAAAAGAAACCCTGTATTTTTTTTTTCTTTTGTGACACCCTGCAAGTTGCTTAAACTATGTGCAAAAGCTATTTACAGACCCAGAATCTTTGCATGGTCAGTCATTGCATTTATCACCGAATCGTATTAGAATTAATATTTATTCTTTATTGCTGTGAGTTTATTCTTAACCTCTGTATTTTTTATTATGACCCCCGCACCAGTCCTACTTTGGGTTTACCAAACTCAACATCTAAACCTGAGTGTCATTTTTTGTGTTTTCCACTCTCGTGGTTTGGGTCAAAATAAACACCCAGCTACCTAAATGAGACACCTGACCGCTCAAAAAATAGTCTTTTTTTTTAGGTAGTTAATTCCTCAAGCTAGAATTTTTTAATCCAGACTATGACGTCATCACGTTTTGCTGGAAATCCACAAAGATCCAAACACATGCACGATAAAAGGCCTGGCCCGTCATATTGCCGCCCGCAGAGCCGAGAAAGCAACGCTCGGTCACGAACTTCTGGAAGATTCGCGTTCATTCTTGCACCAGACGGAACTTTCGCCCTGTTTTCTTGTCCTCGAAAGTGCCAGTTCATCCTCGCCCGGAACGCGCGACGCTCGAACCTTCTTTGCCGAACTTTCGAGATGATGACGTGACACACTCTAGATAAGGAGCTGCCAGCATACCTCGGCAAACCTCACTCATGAGGGCCCTCACTCATCCTCACTCACCCTCATCTTCACAGGTGAGGTGAGGATGAGTGAGTTTCTGAACCAGGAAAATGCATGTGTGAGCGTGTGTGAGGGTCGTGAGAGCCGTGAGGGCCGTGAGGGTGGTGAGTGGCGTGAGGGCGGTGAGTGGCGTGAGGGCCATGAGTGAGTGAGGGGCGTGAGGGCCGTGAGGGCGGTGAGTGCGTGAGGACTGTGAGGTTCAGTGAGGGTGAGTGAAGGGCTGAAGGTGAGTGTGACTGTGAGAATGAGGGTGAGTGAGGGGCTGAAGGTGAGTGTAGCTGTGAGGGTGAGGGTGAGTGAGGGACTTAGGTGAGTGTGGCTGTGAGGGTGAGGGTGAGTGAGGGCGACCCAAAATTCCGACCTCTGGCTGCCAGCGACCTTGTCGAGTCAGTCTCGCTCTCGCTGTTTGTTACGCTGGCGAATCGCCGCCTGCTTTTCTGCTGCCTCGACGCTCTTTGTTTACTTTTCTTTTTGTTTGGAACAAGTTCGCCGATTAAACCTTTATTTTTCAGTTCACTGTTCGTCCTCTCGTCACCTTCATTCGTATCAGTATAAATCTGATCACATTGTAATATGGGTCATTGGCCTCTGAAATCTCCGATAACGGCGCACAGGCAATTTTATATTTTTCAACGCGTCGGTAGTTTTGTTGTGCATGTGTCTCACCATTTGGCTCAGGACGATTTTCGTGTTTTGTTCTGCCTACATTTGCTGGAGACGTGAGCTCGGAGTGTGGCAACTGGCCCCTGGCACGAGAAGTGGCGCAGCCGTGCGCGTTCCAAAGAAAGCTCGTGCAGAGAACACCAAGCAAGGGACCAGGGATGTCAAATTATGGATATAGAAGAATATCCAGCTGTATCGAAGCGCCACCACACACGTTTTTTTTCATTGATGTACAGGCCTGGAAGGCGATCCCACCGCCATCTGTTGGTTCAGAATCACTCTAACCAGGGGTGGGGTTGCACCTTAAGCACAAGCCGATCGGGGCGCGTGGCTAGCGTGGGGATGCACTGATACACCTAGAGGTTTTTAAGGGAGGAGGAGGATGCTCATTTTCGGTGTACAAGTACACTGGCTGGGCAACGTTGGGTGCATCTTTGAAGAAGAGGGTGCATGTGCGCCCGTTGCACCCGACTACACCCTTTTTTCGCGTCGTCATTAACGGGCAACTCCGCTCAATTCCGAAAAATTTAGGCTTCCACGTGATTCAAATTCACAAACCACTACTAAACAACTCTACATCTTCGGATTCGCGAAATGTGGAATATTATTTGTGTAATCCTAACAGCAGATACCGAAACCGAAACTTCGGTTGCGTCAGGCAACATTGGTCTCGGGTCGTCAGTGTCATGCCCACGTCACGTCGAACCACGTGGTCTTGTGACGTTCGGGAGGGAGCGAGAAACAGGACACGCGACGTGGGCAAATCTTTTTTTTTTTTTATTGAACACGGGCAGGTCGTTTTGCATGGCGTGGACGGTGATGGCCCGGGGGAGAGGGGGAAGGGGAGAAGACGAAAGAGGAGAAGGGGAGCGGAGAAACAGACCGATAAGCGCGCAGGGCAGCGCAAACTAGCGCATCCGTGTTACGGTGATCACGTGAACGCCCGGTCAGCCAACACCGGGAGGAGAAACTCATGACGTCATCGTTCAATTTCGCTCTGAGAAGTAAAAACAAGCAAAACGTGAGAATGACGTAGTCATGCCTCTGACGTAGTGGTTCAACGCTGGCCGCTCTAACTCCGTCGCATTGACTGCGCTGATGATTGCGCCTCGCGCCGCTTGGCTCGCTTGAAGGTTTGCTGGCTAGTTTATTAAATATCTAAACGGAATTAGATCGTAATATTTGACATGGGGTCTTCCTATATGATACTGAAGAGGGCTACATAGTTTTCTAAATATCAAAAATGAAGCGGAGTTGCCCTTTAATATTATCGTCTCTTCGAGTGCTTTCTTGGTGATCAAAAGGATCGTCTGCTATTTTCTGCCATCGCTGCTGTGTTTTCTTTTTGTCGTAGCCCAAGACAAAGCCAATCCGCATAGTATCCAGTTAATTATCCCAGCCGTTCCAAAATCGAGTCGCGGATCGTTTACTCGCGATGTCACGTGGTATTACCCGCTGACGTAGGAGCAGGGGTATTCACATGAGGGAGAAATCCCGGGGATTTCTCCCTCGTGTGAATACCCCTTCGGGTAAGATTTGGAACATAGCCAAGGTAAGACGAGGGTAAAGGCTCGTTCACTCAGACCGGTTTTCTTAAGTTGCGTTACGAAATGTCACCGGGAAATCTGTGCTTCGTATTAAGCGTGCCTAGCGATGCAAGAGCGATGCAACATTCAAGACACAAATGCTTCGGTGACGACGAGCCAGGACGGTGAGTTATCGTGGCAACCAACGTTACTATAGTAACGTTGGTGGCAACCAAGGACACAAGGCTCGTCGTAACGTAACGTAAGGAGTTGAGCTCGGTTCAACTTCTCACACAGCACCGTTTTCTTAGGTTACGTCTAACTCACCGAAACATTCGTGTCTCGAATGTCGCGTGTCAGGCTATCTCCTTGAATTGGTAGTCACAGATTTCCCGGTGTCTTTTCGTAACGTAACGTAAGAAAACGGAGTAGGAAACACGAACGCCGGAGAAGAGAGGAGGAAACCTCCTTCTCTCTTTAGCGTTCCGTCTGCTTCCTCCTCTACGGCCCCCGTCCTACTCTCGCCCTACATTCTTGAGTTGCAACGTACTTCTAGTATACCTTTGGGGATCATTGTCGCTAAATTAATAGACCGAACTCACCAAACGTTCGGCGCATCCGTGGCGCCACCAGAACTTTAGTTTACAGGAGGCAAAAGGCAATGCACGAGAGGGCTCCTGCTGTCTCGTGCTCCACACGCGCAAAGCTCCAGCGAGGTTGCCGCACGTGCAAAAAGACTATCCCTCGATGCATTGCGGCAGCGGTGGCGTAGTCAAACTGGCTGGTGAGATCGGTCTATTTGGTATTAGGTATCCGCCCGCGTAGGAAATTTGTACGCTTGCCACGAGGCTTGGCGCGGCGTGTACAGGCCTTTTCTTTCAGGGCGCCGACGGCGCCGTCTAGCGGCTTAGAGAAAGAAATACCGGCTAGTTCTGGCAGCACAGCTCTCTGTGTAGGCAACGGTGTGGGTATGGGGGAACTTGGCTAGGCTTGCCTATGGTGGACTGCATTACCTTGGCTGGAGCTTGTCCGGTTGAATGAAGCTGGCTACTGACAGGCCATCACCTTGCCTCCTCGAAAAAACGAGGACGAAGACGGTGGGGTGTTATGAATGAGTTTCCACAGCGAAGTAAATATGAGCAGTTTAATGTAGTCTATGCAGGTAAGCTCTTGGCATTTGATAGCCCCATCTTGAGTGGTGGCCGGCATGCAGATTTTTTCAAACCCTTCACATACCATGGGGCTTGCAGTGATAACCCAATTGGACCACCTGCACCGGGAATTAAAATCGGTCCTCTTGTCGTAGACGAAGTTCTGAGCAAAAACGTGACGATGAGTCTAATACAAAGCCCTCGTGATTCATGCTCGCAATAGACTGACTTCATAAGTGAGGATTCTTGGGGAAAATGTGAAGCTCGATAACATTGCAGCCACGATCGTGCTGGAGGTTCTTGTGCTCATGTCACACTTTCTGCTATTGTTGTGCTTTTTAAAATCATTTGTCCATCAGACGACCACGAAGTGGTCGCCAGACAAGCGTAGATGTTCGGATATTGCAGCACGGTAAAAAAGAGCCCTCGGAACTAACTCATGCACGACGCCCGTTTTTAAGCCTCTTCGCCCATACCCTTGGCGGTTGCATACCATGTGTCAGACGGCAATCCAAAAGTGCACCAGGAAATCTATGTTGCGCTTTTTGGACTCCCACGGCGACTATGGAGAAGGAAGTGACGTCAAGAACGCAGCAAACGCAGATTGAATGTTGATTTAGTGAGAGTCGCTGATGACGAATTTCCGCAAAAGAAACATCCAATCTGCGTTTTTTGCGTTGTTGACGTCACTTCCTTCTCCCTAGTCGCCGTGGGAGTCTAAAAAACGCAACATAGGTTTCCAGGTCGAGGGTACGTCATGCAGTTACATGTGATGGTTTGAGGTTATGCGAAAAAGGTCCCGACCTCCGTGACTCGACCGTCGACTGCCGTCATGTATACACCCCTGACGCAACAACGCAGCGCGCCGCCGACACTCACGTGACTTCCGCGAGCTAATCAGAGCGCCTGTTTATCGGAAAAGAACGGGACAGAGAGCGAGCTTTCCTGTTCTAATGTCGTCGCTCTGTGCCGTGAGTCGGATTGTCAACCCGGTGGTCGGCAAAAAGTAATTCCAAAAATATCTTTTTTTTTTTTTTAGTTGAGACATATTTGGTGGATGCCTAATACCAGGGAATGTTGCGTCCCCGTGGCTACTAAGCGCAAGTTACAAAATTTTGCCTGCCATAAAAGTTTCAGAGATGCAGAACCGTGGCGTCAGAACAAAAGGGGAAAGGGGGGGGGGTTGACAGTTTAAGAGACGCAGGGCGTGGTTTATTACATTCGGCCTCCGGCATTTTTATATCCACTCGGGGGGAAGAGGGCAATACCCCTTTCTCCCTCCGCATAACATTCCGATGCCATCGATGTAGAAAAGTTGTGGCTAGCGAGACGTTTACGAATTATAAACCAGAAAGAAAGCGCATGTCCGCCATCTGCTTCTTTAGTGTGTGCCCATCCGTTTTCGATTCTTCATGTTAAGAACAAGCAGGAAGCTACCAGGTCAAGGTAAGGATATGCGGACAACTGCCACTTCATGTAAAGAACAGGCAGAAAGCTTCCACATCACGTTAAGAACAGGAAACTACACATCGTGTGAAGATCAGGCAGGTCACTTCCACTTCATGATGTTGTATTTCGTTGTCATCTTTATGGCCAGGTTTCGTAGCCAATGATGCCAATGCCACATCAACTGGGAGGCCGAAACGTCCTGAGGCGAACTCCGGTCTTCCTCGTCATCGGCGTCCTGTTCACCTGCAACCTCTTCGGCCTCCTGATCTTCAACCGCCTAGAACACTCGGCGCAGAACAGTCCGTCGGGCAAGCACCCGAACCAAACGACCGCACCAAACCACCGCTGGAGGTACGGACAATCGGGCGACGTCCTCTTGGGTGCAACCGAAGACCGCGTCCACATCCTAGACGTCCTAGCCAGCAGGGCACCCTTCAAGTTCGACGTCGACAAGCAGTCGCTTGATGCCAGCCGCAAGTACAAGATTGCTCGTAGGCTCCTGTCGCCCCAAGCGAAACTAGCACCTCAAGACTGTGGTGGAAACGTCTGTCTCGCGACGCAGGGCTCCCTAGACCGCCTCTCCTGGCTCGTCGACCTTGTCCAGCTCTGGAACGGGCCGGTGTCGCTGGCGGTCTTCGTAGCCAACTCGACGCAGTTCCAAGCCGTCAAGCTGTACCTTTCCCTCATTCGTTTCTGTTCGGAAGCCATCAAGACCAACATGCGAGTGGATCTGGTGTATCCGGCTGACGAGAACCTTACCAGGAAGACCGTGTGGTCGGACGAACTCGGCTCCGATTTTTCTTGCGGCACCCACGCAGTTCTCCTGAAGGCTCTACAGAACGTCGGCAAGACGAAAGTTGTCAAGGGAAGTGCGAAACCGATGCTCTACCCTCAGAACCATCTCCGGAACGTGGCCAGGGACGGCTGCGCCCAGAGGTATTTCTTTCTCACGGACATCGACATCATGCCGAAGCCGGGACTCTGGGAGGAACTGTCCCACTTCTTCGGGCGGACCCTTCCGTGTACAAAGTGCGTGTTTGTGGTGCCCACTTACGAGATGTCGGATACTGCGCCGGTACCCAGGACGAAACGGGAGCTTTTGCACCTTGTCCGGCGGAAGGAGGCGAGGCCTTTCCACCAGAAGTCCTTCATCCCCAACCAATACGCCACGAACCACGGCATATGGGAAGGCCTGAAGCAGCACGGCGACGGACTCCGTGCCGCGTACAGCGTGAAGAGGTACGAGTTCTTCTACGAACCTTTCTATGTGGCTGCCAAAGACGTGCCTCGCTATGACGAGAGGTTCGTCGGCTACGGGTTCACCAGGAACACTCAGGTCAGTTTGTTAGGAATCGCATGCTTACACTTTTTTCTTTTTTTTTTCCTTTTTTTTTGTATTATTGATTTTTCCTGAATGTTCCGGATGGACGTTTTGAGTTCTCATTAAAGGAGCGATGCAACAATTTTTGTACTTTGCGCAAATACCGCTTAAAACGGGTCCCTAACGTTAATGACCTATGAAACACGCGTTCGTTCTTCACCCATCGCAATAGAAGCCCCAGAAAAATATTTAAGAAAAACGAGCAGCGTTCACCCCCTCAACTCACAGCCAGAACAAGCGGCCACGTGATCTGGAGCCGATTATATGCCGCCAGTGTTGATCATAGCCACGCGCTGGTGTTGGCAAAGCGCAGGACACGCGCTGAGTTCCAGACATTGTTATGGCTCGGCTGTTGTCGTCGTTGCAGCGATTGGACACGGGTCACTACCCGAATGCTTCTCGAGCTAGCAATTGTCACGAGCCCAAGTCGAGTGCCCACGCAATGCTCGGGTCCAATCTATGAACCGCATTCAAATATCGTCACTTGGGTGTACTACGGTCCCCACGTTACGTCACCAAATTTTCCAAAGGAGAGATTGAATGAAAATGATCGCTTTTGTCCTTGAAATTACACCGCAACAAAGAAGTTTCTTGGCCAGTGGCGTTGCGTGTGGGTATCCTTGAGTCCCAGGTGTGCCAGTAAGCTCGTGTAGAGTGAAAAACATTCCAATTGAATATCGTTGCACCGGTCCTTTAAGCCACAGATTGTAATGCCAAGATGGCAGATGACAGCAGTCATACGTGGTCAGAAGTAAGATATAAACTCCGAGGACGTCTTCAAGTGAATTTACACTTCCCTCTGTCCACCTGTTGCTGAGTGCCATTGGGGAGCTTTAGTAGGTCGCTCCGACAGCACCAATAACGGCACCTGATAGCGAAACGATGCATGTGCAAAGGCTTCGGCGGAATATCGGGTACCGTTATCGAACTTATAAGGGCGATTTACTAAAAGTTTCTATTGTAATATACCCCTGATGCTCCCCGTTGGTTCGGCACATAAACTCACATATTCTTAATTGTCACGTGGTCTCCTGCATGCACCCTGAAACACACTTACTCATATTTTTGTTGATGAAAATTAAATTACGGAGTTACTAACTTGGTTCATATTCATGCATTTATTTATTGTGGTGAACTTTATGCACCGAATCGATTGAGGGTCACAGCCGGAGTGTTCGGCTGAATTCCCTGACCCAGTGTATCGTTTCCTCTGTTCGTCGGTGCATGCAGGTGAGCCCATTCATTCATTTATCCTGTGTCATCAGTCATTTATACGGGCTTATAGTTGGTGACAGGTAAAGAGTGAAGTGGAAGCTCCTCCCACCTCTTCTCACTTTAGCAGAGCGAACGCTGGAGAGGAGGTCGCCTCTACAGCGTTCGCTCTGTTAAAGCGGAAAGAAGTGGGAGGAGCTTCCACTTAACTTTTAATCTGTCACCAACCATAGTTTATTGCGCTTGTTCATCCATCACTCCAGTGCACGCCTCCGCTCGAGCGCTTGGATGACAAATGACCTCAGATCATGCAGTTTGTCAGGCATCCATATATATTCGTCCACCGTTTATCCACCGCGCAGTTCATCAAACAACCCGCCCCTTCATGTGTTGATTTCACCTTCTGCTGACCGATCAATGGAGTAACCTCGAGCCACTAATTGGTTCAGAGGAATGGCACTTTCGCCATCTTCTTGCTTGAAATTATTGTTGCCAGTTATCTGAAGCTTTATCTGAAATCGCAGGAAGCGCTTTAATGTCCCCCAGCAATGTTAAAGCAGGCCTCGACGGAGAAAATGACAACGCCTGAGGTTCCTGACACCGAATACCTAATGCTCAGGAAGGTTCATTTTTAAATTGAAACCTAAGCACCAAAATGGCGGCAACCAGTTGGCGTATCGATACTTAAACGCAGCTTATATTATAGAGTGACCATCTCTCCATCCGTTCATACGTTTGCATGGTCATCCCGACTCCCACGGATATTTCAGGCATCAATTATTTCGAAAACCATCTCTCTAACCATGGGCATACCATCCGGGGAGGGGGGGGGGGGGGGGCAAGGGGAGCGCCTGCCCCCTTCCCCCCCCCCCCCCCCAGTTCACCGAGTGGAGAGGGGCAAGCATGTGTTTTGCCCTTCCCCCTGAAACAGCCGCCACTGGGCAGGGCAAACGCTGGCCGGTGTTGCCCAAGGGATACCAAGGGTACCACCCCCCGCCCTGGCCGGGGGAGGGGGGGGGGGGGGGGCTGGTGTGCTCGCCCTCTCAAAAACAGGTTGGTACCCCACTGTCTCTAACTCTAGTATAGTCGTTGTACAGATGGGTAATGTCAAGTGAGCGTCCACTGACTGGCAGGAATACTGGCGATATCTGTTGATTACACCTGAAAGCGTTGCCTGCCTATTCGCAACTCTACAGGGGGCGACGCCACCCAGCGGAGAAGACGCGAAAGAGAGGCGGGGAGCTGCATACCCAAGTGGACAGCTTAAATTTGCGCGGCCAAGTGGCCGAAATGTGACACGGAGCAAAGGGGATTAAATGCTTGCCGATAGAGTTGCAAATAGAATAAGCGCACGCAAAAGAATGCCTCGCGGCATTCCTTTATACCATCGATGTTGTTGTTTGACGAATTGTGGTTGCTGCTAAAGTGCCTGTAGATATACTATATAAACGTTACGCGATTCATTGTTCGAAATGCTACTCCTCGCTGCCGCTTTTACTCAAAAATGGCGTCGTGCAGCCAGACAAAGAAAGGCTGAGAGGAGGGGTACGACGTGAATTTTTCGTTTGCATATCCTTTAACTGCTGCAAGTTGCTAGCTGTTGGTGCTTAGCACAGTACGACAGCCAGCACCATTTTATACAAACTAACAAGGGTTCATGAGCATCGTCGTTAGTCTTTCTTCCGTAAGGTCAGGAAGGGGAACCCGTGCCCGTAAAATACCGAATGAACGCCCACTCCCAAGAGATCGCCCACCTATATTTTTCCTCTATCTCTCCACCGCGGGAGGGCGTTTGTTTAGAACTGTACACGGCAAAACATTCTGTGCTTGCACACAAGTATCGTGCGTTCCTCGGTCAGCATTAATCATATTGTATGCGATGAAAAAAAAAAGAGTTTCATGTATGGCCAGGTGTACGAGACCCACCTGGCCGGGTTCGAGTTCCGGGTGCTGGACGAAGCCTTCGCCGTGCATCGCGGCATGCAGAACAAGCGCAGCATAGGCGTCTGGAAGGAGCGCCAGAACGACCTGAACCGGAAGCGCTTCGTCGTCTTCCAGAGGGACATGAAGAGGAAGTACCGGCTCACAACGAAGAAGGCCACGGCACCCGCTCCAACGACCAGCAAGACTCCGTCGTCATTCTCCAAAACGCTGCAGGGTTCTCTCCGACTAGCGCCTTCGTCTTGAACTAGCTCTTACGGTCTCTTGCAACGTAAGATCAAGGGAAGAGGCTCTGCCCACAACGAGCGAAGCTCCGCCGCACATGAGGGCGGTGGACCAGCAGTTCATCTCCTGGTAAAATAAAGTACTGTGGCATGCGCGAGACACCACTGAGCTCACTCTAAGCAACTGCATACGTATGTGGCTAAGGGTCATTCCAATAGGCGCCTTCGTGCGTCGTCATCTTCGTTTTCAGAGCTGTCCCGTACGAAAATGTCAGATTCAGGCCGGAATGGAAAATGCCGGTTCCGCCTAGACCCAAAATTGGGGCACCAGTTTATATCCAGCCTGGAACCGCGCATTTCCAGCCCTAATTTTAAACCCAGGCGGTGCACCGCCGGAATTCCCGCTGCGCTCACCACTGGACTCCACAAAAGAATTTCGTGTTATGCCCTTAGCCGTTACAACCAAGAGAACGTGGCGATTTCAGACCCAGGCGAACTGGGTCTGAAATCGCGACGATCTCTTGCTTGTGACGGCTAAGGGCATCGCACGAAAGACTTCTGTAGAGTCCAGTGGTGAGCGCAGCCGTAATTATGGCGGCGCACACGGTCGTCCAGGCGTCGTCGCGTCGTCATTAAACACAGTGCACGGAACACACACACAGCACGCACAAGCACCGTATCCAGTGTTGAGTGCATCGGGAAGTTCCGGCGGGCAAGCGGTATCCGAGTTGTCCAATTATTGTCACCAAGCACACCAGCGCATCCAGATGCCGAGCCAAACTGCAATGGGTCGGCAGCTCCGCACTATATAAAGATTCAAAGCCGGGGTCAGTGGGTATCCATCCAGGGAAACGATGGGCGCGCTGGGCCTTTTGCGTAATCATCCTCCGTTGATAACGGCGAGGGCGTAGGTCAAATTTTTTACAGGAATTGAGCGCCTTGAAATTTTGCAAGGGAAAGTGCTCCATAAAAATACACTTTTGGTAAAGGTTTGAGATTATAATCTGAAGGCACCGAGCACGAGGATAGAAAGCACTCTATAGGCGAGGGTTGGATGAAAGTGGCTGAAAGCTGGGCTAGTTGGATGAAAGTATCGTGCTCACATCTGAATGAGCCACCACGTGGGTAATGGCGCATCTGTGTATTTAATGGCGAATTCGCGTGGTCATTTCCCGGCAAAATATTTTGCCATATCTCCGCCAAGGGCATTCGGGTGGTCAAAGGCTGGCGAGTGCGCGCCGTTCGGGTGGCAGTTCTCAGGCGTGTGCTGGCAATTTACCGGCACAAGTTTTGCCCGAGCTCCAAGAGGTCGGGCACCTTGTCTGCCAGACTGTATCCGGTATCGTCATATCCGAATCGGGAAATGGAACCAAACGAAACAATGGTCGCCGAGAGCGTGTTCTAGTAGAAAACGAAGCCACTGAGAAAGACACCCCTCTGCGGTCCGAGAAAGACAGCAAAAACAACGGAGATAAAGATAAAATATTTTAAAGGAAGCTTCCGCAAGATCAGTTTCCTATGGGACACAGCGTGTTATTACACCGCTGTAAAAAATGTATTGATAGTGCTGCAGCTCGACACTTGAACGCGCATTACTATTTTAGAGGGCTGGGTCAAATCAAAATGCTGAGGATTCCAGCAAAAAGGTAATAACAAGAAAATGGAATATAAAATGGCGACGCTGGTGAGCCTTCTGGGATCCTTGTAAGATGGCAACAGTTCCTCGAGAATCTAAACAAAATATATTACAATTTGTTTACCCACATCTCAGAGTCCGAATATATGTTGCTGATGCCTAGAGCGTGCCTATTGTATCATAAAATAATCGTGGAAGAAGTTAACGAAGTTGTTAACGAGCGACCCAGGCAGACGAAAACGCCAGTTGCAGGCGCGTTGTGTTCGGGTGGAGAGGGTCACGTGGTGCGCCGCTGGCGCGGTTTTCGTTGCCTGTGCCGCCGGCGTGAGCTCGCCGGCGATTGACCACCCGAATTCGCCATAAGACATACGAGTGTTCGTGTACGGTGAAAAGCTGTTTTCGTGTTTCTCGACTTGGTTAAAAGTTATTAAAATCGCAGGTTTTCCAATCTTTTGCGACTGTTTCAGGCAAAATGCACCAATATTTTCAGAGAGCTCCGATTTGAATATTATCATTTTCATTTCGTCCCTCAGCGGATGCTGTGATAATAGGTCTGTTCGATTCGCCTGAACTGGCTGAACTAGTTCAGCAGTGCAGGAACTGGTGCATTCGATTCAACCGGAAGTTGCACGGCCGCTGCACTGGCGCGTTCGATTCATCCCAGTTCTGAACGAGTTCAGACCCAGTTCCTCAAAATCTTGCACCGGCTCCAGAGTCAGTTCAGCGTCCGTGCAGAAGCAGACGAAAGGAGCAGAGGGCGATAGCAGACGACACTCCTCGTCCGTCTCTGCTCGCGGTGCCATTTTTCGCAGCTCTTGCTCAAATGTCTGCGATGTTTAACAATAACGCCGATACGGACGTTGCATTTCATCTCATTTATGACAATAACGTACCCGCGGTGGACGCGGAATTGATATTATAACTGGGGGTAGGAATTTGATTGATTATGATATTCTGAAAGCGTTTTAGGCACCTGCTCGTGTAGGTTTAGCTCCCTGTGGTAAGTGTTGAAATACTGGCTCACGTAAATTGTTTCTTTTTGATGCTATGTGGGGATCCCCAGTGTTGATATTCTTTCTTAGCAACACGGGAAAGGTAGTGCCCTCTTGATAGGCTCCGCCTTCAGTTGCTCTTGGGTGCATTCTGACGACTCCGATACATTGTAGAGGTCTGGAATTTAGTATATTGGCCCTCGCATGCCCCGCAGCTGAGCATAATACCGCATGCTTTGTCCGCTGATATCTGGACGCCCACTAACGGGCCTGGGAAAAACGGCGCCGAGAATCGGCATTGGCTTGGTAGTTCCATGCAGGTCTTTCTTGAGAATCAGCATAAACGCTTCAGCTTGACGCCAAAGTTACGGTTGATAACTGTATTGGCCAAAACGCTATCGTCAGGCCTTCGTCTTCGAGGTGACCGCTATCGACCGCGCGCTGTCGCCAGTGACTCCCGACGCAAAATCATCCTGATGCCGCGACCCTATCGTCGAAATGCGAAACTCGGGAGACTCGGAATGAATCTACTGTTGCTAAATGAATGTGAAGGACACGAGCGCTTATGGAAACGAGATGATCTGAAAAGCCGTTAAAAATGCAGACAGAAACACATCTCGTGCAGAAAACGTTTTTAGTAGCTGCGAATAAAAAAATATTCACAGGGAAGATTCCGTTACTATACTTTAAAACTAAGGAAACACGAATGGTCTCATCAAACCGCGACTCAATAAAGGTCGCATCCAACGTGGCGAGGAGAAACAAGAGCCAACAGATGCAGACGACACCCATGCAGCGCTTCCGCTCGGAAAGTAGGGTGCCTACATGTCTGTCTGTCTCAGGGTGGAGACATCCCTTGTTGCCCTGAATATGCCAGTGCGTGACGCTCTCGCGCACTCGGTGCGTGACTTGGGCGGTAAAATGGCGTCTATGCATTTGCCAAAGCTAAGCGCTCGAGCTGAGTGTCACCGGATTGCGCGCACTTAAAGATGCATAAAGAAACGACTGGGCGGAAAAATGGCTGAGATGTCACCACTCAAGCAAGAGTGCGCGTGTGTATGTAGGCACTCTATCGGAAAGCCGATCACAGCGCCAGTCCTAGCGCGGCGGCTGCACTGGTTCTGCGCCGCCGCTGCACGACTCCTGCACTCCTCTGAACTCGGACAGAACTAGTTCAGAACTTTCTGGCCGAATCGAACAGACCGATTATATTCTTGCTGTTGGTCAAGACGTCATACTACTTTTCGGTCTTGATCGAGAAGTTTTACGGGCGATGGGAGGTGATCAAAAGCGTCATAGCAGTCGACATTTCACGAATGGCCAAACGTCAGCTATGACGTCTTTAGTTGAAGCACTTTTTCTTTCATTGGCGCGAAAGAGGGATGCCAGGCTGTTGACTGATGGTGTCGGTTTAAGAATGAGGCGATTCCACGATTCCACTGTGCTTTTTATAACCAGCATTAACCTTGTCGTTCGCAACTGATAAGTATCAGGACTACCCAAGACGTCACGGTGGGGCAAATCCTGGCCGTGACGTAGCGCACTCCGCCGCCATTCGCTTAGGTTGCTGTTTCAAGGCTGCGCCGTCATTTCCTTCCAAAAGCCGTGGTATACGGACCTCGTGCAGTCGCGCATTTGGCGCTACTTGTAGGACAAACAGATGGCTTTAATCTCGACGCCAATGACGACGCAAAACTGACGAGACGGGGAGTGATGTATAGGTGGCAAAGAGAAAAAAGGAACACGCTCACTCAAGAGAATTTCTTAGATTTACATTTATAACAGGATAATTCTTACTATAATTAATTATTCTAAAAATTGCCTGTCCGTAGAAAAGTTTACGGTACAGAAGTTTCTATTGGACCAACAGAGCTTTCAGTTTGACTGATAGAATTTTCTAACGGTCCAACAGAAGTCTCTATAGGACCGATAACCATATCTATTGGACCACTAAAAATCTCAATATGACCAATAAACGTTTATATTGTGCAAATAGAATTATCTACTGGTCCAACAAAATGCTGTATCGGTCCATTATAAATTTCTATGGGTCCATTATAAATATTTATCGGTCCATTATAAATATCTATTGGTCACATAGAAATTTGTAATGGTCATATAAAAATCTATATTGGAATTTTTGCTAGGGCAGTACACGTGCCGCCAGGTTCCTTCTTCCTGGTTGCCGCAGTCTTCACACTTGCCACTAAAGAGGTCTGGCCAGGACCTCTTTAGTATGTGGGGAGTGGTGTTGTTTCGAAGTTGGAGTCTTCTCCAGGCACTTTCTTGGAGTCGGCTGAGCTTCTTGTGTGGAGCTGCCAACGTCTGTCTTCGTAGCCGGAGTCTCTCGAGGATTTCACCATAATCTGCAGGCCCCATTGTGTTTGTCGAGGCGCTGTAGTTATGGTCCCCATGTGTCGTGGGGAGGCCCATTCTGCCAGTGGTACGGAGATGAAGACCGCGTACCACCAGCATGTGGGCCGTTTCGTTTCCTGTGTGCCGGAGTGTCCGGGCAACCAGGTTAACGTATGGTTTGCTTCTTTGCTGATCTGGGCTCATGGCGTAGAGCTTGTATGCTGCTAGTCCAACTCTTCCCAAACTTGTATTGGTGATGGCTTTCTTGGAGTCGCTTGTGACGATGGCTGCTTCCTCGGCTTCCTCTATCGACTTGGCGCTGATTGTGGCCATTGAATCTTGTCTCGCATTGTGTACTGCTATTACAAATTTTCCTGGCCTGCCTGGATAGGGTCCAGCATTGGCGTGGAAGATGTGCACCTTTCCTTCGTGCAGCATGTTCAGAGCTTTGGCTCTAGCTAGCCTTCGTCCTGAGTTGTGCGCCGAACTCATATTCTTCGGAAGGGAAATACTCCGTACTGTGTCAGTCCATTCTTGTCGTATAGAGTGTTTCTCCTGCATTTCCTGGTCCATTAGCAAAACATCTATGTCCTGTAGGACCCGCCTTCCAGTTCGGGTTTGTGATAGTCGCTGGATTTGCACCTGTCGTTGTGCCTTTCTCATTTCATCGAAAGTGTTGTGTATCCCCATTTGATCGAGGCCGTCGTTGGATGTTTTCTGATTAATCCCCAACGCAGCCTTAAAAGATATTCTTATAATGACATCTAGGGAGTCTTCCTCTGCCTTCCTCTCCTCTGTGTAGCGTACATTATTCTACTTAATGTGAAGGCGTGCACTAGCCTACACGTTCCACTTTCTCTGTGTCCGTAACTTCTTTTGGATGTGCGCCTTATGAGTCGCGCGACATTATCCGCCTGCTTCCTTAATTTAGTGAGCGCTTCTCTGTTTCGATCCTCGATAGATACTATCATTTCCAAAATCTTCACTTGATCCGCTCGTGGAATGCCCATCCTCTGTAGTTTGATGTAGAATTCTTCGTTCTCCCTTAACTTGCGATTCTTTGATGTCCGGACTAGTAGCACTGATTTGTCGGTGGCACATTCGAGTCCAGCCTCTTTCGCTTCTTGTCGTACAATCTTTATGCCAGCGTTTATAACGTTGTTTCTAGACGGTGACGGCAGAGCAGTCCAGAGTGTTATATCATCGGCGTACACTGCATGTTTGAGTCCTTCAACTTCTTGAAGCTTCCTTGACAAGGGGATCATTATCAAATTAAAGAGTAGCGGCGATATTACCGATCCCTGGGGTGTTCCTCTTCCTTTGTTTACTTCTAATTCGTCGGTTAGCTCTCCTTCTAGTTGTATTTTGGCCGTCCTGTTCTGTAAGAAATCCTTGATGTAGTTGAATGTTCTCTCGCCCAGGTTGAGTGCAGACACTTGTCGTAGGATTGCGATGTGAGAGACTCGATTAAAGGCCTTTCTAAGGTCGAGTTCAGCTAGTGCTGTCCATTTCTGCTTGTGTACACCTTCCTTGAGTTGGAGGAGCACATCTTGCGTGGATAGCTGTTTTCTAAATCCAAACATGTGCTCCGTGAATAGGTTGTGTTCTTCCATGTACTCTTGAATCCTTGTTTGTATGATGCGTTCTAGTACCTTACCCACACACGAGGTGAGTGAGATTGGTCTTAGATTGTCGATGGTCAGAGGCTTGCCGGGCTTGGGGATGAAACACACCGTCGCGTGTTTGAAGGCCTTTGGAATGACCCCTGATGTCCAGATTTCGTTAAAGTAATTAGTGAGGCACCGCGCTGAATTGTCGTCTAGGTTCTTTAGCATTCTGTTGTTGACTTTGTCTCCTCCAGGGGCAGAGGAAACCTTGAGCAGAGTACCGCTGGAGTACCGCAACCTAGAACGCCGTCTCTCGGCGACTAGCGGCGAACGCCCGGGGGTTCCAACTCCGGCCACAAGTGCATGGGGAACGTGAGAAAATCGCTTCTTCCTGATTATTTTGGGGATCTACGGAACGAAAATAGTTTTTGACATACAATAATTTGCGCTAAGTTGTGCGCCATGAAATAACTTAATTTTTTTTTTAATTGCCTGAGCAGCGTCATGCAGCAGACGACGCGGCGACGTCACACCGTTCACGTGACCCGCTCCGGCCAATCCATAAAGTCTATCTCCACTTCGTAAAACAATCGTCTGCTTCAAACGCCATTGCTCTACAAATTGCCTTCGCAAAATTTTCACAGGCCTCCAATATTATTGAAACTTTGATAAAGTGTTTAGTGTTTTACCAACTTCACGATAGACTAGTTTTGAAAAGTGTGAACTTGGCATTTATTTTTTAATCAGCCGTGTTAAGTCGATCTCCATGTATTCTCCCATAGGGCGGGCCGCCTCCTGGAACCCTGAGTACCACGTGACTTGCGCCGAGCTGCTCTGTCGGCCATGTTGGCGGCGGAACACGCTGATCAAAGGATTGCGCTACTCTGCTCCCAACGTAACTAGAACCACTCAGTTGGGAAACTGCCGTAGAGACTGCTCTGAAAAAAGTGGCCCCAATCTGTCCACCAGAACCGAGCTAATGGCGAACACAACGCCGCCATTTCTCCCGCAGCGGCCACTCGAGGAACTACACATTACTTCCGTTCTGGCTTTAATCGGTCATTTTGGCGCCGAAACAGATACAGCGGAAGAGGTTACAGGGGTGCCACCCCCGCCGCCCCAGCGGACGCGCCGCGAATGAGTACCGAAGTTAAAATGCACCTAGGTCGGGACGCGCTACCTGAAAGGACCGCTGAGGCACGGTTGTATAAAAACAATATTAATTGTTCCGCAAAACTTTGCAAACTAAAGGTTATAAAAACATCACGCGCCCTTCATTTTGCACTATACTCCAAAAAATTTCCTGAAAAGGAGTCATTTCCGTTTGTTTTTACGCAAAAACATGCTTTCTAAAAGCTCAAGGTGACCACAGTACAGACAAATGATAAAGAGTGGCGCTGTTGTCGTATTTAGCTCGGTCTCGGTGGACGCCAGCGGCCTAAGTTTCGACGGCGAGTTTCCCAACTGAGTGTTCTAGTAGCGTTGTCTGCTCCGTAGGAGCTATACACGTTTGCAAGAAAGGCTCCTGTGCGCTGCCGTTTTGGGCGATGCTGGCGCCCTGTACCGTTTCCGCCATGCTGGGGTGCGCCAGGGGCACTTCAGTGGGGTGCGCGATGACAAGATGGTGCCGTTTGCTGCATCGCCGATGGCTAACGTTAGCGGCACACTTGCTGTCTCGGAACGCAGGAGGAGGTATCCACACAGAATCGTAGCATCACATATTGTAGGACGGGACATCTTCAAGGGTTGGAGCTGACTCTATAACGATCGCAGCCTCTGTTCCTGCATGTTGTGGAAGCCAGAGCTGCCTCGAGCGCAGCCATCGTTGATGCAAAGGCCATGCGACTTGTGGCGGATTCTGAAGAGTGCCTTAAGACTAGGGGTGTCGCGAACCGGCCGCGGTTCGAGTTCGACCAGGTTCGACTTTTTCGAACTTTTAGTGAAAAGTTCGGCGAACCTTGTATTGAGGTTCGACTCGTGTGCGCATGCGCGACAGACTGGCCAGTTGGCTTCGGATTGGATGGTGATGGCTGAGGGATGAATCAAGGGCAGCGCTGGTTGGTTCTTTCAGTTAATACAGTACAAGAAAAAATAAGTTATTAACGTCTTCAGTGATAAGAATTGATTTCTTTTAGTTGCAACTGTTCATAAAATACAATAACCCATTGCATAAAAAAAAATTCTCCAAACCTAGACATGCTTGTAACAAGGTCTGGCCACAGTGTCCATAAAGTCGAACCGATCGAATCTGGTGTAAAGTCGAGGGTTCGTCCAACCGGTTCGACACAATCGAACCCCGAAAGTTCGACCTAAAAATCCGGTTCGACAAAAGTTCGCGACACCCCTACTTAAGACTTTAGATCTTTTTGAAATTTTTCGATTTGTTACCGGTTTAAGCATTTTATTTAATTATCCGTGCTCTTTCACGGTCGAAGACGACACGTGTACGTTTTATAGTTATTTTTTAAATTTCTTTCTGCGCTCAGTGGTGTGCGCTTCGGCGAGAGACGCTTGGCAACATTGTACGACAACCAGCGAACGTCCTGGCTGGAGAGTAGGTCCGCCTCACCTTGGCGCGCGGTTCGAGGTTAAGCCGGGATCCCACTTGCAGTTCGAGCCGGACCTGAGCAATTCGCGTCGATCTAGGGAAAGCTAGGGAACAACCCGCAAGCAACCTCAAAATTGCTGGAAAAGTTGCCCCGTCTGAAGGCCTGTCCAAACAGGATACGACAAAACTCACGACTCCGGCAAATCGTGCCGCGCTCCGCTTCCGGCCGTCGGGGGGAAATTTCCCTCCGTCAAAGCTCCCGGGGGGAAACTTCCCTCCGACAAATGTCCCCCTCGCTTCCTCCACGGCGGCCTTGCTCTGCCAAAGCCATACAGGCGGCAGGGGGGTAAAGGTGGAGGCGGCCGGGGGTAAAGGTGGGTGAGGAGGAGTGGCAAATCCCGTGCGCCGACACCCGGGGTCCCGAGTGAACAATCGCAAAAGAGAGCGACAGAACACGAGAGAAAGAAAGCAACGTTGCCATGGTAAACGCGAAGGGTGAGAACTCTCAGCGATATAAACAGTGATAATTTAACGTTGTAAACTAAATTCTGAGCTATTCTAACGCTTATAAAAAGCATTAAAGTCATTACGCTGCATTAACTTCCCTTCTGTCGAAATCTCGGAAATCTGGTGGTTGCGCAGTTTCGTATTCCTCAACCGCGCCCACCCGCGCCCCACCGGCGAAGCCGGGTATATGGTTTAGTTTAGCGTTAACGCGAGGCCGTACATCTGCGCGCTATGTAAAAAGAAAGCTTCGAAAGGAACGCGAATATCTTTCCACCTGTAAGTTCGTGGATTGTTGAAGTTCACGAAACTGCTCTGATGATGTAACCGTGTTTGGGACCCCGAGGGTCTGCCTGCATGATCCGCCGCTTGCGGCAGCCAGAATGTATGGGAAAATGGCGGACCTTTTCCTCTAGAGTTAGTATGTATGATCTCTATGCCTTATAGCGAGTTCGTTTCACACGCACTGGCACCGTTCGAGCTCTCCCAGAATGCATCGCACTCGCAGGGTGTAGCCAGAGCCTTTTATACCGGGAGAGTTCGGCGGTTCTTTGATCCAGCCGCCAGTCTGGCAGCACTGATCAAACAGTCTGGCAACTGTGCGCACCCGCCATGATGTGCCTTGCCGTCTAGCTTGATTGCACCTTTGCATTTAATTGCATTATAATTATAAACTTAAATTGCAAGCTTCACCCTTGTTTGGTGTAAGGCTGGTGGCGGCTGATAAAACCCGTTTGCCCTACTGACTCGAGCCGGCAGTCGGCTCGCTAGAGTCCATGGAGCGAGAGACGACGATGAAAATGATCGTTCTGCGCTGCGCTCTGCCAGACGTTAGATGAAAAAGAAATGGGGGGCTGCAGTGCCGTTGCGTGCTTGAACAACGCGAAAAAGGGGTTCAGGATGTACCGGTTCCCGCAAGGAAAAGAAAACCGCGCAAGGCACAAGATCGGGGAAACCAAAAAGGGTTGACTGGAAGCCGAGTTCTCGACTGTGCGAGGTAAGTTTAGGATTAACGTATGATTAACGTAACAAGATGCTTGATTTTTCGACTTTCTCCTTACGCCAACAAAAGCGCAAATGGCAAAACCTACACGCGTATACATCGCATGTCAATGGGGACCCACTCGCCGGGAGGCACATCATGGCGGAAGCGGCGCCCGCTGAGTCCGCTAGACCTAGCGGGCCGTAAGACCCTCCCACCCGCCGAACTCTGGGTGTAGCACGGAAAACTGGACTCAAACGAACCCGCCAAATGCACCGAGTGCGGAAGACTGATGCTGCCGCCATCTATGTGGTAGAAAAGGTACCGACTTCAAACCGAAACTAGCGCCTTTCTGTTCGGAGTGATGCGTGGGAATGCGAGAGTGCAGTCGCTACCAACGTTTATCTACAAACGTTGGTCGCTGCAACCTGTAGTTTATAGTTGCGATGACTTCAAGCAGCTCAGCTGCCGTAGAGATAGTTACAGACGGCGTAAATTTCCGCAACCAGCTGTCTAAAAAGCAGCTGGTTGCCATCTTTCAATTCTTATAACCGTTTACACCGAAGAAAACTGATGATGCTGTCCGAGCAGAAGCTTGATCCCTTTGAGAATATGGTATTATGCGTGAACCACTGAAAGGGTACGGCTTAAAACTAGCCTGTTGGAATATCCAGCAAAACTGGGACTTTCGATTCGGATCGTCATTATAGGTGGATTAGATATTAGCCTTGGTGAGGGCGTCGAGAACGAGAGCTTTCTCGAACAAAATACGACGGGGCAAGTTAGCTGACGTAGGTAAATGTTAAACGTGATGATGGTGTTCAAGCCTCGGGTAAAGTCGCTGTTTAGCTTTCTCTGATACTTATTGGGCAAGTCAAAGTCAAATTGGACGTTTTAGTGATTTATACAGTGTAAGCAGGGATGGGCAGTATTTCAAATACAAGTATTTTAAATGCGTATTTCAAATACTTTGTGTATTTTGCATTTGTATTTAATTACAAATTGGGTAAAGTATTTGACGTGTGTATTTAAATACTAAAACGTGGGTATTTCAAATACAATTGTAATTAAATACAATTTTGTGGGCGAAAATACATCCCTCAAATTTGTTGCCACTGTCCAGAGCAGGAAGAAAACTACGTTCTGCACCGAATGCAGTGTCTGTCAATCAAGCACAAACGTTTAGTGACTTTGTGATTACGGCGCTAGTCCACGGCAAGAATAGTGACGAAATCGACGTTCACAGGCAGACTGGCTAAATTAGTGCCTGTGACAACTTGTGATGCTTTCCAGCCTGATTTCCATTCATATTTTTGTCTGGAACATTCTAAATGCGCGGGTCGTCCAGATTTTCGTAACTGGTGCGAGTTGCAACAATAAAAAAATCTCTAGGTAGTGCTGCACGTCTTGGTCGTATCGGTTCTTTGTTGGTCTATACCAAAATGTAATCGACAAAAAAAGCTGCTTGAAGCTCTGTGCTTTTTTCACCTATTACGTCCACGCTGATTACATTTTTTTGTGATTATATTTCTATTACGTTACTAGAGCCTCGCACACTAACTCCCGAGTGTGCGATGCAAAATTAAAATGAGATACCCAGAAACCCGTTGCAGGTGCCCTGAAGTCGCTGACGCAGATTTTGAGGAATGTTTTTGGAAAAGTATTTGGAGCAGACCAAGTACATTTGGTTGTATTTGTATCTTGTAGTTAAATGCTTTTTTGGAAATGTAATTAGATTTGTAATTAAATACATTTTTGACGAAGTATTTTGTATTTGTATTTCGATACATATTTGCATGTATTTTGCCCGTCCCTGAGCGTAAGGTTGGTCTGCCAGTAGGGGCGACACTGGTTTACACTGTAGATGAGCAATTTAGTCACTGCGGTACAACCGCTAACCTGGGGTCTTTAACGTGAACCACGCAGTAGTGATACACTACCGCACGCCGGTACGATGCTCATCCAGATCGAAACGGGCAGGGATGGGGCTCGAGCCCAGGATCCCTGGGTTCTGCAGCGCGAGCTTTCGCTCCACGCGCGTCGAGCTGGGTGTGGGCTTCAGCCCACTCGGCCACCGATCTCCTCTCCCTCCCCCCCCCCCCCCCCCCCCCCTCCCCGCCCCCTACTTATTGGGCAGCCAGAGGTTTCTGCTGGGGGAGTTTTGTCGACAAATGTTCAATTTTTCACCCGCACACGGATGGTGATAAACATCTCGGAAGCCGCTGATGCGTTTGTTCTGAGCATTGGTTGACACACTGGTATATTTTAGCGCGTGTACGGCAACAGAACGACCTAAAACCTGCAAATAAAGCACGAGATGTCAATTGCTTCCTTCATAAACTAGCAGACGCTCACAATTCAAGCTCGCGTTTGATTCCGTTGCCCGCGGCACGCGATTTCTATCAGAAAATCTACTTTTTTTTTCCCGTTCGGTTCCGCGACACATCGTAGCAGACGAACCCTCGTCGTCTGCTCCCGCTCCTCGCCGGCCTCGCCGGAGCGAGGCATGACGGGATTGCATTTTGGCGCACGCCCGATTTTCTCGGTGCAGCGAGTGCATGCACGCGTGGGGTGCCGCCGCTGAAACGAACTCGGAGAGCGCAACCACTCGTGGAGTGCCTGCCGAAACGAACTCGCTTTACGCCGCGAGTGGGCACGCGTGGACACGAGTGCCGTGAAACGAACTCGCTATTAACCAGACTGCCCACTGCTGCATTCATGGAACAAGGGTCCAACAAAAAGCCGTCACAAGAGGTATAAGAGCTGGTATTGAAATTCTAAATATTCCTAATTTTGAAAGTAAATCAGTCAGAACTTTTAAAGAAACCATGAAATGAATTTTGGATTGGGATAAATAATTTAGGGTTGCGATTTCACTAACTGCATGTCGTTTAGTGGGTCAAGAAAACTGATTCAAAAGTGGGTCAAAAGAAAACCCGTTTGCCACGCCGCCGCCGATCCGTTGACCCCCTCGCCGTCAACACGCCGCCGCCGGAGGTACAAACACCGGCGCGCCGCCGCCGGCGGTTTCTGACCGTCGCACAGGTGTAGTCGAATCTGGTGAAAAGGTCGAAGGTTCGTCGAACCGGTTCGACCCAGTCGAACCGCGAAAGTTCGACCAAAAAATCTGGTTCGAAAAAAAGTTCGCGACACCCATAGTTGCAGTTCTCTCCCAGATTGCGTCGCGCTCGCAGAGTGTTGCACCATGGTGTAGGGGTGTCGCGAACCGGCCGCGGTTCGAGTTCGACCAAGTTCGACTTTTTCGACCTTTTAGTGGAAAGTTCGTCGAACCTTGTATTGAGGTTCGACTCGTGTGCGCATGCGCGACAGGCTGGCCAGTTGGCTTCGGATTGGATGGTAATGGCTAAGAGATAAATTAAGTGCAGCGCTGATCGGCTATTTCAGTCAATACAGTACTAAAATTTAAGTTATTAAAGGGACACTGACACCCACCAAAATTTATTTTTAATTTTTTGCCAGGCGCTTCATTATGGTGACGGAGGACTACCCAATTAATATTTTGCAACAGAGTAGCGTATTTTTTTAGTAAAGCCAAAAGACGCAACTGCTCGAAACCGAAACCGAAACCCGACGGAGGTCGGAGAAGTGGAGAGAAGAGAGCGAGTGGCGGAAATCACGTGGCTACACCCGACTGTGTGTGTGTGTGTTTTTTTTTTTTTTTCTCCTTCCCGGTAGCAGACGACATGCGGCGTACGGGAACTGTTCGCCGTGGGATTTTTTGCAGTTATGTATGTTCCGCTCGTTGTTCTGTACTCCAAGATGAGTTGTTTTGTATATTGAGGAGTTGGAGATGAGTAGTGAGTGCCCGTGGTGAATTTTGATCGGCTCCGAAAAGAATACACCCAAGATGTTGCGTGAAGAACTGGCTCACATGTCCTGCGTCCGAAACAGAAGTGGCATTTGTAGAGTTGCAATCGCGGTGCATAAGCGGTGCGCTACTACTGCGTGTAGAATGAACGAGGGGCAGCCATTTCCATTCCCTGGATTTATTCCTCCTCTTTCTCCTTTTCCTCGCTGCTATATGTGTTGCACGCGCACACATAAAATCCACATCACTACATCACTTCCCCCCAAGAAGCAGACAAATGACCAGAACGAAAGGCCCATTAAGAGCAGACGTAGTCCTTGAGTCGTGCAGGAGGGCACCTGGTACGGATCGGTCGCGATGTTCCTGGTGGATCAGGGGCAGGGGCTTCAACAGATCGGTCTCTTTCGTCCTCCCCCCGAACGAGGCGTTGCTCGGTTTCTCGATCAGTCGGGTCTGGAAGCGTTCCCCTGCAGCCATCTTGAGAGAGGTGGACATTGAACCACGCGTTGTCCGAGTCACAGTCACCTTCGGATCCTTTGCTCGTGGTGGGGGGCATGGGTTTAAAAAAACTAGCGTTTCTTGTTATTATGCCGTGATCCCGCCGTGCCGTAATTTGCGTCCCCTTGACATCGATGACCTGGTATGGCTTGGGATCATAGGCAGCTGGGGTCAGCTTGTTTCTTTGGTTTTGTTTGGAGAGAACTCGGTCTCCCACAGTGAGGTTGTGAGGCCGGGCGTGCCTACGTTTGTCAGCGTATATCTTGTGTTTTGTGCGATCTTGGAGATCTGTGTCTTGCCACTTCTGAGGTGGGTTGTCATTGGAGCAGCTTGGGAGAAGATATCCCATGGACCTGCCGAAAAGCACATTAAAAGGTGGGGTTCCAGTTGCTGAATGGGGTGTTGCCCTGTAGGCCATCAAGAATTCGCCCAGCTTGGAGGTCCAGCTATTGTTTTCCAGTGTTGTCGCTTGTATGAACCGTTTCAATGTTCGCATGAATCTCTCCACTTCCCCATTCGCTTGCGGCCAGTGCGGTGTAATACGCTGATGGTGGAATCCTAGCGTGTGGGCGAATTGCTTGAAGTCGTGGCTCTGGAACGGGGCTCCGTTGTCCGTTTTGATCACCTTTGGAATTCCGAAGATGCTGAAGATCTTGGTGATGCTATTGATGACGGATTGGCTGGTGAGCGATGACAATATCTTTACGACAGGATAGCGGGACGTGTCATCCATAAGGACCATCAGGTATTTGCCGTTTGGAAATGGACCGGCGAAGTCAAGTGAGAGGGCTTCCCAAGGCCGACTAGGCTTTTCTGGAATGGCGATGGGATCGGCATGTCGGTACTGAATGGTCGCTTGGCACGGCATACAGGTTTTCAGAGCTGTTTGCACTTTAGTATCGAGATGAGGAAACCAGACCTTCTGCTTCATGAGCTTGGTTGTCTTGGTTATCCCTTGGTGCCCCACATGTGCAAGAGATATGGCTCGTTGCTGGAGAGCGGCGGGTAGAGCGAGACGAGTACCTTTCAGCAGCAGGTCATTGTCTGCCACAGAGAGCTCGTGTTGTATTGACACAAAGTCCCTGAGAGCTGGGTTGCGCCATCTGGCAGGGCTCTTGAGGGCAGCGATCACTTCCTGTAGATGTTGGTCACTAGCCGTGGCCTCAACTACTTCTGCGCTAGTCATAGCTTTTGGAAGATGGCATTGAGCAATAAGGTTGACATACGCATCAGTAGCATGAGCCAGGTTGGCATCAGCGGGAAGATTTGGCAAGGGATGGCGAGACAAGTAGTCCGAAGGGTTGCTGCTTCCACGCGTATGTTCCACTCTGAAGTTATATTGCTGAATTCTCAGAGCGAGACGCTCAAGGCGTGCCGAGGGAGAGGCTCTTGGATTGGTAAGGATTGACACGAGTGGTTTGTGGTCTGTGTGGAGAAGAAATGTGTTGCCATATAGGTACAGGTGAAAATGCTCAACTCCCCATACCACAGCAAGTAGTTCACGTTCAATTTGGGAGTATCGTGATTCCGTGGGGGTCAAAGCACGGCTAGCGTACGCGACAGTTTTAATGATATTGTCTGTCTTCTGTGCTAATATGGCACCGAGTCCAACAGGGGATGCGTCAACTGTAAGAATGATCTCCTTTGTGCCATCGAAAAATGCGAGATTATGTACTTCAGAGAGTTTTCCCTTCAAGTTGTCCAGGGAAGCCTGCTCTGTTGGTCCCCAGACCCACTTGGCAGTTTTCTTGGTGAGGAGCCGAAGGGGGTGTGTAAGGTCCGCGAGATTAGGAAGGAAGCGTCCGCTGTAGTTTACAGTGCCAAGCAGACTTCGAACCTCATGCGCGTTAGTGGGAGCTTCAATTTCCCTAAATGCTGCAATCTTTTGGGGATCCGCAGTAATGCCAGAAGCGGAGAAGATGTGTCCAAAGAAGCACAGGCTCGTCTGTGCGAAGAGGCATTTCTTTGGGTTAACTGTGAGGCCCCATTCTTTCAACCTTACAAGTGTGGCCTCCACGGCCTCGTCGTGTTCTTGTTTTGTTTTACCAAACACTAGTATGTCGCCACTGATGTTGAGGACGTGAGGTATTCCATTAAGGACTTGGCGAATAGTTTCCTGAAAGACTTCGGCGGCCGCGTTAATGCCAAACATTAGGCGCTTGTATCGATAGAGCTTGGTGTGTGTCGCAAATGTCGCTATTATTCTTGATTCTTCGTCAAGTTCTAGTTGATGGTATCCATCCTTTAGGTCAAGTTTTGTAAATTACGTTGACCCATTCAGTGCGATGACCAAGTCGTCGAAGGTAGGGCAGACATGCCTCTCACGAAGGATGGCTTTGTTTGCGCATCTCATGTCGATGCATAATCGAATCTCGTCTGGGTTTTGCGGTTTTGGCACGATTACAACTGGAGAAACCCACGGGGTGGGTCCTGTTGCTTCTTCAATGATGTCCAAGGATAGAAGCTGGCTGATTTTTTCTTCCACTTTGCTTCGCAGCGCAAAGGGTATTCTTCGGTGAGGTTGAGAGACTGGAACGACTCCCCTGTCAACGTGAAGATGTACTTGGATGTTTTTTAGTTTGCCAATACCGGCACATAGCTCAGGAAAGGCCTTGAGTGGTGTCCCAAAGGAGCTCGACGTGGCTTCAGCGCTCGGGCTCAGAGGTGCTGCTTGCTGGGACGAATCCACGGCGTACGTGATTTTGATGAGGCCCAGTCTGTTCGCAGCAGCGAAGCTTAACAATGACCTCATTGAACCCTCCATCACGAAAATGTCTTCTCTTATGCTGATGTCCTTGTATGTCAGCGTGGCGCTTAATTTGCCAAGGATGGGTAGAGGCGTGCTTGACCCATATGCGTAAATCCGAACTCCTGCTTGTTGCAGCTCAGCAGGTTTTCTTAGAGTTTCTAAGGTGTGAGTCCCGATGACTGACACTGAAGCACCTGTGTCGATTAGAAAGTGCACGAGGGTGTTGTTGATATCTACACAAGCTTGTGGAAGGCTACGGTTAGATATCTCCGAAACGGTTCCAATGGCGTAGATGTTCTCGTCAGAGTCAGAGTCACGTGACAGATGAAGTATGGGCTTGTGGGCTGACTGACAGACTTTTCTGAAATGGCCTTTTCTGCCACAAGCTCTGCAGGAGGACGACTTGGCAGGACAGTTTGCTTGTCCTCCCTCATGGGGCCAACTGCCACCACAGTGGAAGCACTGAGGAGATGAATCTTGATAGTGTTGTGCTCGAAGTTTTGGCTTCCGCCGAGGTGATGAAGTGCTTCTTGGTGTATAGCCTGCACGGTCTTGGCGAGATTCTTTATCGAGATTGTGGACAGCGGCATTAGTTGATGTCTCCATTGCTGTTGTTGAGCGTTCGACATCTTCGAAGAGCCGAGCTTGTTTCAGAAGGGCTGTAAGGTCGAGGTCCTGCCTCAAAGCTGTCCGTCTCAGACGCGATGATGTTGTCGCAAATATGATTTGGTTCTTGATTTCGAAATCGGGGTTAGCAAATCCGCAATTCCGAGCAAGAAGCCGAAGTCGGATTGAAAATTGACTGATGGACTCGCCATCGAGTTGCTTCGCCTGCCGAAATTGAAAGATTTCAAACGTACTGTTCATGTGTGGGTTGAAGTAGGCGTCGAGCTTGTCTTTGAGATCCTTATACGTGCTCACGGTTGTAGTGGTGCCTGATGAGGAATCAGCCACGACAGTCGCTGGCGTTTGGCCGGATGTTAAGTTACTCGGCAAGTCAGGGAGAGTCTCGGAGATTTCGTGAATTCGCTCCCCCGCATAGTGAAGTAGAAGGGCGCGTTTGCGTGCGTCATCTTTCACGTCAAAAGCAATGATAAAGTTTTCGAATCTGGTTACCCACCGTCGCCATTCGGAGCCGATGTTAGCGGCGTCGGTGGCGTCCAAGTCGAACCTGAGCAGAGGAGCCGGGATCAACGCCATTGTTGGTGGGAATGTAGGACTATAGCTTCGGAGCCAACACAGTTTGGTAGATCACTGGCTGGCTGTGAGTTCGTGCAAGGGAGTTACCTGTCAGAACTGTAGCCGGAGACAGTCTGAAGCATCCTCGTCGCCATTGTAGAGTTGCAATCGCGGTGCATAAGCGGTGTGCTACTACTGCGTGTAGAATGAACGAGGGGCAGCCATTTCCATTCCCTGGATTTATTCCTCCTCTTTCTCCTTTTCCCCGCTGCTATATGTGTTGCACGCGCACACATAAAATCCACATCACTACATCATTGTGCGACAGAGTTTCCGAAAAATCAACGGGATCGGGACCAATGGCTGGCTGCAATTCCTGTAGACCATTTACGGGCACCTCGGAAAGCGGACGCTACCTGATTTATATGCTCCTTGCATTTTGTGGAAAGTGATTACATTGAGTTCGCAGGTGTCAAAAAGGAAATCCCATACCATTTAATTCAGCGACGTGTCGTCCACAAGATTTGTTTCTTATTTTTTTGTGTGTTGTTTCTTCAGTGATAATTGTAAAAAAAGAAAAGAAATGTAGACATCGAAAAACATATGAAAAAAATAAAAAAAAGTTTAGGGGGGATCGAACCCGATCCTACGTCTTTCCCACTAAGCTACTGGGGCATATCGAAACTAGGGGATCTCTTTCCTCAGTAATAATTCAGCCGATAAACTGTAAGTTGGAAAGTTTGCTACCGATTTTCCTTTAGCAAAAACACTCCCAGGTCGAAGTCGGGATGCACCACGCATTGGCGACATACTCACCTTGTAAAGAAATCGTACGCGTGCATATTCAACTCGAAGTAGACACGTCCTGCTTGACGTTTGCGCGAGCGATGTCTTCAGCCACGAGAAGGGAGCGACGGCTCGGCGACGTCTTCGTGCAAATCGGCTTGGTGGTCGGGCGTGTCGTACGGGATGAATACCAATTCCTTTGATCAGTCCCAAATTTCTCTTTTAAAGGTAGACAGAATTCGCCAGTACCGCGAACGACAGTCTTGAAATAGAGGTCCCACGCCCGTCGTCCGCTGCCATCGCCGTCCCTGCGAGTCCCACGATACGCGAAACGACGCACGCACAGAATGCTTCCGGTTGTCTGTGAAACTTTTTTTTTTAATCAACGTATTTGCAGCTTTTTAGAAGCCACAAAAAATGGGTTTCATATTTTTTTCTATTTTTAATATTGACCCACGACTTTGATTAAATTTGGTGGTCGCATCGATACCTTAGAAAACGGCCCGTGACCGCGGAAAAGAGAGTGAGCGAGACTCGAACCGGCCAGTTCTTGATCGGCGGTTTTCGGGCGGAAAGAAACCGAATTTCGAGCTCTCATATGTCACGTACAACTAAAAACCTCGGCGAGCATAAATACCCTGTCAGTGTCCCTTCAACTTCTTCAGTGAATAGAATTAGTTTCTTTTAATTGCAGGTGTTCACAGAATAAAATAACCCTTTGCATAAAAAAAATAATTCTCCAAACCTAGACATGCTTGTATCAAGGTCTGGCCACACTGTCCACAAAGTACCCTATTGAAAACTCCATCAAGGTACGTAATTTGGGACACTGACTGCCAGTCAGCAGCCTTGGTGGAACGTGATGGACCATCAGACGTCATCTGATGGTCCATCAGATGACGTCTGACTGCCACTGCCAAGGGAATTTCATCAACAAGGGCAGCATTTATATAAAAGTAAAGCTATACGCACTCATAAATATCGCCAAATGCCTCGATAAAACAAAATGTTCGAAAAAAAAAATGCAGGACAAGCGCGCATCGAACCCGCGACCACTTGCTCCCATATCGGGCACCCTAACCGTTATGCTATGCCACCTTTTTTTTTTTTTTTTTTCCCTTAAAAACACATTTATTTACATATTATTTACAGATGATTTCCACTCGCAGGTGGTTTGCACAACAGTTGAACAGATAGACTTACAAAGCAGAACGAACTTGACCGTCACTGGCCCGAGCAAAACAGAGGAAAGATACGTTATATGGGCATGGGCATGACGTATTTACAACACAACAGGGCGCCCCTGCGCAGCGCGCCCCTCACTCAGCTTCCCCGCACTGGCTCTCGCGAGGTAGCCGCCAAACCCCACCACGCTGAGGCCGGTGCCTACGGCGGATACCCCCGGCCTCCAGCTGTCTTTCCACGCACCGCCACTCGTCGGTCGCTGTGCTTGTCCCCCTGTCAATCAGTGATATCACCCAGTCCAGCTTGGCCACGAAGTAGTCCCAGGTTGGGCGTGCGTCTATGTGGCATTGCACCATCGCAGTGCGCGATTGCCAGATGGCGTGCAGTCCTAGTAGCACCAACACCAACACCCTCACCATTGCTACATAGGTCACCTCTGCCGTCTCCCTGCCGCCTAGAGCCAGATACTTGAGGTTAACCCACTCTACGTCGAAAGCTGTTCTTAGGTTGAAAATCGTCCTCATCTTGTCCCAGAACAGGTAGGCGTTCGAGCACTCGACGAGGACGTGTTGGATGGTCTCGGTGGCACCGCAGAGGTCGCAGTTGAGCGACCAGGGCACAAAAATCCCCCTCCGGTGCAGCCATGTTTTGACTGGAAGCACCTCCAGATGCATGCGCACAAAAAAGTCCTTGCTGGCCGCAGAGACAGGGAGACGGCGCACGAGCTTGAAAGGTCCTGCTGTGCCGTCGGGTACTGACGGCGGCCTATACAAAGGCGATGGAAAGGTCACAGAAATTGTGTCCCAGTAGAGTTTTCTTTTGCCGACGGTCGCCAAATAGTCCCAGGAGAACCGAGCCAGGAAGAACTCGATGGAGGCCGCTATTTCGCTGTAAAAGCGCAATGCGGCTGCCTTCGCTGTGCGGCCACTGGTGGTCACCATCCATCTTCCCAGGTGAGGGAAGCCGAGGTGGTGTAGCGCACTCAGGAGAACGGGGTCCTTTGCGTCCCGGAAGAGGAGAAAACGCTGTACATGTAGCTTGAGCACGATGTTTACCAGGCCAAGACCTCCGCCCTCCTGGTGTAGGAAGAGGTTCTCCCGCCGTGTCCGTTCCATGGATGACTTCCAGACAAAGACGGCCCAGCTTCTGTGTATCCTCTTGGCCGTCACTCCAGGGCAGCATACGGCCTGTGCCCTGTAGAGAACGGCTGGGTATATGACAGCGTTGCATACGTAGGCACGGTTGAAAAAGGAGAGATGTCTGCACTGCCAGGGTGAGAGCTTGGATGCTACCGAGTTGGCAGCCTTTTTCCATACTGTGGAGGAACCCTCAAGGTAGGCCCTACCGGACGCAGGATTTTGCTGAAGCACTCGAGGGAACCGTCGGCATGAAGCACGTGGTTGGGCTGGGAGCTTTTCAGTTCAACCACGTGTGGATATGCACGCTGGACTCCGCTGATGCAAAGGAAGGCCTCGTGGCCCTGAAAGAAGTCACTGTGAAAGGAAAAAAGTGCGTGGTCATTGACCCCAATGTCAAGGAGGCCGTCGTCCGGGTCAACTGGCTACCGACGTACGTGACCGATGGAGAAGTGTGCGCAGCATTCGCGGAATATGGAAACGTAACACGAATCACCAGGGAGAAGTGGAAGTCCCCAAGTGGAACTTACGAAGTCGAAACCTCGGCAAGGGCAGTGACAATCACCATGAAGGAAGGAACTGCAAAGGATGAGCTACCACACCAGGGAAAAGTGGCCGGGTACCCCGTTCTAATATCTGTCCCAGGCCGACCTCCGATGTGCCTCCGCTGCAGCAAGCTGGGGCATATGCGCAAACAATGCCGGGCGCCTTGGTGCCGCCATTGCCGAGGTTATGGTCACCTGGAGTCTGAATGTGTGCCCACCAACGCCGCCAAAACCAGGCGACATGCGGACACGCTTCAAAACAGCGACCTTCTGGACGACGGTGAGGTGGGTGAAAGCGAACCTGCCGCCAACTCGATGGAGGCGGTAACACCGGCCGAGGGGGGTAACGAGGAGGAGGCAGGACCCGAGGGAAAGGACAAGGTGACGGACGTTGCGTCCACCTCCAAGAACGCAACTTCGCTGCCGCAGGTTCCAGCAAAGGTAGACAACCCTAAAGCGTCAAACACCGTGAAACAAGGGAAACGCGCAAGGGGCTCTAACGACTCCAACAACGAAAGCGCGTCGGAGAGGCAAGCATCGCCGAGCGACATGCCAGCGGACGCAGCCGCTCCGGTGCGGTCTTCTCAGACGAGCGAGGAGGAAGTCGCCAAGGGCACCACCAAGGTCACGCGCCACAAATCGCGTACTAGAAAGAACGAGCAGGCGGCCATCCCAGCTCTGCGCCCCCGGGCAGTGAATGTGTAATCCCTGGACTACCCGCCGCTGCACGGGAAGGATTAGCCCCCTTCTCGGTCGGTGAGAATAATTTTCCCTTCCCCTTGGGCGGCCTCGCCGTCGTTCCCCTCTTCCAGACTTGTACCGTACGCATTACAAGTAATCAAATTACTTGTAATCGATTACTTTTTAGAGTAATTTTGTAATCAGTTGATTACATTTATTAGACAGTAATCACAAGAGTAATCTGATTACTTTTTAAAGTAATAAAATTACTTGTAACCATTACAATTTGTCCACGGGACCCCCCTCCCCCCCCCCCACCCACCCGGCACACGCCTTTTTTTTAATGAAATGACAAAAATAAAATTTGCTTCTTTTTTTTCGAAGGGAAAAAAGAAAGATTTTTGCGGAGCTGTAGGAAACGAGGTTAATCTCTTTCTATGTACAGTTTCTGTAAAATGTCCGTTTTCTTTTGTTGTTTTTTTGAGCTGGGACTGGGAGTGGGAAGCAGAATGTAGCTATGTGAGTCCTTCGTTCAAACTAGCCCCCTTACGCACACACACAGAGAAATAGAAAAATAAAAATATCCTGCTTAGGGTACCTACGCGCAGCCCGTAGGGGTACCAGAACCGAAGAATGCCTAAAGCGGATGCAAAATATAACAAAGGCAGTTCAAATATTTCCCCATTTCCCCTACGTGGTTTTTGTGACAAGCAATGTTTCGAGTTGAGAAGTGGTCGGGGCGATCTCTTCCGCTAATGGATACTACACATGATCCGTTTCAAATCCTGGAGCTGCTGTTCTTTTGTATAACATGCGAGCTCATCCACATGTAAATAATAAAATGAGCGACGCAAACTTTGAGCGACAACCCTTGGTCAAGCTTAACAAGATCTAGAACCCCCTCTGCTTCCCCCCCCCCCCCCCCCCCCATACACACACACTGGCGAACGCCCATATCATTAAACGTCTTCAAACGAATTCTATGCTTGTGTCCGCATTGTGAAGGTGCAACGACCACGAAGAGGCAGCCAGTTTTTCTTCTTCAATACTTGTGCAAATGTGAAATATAGGTTGGAAGTAGTACATTGTTATGAGCGCTAAAGATGTGTCTTTACACAATAAAGTAATCTGAAAAGTAACGATTACTTCTTTAAGTAATGTCCAATTACTTTTGCCGTCGAGTAATCAAGTAATCTAATCGAATACTTTTTAGCCAAGAGTAATAGTAATTGTAATCGATTACTTTTTTTTAGTAACGTGTACAAGACTGCGCCTCTTCACGGTCTTTTCTTCCTTTTTTCTCCCTTCCGCTTCTCTTATCATCGCTTATCTCTTGGTCCCCTATAGTCGGTTACAGGTTAAGAAGGTAGCGGCAAATGCCCCTCAAAGGGAATCAGATATCCCTCCGCCACCTCCGCATCCAATAGCGTCCCACCGTTTCCGTGACGTCGCGGCCAACGCGCGAGGAGGTTCTTGCCTTTCTGTACATATCTGCTTTATCTTTCGTCTTTGACTTAGCATTGTGGAAGCCACGAGAGGGAGATTAGAGTTCTCCCCCACCGACGGAAACAAATACGACTTTCGGGGATTAGCTTCCCCCCCCGATGGATACAAAGGCTGCTTTCAGGGGCTCGGTTCCCTCCCCGATGAATACAAAGGTCGCTTTCTTAAAAAGTGGGATCGGAGACAAGTTGGAATCCATTGAAGCGGAACAAGGAGCGTTTCCAGCGAACTCTTCTTTCGACTGCGGAGAAATTTGAAACGGGCGCATCACGCTTGTGGGAGGAGCTTCTCCTACCTTCTTGACTTGTAACCGACTATAGACGTCTCTATAACTAAATAAGCCAACCTAATGAACAACATTAAAATAGCCACTTTCAACTGTGTAGGCGTAACAGCACGAAAGAGGAAGCGGTTTTTAATGGATCTTCTGAACGAAGAGCACGCAGACATAATCCTTTTACAAGAGACGAAAATCTGCTCGGCAGAGAAGGCAAAGAGTTTCGTCCAATTCTTCGGGCACATCTTTTGGTGTGTACACACGCTAACCTCGGACCTGAACCGCGCCGGAGGCACCGCCGTCCTAATCAGGAAAAGTACCGGCGTCCGGATTGCTCATCCTGAACTCTGCGCCGATGGACGTTTCGCGCTGGTTGACGTCTTGATCGGGAATGAACTAACGCGGCTAATATCCGTGTATGCTCCTAGCAACCCATCAGAGCGAAAGGATTTTTTCATTGGACTCCGTACACAGCTCGAGACCCCCGCGACGCTCGTCGTCGGGGGAGACTTCAACTGTGTGCTGAATGGCCGCGACCGAGTGCGCGGATCAACGGTCCCCAGAATCGATGTGGGCGCCAATACGCTTCGCGACGCTGTGCGCGACTTCGATCTTGTGGACGTGACTCAGGTGCTCGACAGTTTCTCTCCGCGCTTTACCAGATGGCAGGGTGCATCCCAGGCCAGGCTGGACAGAGTATATGTATCAAGTGAGCTATCCGACGGGGTTCAATCCTATGACGCGAAAATCGTGCCCTTCTCGGACCACGGCTTCGTCGCCACAGTTCTACGAGCAGGCGCGCCGGTGGCCGAGCGAGCGCGACGCAACACAACATGGAAGATGAACGCCAGCGTCCTGGAGAGCGAGGAGTTCGTCGGGAAAACGAGGTGTGCTCTGGAGAGGCTGGTCGAGAGCGGCGTAGATGCGGTCACCTGGGAGAGTTTTAAGGCAAGTCTCCGGGAGTCGGCCTGCGCGTTTGGCCGTCGCAGGGCTGCTGAGGCACGTGAGACTCGAATCCACCTGGCCAAGACCCTGCGGATGCTTCTAGAGGAGGAGGAGCAAAACCCTGGAACGTTTGCGGACGACATAAAGAACTGCAAAGAACAGCTGCTCGGTATACTCGAAGAGCGCTACAGGGGAGCTCAAGTCAGGAGCAGAGTGCAGGCTCTTGAGGGGGAAATACAGCCTTGCAAGATCTTCCGCACACATGAGAGACAGAGGGTGAGAGAAAACACCTTAAGGGAAGTGCGTGGCGAGAGGGGCGTAGCAACATCGCAGCAAGAAATTGCGGGCGCGTTTGAGGAGGCTTTCGGGAGGTTGTTTCAGGAGGAAAACCTGGACGAGACCGCCTTCGAGTCAATTTTACATGAGTCGCCGACCGTGCCCGAAGAAGCAAGTGACCTTATGAACTGTCCAATTCGACTGTCAGAAGTCAAGCAAGCTATAAAAAGACTGTCACGCAACAAGGCGCCCGGCCCGGACGGCATTGGAGCAGAGTTTTATAAGATCTTCTCGGATGCGCTCTGCCCAATCCTGGTTCAGGTGTTCGAGGACATAAAGAAACGCAAGCTGCTCCCCCCGTCCATGAGGGAAAGTTTTACTGTACTGATACCGAAGAAGTCAAAGACAAGTCCTGTAGCTGAGGTCACTGACTTCCGCCCGATCAGCCTACTTTGCTGTGACTACAAGATTCTAGCCAAGATACTGGCAAGACGACTCGACACTGGGCTTAGATCCGTCATAGGGCCCCATCAGAGCTACGGGATCCGTGGCCGATCGATAGCGCGGAACCTGCACGCCATGCGCTCCGTCTGCGAGGCGACCGCTGTGGGTCACGAGCCTCTCGCTGTGATTCAGCTGGACCTGCGTCAAGCGTTTGACAGGGTGTCTCATAAATTTCTCCATGCAGCGCTCAAACACTTCGGTGTGGGGGAGGAGCTGCGGGGGTGGATAGCCCTCTGCTACCGCGACATCAGCACACGCCTACTCATCAACGGAGACAGGGGAGCGCCCATCCGCATAGGGAGGTCGGTCCGTCAGGGATGCCCCCTTTCGCCAATTCTCTTCGCGCTGCAGCTTGAGCCACTATGTCGCGCGATCAATGAAGACCAAACTATCACGGGACTACAACTAGGAAACGAGAATGTCCGCGTTTTAGCCTTTGCGGATGACGTATCCTTCGTTTGCTCTTCCAAGAGACAGGTGGAGACCATCTTGCGGCATGTGGAGAATTATGCTATGCCACCGCTTTGGAAACTCTATTTGACTATTCGTTTTATACGAGATGCTTCGGCTGCAAATGCAGTTAAGCCGTCTGCATGTTATGCAAAGCACTCGTACATCACTCGCCGTACTTCAGTTCTACTCACCTGCCATGTAGAGTACTTTCGCGTCGTAGAACGATCCTTTTGTTCGCGCGTCACCGGCCCCGTAGACCTGGTACACCTTGTCGTCTTCAACTGCACCGCTAAAGTCCCTTACATCGTCGGAACTCACAACAGGCTGGGTCTTGTCGAGTAGAAATTCTACTAAAACATAAGACAGTGTAGAGCCCGGGGCCCGGGCAGGATCGACACGTTGGAGCAAGCGGGCAAACAAAACGAGTCGAGAGCGATCGTTCATGAAAGCTCGGCGAAGCCTCTATGGGCGCTTCCATAGCGCTTCGGCGGGCTTCTGATCAAGGTTGTCGGTCGGTTGCGTGTCATATCTCTAACGTCAGCGGTTTTATGGGCTCACGTCCCGAAATCGTTTTCTCGTGCATAGATTACTTTTCGTATTCATAGATTTGACGAAATAGTGGTATCCGAACGAACTTTACGTCCTTTGACCGTACGTCTGTCTGCACGTCAAAGCTTTTTGACGTACAGTCAGAGACAATCGATGTACAGTCAGAATCACCACCAAGACATCCTGATGGCATTTCGCGATTTCGCGGCGGCCGACTGCCACCAGGAAACCATCAGAAAGCCGACAAGCGGAGTCTGACTGGAGTTTGACTGTCGGTCAGAGTACTTGTTCGCCAATCAGACATGCTTGAAGTACAGTCAGGCACAGTCAGCGGTCCACTAGAAAACATTGACTGCCAAACAGGGTTACATTGATGGATTTTTCCTTCGAGTAGACCTGTGCGCCGGTCAGAAATCGCCGGCGGCGGCGCGCCCGTGTTTGTACCTCCGGCGGCGGCGTGTTGACGGCGCGGGGATCAACGGATCGGCGGCGGCGTGGCGCGGAAGAGGGAGGGGAGGGGGGGGGGGGGTGTAAATTAGAGAGTGAGGGGGAGAGAAAGGGAGAAAGGAGTTGCAAATACCATAAAAAGGAACACACTTTTTTATTTTATTTTGGGGAGGAAGTGGCCGAGTGGGCTAACGCGTCTCAGCTCGGAGCGTGGAGCGAAAGCTTGCGCTGGGAACCTCCTGGGCTCGATCCCCGCCGCCCCCGCCCGTTTCGATCTGGATGAGTTTCGTACCGGCACGCGTTCGTGTGATCACTACTGCGTGATGCACGTTAAAAATCCCAGGTTAGCGGTTGTACCGCACTGGCTAAATTTCTCATCAACAGCAAAGAGACCGATTACCCGTTGAGGCGCATCTCCATCAAGGCTGTATAAACATAAAGAGCAAGCCAATTTTTTTTATTTATTTTTTTTTTTCAGGAGAGGTCACACTGTCGCTGTGAAGAGTGCGTCCGTTAGAAGAATCAGGTACTTCGGCGTCTTGTTTATTCTCGTTTGTAATGGTGAATTCGGGTGGTCGCCTCTCTGCTCTGACCTCGATTCAGCAGAGCGTCCCCCCTCGCCGCCAGATCTACTCGGGATCCTTTTCAGCCGATCACAACTGCTGGCTTCAAAGCGCTCCGACATTCTCAGACCAGTCACGGTATTAAAATTTCTTGACATGGGTAATACATTAAAAATAACACAATCTTACAGCGTACAGTGGAAGATTGAGCAAGATTTACGCTTGCAACGTGATGAAATAACGGTTTTTACGTAAATTGTTTTACGCATAGACATGTAAGAAAAGAAAACAGTATGCGAATTGATTTTTGCAGAACGGAAGGAAAGCCAACGCTTTGAAACAGTTGTCAACTCATCGCGTTTTCGACAGTGAACGCGCTGCGATAGCGGTCATGCGTACGACTGAGCACGCGAATATAAAATGGTTAACAAACCGCATTTTTCTCACGGCGAAATATCGTGCAAGCATCGCAATGTGACACAAATTACGGTGCATTATATTCGGCTCTCCCTTTATTTTACAACACAAACCTTTGAACGCACTTTTACCAGACCTCAAAAATTTCTTGAAGCGACTACAAAATCCTGTAAAACCGCGGCGAGCTCTACGAGCTGTTTCATCGTCGGTTAGGCTTAGCGGATTCACCGCCGTGAGATGAACGATCTTCTGAAAGCACTGGGAACACTTCACACGTCGGCTTTTCCTGTTACGGTCGCAAACGGATGTCGTCCCGTCCATTGTAATCCTCGCACCGTCGAACGCACAAGCACTTTGTAGAACCACACATCAATCACCGTCATGCCGGACCCCGCACACCATCACAAACCACTGCCGGCCATCGTCAACAGAACCACGTGATCACCGTCCAGCTGCCACGTGACGCCTGCGCCGCTCCGCACTCCGACGGCTACAGACGGAGAGCCAGAGAGCGCTCTAAAGGGGAGAGGCGCCCTCGGAATGAACCACCCGATCGGGCCACAGCACTCTCAACCACCCGATTTCGCGCGCTCTGGAAAGAGCGCTCGAGAGCGCGCAGAAAGAACCACGCGAATTCGCCATAAGAGAATAGGGAGTTTTCGTAGACCGCGCTGCCCCCTCCGCTAAGCGTTCCGCAACGAAGAAGTTGCTATTGCGCCTGCGCGCCGATAGCCTTGACTGTGGAGTTCCCGCTATCGTAGCGGGTTGCGGAGGGCCTTGCGGGACGGCGAAAACGATCTACGAAAACTTCCTAATATATGTCGCCTGCTGGCAGCAGCGCCGCAAAATCCTCCGGAAGACGAGGACCGACGGCAACAGGTATTTTATCACCGCGTTCCGCCTCACCACGCGCTTGTCACACGCCCCGTGCCTAACAAGTCGACAGAGCACGTCCTTCGATTTATAGAACTCGTACTCTCATTCGATACGCCGCAAGCCGCCATCACCGACAACGACAGGGTCCTGACCTCTCGTTCGGCTTCGCGTTACTTCGCCGACAGGCACATTCAGAGCATCCCTAACAGTACTTTACGCTCCCGAAGCTAACGGCTTTGTCGAACGCGCCAAAGGAAAAATCCTTCCATGTCTGCGCGAAAGAACGTCAACGGCGACATCGACCATTGGAGCGATTATCTCCAGGCAACCAGCTTTCAAGTGAACCAGCAGCCGTACGCCGGACTCCAGGCATCAGCGTTCGAACTCCTGTTCAACTTTGTCCCACGTCGACCAATGGAATTTTCCCCGCTTCCCGACGAGGTCGGCGACGTCCGCGCGAACTGAGACGCTGCAAACGCGAACCTCGCTTACCTTCACGGCATGAAGCGTTCCTACGATGCAAAACATCGACCAGCTCCATTCAGGGACAGGGTATGGTACACGAACTGCGTTCCTTCTTTGAAACTTGGCCTGCTTTTCCACGGGCTTTTCATCACCAACGTGAACAATCAAACCTACACCATTTCCGGGCTTACCCCGCAAGGCACACCGGATTGCCGCCAAGCTGCCGCACGATAGATATTTTTTTTTTTTTTTACGAGAAACCTGCAGCGATTGACGTCGATTTCAATCAACTCGCCTTGCACCGCGGCAGATCTTCCGATTACAAGCGCATCACGCCGACGCCGCCCTCCACGATGGCTAGACGCATAACAGAGGATCATGACAACATTAACAAAATGTGCGAGGGTGCAAGGATTTTGAGCTCGGGAGTGTAAGCAAATACGCTGGCGGCAAAGACCCGTAAGGAGAGCCTCCCCGACTCGACCGGATGAGGGCTCGACTTCGACCCCCGATGCTGGATCCCGGCGTGGAAACGAGAAAGGAGGACCCCTAGAAACACGATGTGACAGGAACAAGCCAGGCGTGTGGATCAAAATAAAATTCGTTTGAAAGAAGCCTGAAAACGGACGCGAATATAGCTCTTTTGTATCAAATTATTTCACAAAGTTTTCATTAAATCGTTTTGCGGTCTACAAAACCGTTCATTCCGTTATAACACTTTAAAAACACAGGCGAGCTGGTGAAGAACTAATTTCCACCTTTATGTGGAGAATTAAGATATATGTAGCTGGATTCTACTATATATATGTTATCAAGACGTACACGTTCCAGCGCCAAAATCATCGCTTTTTTCTCCGACAACCAAATCTCGTAAGACTTTGCGTCGCGTATACGAACATCTTTGTTTCATGTATGTGCTCTCCCCCTCTGTAATGCCTTCGGGCCCTGAAGGTACTTTAATAAATAAATAAATAAACGCTCAAAACTTTCTTTTTCTCTTGAAAAAACTGGTATAGTTTCTTTGAACAAGGAACGCTCTTATATATACGTCAAGGCCCTCACTACCAAAAAAGTACTCTTTAAAAAAATGGGTATCACCATACAGTTTGACGCACAGCGCACAGACGGCCACACATTTTACAAGGGGCTTGATAACGGAGCGATATAACTGATTAAATAGCTAAAGTACGTACCAAAGACCACCGAAAAAAAACACTGATGTTTTGCAGCAGGGCCAAGGAAACTCCGATTATTATTATTTTTTTTTGTAGTCAATAAAACGTACATTAGCTATTTTAATAAGTTGTACCACACGGCTATCAAGCCTCTCGTGAAAGTTAGTACCGTCAGATCGACGATCGACGTCAGAAGTTTTGGGGTGTCTTATATGGGACAAAGGGTGTAAGAATACACCCTTTTTTTTTAGAGTGTTGGTCACTAAAAGCCGGACATTCAGGCAGATCCAAATGATTCATGGTTACACCAACCTGCCACCCAGACGACCCCGCTTGATGACTGACCAGCCATATATGCGATAACAGGCAACTCCATCAGAACCCTTACTAATTTGATACACGCGTGACGAGATGTCCCTACAGCGTGCAATTCCGTGTCGACAAAACGTGTGTCCGTGAAACGTGTGCCCATGAAATGTTGTCTGCGATACTTAATTCCACAAAACGAGTTTCGACGAAATGAGAGGGTCCCGTACACCACTCCTGCCTGAGAAGTTTCATCTGGGTTCTTATGTTTTTTTCTGGCGCCCCTGAAGACCACCAGAAAGGGGGTTGACCTTTCTCATTTGTGCTGAGCTTTGAAAACTAAATTTACACCGAACCTATTCGCCACTGATATAAAGTTATGAGAGATTCCATGGTACTAAGGCACAAACACAACATTCTTCACAACCGGTTCTTCCACAGGAGCCTGATTAAACCTTCAGCACCTTGAGCACAACTAAACATTTACATCATGGTGATGGCCCGCTTCCAAACGACGAATCTTTTGCAACTCAACTGCCTCACCAACCCAAAACATACGGGATTTTTCACAAGCGTTATCCATCGCAGACGCAATTACACCACTCTTAACTATTTTCAAAAGACAATTCTCAGCTGCCAACAGAGGCTTGGCTGATTCCTTGCCGTACATCCAGCACAGGCCCTTTACCGTGTGGAACCAGGGGCGGATGCAGGAATTTCCTGACCGGGGGGGGGGGGGGGGGGGGGGGGTCAGGTATTGGTCAGCGTACCATATGTTTACAAACCCCCTCTCCCTCGTTTAACGCCCTAAATTTTACACATGCAGAAATCTAGAGGGGGGTCAGGACATCCGGACCCCCCTTTAAAGGGACACTGACAGGGTATTTATGCTCGCTGAAGTTTTTAGTTGTACGTGACATATGAGAGCTCAACTACCTAGAACAGAATTTGCGGATCGAAATTCGGTTTCTTTCCGCCCGAAAACCGCCGATCAAGAACTGGCCGGTTCGAGTCTCGCTCACTCTCTTTTCCGCGGTCACGGGCCGTTTTCTAAGGTATCGATGCGACCACCAAATTTAATCGAAGTCGTGGGTCACTGAAGGCACACACTCAATATTAAAAATAGAAAAAAATATGAAACCCATTTTTTGTGGCTTCTAAAAAGCTGCAAATACGTTGATTGAAAAAAAAGTTCCACAGACAACCGGAAGCATTCTGTGCGTGCGTCGTTTCGCGTATCGTGGGACTGGCAGGGACGGCGATGGCAGCGGACGACGAACTGTCGTTCGCGGTACCCGCGAGTTTTGTCTGCCTTTAAAAGAGAAATTTGGGACTGATCAAAAGAATTGGTATTCATCCCGTACGACAAGCCCGACCACCAAGCCGATTTGCACGAAGACGTCGCCGAGCCGTCGCTCCCTTCTTGTGGCTGAAGACATCGCTCGCGCAAACGTCAAGCGCGACGTGTCTACTTCGAGTTGAATATGCACGCGTACGATTTCTTTACTAGGTGAGAATGTCGCCAATGCGTGGTGCATCCCGACTTCGACCCGGGAGGGCTTTTGCTACAGGGAAATCGGCAGCAAACTTTCCAACTTACAGTTTATGGGCTGAATTGTTACTAAGGAAAGAGATCCCCCAGTTTCGATGCGCCCCAGTAGCTCAGTGGGAAAGACGTCCACTTCACACGCAGTAGGCCCGGATTCAATCCCCCGTAAAACTTTTTTTTTTTTCCAAAATATTTTTTGATGTTTGAATTTCTTTTCTTTTTTTACAATTATTACTGAAGAAACCCAAAAAAAAAAAACAAGAAACAAATGTTGTGGACGACACGTAGCTGAATTAAATGGTATGGGATTTCCTTTTTGACACCCGAGATCTCAATGTAATCACTTTTCACAAAATGCAGGGAGGGAGCATATAAATCAGGTAGCGTCCGCTCTCCGAGGCGCCCGTAAATGGTCTACAGGAATTGCAGCCAGCCATTGGTCCCGATCCCGTTGATCTATCGGAAACTCTGTCGCACAATGCCACTTCTGTTTCGGACGCAGGACATGTGAGCCAGCTCTTCACGCAACATCTTGGGTGTATTCTTTTCGGAGCCGATCAAAATTCACCACGGGCACTCACTACTCATCTCCAACTCCTCAATGTACAAAACGACCCATCTTGGAGTACAGAACAACGAGCGGAACATACATAACTGCAAAAGAATCCCACGGCGAACAGTTCCCGTACGCCGCATGTCGTCTGCTACGGAAAAAAGGGGAAAAAAACAAAAACAAAAAAAAAAAAAAAAACACACGGTCGGGTGTAGCCACGTGACTTCCGCCACTCACTCTCTTCTCTCCACTTCTCCGACCTCCGTCGGGTTTCGGTTTCGGTTTCGAGCAGTTGCGTCTTTTGGCTTTATTAAAAAAATACGCTACTCTGTTGCAAAATATTAATTGGGTATTCCTCCGACACCATAATGAAGCGCCTGGCAAAAAATTACAAAAAATTTTTGGGAGGTGTCAGTGTCCCTTTAAATCCACCCCTGTGTGCAACAGTAGCTATATAAGTACTTAATTCGACTGTTGCGATGGCAGGGTTGTGCGGTCCAATCGACAAGGACCGCACAACCGTGTCAACGTGTACATAAGTCTAGTTTTCAAAAAAATTTCGGACAACACTGGAGCAATTCACGACCCGATACACACACCCTGTTTTTGAATAAAAAGAGAACCATCAAAGTCTACGGCAGTGGACTCTAAATGAAACTCCAGAATGCTGTAAAACTATCTGCATCATTCCCATTGGCAGACTGCAACTTCACTAGATTATCATCACACCACCTCCTGACCCTTATTAACAGCTCCGACTTATCCATGGAGTAACATAAGTCCTTGATGTCTACAGTTGTCACATCGCACCTTCTCCCATGATCCGGATTCAATATTTCAATCAATTGCTCAGAGTTTTTGATTGACAATGGGCTGTTGCTCCACTCCTGTCAGGAATTTCTAGATAAAAACTGACAACACCTCCTGCCAAGCTCAATTTTCGTTCACAACCATTTGAACAATTACACCAGGATGGGATTGTTACAGTTGTGCTCAAGGTGTAAGGAACGTACGTTTAATCCGGCTCCTGTGGAAAAAACCAGTTGTAAGGAATGTTGTGTGTGGCCTTACTACCTTGGGAATCTCTCATAACTTTATATCAGTGGCAGAGAGGTTCGGTGTAAATTTAGTTTTAGAGCGCAGCTCTTAGGGGCCCGTTCCCGGCTTGAGCGGCGTCGGCGTCGCCGTTGGCGTCGGCGTCGGCGTAACCAAGGTCACCCCAAGGTCACGCGACCCCCCAAGGTCATCCCAAGGTCACGTGGCCCCCAAGGTCACCCCAAGGTCACGTGACCCCCAGAGGTCACGTGACCTCTCCCCCAGGGTCACGTGACCCCCAAGGTCACGTGACACCCAAAGTCACGTGACCCCCGAGGTCACGTGACCCCCCCCCCCCCGAGGTCACGTGACCACCCCCCAGGGTCACGTGACCTCCCCGATGACGTCATCGTCACTGATGACGTCACCGGCATCCACATCGTCATCATCACTGATGACGTCATCAGTGACGTCACTGATGACCTCACCGGCATCGTCATCGTCATCATCACTGATGACGTCATGAGCTACGTCACTGATGACGTCACCGGCATCCGCATCGTCACCATCGCGGATTACGTCATCAGTGACGCCACTGATGACGTCATCGACATCCGCATCGTCATCGTCATCAGAGTCCGCATCGTCATCGTCACTGATGACGTCATCAGTGACGTCACTGATGACCTCAGCGGCATCCGCATCGTCATCGTCATCATCACTGATGACGTCATCAGTGACGTCACTGATGACGTCACCGGCATCCGCATCGTCATCGTCAACATCACGGATGACGTCATCAGTGACGTCACTGATGACATCATCGGCATCGTCACGTGACCCCCCAAGGTCACGTGACCCCCAAGGTCACGTGACCCCCCCAGGTCACTTCACCCCCAGTACCCTTCCCTCCTCCTCCTCAAGAGCTGCGCTCTAATTCGGTGTTACAGGGAGTTGTAAACGGCTTTCACTTTTTAAAGCTCAGCACAAATTAGAAAGGTTAACCTCCTTTTAGGGGTAGTCCTCAGGGGTGCCAAAAAAAAAAAACACGTGCAGAACACGTGCCGGAATTATTGATGGCGTCCGCCTCAATTATCTCTCTAACAGTCTTATCTTTGTGCCTAGCGAGAACAGTGGATGAAGCAAATAATGGTTTGCACCTGCAGTCATGCGTGGTTTCAAATGACTTTCCAGAAAAAGAGATAGTGTATTTGCGGTCCGCGGCGGGGCCACGGATTGGTTGCGATGTGGTGCGGTGACGTAGTGTGTATCTACGCTGAGGCGCTTGGATTAAATCAGTTGAAAGTAAACGCTCTGTGGTGTTCTTCCTCTATCTTTAAGCGCGATCATGTTTTCTCACGCACAATACCAACTCACCCAACAATCAGCAATGGTAGGAGAGTTCTGAGGGAGACCATGCGTATTTTGACCTCTGGTAATTGAGTAAGCACACCGTCCTTGGCATTGCACAGTGATATGAAGCGTTTTTTGTGTTTTCTAAGAATCGTAAGGGCTGTGCTGGAGCTGGAGTTGCCTGTTATCGGATGTGGCTGGTCAGCCCTCAAGAGAGGTCATCAGGGTGGCTGGTTGGTGTGAATCATTTAGATATGTCTGAATCATGAATCATATGGGTTCTGTCTGAGTGTCCGGCTCTCGGTGACCTAGTGAAGGGGAGGTGTTTCCTTTTTGGTGGTGAGGGTTTTGAGGTATATGTAACAACGTTCGTTGTTCAAATAAACTGCAAACGGTGTTTGAGACTTGTTGTTTTGTCCGTTTTTTTTTATCGTTCTGTGTCTCCGTTTTTTATGGAACTTTTACACTTATTGATGTATTTACAGGAGTAAAAATGAAAGGCAAAAAGATTCTATTAATTTTTGATATGCATAATATAGTAGGTAAAACTCATATAGAAGCAGAAAAAAAAAAAAAAAACACCATTACCTCCCCCCCCCCCTAAAAAAAAAAAAAGTGGCGACGCCGGCGGCGCGCCGGATTTATTGTGCGGCGGCGGCGGCGGCGGCGTGCTGGCTCTGGGGATTCCGGCGGCGGCGCAGGGCGGCGAAAGCAAAACAGGCGGCGGCGGCGGCGCGGCGCGGCGGCGCACAGGTCTACCACAAAGTCGAACCGGTCGAATCTGGTGAAAAGTTTGAAGGTTCGTCGAACCGGTTCGACCCAGGCGAACCCCGAAAGTTCGACCAAAAAATCTGGTTCGACAAAAGTTCGCGAAACCCCTAGTAGGGGTGTCGCGAACCGGCCGCGGTTCGAGTTCGACCAGGTTAGACTTTTTCGAACTTTTAGTGGAAAGTTCGACGACCTTCTATTGAGGTTCGACTTGTGTGCGCATGCGCGACAGGCTGGCCAGTTGGCTTCGGATTGGATGATAATGGCTAAGAGATGAGTTAAGTGCAGCGCTGATTGGCTATTTCATTTAATACAGTACTAAAAATTAAGTTATTAACTTTTTCTTTGATTAGAATTAGTTTCTTTTAATTGCAGTTGTTCACAATATAAAATAACCCTTTGCATAAAAAAAAAATTGCCAAACCTAGACATGCTTGTATCAAGGTCTGGCCACACTGTCCACAAAGTCGAACCGGTCGAATTTGGTGAAAAGTTCGAAGGTTCGTCGAACCCCGAAAGTTCGACCGAAAAAATCTGGTTCGACAAAAGTTCGCGACACCCCTAAGTGCGACCTTTTCTGTGTACTCTTTCCCCTAGCCACCTAGTAGGTGTATCTGGTATGGGCTAGAGCCACTAAATGAGCTGCGCTTATTTATGCCTATGCCTACGCTATGCCACTAAATAAGCGTAGCTTATTTAGTGGCACTAGTATGGGCGACGAAAAAATAATCCAACGTTTCAACCTGCAAACAGTCAAAAAATAAAGGGGAGGCAAAACGAGAAAGTGTGACGGTTACGCTTTTATCCTAAATGCCTTCTATTGGCGTGGCAAAGGCAAAACAATGTTTTCGCCCATACTGGAAGTGACGTCAATTCAAGATGGCGGCGCACTTGCAGAAAAGAGAATAGAAGGGTAGGAGACATAGAGTTATTATAATGTACGCTAGAGGTTCAAGTGGCGCTAGTATGCTGACGCAAATTGAAGCAGACAGCAACCAGTCGAAAATTGACTTCCGGTAATGCATTTCTATGGGAAAAAGTGAGTGCATTTTCTCTCTGCGCTCGATCATAAGAGCAAATATCCCGAATAATTCATATGTACTGGGTAGCTTGGAACATTTCTCAGTCAAGCCGACGAAATAATTGGTCAGTTATGGTGTTTGTCTTTCAAATTCATCGCATTAAAAACGGTGCTAAAACAGCTTCGTACGTGTATTTATGTGCACTGTCGGACACTGTTAGCGCGAACACGACGTCGGCGCTTTTCAGCGTGGGGGATATGAACGAAGAACATCTGGAAATTAAGAAAGACGGCAAGAACTACGCAGTAACACCGGATCAGTAACTACACGTGCATATACGATCAAAATTAATTGAAGGCCACGTAATCTATTCCTATTTTAAATAAGTAAGTGCCGTTTTATTCTTTCTGCTCTGAGCGAAGCTGCTTGTTCTACGTTCAAAATATCACTCGCACGCTCGAAATCTTTGAGAACAAGTGCCCGATAAAAGCTGCCCGGCAGAGAAAACAATACAAAGAGACAACTTTTATAGCCCCCGCACTTTATTCTCTACGTTTTGAATGTTTTTATCTGCTCATGCACGACGGGGTAATTTTTATATAGTGACAGGACTGGCATATTATCAATATATAAGCGTCACCGGATTGCTGGCTAGCCTTGAACACACTCTACATTCCTTTCAATTGTAATTTTGCTTCAAATCGTCGCTGTTTCTACACACCTGCTGCGGAACACACGTTTGGGACTGAAATGTAGCGAAGTTAAACATCGGTCACTGATGAAGAAAAATGCGCTAACTAAAGCAATTACACTTTTACAGTGTTAATCAAGGTACATACTATTCGGTACGACCCAAATAACCAAAGTGTTCCGTGCTATTTTCCGGCGAAGAGACAAAATGCACGCGCGCTTTCCCATAGGAATACACAGGAAGACTGGAAAAGTAGACTGGTTGCTGTCTGCTTCAATTTGCGTCACGGAAGTCGCATAGACACTAGCGCCAGTTGAACCTCTAGCGTACATTATAATAACTCTATGCTAGGAGAGGGCATGACGTCAGCCGCGTAGCCTCCACAAGCCATGCTCCCTTGACGCCTCGCCTCTTTCTCATTTTCTCTTTACTCTCACCACATCACGTGACCGTAGCTAGCCTTCGTCTAGCCTTCGATCTGATAAAACCTACCGGACGGAGCGCGCGCAAGCCTGCAAGGAATCCTCTTACAATCAACCATTCAACGGCCCATAGAAGCCTACCGCAGCGCCGTGACCGGATTGTGTACTCGACTGCTTGCGGATACCCCCAACTTGCGACAGATGGCGCTGCGGCAAGAGGAAAAAAATCGGAATCGGATTTGCGTGGAACTTTATGGGAGAACGACAGTCTTTCATTAAAAATCCACAAAAAAACATCTCCGTCAGTTTAGCCGGTCGCCATCGGTCGCCCACCCGGAGTGAGAGTTCGCGGTGCTCCACATAGATGGCGCCACAGAAAAAAAGAAAACCGAGGGGGATACAATGCGGTCACTCATTTGGCTCTCGTTTCCCCACCTGTCTATCTTACACCCTGGTGACATGTCATGCGCACCAATCGCCAAACAGATCTGCGGTCACGCTGGGCACAAAATTAATTAATAGCGAGTTCGTTTCACGGCAATCGTGCCCACGCGTGCCCACTCGCAGCGTGGAGCGGGTTCGTTTCAGCCGGTGTAGGACGCCGATCTCACTACCCCTCCGCTTCGACTACGGTAGTGGTTATGGCGTACGCCAAAATCAATACCGTAGTCGTTTCGGCGTACGCCATAGTCAATACCGTAGTCTTTTTCGCATACCCCAAACACACTATCCTTACGCCAAATTCAATACCTTGAATAACGTCGGTTGAGCGGGGATTGAGCTCCGCATTTCGCTAAAACTGGCGGAATCAACTTTCTGCAGCAAAATACCCTGATTGTTTGTTGTTGTTTGTATGAGCAGCGGAACGCGCGCGGCAGGCGTTGTTAATTTTGATTACCGTTGATACGGCTGACGGCGCACAGAGCTGAAGGGCACAAGCAAGGAAGCTTGGAGTGATTCTGTGTCAATGTGATTTGACGTCGCTTCTTTCTGTTTCTTCAATCATGGTGCAAATGCAGGTGCCCGACTCCCGAACGATTCGAAGGCAAGAGTGGTAGCCCGCCTATCCGCTGGTCTTTCAATCGCATGCCCTGTCGTCATTTTGGGCTCAGCGGAAGAAAATAAGGCGCTCACTATTTTAAATAGCGTGCGATCGGCCTGTCTAGGTTTTGGCGACACCGTTTCAGGCTGTAGATGAGAAAATTTAGCCACTACAGTACGACTGCTAGCCTGGGGTCTGTGCCTCACAACAGATCGAATCGGGTGGGGGTGGGGATCCCTGGCAGTGGGACCTTTCGCCGTACGAGTTGCGGTACGCTAACACGCTCGACCTCCGATACCCCCTTGGGTCGCAGCGCTTGCTGAAAGAAGTTTTGGATCGTTTTACGCAGATTTTGCAGTGCGTACGAGACGCACAACAGCTACGTACTACGTCCTAGATGCCCAAACTGAGGCTCGCTACTTGTGCGCGGCTCTCGTGATCTGGGGAACAGCCATGAAAATGTTGCATTGAGAAGTACGAAAAAGTAATATTATAAAAATAGAGTATTTAAAACTGGCTTGCATTGTCACTGAACATATGAAAATAAAACTGATTAGGAATGCCGATCAGATCGAGTGGAAATGTGATATATTGTGCTCAAGTTATGTGTGAAGTTGCGTCGGCACAGGAATTCAAACTTGTTGGCCCCACCCCCGCTCCTAAACTCTTCCAATGTTGCTGGCAGTTTTTTTTTATTATTATTATTATCATTCTTATTGTAACTTCAAATGTCCCAACAGGGGCATTACATAAGGAGCGGGGGGGGGGGGGGGGGGGGGGGGGGGGGGGAAGAAGTACATGAAAAATACAAAACATCAACATATAAACAGACAGGTGGCTTACACCGACAGGGCTGGTGAGTAATATAAACAGTGAGAACAAGTGTGTGTGAAATAAAACTGGTACATAAATACACTAGCTAAAAGAGTAATCGAAGCATTGCGGAACAAGACAGGGTCGCCTATTGCCGGGCAGAACCAGGGTAATCACCGACTCGCACCAAGCATTCCGGAGCTTCCAGTCGGGCTCGGTGTCCTGAAAAGCCTTCAGGTGCTCAAAAACAATAGACCCCCAAAGGAGCCCATAGAATTTGAATGGGTACCTGCCCACTCCGTGGTAGAGGGCAATAAACTTGCTCACCAGCTAGCAGGCCTGCGCGCTGACTTACCGGGCCACAGCCATGGAAGAGGTGCAGGACCAACCCATGGTGACCTAAAAGGAAATAGTAGTTGCACTCTACTGCAAGGAAAGGCGAAGACTGCCAGCCCCGCATCCTAAGTTAACGCTGGAGGAACAGGTAGCGTATAGGCAAAGTCAGTCAGGGTCCTTCCCCCACCCCCTTTTACTCAGTCGCATATGTTCCCCACTCAATACAGTGGGAACTGCCCAGTGTGCCAAGAGATAGGAACCCTCCGTCACAAAATAGGCGAGTGTAGATTCAATCAAGACCACCCACTACCCCCACCCTTCCCCCTGTAGAGTGATGAACTTGCTGTCCAGCCCTGCCCTGGAGAATCAGCTTCAATTGGTCAACACGGGCCAGGCAGACAAGGCAGCATATAGGACCTCGTGAAGAGGGAAGCCCTTCCATCCGGCACAGACCACCGTGTTGAAATGCTCAGAATAAAAGTTTATTTTCTCTCCCTCTCTGATTGGTTGAAGTAGTTTGTGATCCGAGATATATGTGATATGGGGGGGTGGTTTAGTCGCGACGATGCTCTTCTAGGAGGAAGTAGGAGTGAGTTATGAAGCATTGGATTATAATAGAAAATTTTATGAAATGGGGGTTAAGCATGATATCTTATGGCGCGACTTATACAGCTGGAATTTCAGTGCAGAGACATTAGTTCTTCGGTAATGATCATTGAGAATCAACCTGGCTGTGCGATTTTGAACTGACTCAAGATGGTTAATGGGATAAATTTGATGAGCATTCCGAATTGCTGCTGCATATTCTAACTTTGGTCCAACGTAAGTCTCATATGCCATTTTCTGGAGATGAGATGGTGGCACCTTCAGATTTCTTTTGATGTACCCGAGAGTGCGCAAAGCCTCTGCTGAGTCTGTTTCAATGTGTTGCACCAAGATATTTATAGATGGAGGCAGGCAGAGATGATTAGTCTAGAGCCAATGGAATACGAAAAATATGGTGTTATATGTTTCCAAGTAAAGCGAAGTACTTTACATTTTGGCATGTTTAATGACATAAGTCATTTGAAATACCAGGCATGAATCAGGTCAAGGTCACTCGGAAGATTCAAATGGTCATCAGACAAAGTAATTTTGCGATATAGGACACAATCGTAAGCAAAGAGACAAAGCCTACAATTGATAAGTCTTTAATAAAAATAAGAAACAGTAGTGAACCTAGTGATGCCCCCTGTGGAACCCTACATATAACGTTAGTAAAATCTGATATATGGTTGTTAGCCAGAGTGCGAGAAAAGAGAAAGCCACGAATCCAAGAAAGGACCAAAGGGTCGATACCCAGGATGGAAAGTTTTGAAATTAGATGACGATGGGGAACTCTGTCGAATGCCTTCGAGAGGTCGAGGAATACAGCACCTGTTTGGCCCTGCGAGTCAAGGTTAGTGACTAACTTGTGTTTGAGTTCAAACAGTTGCGTCTCGCATGAAAAACCCCTACGAAATTCATGTTGATGATTGTAAAAAATATGATTGGCTTCTAAATATGATATGGAATGATAGTTTGAGGCCAGCACACGATCACCGCTTTTAAAGACCGGGATGACCTTCCCCAGCTTCCAGTCCAATGGTATACGCCGTTCCACCTTCAGTCCGAGCACACTGGATGCCACGAGCTATCCCAGCCGATCCAGCTTCGGGAGAAAGTCGTGTGACCTTTCAGTTGGCCAGAGCAACGCAGGGAGCTCAAGGTCACATGACACTCTCTCAACGCTGGATTGGCTGGGATAGCTCCTAGCGTCCGCTGCGCTCGGACTGAAGGTGAAACGGAGTATAGGCAATACTGCTGTAATGACTAAGAAAATATGAATGTGAGGAATTCACTAGATATTACTTTGGTGTTGCTAAGAATTTTGGGGCTAATATTGTCTGGACTACAAGATGATGAGAGTTTTAAACCTATAGGTCAAAGTATTCTGGAAGCAGAAATGTTAGTGTCAATGGGGGCCATGGGCTCAAAACCAGAGCAAGGCAAACTATATAGGTATATAATCAACGCTTTCGTTTGATAGTATGAAAGAGAAATATTTGTTCAAAGCTGTAGCGCAATGTGGCTCAGACACGGCATCTACATTTTCATTCTTTAGTCGGATAGAGTCAGTAGTATCTCTGGGTGAAAATACCTTCCAGAACTTCTGGGGGTTACTTTGCAGAATTCTTGGCAGGCCCAAAGAAAATAACTTTTTTTTCGTCAACCTTACGCTCTGTGCAAGATTTGAGATTTGAAAAATATTTGCCACGGACTTTGTTATTATTTGCTTTCTTAGCTCTTCTATACATGCGCTTCTTTTTGTTATTTATAATGATTGCAAAGTTTTATATTGTACCAGGGGTTATGCCCGTCGCTGTGTACAATAACATTCGGAACAAATTGTTCAGTTAAAATATTAAGTTTGTTTTTAAATAGTGACCAGTTTTCTTCCACCGATCTTGAACGAAGGTTTCCGACATACGACTGATAGAACGATGACACGTTCCGATTTATGGTGACGTAGTAATCACCTTTGTTATAGCTCACGAATTGTTTGAACAGTTGGGCTCAGCGTCGGCACAGGGATAGATAACTCGATGATAAAGTTGCCGTGGTCACTTAAGCCAGCAACACAGTTGACAGTTTTTATTATTTCTGGTGTGCTTGTAGGGGTACGGTCAAGAATATTGTCGCCACGGGTGGGTTGTTCAACAACTGGGGTGAGGTTAAAATTCAAACAGTTATTGAAAAACTCTCGTGCAGCATTCGAGCTGCTCGTGGTAAGATGAACCCAGTCAATGTTTGGAAAATTTAAGTCGTGAAAAATAGCAAAGTCTCCTATTGGGTAAAGACTCTAAATGTCGAGCAGTATGGTGCGCAAAGTGTCGCAGTGCTCAGAACCATTGTTCGGTGCCCGATAATACGATGGGCAGGAGATCAAACTATAAGGGGTACTTTATTTGAACTTGTCCCCATAGCCCGGTGTTTACTACCAGAGCATAACAAAAAAAATTAAACCTAGTCATCAGTCGTGGGCACGTTAACAGCAAAAAGTAACAGTGTTACAGTTACAGTTACCTAGGGGGGAAAAGTAACACTGTTACGGTGACAGTCACCGGCTTCAAAAACTAAAATGTTACAGTTACTGCAAAAAGAGTAACGCCGTTACTTTCGCGTCACAGTACAAAAATTGGACTTAAGAAATCACAAACCAAAACAATATTATTTTATTTGTTACACTATGCAGTAAGAAGAAAGGTAAACTGAGAAATTAGAAAAATTTAAACCCAAAGGGTGTTTCTTTTTTTTGCGTGATTCGCCATTTCAGCATTTTGATGTGCACAATTTATTTGCAATAATTGATAAGCCAATGCTTTTGATGAGCGACATCGAAGATGACGCTTCAAAGGCCGCTTTTTATATGACCAAAGCGCTGGTAAGAGCGAAGCACTCGTATCCAGATTGTGCATGACAAGCAGTCTTGGGCAGTAACTAGTTACTAGTAATGCGTTACTGGTAACTAGAGCTACTTTTTGGTAACGAGTTACTTTTTACTGCTGGTAACTTGTAACTGTAAGACTGTTTATTTTGTATTGGGTAACTGTAACTGTAACTCCACGCATTACACAAACAAGAAATTGTCTGGTTTAGCACACGACTGAGAACCGAGTCAGCACGAAACCGGGAGGTAAAGGAAGCAGCACCCGCGGTGGTAGGGGCGGCAAACAATGTCCGTTTCACCGACTTTGTCTCACTCTTCTCATGTGGGGACCATCTGCGGGTGTCGGTGCTCGTGCAATATGTCTCTGAGTGTTCCGTCTGGGCTGTGTCTGCACCCCCCTCTCCCTTCGCCTTTGTAGGATAAGTCTGTGCTGTCATTTTTACACCCAGCGGGTCACCGTCTCCTCTTTCCTATTAGTTTTCAAGGAAGCCGTCCCCACAGTGTGCAGAAAGCCGGCGCTTGTTTCACTTATTTGTTTTCTTCAGAGCCGCTCGAGTAAACACGAAGGCAGGTTCAAATGAAATATCCTTTTTCGTTGATAGCCTCAAGAAACACCCCAATGGTTGGACACTTTGTTGTGGAACCACAGATGGCTTTTTCGACAGAGACGCCGCAGTGGTCGTCGTACATTCTCGTTGAGCACCAGAAGGCCTCACTTTGTCTCCTTTCCTGTATATTCTTTCGAAACTGTTTGACCCGCTACGTTCAGGCCTGCTTCCGAGTATATCCCGTGAGGTAATTATGCGATCATCCGTGTCCTCAGTCGTTTCAAGGTCAAAAATAAACAAAAACATTAACTGATGTAGGCCGATGACAATTTTGAAGAACAGTTGATTCTAAGTTATAGTCATATGCAAAAGTGGATTTTGAGTTTGAAGCGAAAAGTTTTCGCCAAATACTTTCAATTTGAATAATGAAAAGTTTTCCCACACCTTTCACTGCATTATATGCTTAGACGAAAACCCTGCTAAAATCGTGAAGGTTGTTCTACTTGTTCATTTATATTAAGGTATGTTTAACTATAAAATATTTATGAACTGTGACCTCAGAAGGTCTGATGTCATGGGATGGCAAGTAAACGACGGATCTGATATAAAATGAATCCCATAGAGACAGCCAATCATACCTAATTGAGTGAATTTACAAATCTTGCCATATAAAATATTCTTTCTTTAATCTCGAGTTAAAAAATGAAAGCCGTGTAACGCCGAATTAGAGCGCAGCTCTTGAGGAGGAGGAGGGAAGTAGTGAGCGGAAGCTATACCCCTCCTCCCTCCTTATCCTCCTCCTCCCCTCATTCTTGAATCTCCTCCAGGGGAGGGTTACGTGACCTTGGGGGGGGTCATGTGACCTCAAGGGGGGGTCTCGGGGGGGGGGGGGGTAGTCACGTGACCTCGGGGAGGTGGGGGTCACGTGACCTTGGGGGAGGGGGTCACGTGACCTCGGGGGGGGGGGGTCAGGTGACCCTGGGGGAGGGGGGGGTCACATGACCTCGGAGGAGGAAGGGTCACGTGACCTCGGGAAGGGGGGGGGGGGGGGGGGGGTCACATGCAGCCCTTATGGTTAGTCCAGGTGTGAGGAAGTCTAGCATGCTGGAGCCTGTATCCATTTAGCCGAAAAACCAATTACTTTTATCTAATTGGAGACGTTTGGCTAACAGCTAGGAGGGAGAGGGAGACAAATTTTATTTACAATGATGCTTCGTCCGCATTATCTGCATCTCGATCATTAGCGGTCAAAAAGATGCTGGTAGTGAGGGGGGCAGCATGGTCCCTGCGACGTTGAGAATGTGTGACACTAATTGGGGCCATGTCAGTTGTGCTTCCCGGGGTGGGGCGGTCCAGCTCTTCCAACTGACAGATGTGGAAGGCATGAGGAGGAAGGGGGTGAGGTATTATGGAGATTATTGTGCGTGGGTACAGATCGGTTAGGGTAGGCATGTTATTAGGCACATATTCCAAAAGCGCCGCAAAGCAATATTTAGCCGACATTTAAGCCATTGCAGGGTGCAGGCACATAGCCAGGATTTTGTTTCGGGGGGCGCCCACCCATGACTAAATTCTGTATAAGGGGGAGGGTGGAGAGGAGGTCCCAGCAAAATGGAAGATTTCGGGGGGAGCCCGGGCACCATGGGTCTTTCTCCTGGATACGTGCCACCAGGGCCGTAACCAGGGGGGGGGGGTTAGGGGGTTCTGACCCCCCCCCCCGAAATTTTTTTCTGGGTACGGCCCTGGTCGGTGCACTTGCAGCCAGCCAATTTTAATCTCCACCTCTGCGCACGTGCAGTGGCACCGGTCGGCTACCGGGTACCAAACCGGGACCGGTTCTTAGGTTTGCTATAACTCTCCATTATATGCCACCGATGCACATGATTCATAGGCGAAAATAAGAGAAAATGGCCGCCGTTGTCCCCGAAAACCCCCCCCGAAATGTTTTTCTGGGTACGGCCCTGCGTGCCACGGTGTATACATGAGTAAATTGTAGTGTTGCAAGGGGGAGGGGTGGGGGGAGGGGGAATTATATATTGTGTTCGAGACTTGAAAAGTTTGAATTTCGGTAACAAATCACTCCTTTTTATTATTCCGTATACACTGTGAAAACATTTCCTTGCCATTTGCATACTGTTTGCTATACACATCTAATACATTTGGTTAGAATATTTCTTAGTATAGTAGATCCCCAGCTAAAATTCCCATTAGATCCAATTGGAATTTTAACTGGTTTTAACCGGAATCGATTGGTTTTAGTGGGTTCCAATCAGCACATTGGCCAATGGGTCTCACCAATTGGAATTTAATAATTCAGAGGCATCCGGTTTAGAGAAGCTCGTTTTAGCGAACGCCGTTTTACCGACCCCGGTTTATCGAATCCCTTGAGAACCCAGTTTAGAGAAGATGGCGATGAGCTTCCCTTTAGCGAATTCGGCTGCCATTTGGCAGGGATAAATTGGTTTAAGATAAAGTAAGTAGGCAGGCGAGCTGGTTGATGTTACACATTTTTGAAAACCGGAGACGACGGACGAAGAAGGGGACAACACACAAAACGTCTCAAACGCAGCTACTAAATTTTATTTGAACAGTCGTTTATATAGCATCTCTCCCACACGTCTTCCGGAACTTCCCACGTCACAGCAACTTTTAGCCAGGGTACATCTCGTCTTGACCCTTTTTTTTTTTTTTTTTTTCCCTCTTTCTCTCTTTTATCACCTGTGTGATGATGGTGCTTGTATTGCAATGCTTTGTACAAACTAAGTGAGGTGATAAAAGAGAGAAAGAGGGAAAAAAAAAAAAAAAAAAAGGGTCAAGACGAGATGTACCTTGGCTAAAAGTTGCTGTGACGTGGGAAGTTCCGGAAGACGTGTGGGAGAGATGCTATATAAACGACTGTTCAAATAAAATTTAGTAGCTGCGTTTGAGACGTTTTGTGTGTTGTCCCCTTCTTCGTCCGTCGTCTCCGGTTTTCAAAAATGTGTAATAAATTGGTTGTCTGAAAACCCAACTGGTACCAATTTTAAATTCCAATTGGAATCTAATGGGAATCCTCAACTGGCCCGGGATGTCATATGCAAATTAACAGCACCAGCATCTTCTTTGCCAAGCATATTTTGTCCCTTCATCAGGGAAAGCAACCTCTCACTGGTGCGATAGTTTCGTTTAACTGTGTCTTTCATCTATTCTGGGTTCGGGGCAGCCGAAGCGAAAACAACTGCATCGGTGAATGATGTTGATTGGGGCGAAGCTGGTGGTGCTTGTCTGCGTAGACGCTGAGCCGCAGCATGCCGAGCCTTTCGTTCGTTTTCATGCATCCATGTCACGCTGCGGTCAAATGCTCAAATGCTTATATAACCACATACCACACATTCTCTTTCTGACATGGATGAAAACGAACGAAAGGCTCGGCATGCTGCGGCTCAGCGTCTACGCAGACAAGCTCCACCAGGGGTGCTATATTGCGCTTTTTGGACTCCCAGGAGACTAGGGAGAGGGAAGTGACGTCAACGACACAGCAAACGCAGGTTGGATGTTGACAGAAGAAAACGAAATCAACATCCAATCTGCTTTTGCTGTGTCGTTGACGTCACTTCCTTCTCCCTAGTCGCCTGGGAGTCCAAAAAGCGCAACATAGCACCCCAGAGCTTCGCCCCATCAACATCATTCACCACGGGGAGATGCGGTTGTTTTTTGCCCTACACGAGCACGGGAGCATGTGCTCACGTGCTCGTGAGCACGAGCACCCGACGCCAGACATCGGATGGACATACTAGCCCCTAAAAATCGAGCTTCGCCCCTAAAAAAAAAAAGAAAGAAAACGCGCTGTCCCACAAGCCCGCTGGCGGGACAGCGACCTTGGCCGGAAAAGCGTTATCTGTCCCCGCCTAAATGGAGACATCTGGTCATTTTATTGAAGGCTAAACATAAAACAGCGCAAAACAACGAGGACTAGCTCCACAGGACTAGTGCAGCACTCGTCCTGTGGTGTTTGTTCCTTTCCTTAGTCCTCTTTGTTTTGCGCTGTTGTACCTACATGACGTTTAACCAATCATAAACCTGAAATTTCTTTATCTACTGTAGTTGCCCTTGCAATTGCTTGAGCTCCTGTACCATCTGCTCAGCCTGTGAGTTGCCGGTGATGAGGTGCGCTGGTGACTCAGATGATATTCATGCAATAAATCATGGCAACTTAAAGCAGCTCCGTTGCCTGAACAAACCTTTATTAACACTTCAATTGTGTCTAATAAAGACCATAAATCCTTGATTACTACGCTCGACGACATGCTGCTATCCACTCACACCTCCAGCCATTTGGTGTATAACAACCTGAAATGCTTTTCATCACTGAACCAGCAAAGCCTATGTGAATTTCATTCCAAGATGTTGGCCATTCTCACTGTCAGTGCTTTTAGCTTGGCTTTCTGGTTGTTTGGTATTGAGTATATGGGATCCATACATAATGGTCTTGGACATTATGATCTCAGACAATATGGTCCCGGACAATATGGTCCCGGACAAAATGGTCCCAAGTGCCAGCTAGCCGGACAAAATGGTCCCATGTTGTTTTCGCTGCATTTTTATTTTTTTTTCTTGCTTTTCACAGGTTTGTAGATTGCATGTATTTCTTTTTGGTAAACATTTGTGACATGAGCCATTGATTATTTTAAAGTTACTTTTTAATTGCTTGGTCTTCACAGGTTTATGTTATTAAATGTGATTCGCAAAATACTTATATTGCGAGCCGTTCGTCAATCTACAGTTTATATTTTTCACGCATAATTTTCGCCATTTGTTCTACTTTTCGTGTGTTCAACTTGAGTTTCAACCAGTCTACCGAGAAATGCAACAGCAACTTCAAACAATCTGCACACAGTACAAACAATTGAGCCGTATCGATGATCGACCCTCTCAAAGGCGTGGGCCAAGTGCCATTTCAAGATCGTAGACCTTTTGGACTGGATTGGATTTTCATGGCGCAAGGGCTGCTGAGGCCAAACAGCATCAAAGAAGGGTAGACCTTTTGTGGGAACGTAATAAAACATGTCATGTGTTCAAAATCATGTTTATTATTTTCTTATTTTCTAACATTGCACCAAAACATGCGGTATCTGCACGGTAGATTGCCTTTATTCCCCCTATGACGAATCGACATGTGACGAATAGACCGTTAAAAGTAATCGCTGCAGATATCAGTGACATTTTAGACAGTGCGTCAAATGTGTCGGAAATTTTACTTGGGACCATTTTGTCCAGGTTTGCGCTTGGGACCATATTGTTCGGGATCATATTGTCCGGGATGATATTGTCCGGGACCATTTTGCCCGGGACCATCTTGTCTGGGACCATATTGTCTGGAACCATTTTGCCCAGGACGATTTTGTCTGGGACCATATTGTCCGGGACCATATATTGTCCTACACCCATATATGCTATTTTCCCCAATTCCTGGCCATCGGACATATAGCTTCTGGCACAGGCTTCCATGGCGATGATTCTGCGGTATACGGAGTGCACCAGAGTCAGCGACCCAAACCGTGGATCCATTGGTATCACAACACATGATCCCTGCATTAAACAACATGTCACCAACATACTGATCTCACCAGCTATTGTGCACATGCTTGGTGATGCCATAACTGCTCACAGGGGACAGACGGCCGTGCACAAGACAGGTGGTGTCGTTTCGTGTACTGCATGCACAGGCCCACAGCGGGGTTATCACGCGTGTAGGGGCTGCAGTTCTCAGAATGAATAGCGGCAGCAGCAGTGTAACAAAACTCTTGAATAGGTCAAAAATATCCTCTCTGGGGCCTCCGACATTTCTACCCTGAACTGCTTCGGACATGTGCGAAAGGGTAAAATTCTATGTGGTCTTTTCTGCCAGCTTCTGGAACATAATTAGAGTCTCCTGCAGGTCAAGAATAGCAGGAGAAGTCTCTGTCCCTCTCTCTCGACATTGGCGGAGCGAACACTGGAGAGAAGCAAACCACCTATCATGACAAGTAGAGGTGGTTTCCTCTTCTCCACTCTCATGCTATTCTTGACCTGCAACAGACTATAGCGCCCTTGTCAACGCTTGCAACATGAGCAGAACTGTGGGAGGGTTGGGCTCATCCTTGCCCGCAGGAAAGGCAGTCTGCTCAAAATGTCTGCGTTCAGATTCTTCAACGCATAGCTAAAGGCAACACTGAATTTGCCTGCTGGCACCTGTCAGCATCATGGATCGTCTTGATCAGCTCGAGGCAAGGATGCCAAAAACCTCGTCCTCGGAGTTTTCGTGCAGCGTGGACTCTGACGTACACTGCTCCAAGAGTCCGCAAAGAAAAAAAGGTCCAAGGCACCTAGGAAGAGGGTTCCTGCTCAGGCTGAGTCAGCCGCAGACACTGCAGTCGCTGACCAACGTGACTGTCAGCTCGGTTTCTCAACTGCGCACGGACATCATCGCCTGGTTTCACCAGATAGATTTCAGGTTCCAGACGTTTAAAGTTGCACCAGGTGAGGCCATCCCATTGATTGTATCCAAGCCACCATCTAAGGACTCCAAGTGGATTACGTACCACCTCAAGACAGCCAAGCTAACAATGTAGGAGCAAATGAAGAAAGCTTTCCGTCGTCGTTACAACCTGGACAACGAAGCTGAGGCGAAACAAAAGATGTTCAGCACAAGTCAGCACTCGGGAGAGTCCTGCACCAACTCCGCCTTCCGTTTACTGGAGCTCATCCACAAGTGCAGCTACCCAGAGAAGAAGGCGGAGAAATGCAAGGTTATCCTGGCCACACTCTTCCACAAAGCACGAAAGCATGCTTCGACAGGCGCTTCGCTTCGTTGAATGAGTTGCTGGACTCTTTCCTTTGCTTTGACCAGGTTGTCTTCAGCCAACCAAAGACACCGGTTTTGGCTCTCGCTGCAGAGCGAGTGCAAGCTGCGCAGGGACAAAGAAAGCGCACTCCTTCCTGCTCTTGGGCAGGGCCGGCCACCGCCTCATCGGAAAGCTGACGACAGCAATCGTCACCAGCACCCTTCTGCAACAGGGAAGCAAAAGAAGCAGCATGTGTCGCTTCAGCATGTGTCAAAAACTTCGCGGGACTTTCAATGTTCTTCGTCCCAATACCCTGAAGTTCGTCCGCTCCGTCTCATTTGTAAGAGACGCGGCCACTTTGTGACGTGATGCCGGCAAGAGCTGACCCAAGAATTTCTGGAATGGCAACGGCACTTTGAGTCTGTTGCATTGTTGACGGAGAAAAGTGAAAACCTGATGCCCCTATTGCCCGGAAGGTGTCATCAGTAGTTTGTTACATCACCTCTGCTGCTGCAGTGGGCATCAAGACAATTAAGCTCAGCAATGCGGACACTGACCCCACTTTCCATTGATCAAGCCTTTTTATGCCAGGGGACTTCTGTCTCAGAACATTGGAAAGTTGTCAACCCTCAGCACCAACATTGGTGTCACATTTGACAGCGGTACGCAGCTTGGAAGTTGACCTCCAGACAAATCAAGCATGCTCAAGAAAAGCAAGAAAGCGACTTTGACAGTGGCACATGTATGTTCTTTTTGAGGACTAGCTCGTGTTGTAGGAGAGCCCACTCATCAGAGTCAAGGCAACACTATGATTTACTGGCCCTCGCCAAATTGTGAGCCGGCTCTCTCCCGTGAACTACGAGCTTGAACTCGTGGACGGTACTGGCCGCGATGTAGTGCATGTGGAGAAACTGAAGCCGGTCGTCAAATTTGTGCAGCCTCTACCTGGGGACTGAACTTTGTAAACTTTATGTTTTTTTCTCATTTATCACGTCGTATGTATATCATTATTTAATCATGTGCATATTGCTCGACGCAGTATTTGTTTAGTGTTTGTTGCGTGGCAGCGTGATATCAGGTCGACACTTAAAAACCTTGGTCTGCAAAAGAGACATCGCTCTGAAGCGGCTCGTGCGAGCGCTCATGATCGAAATAAAAGAAGTAGTTTTGGCATGGTAGCTGATGACGTTGACATGTCTTTCCTGAGCACGGTGCCCATTTATCTTGATGACCGATCCAGATCGTCACAACAACATTACCCAGGTAAAATTTCATGATAAGTTTTCCTGCTAGGACTGTCTCCTTGCAGAGCTGGAAAATTGCCGCGGCAGCTGAAATTTCCAAGAGCATCCTTTTCACTCTGTGTCGTCCTTTGATGGTGTTCATGGTGAGCATATCTGCTGTCCCCACTGTCACACACAGCTAGTGGAATGCCTTGTGGCTGGGGCCTCTGCCGTGGTCTGCGTGGCGGTGGGTTGGGGCACAGCGAGTTTTCTTATCTTCCCCTCTGGGTTATGATTATTCATTTGTTCCGTAGGTGTATATGTGTTATCTTGTACTTACGACTACAGTTTGTTTATGTTTACACCTACTCAGCGGCGGGCTAGCAGGCGCACATGCGTAAGGGTACTAACCTTTGTCTAGCCTCGCACGCCGCTGAGTGGGCAAACTTTCTCGTGCAAATAAAAATTATTATTATTACTATTATTATTATTATTATTATTAGTGAGGTCCAGTGTTGAAAAAGTGGTGCCTCCAAACACGCTCACCACAAAATCTGTTACAGCCCGCATCAGATTTACCGCCAGTTTTTCAACCGCGTTCAGTGTTGTGTTGGCTCGATTATGCCTTAGCTTTGGAGCATCCGGAGTTCTGCCTCCACTGCGGTACACATTGCAAAAGGAACAGGGCTGGCCTTCAAAAAGCGCAGTGCTTCATCTTTTTTCAGATCCAGGTTCACCGAGGGTTCTTTGTGCCTGCTCATCCCTGAGTCAAGAACTTCCTCATGTGTCAGCAACGCGTCATCTATAGGGTCTTGCCCTGGTCAAGGTGGTAAACTACTGTGTCTACCTCAAACTTCATTGGTCTCCCTTCGACTTTGGGTGAGACCAGATAATTGTTGACCAGTACATTATTCAGTGCAGAAAGGGAGAAAACACAGGCGAGCTGGTGAATGACAAACATAGTAAACCCGAGACTTAGGAAAATAAAAATAAAAATGAAATGAACATTGAAGTCTCGGACACAGGTTAAAGTTTATTTAACAAACACCGCCTTATATATACACGTCCAAACCTCCTTCAGAATCCACCCTTTGGCGAATACGTGCTGCCACCTAGACACGCGACTGGGATAGAGAATAAATGGCTAGAAAACAATGCGCGCACCAGGCCTCTCTAACCTGTTCCACACGCAAAACGTGAGCCACATCCTGTTTGCCCATTGAGCCGCTGTGACCTAGATACGGTTTCCCCAAACTTGCCTTTGTCCCCATCGTGGGTTATCTTCTGTCCCGAAGTCGGCACGAGGAAACCATTTTCGCTCTCTGCTCGGCCAGCAGGAAAAGAAAGAAGGTACTAGAACCATTTACTCTCAAACCAATGTTTCTACAAAAGGTTCATTGCTCGGCCAGAAGGAAAAGAAAGAAGGTACTAGAACCATTTACTCTCAAACCGATGTTTTTACAAAAGATCCTACTACTAGGCGTAACATAACTTCCAACCATATCCAGCACACGAAACAAGAAACAAAAAGAACATGAAACCCAGACACAAAAGAACAGGCCAAAACAAAGGACCTCAAACCGCAAAGGCTGCGAAGCACAAGATGGTATGACCTCGACTGCCTTCACAGCGCTTGCAGTGAATGAGCACTCGTGCAACCGCCATGGTGTGATCCAAAGCAATTAGCTCACACTTGTAGAATCTGGCTAACAGTCCATGCTAAGGGGAGATGAAGTATAGAAAACTGCAGCTCTAAACACACACACACACACACACAAAAAAAAAAAGACCTGCCACATTGGAAGAATATAGGAACAGGGATGGGGGGCAACGAGTTTGAATTATGTGGGGGATGGAGAATATACCAACCCTGCCCACCTATTCCGACGCAACTTCGCACATAATCCGATAATATCCGAGCCTATTTAAAGATCTATATCACATTTCCACTCGATCTGATCGGCATTCCTAATCAGTTTTATTTTCATATGTTCAGTGACAATGCAAGCCAGTTTTAAATACTCTATTTTTATAATATTACTTTTTCGTACTTCTCAATGCAACATTTTCATGGCTGTTCCCCAGATCACGAGAGCCGCGCACAAGTAGCGAGCCTCAGTTTGGGCATCTAGGACGTAGTACGTAGCTGTTGTGCGTCTCGTACGCACTGCAAAATCTGCGTAAAACAATCCAAAACTTCTTTCAGCAAGCGCTGCGACCCAAGGGGGTATCGGAGGTCGAGCGTGTTAGCGCACCGCAACTCGTACGGCGAAAGGTCCCACTGCCAGGGATCCCCACCCCCACCCGATTCGATCTGTTGTGAGGCACAGACCCCAGGCTAGCAGTCGTACTGTAGTGGCTAAATTTTCTCATCTACAGCCTGAAACGGTGTCGCCAAAACCTAGACAGGCCGATCGCACGCTATTTAAAATAGTGAGCGTCTTATTTTCTTCCGCTGTGCCCAAAATGACGACAGGGCATGCGATTGAAAGACCAGCGGATAGGCGGGCTACCACTCTTGCCTTCGAATCGTTCGGGAGTCGGGCACCTGCATTTGCACCATGATTGAAGAAACAGAAAGAAGCGACGTCAAATCACATTGACACAGAATCACTCCAAGCTTCCTTGCTTGTGCCCTTCAGCTCTGTGCGCCGTCAGCCGTATCAACGGTAATCAAAATTAACAACGCCTGCCGCGCGCGTTCCGCTGCTCATACAAACAACAACAAACAATCAGGGTATTTTGCTGCAGAAAGTTGATTCCACCAGTTTTAGCGAAATGCGGAGCTCAATCCCCGCTCAACCGACGTTATTCAAGGTATTGAATTTGGCGTAAGGATAGTGTGTTTGGGGTATGCGAAAAAGACTACGGTATTGACTATGGCGTACGCCGAAACGACTACGGTATTGATTTTGGCGTACGCCATAACCACTACCGTAGTCGAAGCGGAGGGGTAGTGAGATCGGCGTCCTACACCGGCACTCCACGAGTGATTGCACTCTCCGAGTCCGTTTCAGCGCTGGCACCCTACGCGCGCATGCACTCGCTGCACCGAGAAAATCGGGAGTGCGCCAAAATGCAATCCCGTCATGCCTCGCTTCGGCGAGGAGCGGGAGCAGACGACGAGGGTTCGTCTGCTACAATGTGTTGCGGAACGGAAAGGAAACAAAGTAGATTTTCTGGGGTTTACTACAGTTGATCGAATGCCAATTCATCGAAGCACGTTTTAGAGAACGGGCTCGTTTTATCGAAGTACGGTTTAGAGAAAGAAGAGACTCAGTTTAGAGAAACACCGTTTATCGAAAAGGGAACAATATTTAAAAAAGGCTTTCCTACTTCTCGCGTGTATCACTGGTGCGCGTGTTAACCCAAGCCCCCCGCTGCGCTCCCGCCGCTTCGCGGCGGCAGTCTGCGGCGGCTCATTACAAAAATGTTAACTCACCAGACTTATCCGCACACGCCGCTTCGCGGCGACCGAATTCGCTAAAAGGAGGCTCGTCGCCATTTTCTCTAAACTTGGTTTCTCTATAAAGGCATTCGATGAACTGGGGTCGATAAAACGGCGTTCGCTAAAACGAGCTTCTCTAAACCGCATGACTCCGGATTTTCTGATATAAATCGCGTCCTGCGGGCAACGGAATCAAATGCGAGCTTGAATTGTGAGCGTCTGCGATTTCATGAAGGGAGCAATTGACAAACTGTGCTTTATTTGCAGGTTTAAAGTCGCTCTGTTGCCGTACAGACGCTGAAATATACCAGTGTGTAAAGAAATACTCAGAACAGACGCATCAGCGGCCCCCGAGATGTCTATCACCATCCGTGTACGGGTGAAAAATTCAACATTTGTCGACAACACTCTTCCAGCAGAAACCTGTGACTGCACAATAAGTATCAGAGAAAGCTAAACATAGTGACTTCACCCGAGAGCGAGACTTGGGCAACATCATCGTGTTTAGCATTTACCTACGTCAGCTAACTTGCCCAGTCGTATTTTGTTTGAGAAAGCTCGTTCTCAACGCACTCACCAAGGCTGATACCTGATCCACCTGTAATGACGATCGAAATTGAAAGTCCCACGAAAACTTTTGCTGGATATTTCAACAGACTAGTTTTAAGCCGTACCCTTTCAGTGGTTCACGCATAATACCGTGCTCAAACGGATGAAGTTTCTGCTCGGACAGCCATCATCAGTTTTCTTCTGTGTAAGCGGCTATAAAGAGATCGCAACCAGCTGCTTTGTAGACAGCTGGGTGCGGAAATTTACGCCGGCTGTAACTATCTCTACGACAGCCGAGTTGCTTGAAGTCATCGCAAATATAAACTACAGGTTTCAGCGACCAACGTTTGTAGATAAACGTTGATAGCGACTGCACTCTCGCATTCCTACTAGACCTGTGCGCCGCCGCGCCGCGCCGCCGCCGCCGCCTGTTTTGCTCTCGCCGCCCTGCGCCGCCGCCAGGTTTCGTCTTAATCAACGAACCCGGCACGCCCACGAGAATCGGACTTCACGCGAAGCAAGCAGATAGCACGCCAGACCTCACGTGGGCAACCAAGAATGTTAAGGCGAACTGGAGAACTATGCAAGACGCAATGGGCAGCGATCACCTGCCCATCAAAATCGAGCTACCGACCAAAGACCGGTACAAACGAGACGCACCCTTCATCAGATGGGATAAGTTTCGCGAAACCATCCAGACGGCCAATTCCTCACTCCCCCTAGACCAACAAATCCAATTAGCAATTAAAGCGGCAACAAAGACCTACAAAGTTAAAGAAGGCACCCCTAACCCTGACCTACATTTGCTCAACCTTTGGGCTGCTAGACTCCAGGCTCAACAGCGATACAGAAAGGCAAAACATAACATTCGTTTCAAGATTAAACTCAACATCGCCACGGCCAAAGCCAAATACTACACAAAGGAGCTCAAGCGGCAAATCTGGAGACGGCACTGCAACTCGTTCAACGAGAAGACTGGCTTGAGGAGAATGTGGCGCACATACAAAGGTATGTCCGGCAAGAAACGAAACAAGTGCACTGCTCAAAACCTCGCCATCAGACTAGGAATCGCGGAGGAAGAACTTGCCGTAAGGGCAGGCGAACACTTTTTTCCGCAACCAACACCGCAACAGCTGCAACACCGCTACACAGAAGTGATCCCTGAACTCGACCATCCGTCACCAGCTGACGCGCCATTTAACATGGGGGAACTAATGGCAGCTCTGGCTTCGGCGAACAACACCGCGCCGAGGCCGGACAGGATCACAATTACAGCCCTCAAGAATTTACCGGAGGAAAAGAAGACAGAACTACTAAAGTGGTTCAACGAAGTGTGGGAAACAGGACAGCTACCAGAAGCGTGGAAGCTCTCCACCGTAATTCTTATTCCCAAACCAGGCAAGCTCACTGACTCGATTCAGAACCTACGACCCATCTCTCTCACTTCGAATCTATGTAAGACTATGGAGAGAATGGTTCTGGCGAGAATCACGTGGCTCCTCGAAATCAACAGCCAGGCATATTGCGCCAGACAGACCGGCTTCAGGCCGGGTCTTTCAACGCAAGACAGTTTGGCAATGATTCACAAAGACGTCACCTCAAAACGACCCTGCTACAATCCCCGGCTGATCGTCGCGATCGACATTAAGAAAGCCTTTGATTCCGTACCACACGACGCAGTCTTACGTGGCGCAGTAAAGAGAGGGATCAAGGGGAAAACTTTGAAGTTTATTCGGTCCTTCTTGAATGAAAGGAAATTCGAGACGGCCATTGGACAGTCCCGAGGACCGAGGACGGAGAATAAAATCTGAGTCCCGCAAGGAGCCGTGATCTCGCCGACACTTTGTAATATGGTGATGGCGGATCTTGCACTCTCACTCGAGCTATTCCCAGATTTGGGATACACAATTTACGCTGACGATATTACCATCTGGATGAAGGGCGGCAGCGTTTCCAAACAAAGTGTCACGCTGCAAAAAGCACTCGACGCCATACAAGAATTTTCCGAACGAACAGGACTTCAACTCTCACCCGAAAAAACGAACTACATCGCCATTTCTGATCGAAGGGGGCGAAAAGAAAATGTAGGAAGTAAAATCAAACTTTTTGTCAGCGGCACACAAATTCGTCAACAACCGACCATCAAGATTCTTGGTATCCCGATCGATGAGAACGGGAAAGCGGGAAGTTGGTATAAGCAAGTTAGAAGCCAATGGAAAGAGGCGCTTAACTTAATCAAACGCACCACCGGAAAAGCTTGGGGAGCCCAAGATCAGACCCTCAAGACCATGGTCAAGGCCCTCCTTGTGCCTAAAGCAACTTACGGGATCAATTACCTTAATCGCACCCAAGCACAGAAGAACGGACTAGAGGCATCAAACAGGGAAGCCTTAAGAGTTATCACCGGACTTCCCAAGTGCACCAAAATCGAAACACTTTACCAAATAACAGGTCTCAACACCATCGAGGAGATCGCGAAAGAAAACAAAACAGGCCAAGTGCTTAGGCTCCAGAAAACCAAACCGGGAGGGAGATCCTCAAAGATCTCGGGTATACTGTAAAGAAACCTATACCCGGTGTTTACGGAACCTCCCCCACCCTGGGAAGACGAAATAGTGGTTGACACTAGACCCACTCCACAAAATCAAGGAAAGAATGAAATGAAGAGAAGAAAGCACGCTGCAAGTAAACACCTAGACGAGGTGCTAGCACTTCTCGAAGACGACGAGGACGCTATTATATACACGGACGCAACAAAAGACGAAAGCGGCACGGCCATTGCGTACTACTGTGCTAACACCCACAAACGCTTCGCCGCTACACTATGCAGCGAAACCAACGTCAAGGAAGCTGAACTTCAAGCTATTGAGAAGGCCATCATAGAATTCAAAGACGTCAAACTAAAACGTAGACTTTATATCTACACAGACTACAAAGAAGCTGTTCAAGAATGCAGCAAACACGACAGTCGCAGCAAGACCGTCCGAACAATCAAGACGACGGCCAAACAACTTCGAATTCAAGGATATAACATTAAAATTCGATGGATCCCTGGTCACCAAAGTATCCAAGGGAACGACGAGGCGCATGCAGCCGCACGGGAACAGCTACAGGCATCCCTGCCCGGCCAAGGCTCAATTCGCCTCGTCGACAGAAATGACACAATCGAAGAAACCGATCCGGCTGATCTTAAAGCACATGAACGCGAAGAGAGAAGACGTCTCAACGAACAGCTGCAACAAGACGAACACCCGCTTCCCTCGACGTCGTACAGCCGATGGGAGAGGGTGTGCCTGCGAAGACTCCGCACGGGAACAGCCATGACCCCAGCCAAAATAAACAAGTTTAAATGGAAAGACAACGAAGAAGACCCACAAGCCGGATTATGCGAAGAATGCCTTGTGCCCGCGGATACACAGCATATATTCTGGGATTGTCCAAGTAGTGCTGAAGAAAGGAAGAATGCTTTGGAGTCGCTCTCCCAGCCTGTGAGACCAAGCTGCCTGCAAGAATGGATCCTCCCTGTCGGCTGCCCCGAACACCGGAAGGCAATATTAGATTCCCTGATCGACTACATAAAGTCGGCAGGGCTTGTACATTGTATATAACTCCCTTCACCTTCCTCCCCTTCCTCCTGTCACCAATATCTAGTTTCAAGGGCGACAGGCATCCCCCACCCTCGGTTCCACAAATAAAACATTTTCTCTCTCTCTCCCGCCGCCAGAATCCCCAGAGCCAGCACGCCGCCGCCGCCGCCGCACAATAAATCCGGCGCGCCGCCAGCGCCGCCATATTTTTTTTTTTTTTTTTTTGGGGGGGGGGGGGGGGGGGGGGTATTGGTGTTTTTTTGTTTTGTTTTGTTTTGTTTTTGCTTCTGTATGAGTTTTACCTACTATATTATGCATAAAAAATGAATAGATACACTTCTGTCTGTATGCTTTTTCCCTTTCATTTTTACTGCTCTAAATATATCAATAAATGTAGAAGTTCCATTAAAAAGGGAGACACGGAACGATAAAAAAAACGAACAAAACAACAAGTCTTAAACTTAGTTTGTAGTTTATTTGAACAACGAACGTTGTATAGACGCTTTCAGCGAGTCAGTTACTCGAGTTGCCACCAGTCGGCGCGCCCTTCGCGCGCTTTCCGGGCCGCCATAGCCGACCTTCAGTTTCCCGCCGTTGCTACGCGTTGTGTGCTGCGCAGGCCACTATCCGAGCTTCGTTTTCGCGTTCTTTTACATTCCGCGTTGAAATCTTGTAGTTTCCTTAGGTCTTTTCGATATTTAGGATTTTCATTTAATCATTTGAATTTTGAAATTTATATTTCGATATAGCTCTTGAATTTTCTTATTTATGGAATCGGACAGGCGAATGGGTCGACGATACAAGATTATGAGGCTTCAATGACCATGTAAATTCATCCCATTCTTACGTTTTTGTCGCTAATAAAGGCAGTCAGCACTATTGCGGCAAATGTAAATTGCAACTGACGCAGTAAGGCTATCACAGTCGTGCTTCTCGTTGCATGTGCGCGCTCGTTTCCGTAAAGCCGACCTGCATGTCAGCAATTTAGCATGCGACGAGACGAGCGACGGAGATTTCTCACTGTCACCCGTCGCATCGCTTGGTTTCGGAATTTCTGGAAAACGTCGCTCACCGTCTTGGTCGCTTGCTTCGTCGCTTCCATGCGGTTTGCCTCGTCACGCGACTGACTGAGCGACAGCAAAGCGGGTCGCCGTCGCTTATCTGGTCGCTCGCCAAATCGCTTACATGTGGTTTATACTCAATTAATTTCCATGCACACAGACATGAACCATTGGCGCCTCAATATTAAGTATAAACCGCATGCAAGCGATTCGGCCAGCAACGAGACAAGCGACGGTGACCAGCTTCGCTGTCGCTCGGGCAGTCGCGCGACGAGGCAAACCGTAGGGAAGCGACGGGAGCAAGCGACCAAGACGGTGAGCAACGTTTTATAGAAATCCCAAAAAACCGAGCGATGCAACAGGCGACAGTGAGAAATCTTCGTCGCGTTCTCTCGTCATTGTCGCCGTCGCTCGTCTCGTCGCAAGCTAAGTCGCTTACATGCGGGTCGGCTTTACGGAAGCGAGCGCGCACACGCAGGGAGAAGCACGACTGGATTGCCTTACTGCGTCAGTTAAAATTTGCATATGTCGCAATGTCGTTGACTGCCCTTTATTAGCGAGAAAAACGTTAGAATGGGATGAACTTACATGGTCTCTGAAACCATAATCTCGTATCGTCGATCCATTCGCTGTCCGATTCCATTTCATAAATAATAAAATACAAGAGCTCTGTTAAAATATATATATCAAATGATTAAATGAAAGCCCGAAATATCGAAAAGACCTAAAGAAACCACACGATTTCAACACGGAACGTAAAAGAACGCGAAAACAAAGCTCCGGTAGTGGCCGGTGCAGCACACAACGCGGAGGAACGGCGAGAAACTGAAGGGCGGCTATGGCGGCGGGGTCACGTGACGTCAAGATGGCGGCGCCCATGAAATGTTGCCTGAAAGGGTCTATACCTCAAGACCCTCACCACCAAAAAAGAAACACGTCCTCTTCACTAGGTCACCGAGAGCCGGACACTCAGACAGAACCGATATGATTCATGATTCAGACATATCTAAATGATTCATACAAACCGGCCACCCTTATGACCTCGCTTATGGGCTGACCAGCCACATATGCGATAACAGGCAACTCCAGCTCCAGCACAGCCCTTACAATTGTTAAAAAACCCACTAAACAAGACCTTATAGAGACACAAAAAACGCTTCATACCACTGTCTAATGCCAAGGACGGTGTGCTTACACAACTACCAGAGGTCAAAATACGCGTGGTCTCCCTCAGAACTCTCCTACCATTGGTGATTGTTTGGCGAGTTGGTATTGTCCGTGAAAAACATGATTGCACTTTAAGACACAGGCAGAGGAAGAACACCACAGAGCACTTTCAACTAATTTAATCGAAGAGCCTCAGCGTAGATACACACTGCGTCACCGCACCACATCTCAACCAATCCGTGGCCCCGCCGCCGACCGCAAATACACTATCTCTTTTCCTGCAAAGTCAATTGAAACCACGCATGACTGCAGGTGCAAACCATTATTTGCTTCTTCCACTGTTCTCGCTAGGCACAAAGATAAGACTGTCAGAGAGATAATTGAGGCGGACGCCATCAATAGTTCCGGCATGTGTTGTACACGTGTTTTTTTCTGGCACCCCTGAGGACCACCCGAAAAGGAGGTTAACCTTTCTAATTGAGCCTCGAAAAATAAATATACACCGAACCTCTCTGCCACTGATATAAAGTTATTAGAGATTCCAAGGTAGTAAGGCACACACACAACATTCTTTACAACCGATTTTTTCCACAGGAGCCGGAATAAACGTACGTTCCTTACACCTTGAGCACAACTGTAACAATCCCATCCTGGTGTAATTGTTAAAATGGTTGTGAACGAAAATTGAGCTTGGCAGAAGGTGTTGTCGGTTTTTATCTAGAAATGCCTGGCAGGAGTGGAGCAATAGTCCATTGTCACTCAAAAACTCTGAGCAATTGATTGAAATATTGAATCCGCATTATGGGAGAAGGTGCGATGTGACAACTGTAGACATCAAGGACTTATATTACTCTATGGATAAGTCGGAGCTGTTAATAAAGGTCAGGAAGTGGTGTGATGATAATCTAGTGAAGTTGCAGTGTGCCACTGAGATTGATGTAGGTAGTTTTATCAGCATTCTGGAGTTTCATTCAGAGTCCACTGCCGTAGACTTTGATGGTTCTCTTTTTATTCGAAAACAGGATGTGTGTTGTTGTAAATCTCGTCGCCAGAAATGTAGTAATTAAAATCGGTCACCCGTGAAATAAAAACGAAACGCAGGGCCGAGGCGGCCTGCTGAAAAGGATGCGATCTCACATGCCGAGGAGAGGCGATGCGGCGGGCGCCGGCGGGGCCCAAGGGCGGGAACGCCCGGAGGAGAGAGGACACGTCCACTAGCTTCGGGGTCCAACCAGGTACTACTTTATTTAGAAGGAAAACAACCCGGGGGCATGGGCCCGATGGGTGTAGACTAGCGCCGCCTGGCCACGGGAATTGGTGTGGCAGTCAGTGGCGCCATCTGGTTAGTGTGGCAATTACTAAAATGGAAAAATTTAAATAATAATAATAATAATAATAATAGCTTTATTTCCATTACGGGTAATGGCGGAGCCGAGAAAAAAAGCCGCACTAGGCGGCTTGACGAGCTCTCGGCCCCAGTACATTCTGCAGCAGCAGTGGAAACTTTAGTTTATACAAAAGATAATAACAAAACAAGAAAAAAAAAAAAAACGCATACTTTTTAGGGTTTGACAATAAAGCGTGATAATATCTACGTTGATAAATTAAGCAAAGTGATACGTAGCCCTTTCAGAGGTGTTTCATGCAGGCAAACATCACATGAATGCAAAAAGTTGAGAAGCCTTGGGATACGGTAGGCCAACATTTCCATCCCGGAATTCAATCGGCAAGTAGGTACTTGCCAAAGATCAAAGTTTCGAAGCGTATATGGTGCTACATGTTGCTGCAAACAAGATAGATCAATCAAGAATGAAGTATTATTTTGTGCTTCTGCCTTAAGCCTTAAGGAAAGTCTATAATTGTAAAGCTCATGAACACTAAGTACATTATATCTTTTAAACAAGCTTTCTGTGTGTGATAAATAACTTGTATTTGCAATAATCCGTAGCATTCTTTTTTGAAATAAGTATATTTTTTCTAGGTTCGTTGCCGTAGTTGTGCCCCAGACCAAAGAGCAGTAATTTAGGTATGAATAAAACAGTGATTTATATAACAACATTTTGACAGATGGTGGAAATGTATATCGATGGCGGCAAACTAATCCAATAGTTTTTGACAATTTCCTACATAAATCCTGAATATGTAAGTCCCATGACATATTCTGAGAGAAAACAACTCCCAACGTTTTAAAATTGTCGACCAATTCGATTTCGGTAGAGTCAAGAATAATTGGCTCTATAGATTCGAGAACTTTATTCTTAGGACGGAACATAACAGCCTTTGTTTTATTTATGTTTATTTTCAAAGCGTTCTTATTAGTCCATAGAAACATTTCCCCCAGTACTGAGTTTATTTTATGTACAAGCTCATCTGCATCCTTAGCCTTGTAAAGTAATGTCGTGTCGTCTGCGTACATTACAAATTTTATTGATGGGTCAATATTTAGGATGTCGTTTACATACACATTAAAAAGAAAAGGACCTAATATACTTCCTTGTGGTACTCCAACAACTATCGGTTTTATTACAGAAGAAAAGTTATTGTAGCACACATATTGCTTTCGGCTTTCTAGGTAAGACTGGAGCAGAAGTAAAGCCTGACCCCTGACACCATAAGATTCGAGTTTTAGTAACAGCAATTTATGATTCAAATAATCAAATGCTTTCGTGAAATCAACATAAACCGCAAGCACTAGTTTTCGATCCTCAAGACTTCTTAAAATAAATTCTTTTTCTTCAAGGAGGGCTAGTTCAGTTGAACGATGTTTACGAAACCCGAACTGCGATTTGGTAATTAAGCTGTGCTTATCAAAAAAATTTACCAGACGTGCATAAATAACTTTTTCAAGTCCTTTCGAGAAAACAGGGAGAATCGACACTGGCCTATAATTGTTAATATCGTTCTTATCACCTTTCTTGTGCAGTACACAGACTTTAGCAATCTGCATACGTTTGGGAAAAACGCCAGCCGATATGCACAAGTTAAATATATGCGTTAAGTATCGTGCCACTAAAGGTACAACATATTTCACAGGTTTGATCTGGATATCATCTATGTCTCTGCTTTTCGTATTTTTTAGGTTTATAAACACATTTGATACCTCGAACTCGGTGACAGGATCCAAGAAGATTGAATTCATGTTCCTATTTTTAATATATTTGCAGGCATCTGAATCATGTGTCAAAGTAGCCAGGTTAACAAAGTGATCATTAAATGCATTAGCCAGATCAGTACCCTTGAGTCCTTTGCCATTTACGCGTAGGGTTTCAACGTAGTCATGCGCCCTATTGTCTTGTAGGACTGAATTAACCTTTTTCCAAATTTCGTCCACACGTCCATTGGGTGACTTAAAACTATTGTAGTAATAACGGGTCCTGGCATTTCGAAGCTCCTTTGTCAGCTGGTTCCGATAAAATTTGAATTTCTTAAGGTCGTCTGGATTTTTCGATCTGTTAAATTTCTGAAAGAGGCGATCTTTTATATTGATTTTAGCTAGATGATCTTGGGTAATCCAAGGCTTTCGAATTTTACCTGATTTTTTAATTTTCTTATAAGGAAAGTTTTTTGCATAAAGAATTTTGAACTGGTCCAGAAATACATTGTAAGCTACATCGGGATCTGTTGCGTTAAGAACGTCATTCCAGTTTTCATTTGCAATATCATTACAAAACCTTTCAAGATTATCAGGTGTAATAACTTGAAAATATATAGGTGAGTGCACACTATTTTTGAGACAACGTGCATCTTTTATGCATAGGAATATTGGGAGATGGTCGCTAATATGAGACATAAAAATCCCTCCTTTTAGGCGGGTAACCTCAGCGTTTGTTATAAAAAGGTCGATACAGGTCTCCGACTGCTGTGTAATCCTTGTTGGCTTCGTGATTACGTTGACACATCCATATGTTGTAAGCAACATTTCTAACTCAATACTAGGCATAGCACACAGCAGCATATTGATATTAAAGTCCCCGCCAATTATCACGTTCAGGTTGTTGTCACTAACGAATCCCAGAAGGCTCTCAAAAAATGCTAAAAAATTTGAAACGTTACCGTCTGGTGGACGATAGACGACAGAGATAAGCATATCGCCTGATATGAGTGATAACACCTCGTAATCATGGGTAATCATACAGAAATTTGGTAATAAATTATGTGACATGCTTTCATCTATCAATACTGAAACACCTCCGCCACGACTAAAGGTACGATTTAAACATAAGCATTTGTACGATGGCAAATGAAATGCATCCGCTTCGTCAGAATACCACGTTTCAGTTAACATGATCACATTAAATCGAACTGAAAACTGGCTAAAAAGACATTCAAGATCTGCCGCCTTATGCTTAGCTGACCGTACGTTCAAGTGAAATGCTTTGAATGATGAATCAAAACTACGACCAATATGTTGCACGATATCAACAGGAAGCAAGTATAAACACTCTGCCATAACTTTTTTTTTTTTTTTTATTAAACAAGAGTTGAAGGCGAGCAAGAATTTGATCAGGAAACTATCGCTTGCAGATCATCCTCGCACCTTATCACAAACGCTCGTTCACCACTTTGGCGACGAACGAAGATCTTTCCGTCCTTGTGCCAAACGTAAGTAAAATCTGCACTTTTTGCCCAATCTTTTGCCTTGGCCAGTAATTCTCTGTTTTGTTTGGTCATGTTCTCATTGATGTAAAGTTTGTTCCCGATGGTACGAAGTCTAGCCTTCCTGCTCAGCCACAGGTCTCTTGTCAGTTGAGATACGAACCTGACAATAATACCTGGTGTCCTGTCAGACTTTGATGGCAGTCGGTGAATTGCCGCTACGTCGGAAATATTCAGTGCAGGAACGTCTAGGCTGCGCGCTACTTCATTGACCTTGTTCAACAAGTCTTCACCGTCAATCTTCGGAACACCATGGAATTCCAGATTCAGCCTGCGACTTCTCCATTCAAGCTCGTGAAGTTCAGTTTTCATTTTGCTAAGCTCGTCTTTTTTGTTAGCGTTTTCGATTTTTTCAACCCGCCTCTTTAAATCCTTTATATCTTGCTTCTGCTCAGTAATATGGCTCAGTATTTCATCATATTTGTCTGACATAACTTGCACTGACGCTTCAATGTTACCAACTGTTTCCTTTAGGGCTAACAGATTATCTAATTTTTCGTTCATGGCCGCTAACAAGACCCACATGTCACCATCTTGCCTCTGTTTACTTGTCGCGCCACCTTTTAGTTTAGCTGCTCGGCAAGTGGGACACTTCCATGCTTTACGGTATGCTTCTCCTTTCGTTTTTAGCGTTGTTTCGGAAATTCCCGCACAGTTTCCGATGTGGTATGGGTATTCACATTCACAGCACGAAATAGACTGCTCCCTATGGGGTATCTCCTCTTTACATTTTGAACACAATGCTTCCGCCATATATACGAAACACTCGCCGACAAAGCAATAGAAACACCGCTGGCAGCAGCAGCAACGTGAAAAAAAAAAAAAGTAATACACTAATATGCCAACCAACCTGCAATGGCAGAGGAGCGGTTAGCCCGGTGTTCGTTGCTTGTTGCCGCTGCTGCCAGAAATGACGTGTTCGGCGCTCGGGCTGCCCTTTTATCGCCTAGACAAGGCACTGCACCCGGATGACGCTGGAGGTTGATTTGCGGGGGCGGGACTGTGCTCGTGGCCTCCAGCAGTGCAGACTGTGATGCAGATGGGCCAGCAGCCTGACTTGCGTCGCAGTTGGAACCGCAGCGTTGGGTACGTCGATGCTCACTGCAATGGCAGAGGAGCGGTTAGCCCGGTGTTCGTTGCTTGTTGCCGCTGCTGCCAGAAATGACGTGTTCGGCGCTCGGGCTGCCCTTTTATCGCCTAGACAAGGCACTGCACCCGGATGACGCTGGAGGTTGATTTGCGGGGGCGGGACTGTGCTCGTGGCCTCCAGCAGTGCAGACTGTGATGCAGATGGGCCAGCAGCCTGACTTGCGTCGCAGTTGGAACCGCAGCGTTGGGTACGTCGATGCTCACTGCAATGGCAGAGGAGCGGTTAGCCCGGTGTTCGTTGCTTGTTGCCGCTGCTGCCAGAAAATACTACATGTGTATCGGGTCGTGAATTGCTGCAGTGTTGTCCGAGATTTTTTTTAAAACGAGACTTATGTTCACGTTGACACGGTTGTGCGGTCCTTGTCGATTGGACCGCACAACCCTGCCATCGCAACAGTCGAATTAAGTACTTATAGACCTACTGTTGCGCACGGAAAAGGGCCTGTGCTGGAGGTACGGCAAGGAATCAGCCAAGCCACTGTTGGCTGCTGACAGCTGTCACTTGAAAATAGTTAAGAGTGGTGTAATTGCGTCTGCGATGGATAACGCCTGTAAAGAATCCCGTATGTTTTGGGTTGGTGAGGCAGTAGAGTTGCAAAAGATCCGTCGTTTGGAAGCGGGCCATCACCACAATGTAATTGTTAGAGTTGTACTCAAGGTGCTGAAGGTTTAATCCGGCTCCTGTGGAAAAACCGGTTGTGAAGAAGGTGTGTGTGTGCCTTACTACCATGGAATCTCTCATAACTTTATGTCAGTTGCAAATAGGTTCGGTGTAAATTTAGTTTTCAAACCTCAGCACAAATTAGAAAGGTCAACCCTCTTTCTGGTGGTCCTCTCTCTCTCTCTCTCTCTCTCTCTCTCAGGGGCGCCAGAAAAAAACATAAGAACCTAGATGTAACTTTTCAGGCAGGAGTGGTCTACGGGACCCTCTCATTTCGTTGAAATTCGTTTCGTGGAATTAGGTATCGCAGACTTTTCATAGGCACACCTTTCACGGACACACGTTTTGTCGACACGATCGTTTCATCGACACTCGTTAAGTGAATTGCACGCTGTAGGGACATCTCGTCACGCGTGTATCAAATTAGTAAGGGTTCTGATGGAGCTGCCTGTTATCGCATGTGGCTGGTCAGTCATCAAGCGAGGTCGTCTGCGTGGCAGGTTGGTGTGACCATGAATCATTTAGATCTGCCCGATTGTCCGGCTTTCAGTGACCTACACTCTAAAAAAAAGGTGTATTCTTACACCCTTTGTCCCATATAAGACACCCCAAAACTTCAGACGTCGATCTTACGGTACTAACTTTCAGGAGAGGTTTGATAGCCGTGTGATAGAACTTATTAAAACAGCTAATGTACGTGTTACAGACTACAAAAAAAGAAATAATAATCGGGATTTTCTTGGCCCTACTGCAAAACCTCAGTGTTTTCTTTCTCTGGTCTTTAATACATACTTCAGCTATTTAATGAGTTATATTGCTCCGTTATCAAGCCCCTCGTAAAATGTATGGCCGTCTGTGCGTCGAACTAAAGTTTTGGGGTGTGTTATATGGGACAAAAGGGATACCTTTTTTTAATAAAAGTTCTTTTTTGGTGGTGAGGGTCTTGACATATATATATAAGAGCGTTCGTTGTTTAAATAAACTATACCCGTTTTTTCCAGAAAAAAGGAAGTTTTGAGCATTTATTTATTTATTAAAGTACCCCCGGCACCCGAAGGCATTACAGAGGGGGAGAGCACATACGTGAAACAAAGATGTTTGTATACGCGACGCAGTCTTACGAGATTTGGTTGTCGGACAAAAAAGCGATGATTTTGGCGCTGGAACATGTACGTCTTGATAATATATATAGTAGAATCCAGCTACATATATCTTAATTCTCCACATAAAGGTGGAAATTAGTAATGGTTCGCGAGGAGTCGGACTCTTTTTACTAGAGTTCTTGACGTGAAAACGGGTATAAAGCTGTGTTTGAGACTTGTTGTCTCGTCCGTTATTTTTATCGTTCCGTGTCTCCCGTTACTATGGAAGTTCTTCACCAGCTCGCCTGTGTTTTTAAAGTGTTATAACGGAATGAACGGTTTTGTAGACTGCAAAACGATTTAATGAAAACTTTGTGAAATAATTTGATACAAGAGGGCTATATTCACGTTCGTTTTCAGGCTTCTTTCAAACGTATTTTATTTTGATCCACACGTCCGGCTTGTTCCTGTCACATCGTGTTTCTAGGGGTCCTCCTTTCTCGTTTCCACGCCGGGATCCAGCATCGGGGGTCGAAGTCGAGCCCTCATCCGGTCGAGTCGGGGAGGCTCTCCTTACGGGGCTTTGCCGCCAGCGTATTTGCTTACACTCCCGAGCTCGAAATCCTTGCGCCCTCGCACATTTTGTTAATGTTGTCATGATCCTCTGTTATGCGTCTAGCCATGCATCGTGGAGGGCGGCGTCGGCGTGATGCGCCTGCAATCGGAGGGTCTGCCGCGGTGCAAGGCGAGTTGGTTGAAATCGACGTCAATCGCTGCAGGTTGTTCGTGAAAAAAAAAAAAAAAAAAAAAAAAAAAAAAAAAGGCTATCGTGCGGCCGCTTGGCGGCAATCCGGTGTGCTTTGCCGGGTAAACCCGGAAATGCTGTAGGTTCGATTGTTCATGTTGGTGATGACTACGGTCCGTGGAAAAGCAGGCCAAGTTTCGAGGTATAAAAGGCCGTTTGTGTACCATACCCTGTCCCTGACGCGGTATGGAGCTGGTCGATGTTTTGCATCGTAGGAACGCTTCATGCCATGAAGGTAAGTGAGGTTTGCGTTTGCAGCGTCGCAGTTCGCGCGGACGTCGCCGATCTCGTCAGGAAGCGGGGAAAATTCCATTGGTCGACGTGGGACAAAGTTGAACAGGAGTTCGAACGGTGATGTCTGGAATCCGGCGTACGGCTGCTGGTTCACTTGAAAGCTGGTTGCCTGGAGATAATCGCTCCAATGGTCGATGTCGCCGTTGACGTTCTTTCGCGCAGACATGGAAAGATTTTTCCGTTGGCGCTTTCGACAAAGCCGTTAGCTTCGGGAGCGTAAAGTGCTGTTAGGGATGCTCTGAATGTGCCTGTCGGCGAAGTGCCGCGAAGCCGAACGAGAGGTTAGGACCCTGTCGTTGTCGGTGATGACGGCTTGCGGCGTACCAAATGAGAGTACGAGCTCTATAAATTGAAGGACGTGCTCGGTCGACTTGTTAGGCACGGGGCGCGTGACAAGCGCGTGGTGAGGTGGAACGCGGTGATAAAATACCTGTTGTCGTCGGTCCTCGTCTTGCGGAGGATTTTGCGCCGCGGCTGCCAGCCTGCGTCTTACAAACGAGAATAAACAAGACGCCGAAGTACCTGATACTTCTAACGGACGCACTCTTCACCAGCGAAGGCAATATATACCTCTCCAGAAGAAAATGAAATAAAAAAGTGTGTTCCTTTTTATGGTATTTGCATCTGTTTTCCAAATTCAAATGACTCCTTTTTTTCACCCCCCCCCCCCCCCCCCCCCCCCCCCCACTCTCTAATTTACCCCTCCCCCCTCCCCTCCCTCTTCCGCGCCACGCCGCCGCCGATCCGTTGATCCCCGCGCCGTCAACACGCCGCCGCCGGAGGTACAAACACCGGCGCGCCGCCGCCGGCGATTTCTGACCGGCGCACAGGTCTAATTCCTCCCCATCATTCCGAACAGAAAGAAGTTAGTTTCGGTTTGAAGTCGGTACCTTTTCTACAACATAGACGGCGGCAGCATTATTTTTCTCCACTCGGTGCATCTGGCGAGTTTGTTTGAGTCCAGTTCTCAGTGCAACACTCTGCGAGTGCGATGCATTCTGGGAGAGAACTCGAACGGTGCCAGTGCGTGTGAAACAGGGGGTAAAGGTGGGTGAGGAGGAGTGGCAAATCCCGTGCGCCGACACCCGGGGTCCCGAGTGAACGATCGCGAAAGAGAGCTACAGAACACGAGAGAAAGAAAGCAACGTTGCCATGGTAAACGCGAAGAGTGTAAACTCTCAGCAATATAAACAGTGATAATTTAACGTTGTAAACTAAATTCTGAGCTATTCTAACGCTTATAAAAAGCAATAAAGTCATTACGCTGCATTAACTTCCCTTCTGTCGAAATCTCGGAAATCTGGTGGTTGCGCCGTTTCGTATTCCTCAACCGTGCCCAGCCGCGCCTCACTGGCGAAGCCGGGTATATGGTTTAGTTTAGCGTTAACGCGAGGCCGCACATCTGCAAGCTATGCAAAAAGAAAGCTTCGAAAGGAACGCGAATATCTTTCCACCGGTAAGTTCGTGGATTGTTGAAGTTCACGAAACTGCTCTGATGATGTAACCATAGAGATCATACATACTAACTCTAGAGGAAAAGGTCCGCCATTTTCCCATACATTCTGGCTGCCGCAAGCGGCGGATCATGCAGGCAGACCCTCGGGGTCCCAAACACGGTTACATCATCAGAGCAGTTTTGTGAACTTCAACGATTCACGAACTTACCGGTGGAAAGATATTCACGTTCCTTTCGAAGCTTTCTTTTTGAAAAGCGCGCAGATGTACGGCCTCGCGTTAACGCTAAACTAAACCATATACCCGGCTTCGCCGGTGGGGCGCGGCTGGGCGCGGTTGAGGAATACGAAACTGCGCAATCACCAGATTTCTCAGATTTCGACAGAAGGGAAGTTAATGGAGCGTAATGAGTTTATTGCTTTTTATAAGCGTTAGAATAGCTCATAATTTAGTTTACAACGTTAAATTATCCCTGTTTATATTGCTGAAAGTTTTCACTCTTCGCGTTACCATGGCAACATTGCTTTCTTTCTCTCGTGTTCTGTCGCTCTCTTTTGCGTTCGTTCACTCGGGACCCAGGATGTCGGCGCACGGGATTTGCCACTCCTCCTCACCCACCTTTACCCCCCTGGATGTAACCGTGTTTGGGACCCCGAAGGTCTGCCTGCATGATCCGCCGCTTGCGGCAGCAGAATGTATGGGAAAATGGCGGACCTTTCCCTCTAGACTCTAGAGTTAGTATGTATGATCCAGTGGTATGATCCAGAGCCGTATATGTAGAGAGTTTGGTCAATGGGAGGCGCGGGCAGAGCCAGGGCGTGCGGCAGACTCGGAAAGAGGGCTTGGCATGCTCTCTTGACCAACCAGAAGCCGAAAAGAATCCCCTAGCGGTGGTAGCGAGAAACAATTCTGAGCCGATCGATCATCGAAGGTCTATGTTCGTATATGGTTTTAATAAGTGCGTAAGAGTGAAGTGTAGTAACTCTTTGTGGTTGAAAATAGGGTGCACGTGTTGTTTCATCATGATCATGCAGAAAGACGTAAGAAAGGAATGTGCCGCTCAACGCTGTTTTGCGCGGACAGAGTGTGACCGCTCTGACGGCAGATTCCCGGCGCTCGGCGTTTGGCGTAAGGATTATGTCGATCTTTCCGCTAGTCGCACTCTTCCACCATCATTTTAGATGAGTGTGATTGAAACATCACGTGTACCATATTTTCAGCCATCAAGAGTTACTTTAATGCAGTTATCAGGTTTGTTTCTTGCGACCACCGCCAGGGTATTATTTCCGGCTTCTGGTTGGTCACATTCGAATTTCTGAAAACGCCCTGGAACACGCCCAGCCCGCTTTCGGCCAATGGCGCCGCTTCATTTGTCTCCTATACTTCCCAACGAAGGCCAAACTCTCTACATATACGGCTCTGGTATGATCTCTATCACTGATCTCAATGACAATTTGTCATTGAGATCAGTGATCTCTATGGTGTGAAACGAACTCGCTATAAACTTTTTATGACTAGGCTTCACCAATATTGCAACGTGCCCGTGCTTACGTATTCTGTACATAAAATGCCCTAAATTAGCGAATATGTATTAAAATATTAACATAATTTGAGATAATATTATTTATACAAGAGGAATAATGGGTGCAGGTTTACTTATGACGTCACAAAACTTTTCATCAAACGATCAAACCTTCGAACAAGGGAACGCGACGACATTTATCATTCAGCAAATTTAGCGCCTCCCTGCGCTGCTGCGGATGTTAAAAGGATTACAAACGTTACGAGGAATCGCATCTTTTTTGCGAACGACGAGCGGTCGCACAAGCTGGTGTCTTCTCAGCCCCGCCACATACTCGTCGGAAAGGCTACTACGGTATGGATTTCACCAGCGATCGCTTTTGCACATCTCTCGCATGGCTCACCACTTCGCTGGACTTTTAATTCACTCTGGCTGCTTGGGCACTTTCCATCCAGCATGTCTGTTCTTTCTCCTCTTTTAGCCGACGGGTTTGGAAGACCATGGATTTCATGTCTGTTATTAAGTAAGCCTGCCTCTTTCTCTTGGCTCTGCTGCGTTTTCTTTTCTGTCTTGAGTTCGAAACATGCCGGCGACGCTTGCTCGGGGCGCCTGCGCGGCAATCGCTGCATGCACTCTGTGCGTTACACGTCGACACCGTCCACACCCTATTCTCACGTCTCATTGAAGATTCAGCATGACAAAACAAGAATACGGGGAAACACAGTAAACGTTGAACGTGCGCTCGTTATGTTGGATCAGTGGGAATATGTTTCTTTAGCTTGGATCAGTGAGAACAAAACCATCAACTTTGATCGTGTGTTTGTTATGTTGGACCAGCGAGAACGTGGTTGTAGTGTTTGTACAATCTAGCTTGATTAATATCAGGACCCTCTACTATGTTACGGTTAAAAAAAAAGAAAAAAAGAAATGGGTCGACAGAATGATGATGAATAACATGCATTACTTTTCCCCCAGTTATTTGCTGTGCTTTATGATTTTACGTTACAATGCTGACGCTTATGCTTACTTCAGCAACTCCATCAATGTATCTTTTTTCTTCTCTCTTGTAAATATCATTGTTATAATATTTTTTTCTCTTGTATACATAGTTCTCACGTGACATCACTTCCCCTATTTCCGCCCATTGGCCGCCATTACCAGGTACCGAGAACCAGACGCGAATGCTGCCGCCACTCTTGTACTGCTCGACTAAGACATCGCCACGGCACATGTATCGTATGTATGTTACAGCATCCACATGCATGATTACAATACCGAGTTTCCATCTTAAATGCAGGATCACTGAAGTAAACATTTCAACTCGAGATTCATAAAATGCATTATGCAAACCGGCAAGGCTCTTAAAGGGCGGAGATTGTTTACCACGCTCGTAGCCCAGATGCTGGGTGGGAGTCCGGTCGGTGTTTGTATCGTCGGTGAGGGTCGATGGTTCACCTGTACATTAAAGGATGTGCTTATACCTGAGGCATTAAAAGCCGCAGCTTCTGAGCTGTACAAATTCGCGCCGCCGCCGAAACAATATTGAAACAAGTGGCCTACAGATACCACAGAGGTTAGGAAGTTCAGCAACAAAGGTAAGAGCAAAGAGAGTGGCAGCGGCTGTGCGTAATCTAGAAAGAGGTCTTTCAGTACCTGGAGCGTGACACTACCAGACACTGTAAAATTGCCCTAGCCGCTGTGGCAAAATGCGCAGAGTGTATACGTAAGTTATTTAAACCACAATTTGAAGTTCATTAGAGAGAGAAAATGTTGGGATGCTTATGACGTGATGCACTGCTTACCAAAATCCATGTATTACGGATAATGCATGTATTCCTTAACGGTAATGAAGCAATGACCACAAACACTGTCATTGCCGAGGTTCTTCAAATTCCACCCATGTATGCGAGCCAGCCGAAAGCTCCTGTGTTCCTGGGACAGCAGTTTTGTGCTCTCAAACTGTTTGTTTATCACTTTCGGCAAACTAGGCAGCCTTATAATTGGCATTTTGCTACACTCCTTTGCGGAGGACTTGCATATGCTGTGGCAACCGAACATTGCGCATATTGGCATTACTGCACCACTATGACCGCAAGTGCACATAACACGTAAATACGAAGGAAGGAAACGCGCACCGATAACGATGCAGCAGTGGCCAGCGTTGCAGGCGGTGGCTTGAAACCGAAACTATGTCAGTACCCGGTGATGGCGGCGACATATCCATAAGCCCCGGCAGTGACGTCCGTGAAAACTATGTATACAGAGGACAAGGCAGTATTAATAAATGAATAAATGCATAAGCATGCCACTGCAGTGCCGAGCCAAATCAAAACCAAAGTGATTGGCATTCATTTGTGTTTCTGAGACCTGCAGTGTGAGAGCTATATTATTCTAGCACTTTATTCAAGGGTGTGTTGAAAAAAAAAAGACACATTGAAAAGTTTTTATTGTAGAAGCGTAAATATCTGGGCGAGTTGGTGGTGCATCCATGTTTCCTTGTTTTGCAGTGGTTCGAAGCGAGTCTATTGCAGGCATCTTCATTATATTTTATTAACTTCCCAATCTTGAAGTAGGACAGTGAATGTGACTGGTGTTGGTCCAACTTTCAATGATCCGCAGTTCATTGAAACCGAGTTCTCTTTTAATGATTCTGACGATACCCAAGTTATGTGAAGCATATTTTGAAGTTATTTAAGGAGAGAAAATGTTGGGATGCTAATGATGTAGTTCATTTACCAAAATCATGTTCGAGACTTCTTGATGCAGGTCGTGCCAGGAATCGAGAATGGTAACTACAAACAGTTTTCTTGCCTCAAAGGAAGACATTCATGTCGCATTATTCTGGCACCCATTCATCTATTATGACGTTAAAGACACCCCTTCCTTGTGCTTTTAAACAATTTCGACTGGCCGAAGCGCTATTGAATCAATAATCAGAAAAGAATACTATTCGGCTTGCACTCGCCAGCATTCAAATAACGTTTCACCTAATTCCCACCTAATGCTTCGCTGAACTGAAAGGTCCGAAAAATCTGGGGAAAGATTATAGCAGTTTTTGGAAGGAAGGATGCATGACAACTGGCGAACTACCTCCACGCTTGCTCTAGTGTATACAACACACACTTTTTTTTTGTTTTCTAATGTACTTCAGTTCACCATCCAGGTATGATGGAAGCTTATTTGAAGCCACACAAAGGCAACTAAGTGAAATTACAGAACACTCTGGTTGCGGACGAGGTGAGAACGACGGGGAGGAGCTTCGGTTGTCCTGCCTCCATTGTAGGCTTCCTGCCTTTGATGGTGCTTCGGCATCTCAACTTTACGTAGTTATTTAGTTTTGCTGATTGGACAGCATAACTGAAGGTACGTAAAATTTCGCAAGGCTGCAATTGCTATTTTTAGACCGGAGAGGCCTTTTATTGAGTTTGCATGTTTGCTTTTTCCCGCCGGTATAAATATAAAGAGGCGTCGCACTACCTTGTAATGCCTGTTAAAGAGCGCAGGTTTCTAGTTGTGCTGCTATAAGTTGCATGCCTACAGCCTAGTAATAAGTTGGCACATTTGCAACAAAACCGACTCGCTGTCGTATAAACACCCATACAGCTAAAGTAATCGGGGATTTTTGACTAGCGGACGTGAGAAGGACTTTAGACTTGCCTACCTTAAAACAGAGCAAGCACCCACCCAAAATTTGGAGGTAATCTTGTTAGGTCCAAGAGTGAAAGTGCAAGAGTGGCGCATGATGAGGTATGCCTCACCACATTGGACCAGCGCACACATGTCAAGCTGCACCGCATTACACTGGTGCGAGTGTGTTGGGCCTTCCTGCTATGCACAGGCGTGCTCGAAGAAGTGGTCGACAAGGGGAAAGGGGAGCATCCTGGTTGGCTAGGTGAACCCTGTAGGCTCGACTGGGCGCTCGCGTGTCCTTTGCTTATATTTCGAAAGTGGGATATGGGTGCAGCCTCGCTATCTTAGGCACGTGCTCTCGTGAACTCGCTGGAACGTTGAGGTCGTTTCACATCAACACTGACTGCAGCAAACACTAGGAGCCATCGAAGCCAATCTAGCGACGAGTGCAGGTCGCGCAACCTTCTGGTTGAGCTTAGCGAGGTCACGTCACGTGATACATTTGAAACTCTGGATTGGCTGCAGTCCGTCCTAAAGCCAGTTGAAACATTTAGTTTGTGTGTGACCGATTGCTTGTGACTGCTTATGACGAGATAATAAAAATTCTGGCTTATCGGATAAATCCGATGAACTTGAACTTGACAGTCGCCGGTAAAATTTTCGTAAATTCTGATTTATCTGCAAAGCTAAAAATTTCAAAGTCACGATGGCCAAATAAAAACCAAGAAAGACGTAATTTGGTATTTTACAAATAAAGATTGTCAGGGCACCGGCCTAGTGGTTCTAAGTGAAAGCCAATTCAGTTTATATTTTTTTTAAATTTTGGACTATTGACAGAAGAAAGTTTCTTGTTTATCTCGTCAAGGTTCGTTCAGTTAGTGGGACAATTAGTACTGCCAATCGCAAGGGTGCCAATGGCAAATGCAGCTGCAGAAATATATTTCGATACAGATGCTTTGTATATAAATTTAGTGTATGTTCTTGTCAAAACACGTTTTTATATTGAAGTAAAAAAAAGGAAGAGCAGGGTATAATTGGAACTTTGAATTTTGGAAAATTGGAGATCTAACAAAAAATTAACTCCGATAAACCCGGAATTTCCAGCGCAAAAATAAACCGAAAAACACCCTCCGTTCACAACAAATAAACTCTGAAAACACGGAATCCTGCGGATGCCACTGGCGCTATCTGTCGGGTGGCCCTGGCCCACTTTCGTTCTGCAAACACTTTCTAGTTTTCTTGCAGATCGTTTTTTTTATTGTAAGCTTCAAATAATTCTGACGCTCTCATGGGCGGCCACTTCTCATATGCGGTGGTTTGATCTCGCAAATACTGCAGAACCTAAATTAGGACCAGAAGTGGGCAATGGATTGTACCAGTGCATCATCTTGTCGAAAGCAGTGTTATGCAGTTGGTCGCACTGAGGCGCAAAACCCTGAACTGGCCTTTCTAGTGAAACGAGCCTGTGTGCCCACTGAAGAAGAGACCAGTGCTGTACCTGAACGCTTTATTCATTTAGTTTATGACCAATACCTTGGGAAGAAATGTTGTCATTGCTATAACTGGCCACTAAGTAAACTGGGTATGGACATACTCTCCGAAAGAAGAGACCTTCGTGATTTGTTATTTTTGCGCAAACTTTTAAATGGCAAAATAGCATGTTCGTGTTTATTATCCGCCATGAGCTGTTGTGTGTCTTCTTGATCTTTGAAGGTCGATGGAACTGTTTAATATTGGTGGGTGCTCTCCCTTCTCACTCACACGAAAGCCTCGTTTAATGGTGTTTCATCATCGTCTGTTATTTTTAAAAGACTTTCAACCTTTCCACTCCGGTGAAGAAGGAAGACCAGTGAAGCTGTACTATGGTGGGAATGAAGTAATGGCCGTCTGCAAGTCGGCATGCCAGTGTGGAAAGGCTCGAAAGGTTGCCGCGATCTATGAGCGACGACGGCAAGCAGACAACCAGCAAACACAACACTCTGGATAGCTACCGCCATCTATGAGCGACGGCAGCAACCAGAGTGTTGTGTCGACATTTCTGTGCGGTCGGACATGATTCTGGGAAACCAAGCCCGTAACAGTTTCGCTGTAAAACTTGGTGCCAGGGTTGTCTTAGGATATGCGGATTTATTTTTATTCTGTGCTGTATTTTTGTGTGTGTGTGTCTGTGTGTTTTGTGCTACGTTACAATGTACCACCGGGAAGGCATGTTCCTGTTGGTGGGCATCAATAAATGAACATAAGCATAATTAAATAATGTGAACTTGACAAGGTCAAAACAAGGTGCTTATTGGCAGTCCTTGTCGTTTGTGTCCTTTTTTTTCGTCCTTGTCTTATTCATTCTATTTATTTAGTTTCCAGTATGAATCAACTACTCCAATCACGAATCGCGGTGCTCTATCGAGCGCTACGACACGACAGTGGTGCTTCGATAATCCTCCGAATGTTGCGTGTGCCGTCTCGTTGCTTTTCCAGAAGAGCGTTCGGCCTCCTGACCATGTCTGGCAGCAAGCCTAACGTCGTGTTTGTGCTGGGACCCCCGGGCTCTGGGAAAGGCACCCAGTGTCAGAAGATTGTGGAGGTACGACGGGGACGTCCCGTCCGCGGGACATCCATATGGGACACGACATCCTGTGTGTGCTGTCACGCTCAGTGTCATCGCTTATTCTGGTAGCCATAGACAACTGATGTCTTCGTAAGGTGACACAACTGCTTGGGAGAAGACCTTTGCAGCAATAGTAAGAGCAAAGTTGTTGTAGTGGGTCCTGTGAGGAACAAGGTAGCAACCTGTCTCATGAAGCCCTTTGAGTTGCACATTTATTTATTTAACATCAAGGTCATACAACATTACATAATTAGTAAAAAATAAAATCATGAGCCATTCCACTTTGCGAAGGTGGACGACCAGCGAAGCTGTTTAGCACATGACACAGACCTGCCTTGAGGAGCGGGAGGAAGCTAAACACACGCGGCAGGACAGCCACCCCTGGGAGAACGGAAGGAAAGGAAACTAGGCACGCAAGCGCTTGGAACGACGACCAAGAGAGGGCGGTGCGAGCGTAGACATGGCCGACGCGGGTCGCACAGCGGCAAGTCTTTGAGAGAACTTTATTATCTACCTGAGAGTCTACTGATCTTGAAAAGGCTGCCAATTGATAACTAATCTACTGAATAGACCTATTGCTAAATTACCCAAGCATCAAGGAGAATGCAGGGAATGGTGTTCCACGTACCGCACGTGCCGGCGTCTGCAGCAGTAACTGTCCTAAAGCAAAAGCTTAAAACAAATGACATCTTGCACATGCATTTGTCAGCGCTTTTGTTTTTGTTATTTACTTAGAATCTTTTATACGGGGAAGGCGTGCGGCGGTGCGAGCGTGAAGTTTTTAGTCACTGCACACGAAAAATCCATGGAACCCTAGCCATAAACAGCTTCGCCGTAAAATATAAAAGTCCCTGGTTTGGAAATTGTTCGCTGATATTTGGGTTCACTTTAGTGATGGCTTTTTGTGTCGATTTTGGCAATAAAAAGAATAGAGAGTCATGTAAGTTCAGCTGGTGTTGCAATGTTTAGTGGATCCCGGTCGACGGCATTGTGAATTATTTTTCAGTTGTCTAGCATCTATATCATAAATTCTGCGATAAATCCCGAGGTAGAAAAACAAACCAATGGATTGTTCTTTTTTTCCCACTCGTTTTGGGGTTTATAGTTTTCTGTTAATTCATCTTTATGACGTTGAATGCAAATATTAACTTTCATTTGCACATGTGACAATACAATTGTTGTTTTTTTTGTAATTTTATTGTTTTCCAGCAGTATTTTCAAACTTTTCCTCTTGTTTTCAAGTTGTCTTTCATTTTTTTTTTTCTAGAATTTCAGTAGCTTTGATGCAGTTTTCTGTAAGGCTTTCTACTTTTTTGCTTTCCGAAAAGTATTTTGTAGTTTGATAGTAGTTATTCTTTTTAATATTAAATACTTCAAATTTTCAACTGTTTTCTAAAAGTTGTTTGATAGACATTCAAGAGGTTTTACATAGTGTTCAGATAGTTTTAAATGAAGCTTTCTTATGGTTCACTCAACGATTACTCAGAGCTATTAGGAATGCTAAAAAAAAAAAAAAAGCTTCTCATAGCTATCAATGATTTTGGAAAAACTACAGATAGTCAGCGTATTAACAGTTTTCCAAGGCCCTTTGTTGTACACTGCACAACACTGTTAAGGCTCTGTTATACTCCGACGTAAAGCGCGCGCAAGTGAACGCTGGCCGAAGTCAGCAACGTCACGTCAGTCACGCCGCGTGCGTCAAAAATTCGCCCTCTTTATACTCCGGCGGCCCTCGCGGCTTGCGTCGGTGAGCCGCCGGCGCGGCGCATGCGCAGAATCTGACTACGAGGGCACGTTTCCTGCGAGAGTGCGCCACTTCCGGTTCCTTTTCGTTTCGAATAGTAGACGAAAATTTTCGTGCTTCTTGAGCGCCAAGTTCGAGCGATGGCGTGGACGTACCTTGCACGACAAAAACTCGCGCTTGCACTGTTGGTGCACCACCTGCGTCGCAAGCGTAGGCGGTCAATGTACATACGGTACATCTTTGACTAGCGCACGGTCTACAGTACTCAAGCTTCCTCGTGTCGTAGACACACAGGTGAGGACGAATACCCTCGATCAGCTTCTCGACCGACCAAGTCCGATTCTTCAAACATGACGGCACACGGAGTGGTGCTCCTGCCGTCTGCTATTGCTCGTATTCGCCGCACTTCCCGCGCGAGGGCTGCTGGGAGCCAGCGCGTGATGCATCCTGGTCCGGCGTCGCTGGCGCGGCCGGCACAGAATACGGCATGCTCCATTTTGGTGTCGAGGCGGTCAGGCTGCGTCGAACGCCGCCGGTCGCTTCGGTTACGCCACACGCCGGAGTATAGAGCGTCGGGCTTTCGCCGACATGACGTCGCTGTGACGCGCTCGCACATGCGCATGCTTTACGTCGGAGTATAACAGAGCCTTTAGCATGAACACAACTTTGGCGCTTTTTCAGGGTCCGCTTCAGAGGGGAGTACTGGGAGAAAAACGGAAAATCGGCAATGGGCTTGTTTGCACTAACAGTGTCGTTGCATGTACATGTCCCATTTGGCCTACGGATCCCCATGTGGCGGGTTCGAAACCCGGCCGAGGTGCCCGCAGTCTGACGGAGGCTTATTGCGGAGAAGGCGCTGTGTAGCTGAGATTTCGGTTGCACGTCAAAAGATCCCCAGGTGGTCGAAATGAATCCTCAGTCCTCCGCTGGGGCGTGTCATATACCCTTCGTTGGTTTGGCACGTAAACACCTTCAGATTTGATTGATTGCACATATCCCATCCATTTTTCCTTTTCTTTGTTTGCACATTTAGTGTATCTTCCATTCTCTAAGTCCCCTGTGAATGGGAATTTTCACAAAAAAGTGGGTATATAGGTTGCACCTTAGTACAAGTTGCACTTACCGTAAAATACCGAGCTTTCTCCCATTCCTCAATAAGCGCCTACCTCCTAATTTTTTTTTACATTCGGAAAATACATAAGGACGTGTCTATACATATGATTGACCTAAGAAGCACCCATCCCCCAGTTTTAATTGATTATCTCCAAATTTTGAGTGGGTGCTGGCTCGGCATTTAATGGTATCCATTTTTACGGTTGGCGCTGCGAAATTGCATTGGCAACCCTGCATGTTTGTATTGAGATGGAACTATATGCACAAGCGGGGGACACTTCTGACGAATTGCAAGAAATATAACCCTCTTGGCAAATTTGCACAGATATTTTTCGTTGCAGCATGCACCCTGTGCCAAATTTTTTTCGCTAAACAAGAAAAACAAAAAGAAATTGATGCAGAAACGCGGTTGCATGATAATTTACAAATAATTTTTCTGTAGCGATCCGTCACAAGCTTGGTTTGTGGTGAGCTTTAAATGAAGATTGCACGAAAAATATTATTTTTCTTTTTTTTAAAGAAATGACATAGAACCGTTCATTACTACTTCAGTTTTCTGGCAAGCTTGCAATTGCATGTGCTGCCCACACGAGCAACACGCACTTGGCGGCCCAATGATCCCAGTATGGCATCGCGACTGGTCGGAGGTTTTTCATGTTTTCTCTCGTTTAGTTACATCTTCGGGGAAGAGGAGCGTGATATTCAGATTCAAGAGATAAAAATACGTCAAAATTCACCTCTCTTTTTTTTTTGTAAGAAGTGTTTCAGTTTTACTTTAATGACGAGATGTACGAAACTTGCTTAGAACATTTCTAATAACGTTTAACAAGATCAAATGAAAGAATGGAGCTTAAAGAAGCATTGTAAGGTAAATTTGCAAGTTATAGCTTTGTTGCCTGTGGGCAACACCAGGCAAAAGTTTGAAAATTCACTCTTTACGTAACCTCTATAGATCACTATAAAACGTTAATAATATCTGCACATACGATAGCCTCAAGTCAACTGATCACATATCGTAAAATATTGTGGAAAGAGAAAAACACTTATTCATATTTTTCGTTGTTTCGCCGTTCTCGGTTGCCGCCTATTGGCGCACCAAACTTCTTTTTTCTCATCAACTATTTGCGTATCTGTTCGCTAGATGGCGCTGTAGTTTCAATCTTCAAGACTTGCCGGACTACAAGATTAAAAAAGTGCAATAAAATTGAAACTTTTAAACAAAAAAAAAATATTATGTGGTTTGTTGCCTGTGGGCAACACTCGTCAACATAGAGTTAATGGTTGATTATATATTTCAAGGCAGTTTTAAATGGTTCTATGTCATTTCTTAAAAAAAAAAAAAAAAAGTAATATTTTTTGTGCAATCTTCATTTAAAGCTCACCACAAACCAAAACCGAAACCCCTCCTGCGCCGGGCAACATTGCTCCTGTGTCACCATCTGCACCTCTAACCACGAACAAATCGTGATGCCATGTGCCTGGCGCAGCTTGGCTTAAAGGCGGAATTGTTGTCTGCTACAATTGGTAGTCTGCTACACTCAACGACGCCTCTACTACCGTGACCGCAGCTTGTGTTTTAGCACAGATGTCAAGTTTTTCCAAGGGCTTGCTTTGAAACCTGGAAATTGCAGTTCAGTAAACCACCCGCGCATATGTCGCTACAGGTTTGTAGAAGTATGCCGTGCTCAACGTCACAAACTGGCTTTCTCGCACGCGATAGATGCTTCCGGCGATGGCACATGCTTGCACGGGAGCACACAGGCACATGTGCGTTCTATGAATCACGTGGTCATCAATGAGCACGCTGCTAGTGCTGCCTGTAGGCTCTCCTTAAAATAGTACAAAACAAGCAAACAAATCTCCCCATTAGCCCCGAGCACGATGTATGCAGCACATGGTGGGCTGCGCCGACACGGTGGTATATAGTGCGCTGTTGGCTTTGCCGTGCCTTGTCCGCTAGGATTAGCAGATTTTAGTAATTTCGCGTTCCTCAAATGTTGTTTGTCAGTTTCATCAACTGTTAGGTGGAAATAGATTGAAATATGTGACGTGTGGTGTTTTTTGGCGATACTAAAGACAACTGCATTGTTTTCTCAATATCTAAAAAGAACCAAAGTTGCCCTTTAAAAGGCCACTAAAAAAATATATATATATATATGTTTTTTTTAAAGTCTGGTTGGGACATGCATGTTAAAAAATAAATTTTACATGAAAAAATTTTTTTTTTAGAGCAGTATTGATGGCGCGAGGTGAGATTTATATGGTAGCCGCATCCTTTCCACTTGTTTTCTCTCTCGGCATTTCGGTTGCATGGAGGAGAGGTGGATTGGCTTGGCCATCATGCTGGGGTGGAAAGAGTGTATGACCATCCTCTGACGTCATGGAGCTTTGCATGCTGAATTTTAAATAAATCTCGCATTGTCAATATTCCTCTAAAGAATTATTTTTTCACATAAAAGTAATTTTTTGACACGGGTGTCCCCACCAGACTGTTTAAAAAAATTATTTTTCTTTTCAGTTCCCCTTTAAAGGGAATGTGCGATCGCAACCGGAAGTACTTAATCTCTTGCGCTTGTTACGTCGAGAGAGCCTTTGTGTAGACAGACGTCATTTTAATTTTGGTATATGATCTCCCGTTATTAACTAAACCTTTCATGAGCCTATGTACGAAACTGCAGCCCGAATTTCGCCAGTGTCAATGGCTGACATCCGTAGGTGCTGCGTGACGTCACAAAACACAAAGGTTTGTTAAGGTCCATCTCAAAGGAAAAAATGCATATAAGTCATACCGTCGTATAAAACACACCAACACAAATAATAAAAAAAAAATAGATTTATACATCGGAAAATATGGCGAGTGCAAGTGAGTGTTGTCACATACAGTGTTTTGTCACATACGCTAGCTTAGCGCCCTTCTGTACAAATGGTGATTGACCGAGCGGAAAACTATGCTCGGTGTTCTAATCTCAAACCAAATGCTGGGACTTGGCACAATAGAGAACCTTTGTTCTCTCTCCAACTTGCAGAAATTTGGCTACAAGCACCTGTCAGCGGGGGAGCTGCTGCGAGAAGAGCAGCGCACGCCGGGTTCGGCGTACGGCGAGGAAATCGCAACGCACATCAAGAATGGAACCATCGTTCCTGTGGCCATCACCTGCAGTCTCCTGGACAGGGTGAGTCTGTGGGTGACCCTCAGATCGACGTGGACCTTAAAGCACAGAAGCTTCACTTTACAAAGTGGAAATTGTTGTTTCCTTGCCATTAGGGTGCGTGAAATGCTTCTTTGACTGGTGTGTACCGCTTCCTATCCCGCCCTTCCATCTAAAGTGGAATGACGTCCCAGATGACAATGCATCGTGTCGTTGGATGCTGTGGTCCTCGCAACCGATTCTGGACGTCCCGGCAAAAAATTGAAAGACGTTTACAATCCCCTGTAACGACAAATTAGAGTGCAGCTCTTGAGGAGGAGGAGGGCAACTCGCAGCAGAACGGGCATCTCCCACATCCACCACTGCCGCCGCAACACCGCCAAGAACGCGGCCAACAACGACGCGGCCGACGCCGACGCGGCCGACACCGCTGATGCGGCCAATGCCGCTGATGCGGCCGACGCGACAATTCTATGACTTTGTCGTGCGGAAATCGAGGGAACACGTTTGTGGATGCGTTGAACGCACCAGTTAAAGACGTGTTCCAGACACCATGGCCGCACTTACGAGGCTCTCCGGGATCTACCAGAACCTCGTGGCGGCACAGGCATCCTTTTTGAGTGTCACCTGATCCAGTTTCGCTAGACTACCATGCCACGTCCCAAGTTACGACTGCCTTTGGCATGCTAGTACATTTGTAATGCTGTTGTGCTCCATTGCGTTTCAGGCCATGAAGAAGGACGGGACTAACAAGTTCCTGATTGACGGCTTTCCCCGCAACAAGGACAACCTGGACGGCTGGAACGACGAGATGAGTGACAAGGTCCACCTCCAGTTCGTGCTCTTCCTCGAGTGTCCCGAACAGGTGAGGTTGTTGCAATGTCTCTGGGGTGGCGCCGACGTCCTCTCAGCGTCCGCGGGACTTTTGTCAAACGTTAAAATCTCCTGAGGATTATATTCGCTCGTAGGTTGAGTGTTATTACGGAACACATCTATCATGAAAGGCAACCTATTCAGGGTTGAGTAGTTACTTTCGGAGGGCACCATCCCGTGTAGGAAAGCTACAGTGAGAAAAGCGTTGTATAGGAAGAAACAAAAACATTAAAAATAGTTTAAATTTTGCCTTCTGGCACCCCATAAATTTATAACCCTCTATATTTGGGGTTAGCAAATATGTATGAATCCTGTGTATGCTCGGTGTGCATGCCCCGATTAATTATCTCTCTGGAGGCAATAACGCACCAAATAACTCCGACATGAACTTTTTCACTGATATCGAAAAGTCCAAAAAAAGTGTACTGTCGAGACCGGTTATAACGAAGTCGACTGTAACAAAATAGCGGCTACAGCGAAGCGATCACGATTTCCCATTCCCTGTTGCACTTTGTTATAACCGAAGTCGGTTATAACGAAATAGCGGATATAGCGAAGTGATTCCCGATTCCTGTTGACTTTGTTATAACCGGTCTCAACAGTACAACCGTTATATACCGCGGAAGTGCCCCCTTTGTTCAAGCGCCCACTATTAACATTTTCCGAAATTGGGAACACTGCAAATTATATGTAAAGTGCACGAATCGACCAAACAAATGCCCATGTCTAGGTTAACCCATTTTTCAGGGGAAGTGGGGTGGGTGCTTCTCCGGTATTATACAGCACTCATGATTACTTGCTTGTCATACTTCTTTTTTCTTTCGCCTAATGTATGTGCTTTTCCCCTAAGGCTTGCCAGCTGTTGGGGGGCACAATAAAAACATGCTTGATTCACTGAAGCAGTTGCTGTGTTGCGTTGCATGACAGACGTGCGTGGAGCGGTGTCTAAAGCGAGGCCAACAGGGCAGCGGCCGCACCGACGACAACATGGAGAGCCTCAGGAAACGGTGAGCTTCCGTGTGCAACTTTGATGATCACTACGACGCAGTAGGACCTTCTTGATACGTTTCTGGGGGGCCCCGGCAAACAGATGTACGGTCCAGAAAACGTGACGACCGATAAAGCTTTTGGAAGTCTGTACCCGAGACGAATAGACTCTCATGTAGGTGAACCCTTTGATGGTTGTCGCTGTACATGCACGGCAGTGATTACAGATTTCAAAGCACCAGTTTAAATATGAAATTACGCACGCCGCGAGAGGCGGTGGTATTTGTTACGTCTTTGGCGAACCATAAAAAACCATAAAAGTCGTATTTTTCGCCCACAGTGTGCAAAGAAACGAAGACGATAGCTGTAGGACGGTCGCGTTATGTAGGTGGAATGGTGCCGTCACTTACCTGAAAACAGAGGTGTGACGTGATTAATTCTCGTAGCCGTCGTGGTAGGCATCGTGGATGCCGCCGACGACTGTCACCAGTGATCCGTGAAGTGGGTAAGCGCAGTGGAAGCTTCTAAAACCATCCAACATTACGCGTAGCGAAGGGCTACTGTCGAAGTTTGATTTCACATAATGCGAAGAATGTTTGAAAGTAACTCTTTTGAAGCAGACGACACAGGCTTGCTCCCTGCGACGTGCAGTTATTGTGAGGCAGCGAGGCACACCCGACAAGACGTGCCCGACTTCCCTCTCCTCGCGGCAGGAGGGAAGGGAAGAAGGATTTTTTCCCTTCTTTGAGCGCGCGGCAACGGCGGGAGACAAAGCCTGCAAAGTGTCATACATAAAGCTATAGCTTTAAAACGTTAAGTTTGCATGGTGTTTAGCTTTGCTGGGCTATTTTTAATTTTCAAATTAGACAGTGAGTACAGTGAGGCTGACTTCGCATACCGGCTGCCCTGGCGGCAGTGCCAATGGGAGCACTGGCGCTTTCAATTCAAACTTCCAACGCATTTTGGAATTAAGTACAGAGGATGAGAGCTCATCATCCGACGGAGAAACTCTGTAAAGTTAGTAATCTTAAGCCGCTGGAATGTTGCAGAAGCAGGTGTGCCAAAATGGAACCGAATTGAAGAAAGGTGACAACTTTTTGCCATCAATATTTTAATTTCATGCTTCTAAACCAAACAGCTTGCAAGCCCGGTATGTGCACATGCTAGATAATTAAGAAAAAAAACCTGCGCATTGACTTTTTCTTTGCACTATATTTTTGGAAACCAAAACCCAACTGCAAAACATTGTTTGGAAAAAAAAAAAAACTCAACCGTCAAAGGGTTAACAAGATGTTTTTGTGGTAATCTTTATTAATTTAAGTTTAGTTTGGGATGTTCCAAGTTTTCCGCATTATCGGATGTACACCGCTACCACCCTTCCGAGCAGAGTTAGCGGTGTCGAAGACGGAATGTAAAAGAATCGATTTGTGCAGGTTCCGCACGTACACCGAAGACACGCTGCCCATCATTCAGTACTATGACAAGATGGACCTAGTCAAGAGAGCAGACACCAGCAACAACGACCCGGATGAGGCGAGTTTTCAGCGCCGAATTTGTTATAATTAGGAGATTGTGTTTTCGGTGAATGCCGACGAACCCCGAAAATCGACCTCTGAGCCGGTTTTGTCAAAGTCGAGGAAATTCTAGGAACTCCCGAATTGGAGCGGAAGCTCCCATTTTTTCTGGAATTCTAGAACGGGAGGCATTCTCATCTACAAATTTTGCAATTGACGGGTTTCATGACATGTCCTAACCGATCCCCGCGTTATCACTTTTATCGACTGCGCATCCCATATGTTCAGATATTGTATGCCCCAATCTCCCTAAAACAATGGTTTACCAATTTGACTAAAACTTGGGACCAAATTTCGAACCATGTCTCTTTTCTCCTTATCTCTCCTTTTCCCCAGCCTGTGCAAGTCTTGTCCCCACATGGGGAGACTAATAGTATGGGTAGGCATGTGCTCTTTCCCGTTCTCAGCACTAAAACAACAAGAACCCATTTTATTTCGCCTAAAAATGGATCACGGAGGACGCTATACAGAAGGCTCGCAATAATTCAAACTCGAATAGTTTGTACCCCTGGTTAATTCAAACAATTAAAAAAAACTTGGTTGTCCTGCTATGTTTTTAATCTGTTCATAAGCCGCTTAATTCCAACGGCCTTTTGTGTAATTCATACTTTTTTCCGAGCACCGGTGCACTGCAGAGTGGTAACACCCAAGGGGAGCTTGCTTCCGCGGGTGATGCTTCTCCACTGTGCACCGGTGCTAGGTGAGAAGCACACTCAACGGGGAGCTACGAAAGAGGGACACCATGCAGAAATTTCCACAGCAACTTGCACGGACGCTGTGTCGTGACAGCATGGCATAGGTCTACGTCGTAGCGTTCACGCTAGTTGCTATGAAAACTACTGTGCAGTGCTCGTTTTCAACGCTCGTGCCTCCCCTACTTAATAGTTTACGTTTGGCAACTTCTTGGCCTGATGGACAAACTTAGATCTTCCTACATTCAACTGGCATCTTTCAGAAGCATGAATCACCAACTAGCTCAGTATTGACGATGCACGACGCTGCCTCTGCGAGCCGAGGAGCACGCGCGAGGAACCTTTTGTGATGTCATGTTTTCCCTTCACCTTTTACTGCCCTCTTCCGCTGCCGCAGAGGAGCGTGGTTTCAGTACAACTTCAAAGGCATTTTCCTAGGTGATGCGGGCATGAAATAGCCTACTTTTTGTGATATTTGTGGTGCTTGGAGTCAGATTAAATAAAATCAAGTACTTTTCATCAAATTTAAAACCACTTCAGCTTCCCTTTAAGGTGCTGACACTCCAAAGTTGTTTTTCTTGTCTAAAACAATACAAAGTGTAGTAAGAAAAAAAAAAAAACTGCATGCACAGGCACCTTTTTGTTTTTTTCCCTCTTTTCACCTCCTCACTTCTTTTTATTTATGATATAATCGATTATCAAATTTAGAAGCTTTGTGACTGACATTTTTTTCATATTTAATAACGGCATTCGTAAAACATGTTTTTAATGCAATTTCACACACACTATGAAGTCCTTTCTTTTGAAATATTGAAAAATCAGAGTCCTAAAGTGATATCACCTCCTGACTTCCTCGGAAAACATGGCAGCGCTTGGTACCTGTAGCAGTGAGAGGATAATTCGGGAGCCGGGGAATTGGACAAAGTTCTCTATGTTAGGCAGACTTACCTCTCGCGTTGGCCGTTTTTCTTCGTGCGATGCGACCTGCTGCGGAAAGTTTGTCGGAACGAAGAGCTTCCTGCAGGCAGATTGAGGCTGGTGCCACAACTTCCCGCAACAGCAGCCTCGACCGAGGTGCCATTTGAACCCCCGACGCTCTAGAGACGTTTGGGCTGACCTCATAATCCTCGTCGACAAAGCATCGAGAACAAATAAAGGACTTCGATCATAAATCCTCCAATAGTCCTTTAGGAATTGCAGCTAGCCATGCTTCCTTCCCTGACGCGCTCTTCGAGAACCTGTGCAACTTACTTTCGGTTGTAACTCTGCTGGGGCAGCCTTTCACGCAGCACCGGTGCGACATGGCCCCTCACGTCGCTCACAAAAGTCCACTGCGCATCCTCCTCGGCCTCACACCGTTTCAAAGAATCTGAGATTGCAGAAAGGGCCCTAAAAGAACTTCAAACTTGAAAGTGAAGCGTCATCTGCTCCCAGCGACAGGCGGAGAAGCGCAGTTTATTGCGGGATACGGGAGAACATGACACTTCCGGTTTGGATGGTTCGGAGGTGGGAGAGGAAGTTGACTTGCAGGACGACTCAATCTTTAACGTCACTGTTCTGGTACCGATTGCACGGGAAGTTCAAATTCGGCTCTTAAATTGTTTTTAGAGCGCAGCTCTTAGGCGCCCGTTTCCGGCTTGAGCGGCGTCGGCGTCGGCGTAACCGTAAGGTCACGTGACCCCGGTGACGTCACGGGACCCCATGAGGTCACGTGACCCCCCTGAGGTCACGTGACACCCCTGAGGTCACGTGACACCCCTGAGGTCACATGACACTGTGAAGTCACGTGACCCCGTGAGGTCACGAGGGTCACGTGATCAACCTCACGGTTACGGCAACGCCGACGCCGCTCAGGGGGAATAGTAGCAGGCGGGATGAGGAGGTGAGTAGGAGGGAGGAGGGGTGTACGCTGTTCTCAGTACCCTTCCCTCCTCCTCCTCAAGAGCTGCGCTCTAATTCGCTGTTACAAGGAGTTGTAAACGGCTTTTATTTTTCTTACTTCACAAATCAGGCTACGCTACTCGACAGGCTACGCTACTCGACAGAGGCATGCGCTAACAATAACTCCTTTTCGATCGCACAATAATTGCTTCAAGTACTCTTTTTTTCCGCGAACATTAACTGATTGGAATAGCCTTTCTGAAAGTGTCGTTATGCAGCCATCATTGTCTTTATTTGAATCCCTTCTAAATTAGTTTTGTCCCTTTGAAAAATATTTGTTCTTTTGTTTCTGCGACTTGTTTGCTATTTTGTATGCCTGCATGTCTCGTCAATCAAGTGTATACCCACCTGCTAAAATCCCTTTCAGGGATTGCAGTATCAGAAATAAATAAATAAATAAATAAATACTGAGTTCTCAAGCCTCGAATTTTGAGGGTAATGTCCAGGCATCATTTTCAATCATTCCGGATAACAAAAAAAAAATATAATATATATTTTGACTTGTCAGTGCCTTATTAATTTTGTTTTGAGTTGCCATGTGCTGTCTAAACAGTCCACGATAAACAGCATTTTTGAGGTATAAATTATGTCCTACATTTCACAAATGTTTCAAGTGAGGCATATCTGCTAATAATCAGTAGGCCTATGTAAAGGAAATCATCAAATATCTGCTTTGTATGTGTAGCCATTCATATGGCAAATCGTAATTTTATCTGACATCCTGCTTAGATAAATTTCTGACATTTCATACTTCCGATAATTCAAACAAAATTTGTGACTTCCTGGAGTTTTAATTAATGAGAACCTACCATAACCCCCTTTGACTGCCAAGAATCTTTTTTGCTGGTGCACGCCCCATGCCAGTGGTTATTTTTTGTATGTTGAATGCAAATTTCAGTTCCAGTAACATAGTAGCATGCTTTATAAAATATATTTGCTTATCAAAGACGCATTGATCTAGGGATACATTTATCTAGTGCAAGAATGTTGGCTAAGGATCTTTCTTTTTCAAAAAGCGCAGCTCTTAGGGGCCCGTTTCCGGGTTGAGCGGTGTCGGCGTAACCGCACGTTGCATTATGGGACATTTCCCATAATGACGTCACGTGTGACGTCACGAGGGTCTCGACGAAGGTCACGACCTTTACGAGTGATGTCACGAGGGAGGAGGGAGGGAGGAAGAGGGCAGAAAAAGGAGAGGAGGAAGGGAGGAGAATGAAAGGGGGAGGAGGAGGATGGAGAAGGGGGAGAGGGATAAGGAAAGTAGGAAAGGGTACGGAGGAGGAGGGGCGTGCCCTTCTCTTTATATCCCCCTCCTCCTCCTCCTGAAGAGCTGCGCTCTAATTCGGCATTACAGGGATTTGTAAACGTCTCATTTTTTTACACCAGCTTACTGGCACTAGTGGAACCCAAAAATACCCAAACGCAATGCCACTGACCAACAAGCGTCTTCATTGCGGTGGAATTCCAAGAATAACAGCGGACCTTTTCATTCAGTCTCTCCTTCGCAAAACTTGATGGCGCAAGTGCGGGGGCTACGCCGACAATGTGATCCCCGGGCCTGCATCATCAAGCCTTGCAATCCCCACCGTGACAGTATTTCAATGCGGCTCACGCAGCGGACACGAGCACTGTGTAGGCATTCGATTTGCGTTCGTAGCAATCAATGCCTCGACAGGCATCTGGGTAGTGGCTCGTGCCCAGTCGCCAAAATGCCGGGAATAGCCGAACCGTAACAATGCGTGGAACTCGGCGTGTGGCTATGTTAAAAACATTGACAGCATATAATCGGCTGCAGATCGTGTGGCCGCTTGTTCTGGCTCTGAGTTGAGGGGGTCAACGGTGTTAGATTTTTCTCGATTTTTTTTCTGCAACTGCCGCTGCATGGAACAAAAGAAAAGTGTATTTCATAGGTTTTGAATGTCGATAAGTAATTCTAAGCTGTATTTATTGAAAGTAAAACAGATGTTGCATCCCCCCTTTAAAGCCTGCATGCCTCCAACCTTGGACATTTTTTTCGTGCTGTATTTTTTAATATGAAGTAGTACCCTCAAAAATGGTGCCTTGGCCTCGCAGCCTGAGAGAATTCTTTTTGGGTGACCTTACTCCACATTTTCTTTATTCAGAACTAACTCCCTCATGAAGTGTGAGGTTTAACAACAAAAATTCTCTATTTCGGGACAATGAGAAAGCAAACCGAAAGAAAAATTGCCTAAACACAAATCTCCCTTGCCAAAAACAGAGGACACGATGAGACCAAAAATGAAACCCCGTCACGAGTACACTTGGGCGCGACACTCAGAGGGATAAAGTGTCTTGCCTAGATTTATGTTCTGCACCATCGGAAGAAGGTTTCAGCAACAATTCCTAATGCCCGTCCCTTCTTTTCCTTTCTAGGTCTTCAAGGGTGTTGCAAAACACTTTGACTGCCTCTAGACTCTGTAGCTGGCTTCATCGCTTGTGTATAACCTCTGCATCTGGATGGAATTGTGGAAGCTGAATCTGCACAAATACTGAAATTCGTTTTTTTTTTGTTTTGGTTTGCTTTGTTTTAGTTTTGTTTAACATGCCAAAAACCTTTTATTTTCGAATTTTTTACATGTGCACTTTTCGGCTAAAGCTTTCGGTGTGTCATTGTCAAACCCAGGAAGTGCATTTGCTGCGTGGCATTGAGCCCTTGACCTTTGAATCTTTTCGCTTGCCCATACAGAGTTTATTTTTTTAGCAGGCTTTTAGCCATAAGTTTTCGGAATGACTATACATCTAAAATTCAGTATAATTACTATTTAAATGACTGCATTAGTGTAGAATGTTTTCAGGAATCATACTGGACGGTAATTTGCCAATGTAAAAAATATTGAAGACTTGCCTCTATACAGAGTGTGTCTTTTAAGCTTTACAAATTTGTTTAAAAAAAAGCCTGGAAAGCTACACTTACGCAATTTTGGCAGGTGAGTTATGCGGCCAGGGGGACATAGTATAGAGGGCTAATCCTAACGATGGGTCGGCCATTCAGAAACTTGCTAAGCATCATTGAAAATCACTAAGTCAACTCTTTAGGAAGATATAAGACAGGGGCAACATTCTAGGGCGTTCTGTAAAAACGCTCCATTTAAACGGATTTTTAGGTTTCGGTTTCTTATCGGGGCACATCTCTGCATCCGCGGTCCTGCTCCCCATTGGCTGAGACACTTATCATGCGTGCGCCATACTTCTCTCCACCTTGCAAGGGGGGCAAGGGGGTGGCTTTGCATCTCAGCCACTGGGGAGCAGGACCGCGGGCACACAGATGCACTCCAATAAGAAACTGAAACCTAGAAATGCGTCCAAATGGAGCATTTTTACTGAATGCCATACAATGCTGCCCCCCTGTGTTATATCCTTCTAAACCGAGTTCATTGAGTGGTTTTCGATGCCGCTCAGCAAGTTTCTGATTGGAACCACATGTCTATTTTCACTAATTAAAAAGTTAATTAACAAATTTTACTTAATTAGCTGACTGATCATTACAAATAGCCATATATACTTTGTCCCCCGGCTGTATAACTCACCTGCACAAATGGCATAAGTGTAGCTTCCACGGATTTTTTAAAAATAAATCTGTAAAGCCAAAGCACCCTGTAAATGAGTAATACGACATTGATTGATGTTTCAAGACCAGACATCGACAACTATAACGGAACAAATCATGGAGTACTTGCTGTGTTTAGGACGCTATTTATTACCATAGGTAATTTTTTCTACATTTCTTGTTTAGCTGCTCTCAAATTCGTTCCCCAAAGTAATGTAACAGTATTAAAGGACATTTGGGAATCAATATTTCCCCATAAAATAGTACTGTCACCCAAAGTAGAAGTTCATACAATGTGCAATCACGTGAATAAACCACACGCCCCTTTCTCCCATGCTGCAAAGGCTGCAAGCATAAGCCCTTACTCTCAAAATGTATGTGCACTTAGACAGTCCTCGAGCAGTTGGGGTACTTTCCAATGCTTCGAGCTTGCGATTGCACATGCACGCCGCACATGCATTAACATGAATCGGAGTGTACAATTTCTTTAGTCAATTGAGATTTCTGCTGCAGACATCACGAGATTAGGGTGCAAAGTTCGCACCTTAGGTTTTGTGTTTGTAGTTACGGTGACTGTCCCCCATACTTTGTGACGTGAAATAAACGCTCGCTATTTTTTCATAACGAGTTGCGACGACATCTCCCTCATAGCTGTTGTGTAAATTACAGTGTTCGGAAAGGGCTGCTTCAGTGCTGTCCTTATGTTTATGTTTATTCTTATTTTCAGTGACCCACCAACAGCTTGACGCCTCCTTAGTGGTGCACTTACTTAACTCACCTGTGTTAGTTTCAGTTCATGGTGCTCGCACAAGGAATGTGATGTAGCAACATTACCAGGTAAAGTCGGTTGACAAGCTTTTTAGAAAGCCCGCCACCTTTCCAAGGTGCGTCCACTGGGTGGCGCTTGCTATGCCATCAGCCTAGCCCATATGGACGGAACCGATGGAACGGTGGAGGCACATTGCTAGCAGTGGAAGGTGATTCTGTTGTGGGTTTTATTGCTGAGATAAATTTTCTGCAGAAAGAGCATCATTCGAAAAGGTTTCTCTCCGCCCTCCATGGGAGCGGTGCCACTAGTGGCACTAAAATTGCCATCCACCCATGCCTGCCTGTGTGCGGGGGACAGAGAGGGACTGTTTTCGAACGACTCTTCCATGGAGCTTGTCAACTGATAGATCTAAGAAAGTTGTGATGTAGTACATGCCTCATATTGAGTTGACCTCCGTACCCTGCTCACTTAGAAGTTTCCAGGCCTGCGTAGAAAGCGTGGGACCCCCGGTAACAGTGGCATAAAGTGAGACTTGTAATTCATTGCGTGAAAGCTTTATATTTTCAAACGTTTCTTGGTTACGAAAGGATACCTATTTACCACATTGTACACCGAAACACAAGGTTTCACGCACATTCTTAATATGCCATCGGACATTAAATATCTTCGCTACGACCCAAATTATGGGAAACTGATCCGAATTATGCCTTCCCTGGCATCATCAAGGTGCATCGACGATCTATGATACAACATACAGATACAACATAAGAAATACAGTGCGAGGGAGAAAAGGGCAGAAACTAGGAAAACTGAAGTGGAGAGGGGCGACCTCCTTTCCACCATGGCTTTTCTTGTGCGCCTCATTTTCCCTTTCGCACTTTCTTATGTTGTATGTGACCACAGTGCCCCAAAATGACCAGCAAAAATCGGCATGCAGGTGTTTGGAAAGTTTGCATGCAAAATACTTACCAGATGGCTGCTCAACCAGGCTGTCTGCCTCTACTCAAACCAAAAACCCTTTCTAAAACCCCGAGAAATTCCTCTTTCACGGCTTCTATCCACGTTCTCAAACGAACCGAGCAGGCAGAACACGCATGAAAACTGACCTTCAAACCTTTCTTGACTCTTTTGGTGCAGGCCCAGTCGCTGCGTTTTGACGAGAAGGCATGTTTTTGTCTGGTTTCTTCCAAAACAACGCAGGAATGCACTTCCTTCATGGAAACTTCCGCCCACAGCCCCAGACCGGAAGTGCGCGCGATGCACCATCACCGCGTTGTGACGTAACGGAGTTGGGTGTCCAGCTCTAAGATTTACTTGTACCGCTATGAAATTCGACTTTTGTGGCTCCTGAGCTTCTCCAAACTTTTACTGCTCCAAAGGGGCATCTTTGCTGCTTCCAGACCTGCTGCAAAAGGCTGAAGCTTGCTTTCACCCTTGCACAAACGTACTGACACTGGTGGCACCCAGGTATACTTGCACAGACAATAGTAATCCCTGGAGAAGGGCAACAAAGGACAAACACAAATCTCCAAACACAGCTAGGTGATTGGTGCTCGACCAAAAAAATCTGCCTGGTCCTGGTATCGAATGAGTGACTTCTCCATTTCCGGCGAAGCGCTATACCAACTGAGCTAACACGATTTTCACTTTGTATATAAGTCGCAGTAAGAATCGGGAAAGATGACACATGGACGAAGGTTTTATCTAAATTGTTTTTGCCATGTCGCCACTAAATGCGGCTCGAATATATCCCGTTCAAGGTTAAGAAAAACGGGACAAGCTCTTCACGCAAAGCCCACTGCTCCTTCCACATTAGCAGAGCGAAAGCTGGAGAGAAGGTGAGTGAACTCTCCTTCCCTCTCCCCTCCTCTCCAGCGTTTGGTCTGCTGAAGTGTGTAGTAACTGGGGTTTATTTACATGATTAAAAAAACGTATGCCGCTGGCTAACCTAGGGCTTGCTTCATGTCGGCTCAGTCCAGTCAACCGCGCTCCGTGTTCTCTCTCGAGCTCGCTCGCGGTCTTTTCGCGAGATCTCGTCTTCTGCCTCTTTGTCCGAGTTACCACACTCCTCCCGCTTTAATCGTTTAGGTGCCAGCGGGAGCTCCAGCATCCGGTAGGCTCGGTGGCACGCCAAGTCTGTCTGGGGGACGCCGGATCCGTTGAGGGTAACGGTTTGAGTGTTCAGTCGGAGGCGTGGCTGCGTCTCCTGCCGGGCCTGGCTGTACCACTGTAGGTGGGGCTCTTCCCGATGAACTCTGCAAGTCTCCAGCTGAGTCGTCGACACTCTAGGAGTGGCAGCCGGGCCTAAGAGCATCCATGGTGGTGGGCAGATTGTTTCACGACTTGGTAACTGAGCATCCAGTCGCAAAAGATTTTCCAAGTGAACGGAGACTGTACGTTCCCGTACCTCCACTAGATACCATAGTGGCCCTCTTCGGGAAACAATAACTCCAGGAGACCAAGAGGGTTGGTTCCCTCTCACGTCTCGCACGAGGACCTTATCTCCTACATCAAAATAACGAAGTGATCGTCGTGACTTGTCGTGTGCCAACTGTTGCTGGCGTTGGTGCTTGGTCACAGTTCGCTCCACACTTGGCTTGATTAAATCCAGGCGAGTACGAAGCGGCCGCTTGAGGAACAGTTCAGCCGGTGTTCTCTCTGTGATTGTATGAGGAGTGCTCCGATAGTTCAGGAGAAACCTGGCCAGCCTTTGGTGCTCTGTTTCTGTGAGTGTGTTTCCAGCAGCTGCGTCTTTCTTCCATGCTCGCTTAAATGTCTGCACCGCTCGCTCAGCCGCGCCATTTGAAGCGGGATGGTATGGGGGTGTACGGATGTGCTTCACGCCGTTCATTCGCAAGAAGTTCCCGAAGTCTGCAGAAATGAACTGGGGTCCGTTATCCGAGACAACTTCAGAAGGGCACTTCCTTATGACGCGAAGAGGTTCCGCAACAATTCAATGGTGCGTGCTGCTGTAGTCCTTTTTGTAGGCAGGACTTCGATCCACTTGGGGAAGCTGTCCATTACTACCAGGTAGTGCTGCTTGTCGAGCTCGGCGTAATCTATATGTATCCTCTCCCACGGATTTCTTGCTCAAGCCCACGGGTGTAGAGGAGCAGCAGCTGGTTGGTTCTGCATGGATGCACAGGCGTAGCACTGCTTAATGAAATCTTCAATGTCTTGGTCCAAAATTGGCCACCAGAGATAGTTTTGTGCCTTGGCCTTCATGCGACTGACGCCTGGGTGATTCTCGTGCAGCTCATGTAGTAGTCGTTTTCTAAGATTCGGTGGTACGACGACTCGGCTTCCCCATAGAAGACAGCCTTGGTCCGTAGAGAGCTGCTCCCGTTTTTCGAAGTAAGTACGCAGGTTTTTATCTTGAAGGGAGGTGGGCCAACCATTTAGGGTAAAGTTCAGGACTTTGGATAAGGTCGGGTCTCTCCTTGTTTCCACCGCGATTAGATGACTTGTGACTGGGAGAAGTTCCACATTGGAGACCTGAAGTACCGACGTGTCTTCGTCCGGGTCACTGGAAGCAAGGTCTAAAGGCAAACGTGACAGTGCATCTGCATTGCCGTGTTCTTTGGACTTCCGGTACACAATGTCATAGTTGTATGATAGGAGAGTAAGTGCCCAACGTTGCATTCGTAGAGCGGCTAAGCTTGGAATTGCTGTTTGGGTGTTGAAGATCGCAGTCAAAGGCTTATGATCTGTAATAAGGGTGAATTTCCGACCGTATAGGTACTTGTGGAACTTCTTCACACCGAACACAATACCAAGTGCTTCTCGTTCGATCTGTGCGTAGTTGCGCTCACTCGGTGAGAGCGTCCTAGAGGCGCAAGCAATTGGCACTTCGTCACCGTTTGGCATGATGTGAGATATGACTGCTCCCACTCCGCTTGGAGATGCATCGCAGGCGAGGCAAAGCGGCTTGCTAGGGTCGTAATGTGTGAGCCACTTGCTTCGCAGCAAGCTCTCTTTTGCCTCTTTGAAGGCTTTTTCACATTCTGACGTCCACTTCCAGCGGCTGTCCTTCTCTAGAAGTTGGTGTAGTGGTTTCAAAATCGTGGAAAGGCCCGTCAAAAATCGTCCGTAATAGTTTAACAGGTCTAAAAATGAACGCAGTTCCATCACATTGGAAGGCGACGGCGCGTTCTGGATGGCTTGCACCTTACTTTCGGTTGGGTGCAATCCTTGGGCGTCGATTCTGTAGCCGAGATATTCCACGCTGCTCTTGAGGAACTCGCATTTTCGAAGATTGGCCCGAATTCCGTTTGCTGTCAGTCGAGCCAGAACTCGGTCCAACAATTGAAGATGATCCTCCAGAGTACTTGACGTGACCAAGATGTCGTCAAGATAGCAAACTACGTGCTCCAGTCCTTGCAGGATCTGATCCATGGACCGTTGGAAAATCGACGGCGCTGTGGATATTCCGAAAGGTAGGCGATTATACCGGTAAAGACCCTTGTGTGTGGTGATGGTAGTGTAAACCTTCGAGTTGGGTTCTAGTTCCAACTGTTGGTAGGCACTGGTCAAGTCTATCTTGCTGAAGTAGTTGCCACCAGCAAGCGTCGCGAACAAGTCTTCCGCACTTGGTAGTGGATAGGTCTCCGGCTGAATGCAACGGTTCACGGTGACCTTGTAATCTCCACAAAGTCGAACGGACTTGTCCTTTTTTGGGACCACCACGATCGGTGCCGCCCAGCTGCTTCTATCAACTTTGGTGATTGTGCCGCGTTTTTCAAGGGCCTCCAACTCTTTCTCCACCACCTCACGCAGGGCGTATGGGAGGGGGCGAGGTTTGAAGAAAATCGGGGCACATTCGGGCTTGACGTGAATCGCTACTTTGATTCCTTTCACCGTTCCCAGTTGGTCGCTGAAAAGCATCTTGTGCTTGGCTAGCAGACTGTCTAGTCCGTTCCGAGCAGCAGACTCTGTCAGTGAGATGTTGGACCAGTTGATGCGGATGTGCCGCAGCCAGTTTCTTCCCAGCAAAGCTGGTCGATCTCCGTGGACGACCACCAATGGAAGCGTCAATGTCTGATCTTCGTAGGTTACCGGAACTTGTGCCTCTCCAAGGACAGGAATGGCGTCACCGGTGTACGAGCGGAGGCGAAGAGTCGAGGGTTCTAGTGGCAAACCGCGCAGCGACTCGTTGTATTGCCTCTCGGAGATGATGGTTAGAGCCGCCCCAGTGTCAAGCAGCATTTTTACAGCATTTCCTGCAATTTGCAGCAGGACTTCGATGCCGTCGCCGACACTGTTGGTGTCTCCATCAACTGGATACAGTGTGACGTAGTCGTCTTGGGGACTTTCTTGGCTGGATGTCTGGTGTTGCGCACGTGTCTTGCTTTTGCAAACTCGCGCAATGTGTCCCTTCTTCCCGCAGTTATGGCACACTTCCTTCTTAAAAGGACAGTCCTGATGAAGGTGATGGTAGCCACAACGGTAGCAGGTGCTAGACGTAGAGGCACTCGACGCTCCTGGCGCCGCCAGCTTTTTTTTTGTTGAACGCGTCTGAACTTGAAGTTTTTGAATTCCTTGAATTTGAGGAACTGCCGTCTGGGTGAGCTGACGAGCGTCTCTTCTGGCGAGCTCTAACCCTAAGGCGATATCGCATGCTGACTTGAAAGTCAGCGTCCTCTCGATGAGCAGGCGGTTGATGTAATACTCGTCTCTCAGCCCACAAACGAACCGGTCTCTCAAGGCATCATTCAGGAAGTCCCTGAAATCGCAAGTATGAGCAAGCTTCTTTAGCGCGGCTATGAACTCAGCGAGAGTTTCGCCCTCCTCTTGACTGCGTCGGTAGAAGCGAAATCGTTCTGCAATCGTGATGGGGTTGGGCATAAAATGTTGAATGAGTACTTGTTTGAGGTCCTCGTAAGAACATTCAGTTGTTCTTGGAGATACGAGGTCTCGAAGCAGCTCATAAGTCAATGCAGGAAGTGTTGCAAGCAAAATGTCTGCCTTCTTGCCTTCCGGAACCTCATTAGCCGCGAGCCAGCGTTCGAATCTCTCAATGTAAAGATCAAATCGCTCTGACTTGTTGAAATCAGGAACGTTACCGATGTAGGTCATCCTCACCCGGTTTGTGTCAGCGTCGGCGGGGTCCCTTCCTGAAGTCCTAGCAGTCGTAGCTTCCGCCAGGGTGCTAGAGCAGTGGACGTTCGGGTTGAAGGGGCTTTACCTATGCCGTTGATGCACACGGATGATGGCTGGAACACCCTCGTCGCCAATCGTAGTAACGGGTTTATTTACATGATTAAAAAAACGTATGCCGCTGGCTAACCTAGGGCTTGCTTCATGTCGGCTCAGTCCAGTCAATCGCGCTCCGTGTTCTCTCTCGAGCTCGCTCGCGGTTTTTTCGCGAGATCTCGTCTTCTGCCTCTTTGTCCGAGTTACCACAAAGTGGAAAAAGTGGATGGCTTTGCGGGAGGAGATTGTCCCGCTTTTTTTAACCCGCAACGGGGTATAATAGTGTTACCCTCGCGTGACGGTGAAGGGCAAAAGCAAGAAAGCTTTTTTGCCCCCGAATAAGTACTATAAGTATAGTTTGAGCCTGGTAAAGGCTCGCTCATACACTTGCGTCTGCTCAGGACCCAGTGCTTGCAATCTCTTACGACGAGAGAACATTCTGGCATGCTGGCGCCATCTATGAGGCGACCCTAGAACTGCGTTTCATGAGATTGAAGGGTTTGTGGTATTTGCAAGGTCAAATGTATGTGCCACATGAGAAATGGTCCTTTGTAACATTGTGAAACATTTAAAAAAAAAAAAAAAGGATGATAAAAAAGAAAAGGAAGTGTACGGAATTTTTTTGTAGAGAGAGGTTTTAAGGCACAATGTCATAAGCAGTTGCATGTGAACCAGCCTTTATGCTACAATCTACTAATGCTGGTAATGCTACCTTTACTCGACAAGAAAGGATGGGAGCAACGGAACTTCCTCGCTGACTTCACAATGTGTTGGGGAATGTGTGGATGAACGAGAAATCTCCCGATTTCACCCATCAGCGACTGGTCACCGAACGGATCTGTTCGAATATGAAGTACCCTTTCCCCTTTTTCAACATTACACTTGGAACTTTATGCTACAACGATTTAGTCGGTAATAATCATTATATTTTTAGATATATTACGAACCACAGGAAGCTATAAAAAAAGATTGGTTTTTAGGAATGCATTTTTCTTGCACATGGCAAGTTACTTTACTGTTTTATACTTAGTGTACAACACTGTCAAAGCTGCTGGTGCGAGCATGGGGTTTGATCTTGCAGATCAGTTTCACGCGATCTCGCACAAGCGAAACTCAGGCCATCCGCTTGTGCGAGTAGCTTTGATAGTGTTGTATATTAAGTAGGTATAGGGAGTATTCACTGGCGGCCATAGCTGTGTGCGCAAATGCCGAGCGCGTGCTCATGGCGAGCTTCCACAGTTCCTTTGCGCCGTGCATTCCGCACCATCAAGAGTGCCGGTCTTAGCAGCCTATTGATGCGAGCTCGTTCTGAGCATGCGCTCTAAACAGCACCCACAAATATGGCGTCTAGTAAATACTCTCTATAAACAGAGTATGGTAGATATTCCTTGTGTTAATTATAAATAGGGTTCTTCATTTTCAGGATTTTGGCCTCGCAGAATTCTGAAAGGGGAGGTGAACAAAAAATAGGATTCACCTCTTCAGACCTACATTTGGGGCAGAATTCCTGTGAATTTCACGATGCGGGGCATGCAGAGCTAAATGCTCGTTTTAAACTGTGCACATTGTTGCTCCTGCGACAATTATAAATATAATTGCAGCGGGGAAAGTTTTACACCTGTAGGGTTTAAAACATGCAACATATGCGTTATCTTAGGGGCTAAAAAGGAAGAAAATGTGTGTATTGTAAAAACGTTTATTGTGATGCTGCCTTCTGGCCTTCTGGCCTCAGAGTAGGCGGGGGGAAAGGTTGAAGGGAAGTGAAAATGACGATGATTAGATGAACCTACCGATCCCGGAGGATCGGAGGAAGTCGATGAGAGATGTGTAGATGAGTTTTTGTTCATTCAGAATGGTGGTGGTTGGTTTGGTCCACTCTGTGTAGGAGCAAGGCCGTATGTGGTAGGGGAGGTTGCGGATGTGGACAGGAACTATCGAACTTCGACTTTTTTTACCCAAGCATCAAGAACCCAATTTATAAATACTAATTTTATTGCCTCTTCCTTTTTCTCACAAAATCTGCCGATGCCAGGTTTATATATGCAAGGCACCTATGCTTGTAATTTAAAAGGACGGAGAAGTGCCCTAGCATTAGCAGAAAACCAAACCATTAAAATTGGATATCGGAGCTCCCTTGACAACGCCATTTGCCGCTTACAGTAGCACCGTCTGCGAGAAAAGGACAGAAAAAAAAAAAAACATCAAAAAGCAGTGGTATTGTTTTACTGATTAAGATCATCAGCTTTCAGAAAGATATACTCGTGTCCTGCCATTCCAGCGCGAGGCCGCTGGTCACCAACGAAAAGACGTCCTTCCCTCGAATAGCATTTTGGCAAACTGGCTACTAATAAGCTACCAAATGTAGCACAGTTGACAGTTGCAGTATTTGAAATATGGTCTACAGAGGTGTGCAAGTCTACATCACTTACCAGGGGCCAGAGATTAAACACGAGTGCTTGTTGGTGGCTATACCTAGTGCCAAATCAAGTAAGTTCACATATCCTTTGCAGTTTCATTTCTTTTGTCCAGAACATTTAGAAGAATCTATATGGAAGACAGTTTAGAAGTAGTTTTCCTTACTGGGGGCAGTAGAGCATTGTTCCTAAATACGAGGTGGTCTTTCTTAATGCTTTACAGATCTTGCTGAAAAGAACTGTGAAAGCTACACTAATGTGGTCTGTGCAGGTGAATTTTATGGCAGGGGCACATAATATAGGGGGATGATTATCTTGATAAGTCTGTTAATTAACTAAAATTTGTTAACGTGAATGATTAGTGCGTTGTCACACCACTAGCCTAGCGCCTGTTGCACACGAGTGCCAACTTTAGTGCACCACCGCACTTCCCATGTGCCCCAAACCTTTCTAAAATCTATTTAGTGGTTTTCAATGGTGCTTGGAAAGTTTAATTGGAACCATATTTTTATCTTCAATAATTAAGAAGCCCATTAACAAATGTTAGTTAATTAACCGACTTATCGCGACAATTATCCTCGTTATGTTCCCCTAGGCGTATAACTCGCCTGGACAGACTGCATTAGTGTAGCTGTAAGGCCTTAAAGGGAAGCGGGACCAGTTCTGTATTTGAGGAAACTCTTTTAAAATAATGTTAATTTGACCTCCAGGGTCTCAAATATCGAAATTATTTCTTTTTAATTTGGTGCATGGAGGCAGCAGAAAATCGCTTTAAAAGTACAGCTCAAGGCCCTTCTTCCCGGGGCGACGTCGCAAAAAGTTTTAGAAATCTCCACTCTTGCGCATCTTCTCGCCTGTCAGAACTACGAATGCGCACTCTTGCCATTTTCAAAAAAGGTCAGAAAAAGACGCCGCGACTGGTGTCAATGCAGGGGAACATGCCTGGCAAGCTTGCAATTGCATACGCTGCCCATACGAGCGACATGCGCTTGGGGGCCCAAGGAGCCTCTTACGACGCAACGACTGGTCGGAGGTTTCTCGTGTTGCGTTACATCTTCAGGGAAAACAAACGTGATATTCAGATTCACGGGATAGAACTACACTAGAATCAACCTCTACCTCATCTTTAAAAAGAAGTGTTTCAGCTTCCCTTTAAGATAACACATTTTATATGCGGCACTACTACTTTCCAAGCTGCATTCGATTCTATAAATTGATACCACCAAACCTTTCGTACTCCTGTCGGTTCCGATATAGGCTGGCGTTGTACTGGTGTGCATTTGTGTAATCACTACTGCACGACACACGTCAGAGACGTTAGCGGTTGTACTGCAATAGTCAAATTATGTCCACACGTTTTGGGCAGACCGTCTCTCCACAGTATATATAACCAACATTCACACAAATGTTTGTGTGTATCCCGTGGTAGAGTCACAAAATTTGGTACAGAAAGAATTCATTGTGAGGTATATTTTTTTATTAAATAATAGACTATGTACAGCATGCGTCGCATCCCCTCCATACAGACTAATAACAGCAAAGATCTGTTTCTCCGTTACTAGGTGCCAGTCCCTTGACTGCAAGAAACAATCTTCTCTCCGGAACATTATCCTCCAGATACCGAAAGACACCACAATGGAAACTTCCCCTGTTTCCACAACAAATTTCTTTATGCTATTTACAAGATGCCGAATCGAATCGACAAATCTCGCGTGTCGGATTGGATCTTTGACTTGATTTGAGAGATGAGACAATTTACTGCCCTCGGGGCACAATTTCTCGCTTCCAAGGGTAAATGCGATCCCCAAAACAAGCCGAGAGCGAACCAACGTCAAAGCCAATCCTCCACGGGAATGCGGCATTCTTGAAGAAAAGGTGAGATGCCGGCGACCGACATAGCGTTTCACACGGAGTGCAGCCGTCGGACCCTAACTCTAGCGAAGCACACGGTGTGTGTTTACAAGGGCCCGACCGTTTGTTTCCACCAGAAAAAGTAAATCCAATTCCCAAAAACAAGCCGACAGCAAGCACATGTCGAAGCCGATCCAAGACGGAAATGCGGCTCATTTCGCATAGAGCGCAGCCAACCCTAACCCTGGCAAAGCGTACAGTGAGCGCCTACGAATGACGGCAACTAAAGACGGAGCCTCTCTGTGATTTGGTCGGAGCAGCGAAGGAGCCTGGCAGGTTGGCGGCGGAAATTTGGCAGTGGGCTCGAGGAAAGCAGACGTCGGAAGGAGGCTAATTTGGGTTTTTTTGTTTCTTGGGCCGGAGCCTCGCCTTCACCACATGTTGTAGTCGACTTCGTCGTTGTCGAACGCCAGGAAGAAGCCCAGGATGGTGATGAAGACGACCAGGTTGCCTGCCAGCACTAGGCCACATGCGCTCCACTGGATCTAGAGAGGGAGAGAAGAAAAGTCCTCTTGAGACCATCCCACTTGTAAAAATCTGCAGCTTTTTAACACAGTCTGCAAAGAAGCAATGGCATGTCCACTCTTCATTTACTTTATCATGCACAACACAGCCTTCTGGTCACTGAAGTATGCCAAAAAGGGAACACGCTGCACATCCGAGTCAACTAAATATAATTTCGACAACCACCAAAATGGAAAGAAGATGTTGGTCTAAAGAACCTTCAAATACTTTCACATAAAGTAAAACTATGGTGCTTGGAATGCGTCTTCGACTGGTTAGTCTCTCGATTTCTACCTCGTGACATCACCGCAGGCACATTCAGTCGTTGGCCGTGGTCCTGGTGCTTTATTTCTTTCTCTCGGAAGATACGCAAAGCTAGAATAAAACACTAGTTTGGTGGCGTACCGACCTAATTTGCCAAAGTGTTATACAAAAAAGGAAAAAAAAAAGACTCGCATTCAATCTGGGAGGGCACGCCTCATTGTCGATCTGTCGCTCGTGTTCAATCTGTGCCCAGTGCTGGTCTTTAGTGGGCAACGTTCAAAACCCACCACCACAAACTTACCATCTATTGGGAGCGTGCGACACGCATTGGGGGCGTGCCGCTCTGTCTTGGCAGCTGGTCGGCAGTGCCACCACGTTACGTCGCATGGTGAAGTGCTGCCCGCTTCGTCCTATTCCAATGCTCCTGCAGCGTCCTCGCCGCATCTATGCCTTCACGCGGCTGTATTTCTCGGTCTAGCTTTAAAGGGTTGGCACCTCGACATTCGAAATTTATCCATGCCCAGCATTGCTCTGCACGTGTTTTCTACCATTCAACCCGCGGGAGTCGTTCGAAGCTCGGGTTCAATCGTCTGTCCCGCAGTTGTTATCGGCAGCAGATTGTTATGCTCTTCGTTTATCTGTGCAACAAGATGCCTCTATGAAGCGTCCGTGCGTTGGACGGTTCGAAAAGCACTACGGGACGACATTCGTCAGTGCTAGTAAGTGTTAAAATCTATGCGAGAAGTCTTCTTCATACCTCTTATTAAAGTGCCCTTCGCCCACCGCTGAATCGAGTGGACGTAGCAAGATTTAGAGGATTGCGGTGCTTCTCGACGGCACTCAGAGGTGATTTCTGTTCTCAATTACCGGGTTTCGCATAAAAAAGAGTTAGTGCAGACCGTGGCCCCAAACGATTCGTACAGTGCTGCACTCAGGTACGTCGACGTTGATTAGAAAGGTTGGCCGCCACTTAGGATGTCTGCCGGTCCGGCCGTATTCTACGTGAAACGCCCCCGCTAGGAGTCTGGTCGTGGCACCACTGTCCTGTCGCACGCTTCCAATGGTTGGTGACACTGTGAGAACGGCACGGAGAAGCTTCAGTTGTCGCGTCTCCGGCGCAAGCTCTCTACCTTCGATGACGCGTATGACGCCTCGTGCACTTCGAGTGCGCTCGTGCAGTCAGAGCACTGTGGAAGGCACGGAGCACATGCTCGAGGTGTCCGAAAGACAAGCCCTGCCGTTCTCCATCTGCCGGCAACCATGGGAAAGGCCGTTTGAAGGCCCCATAAAAGAGCGAGGGTGTGGCACTGACCACGGGGTGCGGCACGGAGGGCGAGCGTGCCAGCACGAGGGGCAGGCCGAAGGCGGAGATGACGATGCCCGTCGTGACGAAGTAGGCCAGCTCCTGGGCGGCCTTCCAGGTCCCCGCATCCTCCTTGTAGCGCCGGGCGATGAGCGAGGGCAGCGGGGAGAGCACGTACATCAGCACCACGAAGAAGGGGTACCAGTTGCTGTGTGGGAGGGCGCCACCGGGGTGAGGGACGCACAGACGGTTATTGTTAAAATATTCCAGAGGGAAAGAAATGTACCACACATTTCAGTCGCTTTGGAAAGGTGGGGCATAGACGCCGACGTCGATGGGACCGTATTGCGAGTAATGCTTTGTTGTGTGCGGAGATGTGAAAACAAAATACACTACTTGCGAGGACTGTATCTACTGCTTTCTGGCTTTATTTTGCTAGAAAACACCGGCATCGTGCATTGTATAAAAATAAATGAAGTTGAGGAACGCTCGGGCAACTTCAATCCATCGCAGCAAAACGAGCACTTCAAATTTATTGTCTGCTTTCTTCCTCTCAGAATTGCTGGTGTCGGAGCTTATAATTTGCCATGCTCTGCTCCTGTTCTTGCCACGCCCTGGTCGGGGGTGCGAACGCAGTCATTGCGAAGGCCAATGCTAATCCACCCTTTTCCAGACTACCAGTTCAATGGTTTCTTGGCAGGAAACTCCGTGGGCATGGTACGAGTGAGCGTGAACGTTCTTTCAAGTGAGAATTCTAGATTCTGTTGGCTCCGCTGAGCTACGGAGACTTAGGTTCAGCTCCCGAGGCTTCACTTTTGTGCCCGTTGTGGCTTACCTTTCGCTTCGAAGCTAGTACAAAAAAGCTTCTCCCTCTGCTTCCTACTGGCATGTTTTCTTTCCTAAGTTTTCTACCAAGATAATCCACTAACAGGAAGCACCATTTCTGTTGAAAGAGGTGCCTCTCACGGAACAAGCTACGACATGGGTTCTCAAACAACCAAGGTGTTCCCCAGAGTACCCTCACAGGTTTCCTAAGCTCCCAAGCTTCCTCAACCACCTCTGCCCCCCCAAAATTTTTTTTTTTTTTTTTTTTTTTATGATTTAAGCATTATTTTAGCAGATCTGAGCGACCCACAGATACATAACTATGAGGCAAACACCAATATGTCAATTATAGTTTGCAAGGACTGCAAGCTTCTGCACTTCGGTGCCGCATCAATGCCAAGACCGGGACGGGTTCCTTGGTTATAAATAGAGAGAGAGAAGCATTCCTTGAAGTGTAAAAGTTTGAAAAACCCTGAACTAAGATATCATCGGCAGACTACTCCCCTTCTAACATGAGCGAAAAGTGAGATTTGTCCGCTACGAAGTGTCATTTGGAGACAGATATAAAACAAGGAAACGCCTTTAGGTCTACTGGTCATCTACTAACGGAATTGAAAAAAGATGTCTGTCTGCTACAAATTGAGGACCGCAGCAGAGTGATATTGAACACTAGCAGATATTGTGATTGTATGCTATTTTACGTCGGAAGCAATCGACAGCCCATACTTTCTTCGCAAATCTCAAGTTATTCTGCTGTTGTACAAGCTTAAATCCACCAGTGAATGAAGCAGCACTCGTAACAAGTCCATCAGAGGCCACGACACTTTTCTCGCCATTCATGTGTGCGTGAGTTCTCATCAAATTAACAGCCGAGAAAGCGCTGGCTTCCCACAGGGACCCAAATCGAACTCCGGAGAGACTTAATAAACACCACTTGCCCATGTACGAAATACATTTCATTAGCAACATTTCTTTAATATGCTAGGGTGTAACCAGCCAACAATAAACTAACAGATTTGTGAATGAGCGGTGCTGAAGATTGTTTGGGCTGCCAAGGTAACGAAGTACAAATGAAGTCAAGGTTTAGGGCAGAATGAATGCACAGCTAAGTTTTACAGTGGGTTAGTAGAGAGCACTACTCTGCAACAAGATGCATATATGACTGATGTGACAAGGGACCCTGCTACTGTTGTCGGCAGAACATAAAAACACCTATCGTGTAGGAAGTTTGGCTGAAAATCTTGAATCTTCATGAACAACAAACGAGACAAAATTTTGCATGCCTGTGTTTGCAAAATAAAAGGCACTGACAGAAAATAGGGACGAAAATTCACAACTAAAAAACTGTGGAAACAGTTTTAGCGTAACCAGTTCCTCTTAGTTTGCTTACGCAGGGCACTTGTAATGGCAAAAAGCATTGCTTCTGCCTTGTACGCTTTCTTTCTTCTCACTTTATGGTTCCAATTATTGGAGACGATAGGACGGGACAGCAGAGACAATCCTCCGAAGGGGCCATCAGACTGTCTAAAGCCACTGTATGGCAGCTCTTGCTCTCAGAGTAGTTACATGATGCAGAAAAACCTAGGGCACAACATAGGAAGCTACCAATAGTGATCTCCATTTTGGGCCCAAGAGGTTGCCATGGTAACCGTGCTACTATCGGCATCTGGTGGCCACTTAATTTTCTCACGAATTTAATCTCTCTGCCTGTTCATTGAAAGGTGGTGAAAGTCGGTAAATGCAAGTCAAAGTTGAGGTAAAAGAGTTGTTGACATAACGGCTTGGGCATATTTGAAGTAATGGGCACCTCTAGAATGACATGTTTACTGCACTCAGGGACGCTCACCTAAAATTTGAACTTCTTGCTACTCAGAAAGTAGCAGGCAACACTGGTATGCCGGCACTATGTAGAGAGGCAATCAGTAAGTTGAAATTTGAAAGAAGACTGGACGCAATTGAGGACACACGATAGGCGAGAAAGGTATATAAGCATTTGTACATGAAAAGTTTGAACACTTAATGGACAAGCCGAACCAAAAAACTGAAATTAAAATACCAACAGTCAAGTGCGGGGGCAGAACAGAATACCTCTGCAAAAAAGGAAGTAAAAGAAGCCAAAAAAAAGACGTGGGAGAGAAGAATGCAAGGAAAATCGGCCTTAACTATGCATAGGGGACGAAAACGGGAAATAAGGAAGGAACGTTGTTATGATAATTCAAAGGGGAGCTCATTATTTGAGGCTAAAACAGGAGTATTGAGGACTGGGACATATAGGAAAAAAATGAGGAAATGGATATACAGTGTGCTGTATGCCAAGGGGATGATGAGACAATAAAACATGTGGTGTTGAGGTGCACAAGGCTTGCTCTCCCGGAGGAGGCGACAAATTTAGCGGGAGCGCTGCAGTTTGCAGACGAGAATGGAAGAATGGATGATAATAAGGGCATTTTAATAACAAGGAAGGGATTGGAAGACTGCTGGAGAATATCTAGGGGGAATCGAATAACATAAATTTAACTGACACAGCAGGGGATAGACGGGACGGAGGAAAATTAGGAGTCCCTCCTGCGTGGCTCCGGCCCAAAGTCTCCACGCCGTGTTCCAGTGGGCCCAGTGCCAGGGTAATGCCAACTAGGTTTGACCAGAGGAAGATTGGCGACTCCCTTGCGGGGGGGGGGGGGGGGGAACAGGCAGGGGGTGAAGTTTTTGTTTTTTTGCCCAATCCCCCCAGGGTCATCCTGGACCCAGACCGCCTGGTGATAGTTACGAAATTGCAGAGGGTAAGCAAGTTGGTGAAGGAAAGCAATCATACTTTTGGTTCCTAATTTCAAGGCTAGGTGGCACAAGCCGCCTTATATAAAGGGTACAGCCGTTGGCATCCATCCGTACCACTCTGAAATATCGAAACACAACCTTGGCAATTTTCAACAATGTACAATTCTGTTGGTTGTTATGGTAACTGAGCCAACTCGGCCTGTTGCTATGGTAATGCACATGACGAATCATTACACGAGGAAAAGCGTGGGGCTACTAAAGCCTGCCATATACAGTGACTCTAGGATTGCCTACAGGTCAAATGACTCTTATTGAGGCTCAAGGCCTCTTAAGGGTAAATACTAATAAATAATAATACAGTAAAATACCGCAGAAGCACCCACTTTGCTCAAGCACTCACTATTAACATTTGCCAAACTCGGGATTTCTGCAAATTATATGTTAACCGCCCAAATTGACCAGACAAGCGTCCATGTCTAGATTAACCCAGTTTTCAGTAAAAATCAGGTGGGCGCTCCCCATTATTTTACGGTAAATAAAATTAAGCACTTACCTGGGCTGAGGCAGCGCACACCCAAGAACCAGGAGAGTCATGCCCACCGAGCCGGAGAAGGCCAGGGCCACCAGTCTACAAGGGATTGTTGCAACACAACCATCATCATAAAAGCCGCCAGGTTACAGGGTGGGGTACGTACCATAGCTCCGCTTCTAACCTCCCTGACCATTTCACTAAAAATTCAAAATTCACCGACCAATTTCTAGGAGAAAAACAACTGCAGTTGTATTTCAATCTGTCGATCGAAACTTCAGATGCAGAATTGCATTTGACGAGAAATGCAGCAGACCCGTTTTTTTCAAAATGTCAACTCATTCTTTCCTTCCTTCTCTTTCTTGCGACAACACCGAGAATGCAGAGACTAAGGCAAGGAAGCACTGTGTGGAGTGACTCAATGTGTATTGTCAACAAGCGAGGCATGCAAACAAGTGCAGTAGGGTTGCCGAGCTTCTGCTGTGCTAGGCCACTGCACGTAACAGACGCTCGCAAAATCTAAATTAGTTTCGGTAAAACTGCAATAGACCCTTTTCAAAAGTGCACTCCATCTAGTAGCTGGTGAGTCAGTTATCTGACTCACCAGTTGTTGTTAGGGCACATATTCTGATCACGTATTGGACATGAGGACTGTGTCAGGATTGGTGCAAACTCAAATCAGTTCTTATCAAAAGCGAGTACAGCCTCAGCGTTCGTCGAAGACTTGAACCCAATCACACGCTTCGTCCCCGAGAAATAGCGACCGCCAGTGTTGCTTGATGGGGTTTAGAAAGGGGTCTGTTCTACACTAAAAATGTGGTCCATCGACGATGACGACAACGGCGCACTACCTTAGAATGTAACCCACAATGGGCTCCGTAAATTATGAGGGTTTTGCAGAGGCTTCATTAGTACCTGCAAATATGATTATTGGGCAAGTTTTTATAAGAAACTGCAAAAACACAAAGTCATGTTCGAATTTTCTGACCGCAGACATCGACAGAAGCGTCCCGTGGTGTAGTTCGGTTATGGAATGGCGGGAAAGTTGCTTGTGTAGAGCACAAAAAAATAATGCTTATTTGCAAGATGCCAGCGGCACTCGAAACATTGAGTACACTGCCGACAGACTTGGTTTGATTATGGACAGAACGTCTGCTCTTAAAGAGGGACATAAATGCTCTGCGTGAACCTGTTCTTACTAATGATGCAAGCTAAGCAACTATGGTCCCACAGCACAAGCTGAAAAGACGAAACCTTCCAGAGTTAGCGACACAAGCAATGCTTTCACCGCCATGCAGCAAACAGAAGTTACCTAGCTTTTTTTTTTTTTTTTTTTGCCCTTGAAAGGTATAGGCATAATTACGATTTGTTTTCTCAAGTGCCTCATCTACTCATGCGATTGCCACAAACCCAAAGCTGTTGGCCGCATGCTACAAAGAGCTTTCAATTCAATTAATTTCAAATTCTACGGGAGTTTTTTGTTCTGGTGTGAATAGCTGTATCTAACATTAATTTAGGCTATATCCATTGCCTCGTATTTTTTGTGCTAATCATTTGTAGTGGCTTAACCACCTCCGCTTGCGCCACCCACGCCCGAAAACGAAAAATATTTCCGACTTTTAAAACGAATCTAGAAGAAAAATAAGTTTTCTCGGCAGAATCAATACCTCAAAAAAATTTCACGGAAGAATTTTTGCGTGAAAATCAGTTCGCAAGGTTCAGACTGTTCAGAGAAGTCAATACTCACGCTGACATGGTTCCAGAAGACGGGCAGATGGTCGGAAATGGGAAAGTTTGAAAGAAAAAAAAAATGGAAAACAGCAGGTTAGACAAAGCTAACGTATTAAAACGTGCAAACGGTTTTCCTGACTGTAAACTATGCTCGCAAGTTGCTCAAGGGTTGCGCTATGATTCAATGACAATCAATTCTATTGCTCGGCATCCAACTCACTGTCTCCTCCAAGCTCTCGTTTTAAAGATGTTTATTTCGCTCAAATGGGAGACGTACCCTTCCACGCCTCGACCATGACAGATTAGATGAATGACCGAAATAGCGTCGAAGGAAAAATCGCCAAGGAATCTTGCGAGTTGAGAAGGTGAACACCTAACACTCAAGTAGCGATACGCCACAAAGGGCTTAGAATCGCGTTCATTATCTTTACGTTGCATCATCCGTGGCTATCGTATCAATAGCCAGGCAATAACGGAACAATGCGACTGAGCACAGATAGGTAAATTTTTATTTTGACACCGCAGATAAGAAAACAGGAAAGGAAAATAAAAAGAGCGTACCTTTGATGCCCGCCATGATGATGGTACTGCCGAATAGACATATCGCAGTTAATAAATATTGAATTAAACCCTAATCATACAAAATTGTATCTATACTTTTAACTATACAATTTTTATGTAAGCTAAGTAGATTATTTGTTTGTTTTGTTTGAAAATGTTGGTTTAATGTTGAGATTTTTGCTGCGGTCCTTTAATGTCGTGTCGTTCGTTCGGTGGCATTATTTCACTTTAGTGTGCACTCTGTTGGTGTGTAGTGGGGCTTGTAATTTTATTTCAAGTCAGCGCTCAAGATTGAAGACAAAATGGCAGCGAGTAAATCAAAGTGAGTCCCATATTACGTACCCTGTTTACAAGTGTGGGCCATCGACGTGAGGAAGGCACGGTTTTTCCGCTTCAAACGACACTATCAACATCTTGGTTAGGCTTAATTGCCGGCTTCTAATTTGTACAAGTCATGCTCGGTGTTTGGATAGTTCGCCCTTATTCGGGCGTTTTCGGGTTTACTCGTGCGGTTTTCACCGAGGTTCACGACAGAACCGTGTCGCTCGTCATTAGTTCAGTCAGCGTTGAACCAAACCGCTGCAGCGGACGCTGTGATGACGCATCACAAAGTGCACCGATGCGATCTCCATTGAAAAGGAAACGAAGCGCCCTTCGCTTACGGGCGATGTTATTAGACGTAATCCTCGGCTGAATCTAGGACTGAAATTAGTCGACGTGTCTAAGCGAGTACGTCGAGTTCTTTGCTCGCTCTGCGGTGTCCTCGCGAGCGCAATGATCGTGAAGCTGACGACATGCCACGGTTGTGAAAAGTTCGCGATCATCATGTTGGCTCATCTGTGAGGACGGTCAAGTTTACGCCAGGTTGGAAACGCAGTTTCTAACCTTGCGTTTAATAATCGTTTACGAATGCCCCTACGAGTCGTCGAGGAAATCGGTCTTTGTGGTCGTGCTCGGGGTAATCAATGGCGCAGGTGTGGAGAGTAGCGAGCGCTTGGGAACAATGATTCAGCAGCTTGCTTTGTGAGGGCGACGGCACTCCTCAGCCTAGCCTACCTACGTTTTTTAAAGAAGCCATTTTTGTGTGCGATTGCGGGATGTGCGTTGCAGTTGCTCGTCTAAAACGTTGTGTGATAAACTTCTCGTTTCAAAGAGTATTGCTTTTTTAGCTAGAGAATTTTCTTGGCGGCCAGCCTCGTTCATAAGGGCCATGCGAGTGTAAACTGGAAATGGTAATGCAAGTTTTCTTGGCATTTTTTGTTAACAAAGTGACCAGTCTTTTGTTGGCGTTTCCCATGACCTACATTGTGGTTTGTTATGACACCTGACGATTGATTTGACTTTCTCAGTGCACCTTTTGCGTGAAAGATAAAAAAAAAATAGCTGAATTTTATGGAAATAAATTGGTAGTCCCGTTCTCATTATTTGTTTCTTTGTATTACTGTTTCAGATCCGGGTAAGTTGACTTTTTGTTTCAGCTGTTTAGGAAAGCATGGTAGTGTGCACCTTTACGCTTGGTAGCCTCGATGCACCTGCTTTGCATCACGCCACACTGATTGTGTCCAAGTTTTGTGTGACCACCTGGTACCTCACATTGCCCTTTTGTTTGCTGCTGATTGTGCAGCTTGTGCTTTATTTATTTTGCACCATTGAAGTAATCTTTCATGATAAGCTCTGAGAAAACTATGTCCATGACTCCAGTAGGCCTCGTGGAAGACACATTAACACAAGTAATGTGTTAACCTCAAATATCTAAATCAGTGCTGCTAATCTTGGGTGGCTCCCACTAATTATGTCCAAATAAATCCTGGGATAGGTTTGTGCCTAAATAGCACTTGCCTTGAAGTTAAACCATTGTAAAAATTTTGAGAAAATAGTGTCGGGCACTTCTGTTGGTGGTGAAAAGCTTGGGAGTAATGTTTTTAAGGTTTCGAAGCTTGCCGAGAATGTCTGGTATTGGTATTTGTGACGTGAACTTGGCTTACAGTAAGCTCGTTCTTAGTTTCTCTCTTGGGAAGTCTAGCATCGAGGTCGGTCGACTAGAAAGGAAAACACTGTCCAAGGCACTTCGCTGGGGTGACGTACCGACTCATCGCTGATAAATGTCCATAGGAGCATGTGCAAAAGCCCATTTTTGGAGAAGCAAAGCATTACGCACGTTTGCGCGGAAGTCTCGGAGACACGAGTTGCATACTTAGCTAGCCTTCACAATCTGGTATAAAATAGATGACACTAAGCATGGCATTCTTGTTTTTTCATCTGGGGCTTAATTCTTTATCACTCTTCCGGAATAGCATCAGAGTGATAAAAATATGTAGATGTGTCGTGCACTCGGGTTTCTTGTAACCAGAAAGATTTGGCAGAAATTCTTTCATGTGTAACTTCTGGGTACAATTTCGTTTTCTGCCCATATCTCTCCGACTTAGGTGTGGCCAAACGCATGTTTCTGAACCTGCATTGTTTTTTTCCCCTGTGCCTCTTACAGTCCTGAGGATTTGGCCACAGCCATCCTCAAGACCAAGACCAAGCCCAACCGGCTTCTGGTGGAAGAGGCCATCAACGACGACAACTCGGTGGTGGCGCTGTCCCAGGCAAGTGGACTGGGACGGAGGGGTTGGATGAGGAGTGTGACATTATAATGGGACCCTGCGCAGAATTTTAATACGGAATTCAAAAGAAAAAGTTCAAATACCGCTAATAGTCTTGTTGCAAAACGTTCGGCACCCTCTGCGGCGCCAAAAAAATGCTGGGAACAGTATGTACAAAACCAGTCATGGCAGACATAGAAAAACACTGGTAGGGGCAGGCGAGCAACTTGTTCCTCTCTTTGGCATCACGTCATAGGTGCTGTGGGGGCAAGAAGCGTAATGTAGGACTTTGTGTGCTGCTTTTCGGAATTTTCGCAAAAGGTCTTTTGCCTTTTCAGAACTTTGGGACATCAAATGGGGGTACCTGAGGTTTTGAGATTGACAAGATGTGTTCTTGGCCGTGCCAATACTGCGAGCTTTCCTCGTGTGCCGAAGGCTAGTTGTGCTATGTGGGCACCATAAATTTCCGCGCATGCATTGCTTTTTCTGCACAGCTACGATTAGAGCAAAGAAGCAAAAGCCTCTTTGCTCTAATCGTAGCAAAGAAGCAAAAGCAGCCGTACAAAAAGACGTGCTTGTGGCGTTTTCCACTTATTCTTCTTAGACTGTTGTAGTTTTCCTTCAGCTATTTGGAAGACGAGAATAAAATATTTCCATTGCATTAAGAAAAGTGTCTTGAGGTTTATGTGGTATTTACACACTCTTGGATTTGTAGCAGAAGAGAAGTGTTTTGCTGTCTGTTAGGTGCACACGCACATTTGCCTAAGTAAAATTGTTTGTTTAAGACATGTTTTAATGGTTTTTCCACCACCTTGACCTTGGGTCACTTGTGGGGATGATGAGGGGAGAGATGAGGATGAAATGTTTAAAAATAGTGCTGGGTACCGGCTTCTTGAATCAACTTTAGGAGAGTGTCCAGCACAATCTTCCTGTGCTGTATATTGGCCTTTGGCCACGTCCACTCTACAGGAGTTTTTGGTCGATGCAGCGAGGAGCTCGCAAATGGTGGCCCACCTTGAGCGTACAGTGGCTCTGCACTCTCAGATCTATTGTAGTTTCTGGTTTCTTGCTCCCGCATCGAGTACAGTCGCCAGTTCACCATCAGGATCTTGGGAGACCAGGTCTGTCAGGGCTTTGCGCCCCCTCGTCCTTACCAGGGACAGGAACTCGTCGGGGTTGAAGAAGAGGACATCATTTTCGCCTCCTTGACTTTCTTCCTGTTGATCCTGATCTGGTCTCGCAGGCGCAGCTTCAAGTGCCGTTGTGGCAGCATTGTCGGCCTCTTTGTTGCGATATATGCTGGAGTGTCCCAGCACCCATCCAATCCGAAGGACACTTTTTTCAGCTGCAGCTTGTTGGCCTAGTTGTCGCAGCTGTCGGACGGTGTTCCTATAGGTGTCGACATCGCATTCTGTGTGCCTGCCTACTGTCAGTGGAGACCCACATATGTTTAAGTCTAATTATAGGACACATTCGAATTGGCGTGTATTTTTCTCCACAGAAATGTGTTGCCACTAATCCAAACTCTTTTGCACTACCCCAATATTTGTTTTTTCAGTGTTTAGGTTTTGTTTATCACAAGGGGAATTTTCCAACAATTTTCAACACTATATTTGTACTCCAAAATGCAATTTAGGTGGAAGTACACTCTGCCCATGCCCCACTGTAGACCCCATCATTAGTAGTGGATTGGCTTGGCTGCTCGGCCGAGCACCGTACGCAAACCTGATGCCTCCCTCTTGCGACCTCCGGCGCTTCTAGTCTGACAATGTCTGCTCTTGTGAGAGCGGCGGCACATTGGCGTCCATCGTCTGCTACACCACCTACCACAGTCTGCAGTGTCCACAAGACACAACCTTGAAATTGGCAGTCCATTCATACACGAACCACTGTCCAATACAAGTGTCGGTCAGCATTTGTCAGTGCACCCTAACAAACACATAAAAGTACTTAATAAATCTGCTGTCTTTTCAGCTTTTTTTCTTTTCTTTCTTGATGTCCGCAAGCAAAGCGGGTGAGCATCACAACGCACTATCAAAGCACTACTTAAAAGTATTTGCTTTTGCAAGCAAGGTGTGTTGCTCAAAACTCGAGCTACAGGCCTGGGCAAACCCGATTGCTCTCTGCCAAGTGGTTTGCCCAAACTTACCTGCAGGTATCCTGACGGTACTGAAACTGATTGCAATCTCGACGCTTCCAGTCCTTCAAAGAGCAGCAGAGCCGCCTTTACGGGAACCGACATCTTTATCATTCAGCAGCAGAACGAGCTTACAAACAAATCAAGTCGGATCAGGCAAATGCTAGGCCTATGCCGAACCCGTTGCAAAAACATCCACGCGGGCAACGCGTCTTGAGACATCTATTTGCGACAGTTGTTTGCTGCAAACTGTTGGTTGGGGAGATCTTCCTATAAACGTCGCATGTGAATGCGAAACGACTCGCTCGTAAAAGTAGACAAGCTAAACAAGCTACTCGGTGTATGCGACCACTTTCCGCAAACACCGACAGCCATGTTATCGTTTGAAATCGAAGCATAAGTGCAGGTCTCGGTATGTACTTGCAGACGGTAATGACTCTTTCTTCCCTAAAACTATGCTGAACGAAAGATAGTTGCACCACACAGCAACAGTTTTTTAACAGACATTCCACACATCAATAATCTCCAGCCAATTTCAGTTGTCAAAATTTTATTTTGCGACATGTGCGTTGTACTTAGGCACTTCAAAATGTTTCCTAAACATTCTGGTTCCGTTTGATGGATCATGCGCATATATGCTGTGGTTGCCCATTTAAAAAAGACATTTTGTACAAGCTTTTTTTTTTATATAGTTGGGGGAAATTTGTTTTTTGTGTTCTTCTGGCAAGCGAGCCTACCGTCGCAGCTTTCTTTTCTAGCCACTAACATAGCTGTCATCTCTCGATTCTTGCTTAAATTTACGAATTGGAACTCTTTTTGCGATTTTACAAATGTTGCCTCGAATTGTACAAAGTGTGAATTTGACCCGCAAAAATTTAAAAACGAAAACTTGCCATTGATGGTGCTACTTTGCACCGCCACAAGAGGGTGGAAGGCACTGCTTGCGGAGGCGACGTGTGAACTCGATCCATCTGACGACCACGGATTCATATCCAACCCAGTCTCCTTTTCTAGTACACTCTAGCCGTGTAGTCGTGGATCCCGTAAATCTTGTTGAAACTTGCTTTGTAATAAGTTGCTGCATCCAACGTAGTTTGACGCCGGTGCTTGTTGGATGTTTATCTTATGGTCAGAGTGGCTTTGCAACGCAACAATGTGCTTGAAACTTTGAAAAAAATACTTCCAAGTGTTTTCGAAATTGTACACTTCGGACTTCCCATGTTTCTGCCGTCCAAGAAGCGGAAAAAGTTGGGACTTTGCACCACAATTGCGTCCTATAGGAACATTTCACACGGCGGAACAACCGACATTAACGCGCGAATTGCTCCGCATAAACGTTAGAACTAGACGCAGGTTGCAGGGCTTACGTGCGGGTCGTGGTTTCGTGTACCTCGCTCCGACGCTCTAATCGGGTCGCGAGTGCCATAGCCTCCACAGTTTGCCGGATTATCGCGAAACGGGCTGTAGGTGATGTCGATTTTGCTGGAGTCACAGTAACGAATGCAGGAAAATGGAATCCTCAATTTGTGCCTGACGAATGCTCGATGCTGCTTCCAGGCCAAGATGGACGAGCTGATGCTCTTCCGTGGCGACACTGTCCTGCTGAAGGGCAAGAAGCGGCGAGAGACAGTGTGCATCGTGCTGTCGGACGAGACCTGTCCTTCCGAGAAGATTCGCATGAACCGCTGCGTTCGCAACAACCTCCGCGTGCGACTGGGGGACGTCGTCAGGTGAGCCTTTTGTTCAGTCGTAGTTCATTCAGTCGTGCAATACCGTAACCGACCAACTTTTTGCAAGCACCCACTTTTCACAGCTTTAGCGCGTGAGAAAGTATAGCAAAAAATTGAATGTGTGAGCATATCGGCCCATGGTAACGAAGACATGAGATAACGATCTAAATTGCAATTTTTTGTTCCCGTGAAATAACTTAAAAACCCACCCTTTGCGAAATTGGCGTCATATTGAGCTCGGGAAAATAGCCAGTTCTATTACCTACAAACAGTATTAAATGCCATAGCATTTCTGAGTGAACTTTATGCACCTCCGTATCCTTTGCAAGGTTTGTAACCAACAAAGCAGGTGGCGTGGCGTGCATCTGTTACTTGCCTACTTCAATTGGGCATACAGGGGGTAATGCACCCGGCGAAAGTGGTGTGATATACAAGCCTTTGAACGTCAAATACAGTTACTGAGGTTCCTATTTTGTTTGTATGCATTTAGTAAGAGAGAAACATTTGGATAGCTCTAATACTTCAACAAATGTAGTTGGTTGGTTGTGAGAGGCTCATCCACATGAAGTAGACGCTAGATCAGAAAGATATTGGCATGTGTTTTAAATGGGGTAGGTCTGAATGACAAATGCAGTTATGAAACGTATTGATATGTTCATTTGAATTGCAGTAATCTTTTCTTCTTTTCTTTTTGTATTGTATCGGGGGATTGTGTTTCTTGCAGCATAAGCTCTGGAAGATTAGCTTTGGCCTATGAACAGTGTCATTCGGAACATTCTGTTTTGATGCAAGGTAACACCAAACTGTCAATATTTCTTAGTAAGTCATTCACGAAGTACTGCCATTACTGAAACTTGTGTGGATGCTGCCATCTGTTGGTCAGGGATTCATAGAAATTGTTGGCAACGGATATGGTCGAGAAGTCCGGCTCGCTGCATTTTGAACGGGATGTTAAGAAAGCGACGATGCAGTTTCACTTGGTCGGGAACTGTTTGTTTTAGCGAGCAGTCATGTAGGCAAAAGCCCTACTGATAGAACGCTTGCGCTTGCTTATTTAGCTACATTTATCTGTTTGTGTTGGATGGCTTGTGACCCTCGTGCTTACCCCATGGACAGGTGCTCTCCTGTCTATGGTAGTTTTTGAGAGGGCAGAGAAAATGTGTGGAAACCTCATCCCAAAGCCAGGTCTGGCAATGCCTGGGCTTTGCAGAAAGCTTTTCCAACATGTGTGGAGAGTACTTTCTCTATAGACCGACGCGCTGTCTACAAACAAGCCCGCGTTTGCCCACACCGGGTGTGGGCACTGCGCGTGCGCAGAAACGGAATTCGCGAAATGTGAAGCGTTTGCGCATGCGCAGTGCCGTCGACAGCGCCACCGCAGCTGCGTGACGTCAGGGCCGCGTGTTGGTCTATAGCAGGAATGGGCAGTATTTCAAATACAAGTATTTTAAATACGTATTTCAAATACTTTGTGTATTTTGCATTTGTATTTAATTATAAATTGGGTAATGTATTTGATGTGTGTATTTAAATACTAAAATGTGGGTATTTCAAATACAATTGTAATTAAATACAATTTTGTGGGCGAAAATACATCCCTCAAATTTATTGTCACTGTCCAGAGCAGGAAGAAAACTATGTTCTGCATCGAACGCAGTGTCTCTCAATCAAGCACAAGCGTTTAATGACTTTGTGATTACGGCGCTAGTCCAAGGCAAGAATAGTGACGAAATCGACGTTCACCGGCAGACTGGCTAAATAAGTGCCTTAATGACTTGTGATGCTTTCCAGCTTGATTTCCATCCATATTTTTGCCTGGAACATTCTAATCGCGCGGGTCGCCCAGATTTTCGCAACTGGTGCGAGTTGCAGCAATAAAAAAATCTCTAGCCAGTGCTGCGTGTCTTGGTCGTATCGGTTCTTTGTTCTATACCAAAATGTAATCGACAAAAAAAGCTGCTTGAAGCTCTGTACTTTTTTCACCTATTACATCCAAGCTGATTACATTTTTTTGTGATTATATTTCTATTATGTTACTAGGGCCTCACACACTAACTCCAGAGTGTGCGATGCAAAATTAAAATGAGATACCCAGAAACCCGTCGCAGGTGCCCTGAAGTCGCTGACGCAAATTTCAAGGAATGTATTTGGAAAAGTATTTGGAAGAGACCAAATATATTTGGTTGTATTTGTATCTTGTACTTAAATGCTTTTTTGGAAATGTAATTAGATTTGTAATTAAATACATTTTTGACGAAGTATTTTGTATTTGTATTTCGATACATATTTGCATGTATTTTGCCCATCCCTGCTCTATAGTATGTCATGAGTATCATGGGGACATTTGTAGTTCTGTTTGTTTTTGTATGTGTTTGCACGATTTAGGGTACATGTGTAGTGAAGAGTTGATGTCTGAACTAGAGCCACTAAATAAGCTGTGCTTCAGAGTAAAGACACTTTAGCCACTTTTGGGCTTAAAATCATGGTGGCCAGTTTTCTGAAGCTTTATCTGAAATCCCAGGAAACGCTTTACTGTCCTTTAGAAATGTTAAAACAGTTTGTGACAGAGAAAGACAATATCTCCTGAGATTCCTAACATTGTACCTAACTCTGAAGAAGCCACATTTTTATGGGCGATGCTCCTTAGGGTCTAGCCTTGTCCGTCCGCCATCCGTGCTCACATCGATCTTGCTCGTGCGCTCACGTGCTCGTGTAAAACAAACAAAACAAAAAAAATGATGAAAAAAAAAATAGAAAGAAATGTTTGCACAGTTGACAGGATTCAAACCTGTGCGGGGAGACCCCAATGGATTTCTAGTCCATCGCCTTAACCACTCGGCCACGACTGCGGGACGAGTAGGGGGCTCTGAGATGTGGTAGTAACTGAAGAGTTGGGGATGTCATGGATGAAACGATGCATGTAGCCGCTCAACGTCTATACTGGAGAGGGCGCTGCGGTCAAATGCGAATATAATCGCGTTAAACTTTGCATGCATTGGCTCAACGCTTATAGACGAGAGGGCGCGGCGGCCAAATGTTCAAGTGCATATATAACCACGTTCCATACCACACATTCTCTTTTTGACATCAGCACTACCTATGAACAAAATCAGTATCATCAGCACCACCAGAGCTTCGTCCCAATCAACATCATTCACCACGTGGAGATGCGGTCATTTTTTCCTACCGTAACATCCCAAGAGAGAGCCCACCTAAAATAGGAAGTAAATCTGGTCAAAACAAGGAGTGCGCTAACTTTTAATGTGGGATAACAATAAAAAAAGTAGAAAAAAATGCTAGATTCCTGCGAAACTTGCGATCGCAGCTAGGGGTGATGAACCAAAGACGACCGTCCCTCCCAGTTAGCAACGTTCGCTTAGCTCTCACCGTGCCTAAATAACCCTATTTCTGACAAAGTCACCATTTTCTAAAGCCTTACAGTCACTAGGTGTATGTTATCTTTTGGTGTTCTTGAGAAAAATATAGCAAATTATGCCAAAAATAGGGGGCGGGTTTGTCTCTTTGGGGGTGGGGGCATCTTCAGTGATGTGATTGCTGCGCCAATTGCGCCAAACTGCGCCAAGGGTCTAACCCTGATACATCCTGCTACATTTTGCCAAAATATGGGTAATCTGCGCCCGGCCTGTGCCAAAGTACCAATTTTGATAGCCTTTTAAGCCCGAAGCTAAACTGAGTACTGCAATGAGCACACGTCAGCTAGGTGGCGCAAGCGGCCGCCCGACACAAAGTACCCTGCATCAGTGGTTCATCCGGTCTTTTTTTTTTTAAACTTTTTCAACGATAAACGCGGGCATGTGCGGACGCTCCGACACTAGCGTGATGGGCGCTATCGGGGAAAAATGAAATGCGAACAGAGGAGCGCGTGGCTCGCGGTACAGGCTGCGCCACCTGGAAGTGAACCTAGGGGCGAGGGCGCGTGGCCTACTTCGATGTGTTTAGGCCCCTCGATTGACGCTCTCCCAGCTTCGGCAGTGCGCTGAAAGCTGTCACCGCTATCTTTGCCTGCTCGGCGAGTGCGGCGAGCTGCTTTGCACCGCACGCGCTGAGCCAGCAAAGATAGCGGTGATAGCTTTGAGCGCACTTAGAGGCACACTGTTGAAGCTTGGGGAGCGCAGAGGGAGGGGCGTGAACACGTCTGAGTAGGCCACGCACCCTCGCTCCTAGGTTCACTTCCAGGCGGCGCAGCCTGTACCGCGAGCCACGCGCTCCTCTGTTCGCATTTCATTTTTCCCCGATAGTACCATCCATGCCATCATGCTGTGAAACGAAACCACGTTTTTGCGCGGCGGGAGTTACTTTTTGAGCTGAAGCACTTGCTCCTCAAAGGAACGGCCGTGGGAAAACTATATTTGGTCTCTGCCTTCAAGTTCCCGTGGTCGCGCGACGTCGGGTGTTGCCGTCGCCACGTCGCTGCACATATGTTGCTTTCTAAACTGAGACGTAAGGACCGCCCTAATGTTCATCAACATTATTGTTCTTGTTTAATACGCTACTACAAAAAAATCCCTCTTGCTCGAAGACTGCTGTGTCGAAGTACTGTTTACCTAGGTTTCTCTCGGTGGGCTTTCTTTCGAGGGGGACCCCGGTACCTGAAAAATCCGCCGCGAAAGTAAGTTGGTGAGGAGAAGTGAGCTATATCAAAGAAGGCAGTGTCTGAATCCGCACAGCGCGCTTGTTGCATCGTATGCTCAGGTTTTTTTTTTGTGTGTGTGCGTTTAGTTTGTACTTCGCCAGCCAGTCTGGCAAGCACGTACAGCTGGACTGATTTTTGTTGTATGCTCGACAGTTACATTTTGTGTACAATTTCGGGAACCAGTTGGCGACGGAGCGGAGTGACTTGGTTTCGATCGAACAGCCATCTCCGCTCGCGTGACAATTTCGCATTGCTTTGCGGTGGTCACGTGTATCGACAGTTAGAGACTACTTCCATTTATTATATAACTAGTCAACCTAGTGTTGTGATATTTCATACTAAGCTGGTCATTTTGAAATAAATTTTAATATCTGTGGTTTGGTTCTCATTTACCTGTAGCGGGTACATATATATGTATTATTTAACTGAAGCATTGCATAATGTGCCATGTCATTGGCATTTTAGTTAAATGTTGAAAGACTCCCAGGTAGTTTAACTTGACTATAATTTGTTTACTGCGGCGAGCAAAGTGTCCTTCGTTTGTTCAGCACCTGAAACAAATATTTTTATTTTTCTAAAAATATCAGCTCCAAAAGCCACTTTTGTTGCTCCGAAACACTCTATTAGCTGCTCCAAAGTCCACTTTTGCTGCTCCAAAACACTGTTTTGGCTGCTCCAAAAGGTGTTCCAAAACGGCGTAGGCCAATCACATCACTGCGTCTTTCATTATATTGGTGTAGTTTCAAACTTTCCAGCAGATGGGGTGGATGTGATTTCGCAAAACCTTTGCTCTAAGGAAGCACAGTTCCAGGGTCACCTCGTGAATGTGTTTTCATGTCGTAACAAACTGCAAGAACTATTGTTGTAAGCAAACGCGAGTGTGTGCCTTCTGCTCTCATTTATGTGTTCTGTTTTGGGACTTGGGCGGCATCTAACTTTCTGCTTTGTTTGGTCCGTTTCTCGACAGCATTCAGGCGTGCCCGGACGTGAAGTATGGCAAGCGGATCCACGTGCTGCCCATCGACGACACCGTGGAGGGCCTGGCAGGGTGAGTTGGCTGTTTTGATAGATTGCAATGGACGCTGACTGGTTCCTGTTGAAAGGCAGTGCCCTCGGCCGCATGTTCAGAGACTTGGATTCTTAGAATGCTCAGAGACGCCGCTTGCTTCAGTTTAGTTGACTGTAAAGTGAAGCGTTTTTTCAGTTTCAGCTCAAAATTTATATGCACCTAATGCAAACAATGATTCGTGGCTATGAGCTCATTTTGTTCGTCCACATACAGTATTTTAACGCATATTACTCGCACCCTCAACCTACTACTCTCGGAAAAGAAAAAAAAACCCACATATTGCCCACGCTAACTACGCAAAGCAAAGTCCAGATCCCGCTAGAAACTTAACCTTTATTTTGAATACACTCATCGCTGCAGCTATCTGAGGTGCCCTCGTTGTCATAGATAGCGTCGTAATCCATGCCGTCAAGGCGATTGCTGACGGTGCAGTTTTTGAAACTTCCGCACCATCTCGTCTGGGTGCCGCCAAATCAGTGTCAGTACGGTGTGACCGCGTCCTCTTCTCTCCTCTATGAACTTTGCCGGCGCTTTTTCAAGATCGGGGTATGCACCAGTCTACCACAAAATGACCTTCGGTCGCAACTTGTGGGTTTACCTTCTTCCTCCATTCTCGCACGCACGACCGCATGCATCGTCGTAGCGGATGTTGTTCCAGCCTGCCGCTCGTTTTTCTATCTCTTTGTCAACGGATCTAACAACAGCCGCATTCTCTGTTGAAGAGATTAGAGACTTGAAAGATTGTTGCCGTCGACATCAACGACGCTCTGTGCTTTCACGTCTAATCGACGGCTTCGCTCAGCTACTCGGCCCGCATAAACAATGCAAAGATGGCTATCGGAAGCAAGTCTCTAGGAGATACTGGAGAAGGGGGACATAGGAATCTATCTCTGACTTTGTGCGCATTGCCATAAAGCCACACTGCTTGCCAAAATTCGCACATAACCCGCAACCATACTTCGCCTTTGATTTCATATAAATTTTGATGCGAGCAAATGCGGTACTTTTACACAGGCAGCATAAAAACTGCTAGGGCAGACATGCAGCTGGACTATCCTCCCTCTTTCTCATCCTCTTCGGCGTCATGTGATGAGTGCTTCGAGGGGCAATGGGGAGCATACGGGCAAGTGCAGGAAATCCCCGTAATGTTTCGTGTGAATAGCTCTCTTTGAACACTCTTGTGTCAGGCGACCCCTTTGTGCAACTTTATTCACTCTTGCGGTGTATGGAAAGCCAAAACTTTGTTCCCTCTTGCTGTGACGTGCAGTGAGACGTTTTTTTGTTCAGTGTTTTTATCCCCTCGTAGTAAGCCACAAAGGAAGCATGCACGTTGAGGCTTGGTTTCACACTCGCAATGGCCCCTCTATGCGCTTCTGTCTGGAGGGTCTATCTCTGCTGTATGGACCGTTTTTGGAGCTCGCCGGTCTGGGGGTTCCAGTACAAAAATGCGTGATCACGTCAGCCAAGCATGGGCACTTTCTCGACCAAAGCTGCTAGATCAGACTGGCTCTATTGAGCTACAGTGATTTAGATGGGGGTTCTCCCAAAGTCTCTTTTGTGCCTATTATGGCTTATCTTTTGCCCCAGGTTCGTTTGAAGGCGAGTCTTCCTTCTCCTTCCGAAAGTGGGCACTGTTTCATCCTCGAAATCCTCGAGCTCATTTTTCCGTCAGGTGGAGTCGGGTATTTGCATAATGGTGGATTGCAGGAGCCGTACGCTATTCAGAGGCTTACCGGCTGGGTTAAGGAGCATAGTAAAATGCTTTTGCATTCGATGCAACCCTACGGGTAAAATGTAAACACAACGTGTGGGTTGTGGCTTAATTTTGCACGATGGAACGTAGGAGCCTGTTTGAGGTGTACCTGAAGCCGTACTTCCTGGAGGCGTACCGGCCGATCCACAAGGGGGACCTGTTCCTGGTGCGGGGGGGCATGCGGGCGGTGGAGTTCAAGGTGGTGGAGACGGACCCCTCGCCCTACTGCATCGTGGCCCCGGACACGGTGATCCACTGTGACGGGGAGCCCATCAAGCGGGAGGAGGAGGAGGAGTCCCTGAACGAGGTGGGCTACGACGACATCGGGGGCTGCCGCAAGCAGCTCGCCCAGATCAAGGAGATGGTCGAGCTGCCCCTCCGACACCCCAGCCTCTTCAGGGCCATCGGGGTCAAGGTGCGTCCCTCCCCGGTTCCTTCGTCCTCCGGCTGCCTCGGCCGAGGTGCCCGCATTCCGACCTAGGCTTGTTACGGAAAAGGTGCCGCGTGACCGAAATTTCGGTTGCACGTGGAGAGATCCCCAGGCGGCCCAAATTGCACCTCTGCCCTCTACCGGGGCCTGCCAGATGCCCTTTGTTGGTTTGGCACATTTGCCAAACCAACAAAGTTTGACTTTGGTCACTTACCTTCAAGGTCGTGCGACATGATGGGGGGGGTAGTGAACAATAACATGCAAATAACAACGGCAAGAAACAAAAAAGAAACACTGTCTTACAGAAAAGAAGATGTCAGAAAGAGCATTTTTGAAAGAAGTTGAGTCGTGCATGGAGCGTGAGTTTTTGCGTGACCACTGTCAGTCGTGCAAGGAGGAAATTCACCTCGTACAGTGTCTGCGGACTGTCTTTCGTTCAATGTATGACCGCAGCTTTGTGGTCCTTGTGCAGCAGGGTTAGCACAGTATGCTAATGAGTCTGCTATAGGCAGAATGGGAACGGCTTTGGTTGCGTGCACCCGCTCGAAGCTCGTGAGGTGTCCAAAGCGTCGTCGAAGGGAGAAGTGCAGGAGGTGGGACGACTGGAGCTCCTCCCTGTCGTTTTCGCCGTGCCAGTGGCTGTTGTCAACCTTTTGAAAGAATTGTATTGAATCGCTCGGTTACTCGATACTTTGGTTCGTGGGACAGAATGTCACGACAGAAACAAGATTGTCTACTGTTCTGTGACAGTCGTTAAATCTGCTCTCTTCGGTTGCTATATTGTGTTGCATAACATATTTTTATTCAAGGGTAGTGTGCGATCGTCCAGTCGCGGGGTAGGCTTCTCCTATGATGGGTTGCCACCGAGGTTGATCTCAAGTATCCCTCTTTTAAGCGAGGTTTCTTCTGGTTTTCTTCAGCCACCCAGAGGCATCCTTCTGTACGGTCCTCCGGGTACGGGCAAGACCCTGATTGCTCGTGCTGTGGCCAACGAGACTGGAGCCTTCTTCTTTCTCATCAACGGTGAGAACTTTTGGATCTCGCTTGGCTGTGTGGTGCTAGGCACGAGGAGTGACTGAATCATTATTCTGAAAGTAATAGATGGTCTTTTTTTCTAACTGCAGTGTGCTTCATTTCACCTTCGAGCCTATCAAAGCTATTTCTTGCTTATGCAAGTAGGAGAAAGGAAAATAATCTTGTAGCTTTTCATTCCTACTGAAGGTAATAGAATTGCTGCTGTGCGAACTCGGTGTATCGAGTGGTATGAAAATTATGGAATGACTCGGTCACGTTTGAGTCTCCTTCGGACATTTAGTTTAGTAGCTAGCAAATTTCTAGCGTTAGCTAGGAATTTGCTAGCTACTAAACTAATGTGGTGGTGTGGGCAAGACAAACTATTACTGTTTTCATCCCCGATTTGTAGACTAGTCTGTTCGCAGCAATCGTTGCAGCATGCAGATTGTATTATAAGATGTGCTGCTGGCACACTTGAAAATGATTATTGTATTTACTTGCATAATGACCGCAACCCCACGTCGGGCAGCAATATTTTTTACTTTTTTTCCCCTCGTATAATGAACACACCTCCAATTTTTTGCTCAGAGTTTTGAACTGCGTCCAACTTAGCTAGCCGGCTAGCCACCAAGCCAATTTTCTTGTCACCAAGCTGCCAGGCCAAGTCAAGCCAAATGAAGCTGCTCTTGTAATGGCTGCAAGTGCATGTTTGTGGAAGTGATCAACCGTGAAACCGAGCGGCGCACACACCCAACGAAGCTAGGGTCAAGGAATTGCCCGGCCCCGGACATTTTTCGCTTATCGGATGCATTGATGTCAACAAACATGCAGTCGTCTGTGGTTCACTTTTACACGGTGAAATTGTGAAAGTGGTTATGCCTAAGAACTGTCGCGTCGCTTTCCGTGCTAAGTGAGTTTCGTGGTGTGCCCACGACTAGCTTCACTGACCGGGGAGCGCATCCCAGTCAGTGAAGCTAGTCGTGGGCGCACCACAGTAACCACGCTTTATAAATTCGAAACTATTTTTAGTGCACTTTCGGCGTGCCTTTTGCTGCCATATCATATTGTGCCACAGTACCCTGCCACGTCATATTGGCACCTAAAATGACATTTGTGCGAAATGTGTTCATGCAAATATTTTACTCTGCGTAATGAACGCACCCCCCCAAATGTGTCAATTGTTTAGGGGGGAAAATGCGTTCATTATACAAGTAAATACTGTAGGTGGTTTTGCGGCAGAGTTTGAACGTCTCGGCTCCTTGCGACGCTTGATTGTCGTGCTCTCTGTTATGTGTCATATTTTTTTAAATTCATCGAAATAATGTTATTCTGTGATAGGGTCAGGGGGCAGGCAAACTGGTGTGTGTATGACCTAAGTTATAGACTTGGGAATGGTGTGGTAACACACACAAAGAGGCTAGGTTTCAAACGTAGCTTATTGTCTCGGAAAGAACTTGGTTAATTGAAACACTGTGGCATTGCAGATATGCAGAGGGGAGGTGGTCTAAAGACCTCACTGGGACTCAATGAAACTGTCTTCTTGCGAGAGTTTGAAAAGTTTCTTTTCACACAAGGAAAATAACCATTTTGTGGTAGAAATGCGTTGAAATGTTGCTCCCGAGTTCAGGAATAGGAAAGGAACAACGTTGCTGATTTGCTATGTTCGCTCTCTCAACGTGCCCATTTATCTGGAAACTAGCGAGGTCAAGAATGCCACCCTGCTCAAGTGTGTTACCGCATGTCTCGTTCAGGTCCCGAGATCATGAGCAAGCTTGCCGGAGAATCGGAGAGCAACCTGCGCAAGGCCTTTGAGGAGGCCGAGAAGAACTCTCCCTCCATCATCTTCATAGATGAACTGGATGCCATTGCACCCAAGAGAGAGAAGGTACGTCATGTGTCAGAGACAAATCACCGCTATCCTTTAACACGGAATGGCAGTCTGACAGGAGCCAGCAATGATTTTGTGTCTCTCTCTGACTTGGCATTGCTCCCAAACAGTGGAGACGGTAGCACGAGTGGAAAGGGTAAAGTTGCCCCCTTTCCACATTTCCACCTGTCCCTCTTCATTTGCTGCAGTTGCCCTGCAGACAGATAGAAAGGTAGACACATAGCGCAGTCAAGAGGCCTTCACGACAGGACACTTTGCCCTACACAAGAAAAAATGACGATGGTATTGTTGCAAAAGGAATAGTCGTTGAATACATGTCACTGTGTGCCCAAGGGGACACAATAATCAAGTAAATACCAATTTACACGATTGTTGGTCGACCCATTTTTAAATTCGTGAAAATCTGGAGTTCTGGGCGGGGGGGAATTGACTTAAATCAAACCAAAAGCATTTCACCGTCGACAAAAATGAAACTATCGAGATATCGAGAGCAACCTCGGCTTGTTATGAGCTGAGCCAGCTGTACCTGTGGCATTGTGCCATTCTGTGCACTCATTTCAAAAGTTCCTTTTTTTTATTTAATATTCTGCGCGAGTGAGGATCACTGATTGCGGCTTGCAAATCAGCCCAAATACGCGGCAGTGGATGGTGTGCCGTTCGCCCGAGTGCCCGACTCCCGGGGGCGGTGGCGCTTGATACAAGAGCCACTCCGAAACGGCCGATGGAACAGTCTTACACCCTGCTGCTTTTCGCACGGTCACATATTGTTTAAACGGGTGTCTAGATCGTGGGACTGTGCTGGAGTGGCAACTATGTTTCTCTGTATCAACATGCGTGATCCGGGCAGTTGAGGTATTCGGTGCTCGTTTACGGCCGTTCTTTATTCGAAAGAAACTGACAACTGCGCTGCTGGAGGCAAGTTCGACCCCTGGGAGCGGGTGGTGCACCAGTGGCATCTGTGATGGTGCAGGATCTTAACTGCGAGAGCAAGTAAAAAGAATTCCGCGGGCCAAAGTTTGCATAGGCGCAGATGCCTTCCGGAGTTGGAAGTCAGGCTTGCAGCGTACGTTGCAGAAGTATACAATCGGTCCACTCCCAACATGTGATGCGATCACCGAGTAAGCGCGGAGGACAAGGTTTATGTCATTTGCGAAGTGCCAGATTTCGTTGGACGACTTTGACGACGTGCTTTAGTAACGTAAAAGTGATGATGACGGGAACGACGACATCAGTGTGGAAAAGATGTAGTTTCACGTCACAAATGGGGTGAGAACGACAGGGAGTAGCTTCAGTGGCAATTTCCCGTTTCCAGTGCGAGGGTTTTAGCTTCAATAACACTTCGGCATCTCGCGCTTGTATGTCCAGCCGAAGCATGCCAGAAGGCATGGAGCACATTCCAGGCCAGGCTTTCGATAGACGCCCTCCCAGTCTTGCAAGTTCACCATAAAATGCACCCCAAAATGTTTTTCTTTTTTTTTTTTACTGGCAATGTTTGAGGGTTGACTTTTATCTTGTGAATACAGTACCGTAGAATACCGTGCATCTGCCCATACCTCACTAAGCACCCATTCCTGAATTTGTAAGGTCTGGGAAAATATGCACAGTACATTGATGTGTAAAATTGATGGCCGGACAAGTGCCCATCCCCCATTTTTTTTGCGATTATCTCTAAATTTCGAGTGGGCGCTTGCTCGGTATTTTACGGTATGTCATTTCATACAATTTCTAAATTGCAAGTTTGTTGCATCCATGTCATTGGACACTTTGAAGCAATTGATGCGACATACAGCATCGTCTTGTTTTATTTCCGCCTACGAATTATGCTTCGTGGCAAGTGAAGCATGTTCCTCACTTGCGTTGGCACGCAAACTCTACGAAGGCTACTTTTGCTCGCTCTGTGGGAGGCAAATTATATCTCGCTCTCAATCGTGGTGACCGAAATTGAACACCAGGCACACTACTTGCACTTCTGCATCGCAACTGCACGCTATGCGCGTCGAAAGATTAAAAGGGACAACGAGGCTGCACCGTGCTCGTCGCGCGACAATGGCTCGCATATTTGTTTTGTTGACACCCGACCCGTCTGTCTGCAGACACACGGGGAGGTGGAGCGGCGCATCGTGTCCCAGCTGCTCACCCTCATGGACGGACTGAAGCAGAGGGCCCACGTGATCGTCATGGCTGCCACCAACAGGCCCAACAGCATCGATGCCGCCCTACGCCGCTTTGGTGCGTCCAACTGCCCTTACTGGGTTGCTACATTTTTTTGGAGGGTCATTTCTTTTTTCTTAGAGTGCAGCTTTTAGACACCTGTCTCCGGCTTGAGCAGCATCATCGTTGGTGTAACCTCGTTGCATTCTTGGACGTTTCCCATAATGATGTCATGTGTCTGACGTTACTTGGGTCACTCGTGAAGGCCACGACCTTCACTAGGGTCACGGGTGATGTCACGAGGGGGGGAGGGAGGGTGGAGGATGGGCATACCCTCCTCTCCGTACCCTCCCCTCCTCCTCCTCATGAGCTGCGCTCTAATTTGGCGTTACAGGGGATTGTAAACATCTATCTTTATTTATTTTTTTGTAAATTACTCACATTCATAGAGATAGGCGTCATTAGATCAACTCAGTTGCGGAACTCCCGCGAAGGGTGCCACCCCTGGAGCCGGACACTACGTTTGAAGTGGCGTCTAGAGTCTGCATTTCACAACTGTATTCTTCAAAGACGCCACAGTGAAACAGCATCTAGACTCTGCTTTAAAATCTATGTAACTCCAGTTGCCATAACAGCCCCCCTCCCCCTTTTCCCAGCAAAAAAAATAAAACAAAAGTGGCACATTGAACTATAAATTGCAGACTTTGGGAGGGGGGGGAGCTACTGCTCGTGGAAGCCACATGTATAGGCAGTTTCATAAATGAGTTGATCTAATTACGTTGGTAGAGATGAATTGAATTGCCATGATTTTGGCGTGCTTGTGGGTGATTAACTGAGGTTTTCATAGTGGAAAGTTTACGAGCTAAGTGGGCCTACGATCAATGAAAGGAGCGGAGCAAGGTGTTCCATTTGTTTGGAGCCTGCTTACCAACCCTTCAACAGCCCACATAGGCCTTCCATAAAATGCCAAGCATGTGCCTATGTCGCAGCAAGGGCCTACGTCTTGTGTTTGGCATATAGGCAGAGGGGATATCAAGTGGCCACCCCACCAAACTTGCAAGCCCACTGAGCTAACCGAGGCACTCCTTTGCGTCAGCTGCTTTACCAATCACGTCTATGCAGTGTGTTGAAACTTGTCGCAAGACTGCCGAGATAAATCGGGCTTGGCAAGAGTGGCAGGGTTGGTATAAGAATGAGATGATCCGCCAGGCACCTGTAGTGCTTATGTACCTTTGCATTGGATGCTGCGAGGGCCTACCTTACGAGGTGCCCCTTTTGATTTTGCACTCTTGAGCCTAAGATGGACCCATCGTACCTGCCTTTGCAAGGGACACTTTTCCGTAATCGTCGCCAACTTTCAGGTGGGTGCTTACTCGGGTCAGTATTTTATAGTAATCATTGCAATATGCAGGAAGTGGCAAGCAGAGATTATGGTGAATTCCTCTCAGATTTGAAGAAGGTTGATGTTATTAGCCTTGTGTGCATAGCTCCCTTGGTTTTGGCCCAGATTCCACTCTGCTACCACTTCATAGCCCTCGAGTTGGTTTGAAATAGTTTAGTGCAAAATCGGTTAAGGGGGGGTTTGTTTTGAGGTGTTTGGGCTAGAGAACAGTTGCCCCGGAGTTCTTTTGAAAAGCTAATGAAATTGTGTGTGACCTGGCGTGTGCAGGCCGCTTTGACCGTGAGGTGGACATCGGGATTCCGGACGCCACAGGCCGCCTGGAGATTCTGCGCATCCACACAAAGAATATGAAGCTCGCCGACAACGTGGACCTTGAAAAGGTATGCCAACAGTGTTGCGCTATTATCCACGTTGTTGGTCTCTCTTTAGCTTTTGTTCGTGGAGTTTCGTCACGGTTTAAAAGTTTGGGTTTGTTGTGGTTCGATATAGCCAATCTGTTGTTTGTTATAAATAGTACTTTTTACATGCATTTTTATTTTTTTATTTTTCGTGAGTTCGATATGGACAATAATTTGCTGTACGTGGGTTCGTTCTAAACGGGTTTCATTGTAGATGAGGAGGGTGCAAAAAGCTAAAGGTGTGATCATAGTCGACTTAAAATAAAATTTGATGCAGCAGAGCCAGTCACAAATTCTTGAAAGTAAATTGACCTTAAATGACGCCCAGCTACAAGAAGTATCTTAGCGAATTGAGACTATAATATCCAGATAACTGGAGGGAGAATGGGAATATGACGTTTTAGTGAACACTTTAAAAAAGAGTTAGAGAAGTTCAAAATCAAACAAAGAGGAAGAAAACACACCGAAAAAGGTTGTGAGGCAGAGAAGCTAAGGCGGCATAACAGGGCGACAAGAGGCCTCAAGGGAACACAGACGGGTGAAGAAAAGGGGGGACACCCGCTGAAATAGCATCAAAATGGGATAAATCTTGGGGAAAGAAGAAATCCAGGCTAAGATTAGTAGAGCTGGAGTGCAGTGGATGATGGAGGAAAATCAAAATGATAGGAATGGTGCAGAGAGGTTCTGGAAGCACATTAGCGCACAGGCAAGAAAAACAGAAGGGTTCCATTGTTCGTTGACCACACACACAGGGGGTAAGTGTAGGGTGCGAAGAGGCAATGAAGTTTATTAGACGAACAATCGAGACAATATTTGTATTGAAACAGGAAGACTGCATTGGGACTCCTAAGCATGAGCCTTTTATGACACATTCGTCTATGACACGTTTGTCTATGACACGTTTGTCTATGACACGTTTGCCCATGACACGTTTGCCCATGACACGTTTGCCCATGACACGTTTGTCCATGACGCGTTTGTCCATGACGCGTTTGTCCATGACGCGTTTGTCCATGACGCGTTTGTCCATGACGCGTTGGCCCATGACACATTTTTGCCCATGGCACATTTGTCCGTGACAGTCTGTCCAAGACTCGTTTGTCCACGATTGATTTGTCCATGGTTTGTTTGTCAGTGACCCATCTCCCCTCCATGCAGATCTCTGCCGAATCACACGGCTTTGTGGGTTCCGACCTGGCGGCCCTGTGCTCCGAGGCAGCCCTGCAGCAGATCCGCGAGAAGATGGACCTCATCGACCTGGACGACGACCAGATCGACGCGGAGGTGCTTAGCTCCCTGGCGGTCACCATGGACAACTTCAGGGTGAGTGCGCCGGACCTCGGCGTCGCCCGCGTCTCCCCATCTTTGTGGGGAAGTTTCTCGTCTTCGCATGGGCTGTATTCGGACAGTACCGGAAAGACGTACTCGAGGTGGACGTGCACCCTTCCGAGTTGTGTAACATTCTGCCTTGAGGTGGGTGCAAGATCGTCTGCAACGGCTCGATGCAAACATCCGAATGCGGAGTATTGTTGGCGACATTTGTATTTTTCTGGCAGTTAATTTGTTATAGTCACTGATGGGCAAAAATGCGCCCTGTTATTCTCACCTTGTCATTGACCATAGTCCGACAGGAAGATGGACAAGAAATCTGTCATAATGGCTTTTCCGACAAGACAGGTTCGTAGTGCTGGTTTAGCGCCGCGACGCACGTGTCTAACTGGCCTGGCGGTTATTGACTCTGGCAAATATTTTGAGCCACCCGAGCTAAAATATTTTACAGCGAAGCTGTCTAAGGCTAGTTTCTGGCAGATCGTCTCCAAAGCAAGACAGAGCATCGACCAACAATTGTGTACAGTTATGCTGCAAACCCCGGTGCCGCACGCGCATGCCTTCTCCATATAAAAGATTCAAAGTAAATGACCAAAATAATGCGTTGACGAAAGCACATGGAAGGTACGATTCGTTTTAGGCTTTTGCTTTAGAACAGTAAAGGGAGGATACGGCCCCAGAATTATTTTTTTCCGAAAAAATGCATTTTTAAAAAAATATTATATTTGGGTTCACTATATTCTGAAGCATATTTTCAAAAAGTTTCATTGTATCGCTAGTTCACAGCTGTTTAGATTTGTTATCCCTTTTTGTTCCCGGTAGTTTTCCTGCCTAGGAATGTCTGCTTTTAAAGTTAGAACTTGCAGTACCTTTGGCCGGCATTCTTGACGGCAAAAGCTGCTTCAAAGTGGCTACGCAGAAAACGTCAAATGAAAGTGATGCCAAAACCAACATTAAAATTTTCCCCGTCCTCTCTAGTGGGGCGATGTCGCACAGTGCATAACTTGCGAGTCAAGCAGGCAGTCTAAAAACACAATGTTTTGCGCATGCTTTTCGTTTCGCTGGGATGAGCTTCACCTGCACTCATTTCACACCATCATACTTCTTGTAACCCTTTGGGAACAAGGTCTATTGCCTCCTTATCGCGCCATATTACAACGTCTGATGTCACAATTTAAGTGATGCCAGTATAGCCTTTCAGGACAAATTTAAAACTTGAGTAACTTTGAGAGGAAAAAAGTTAGTGTGACTTGCATTTTAGGTTACTGGTTCATACGTGTCTATTCAAGGGATACTGAACTGAAAATTTGGGGTGCAATTATCTCGTAGCAGCAACTATAACATATGTACACCCTTGAGCGATATGAAGGTGAACAGCCCTCTTGTTTTTGACGCTTCTGCAAGTTTTGGAATAAGCTCTGTTCCAGAAGAGGGCTAGAACGCAAAGTTTAGACCCCCAAGCCTCGTACCATTTGAGACGTTGAGAGTTAATATAACTTTAGGGAGTCGTAAAACAGGTGAGAAACCAGGTAAGGTGTTTACCTTCATGTTGCCGGCGGGTGTACATGCCATACATGACGGTATTTTAAGAAGTGATGTGGTAAAATACATATAAAGGCGAAAACCATGAAAAACCGAATTACGAGCTTTGTGGCGTGTCAGTTTTTGAATGCTCACGCGCTGGATGCGAAAGAGAAGGCCCAAGATGAGGAGGAAAGCGAATTTGCCGATGTCGCATCTGGAAGGCTTGCTGCGGGCATAGCTAGATAGATTGCAATATTCTTTACTAGAAGTGTTTTTTTTTTTTTTTTTTTTTTTATACTTTCGTATAAATGGCATTTCTCCATTTCTTTTTAAAAAAAGAAGTTGAATATCAGATTAGCATCCCTTTAATCTGTCGAAACAATTTTGAGGCAAACCAGGATCCATCCAAATCATGCCTTTAAAGCGTCTTCCCGCCCTCCCCTTTGCAGTGGGCGATGGGCAAGAGCAGCCCGAGTGCCCTGCGGGAGACGGTGGTGGAGGTGCCCACGGTGACCTGGCTGGACATTGGGGGCCTGGACAATGTCAAGAAAGAGCTGCAGGAGATGATCCAGTACCCCGTGGAGTACCCGGAGAAGTTCCTCAAGTTTGGCATGACCCCGTCGCGGGGGGTGCTCTTCTACGGGCCCCCCGGCTGTGGCAAGACCCTGCTGGCCAAGGCCATAGCCAACGAGTGCCAGGCCAACTTCATCTCCATCAAGGGCCCTGAGCTGCTCACCATGTGGTTCGGCGAGTCGGAGGCCAACGTGCGCGACGTCTTCGACAAGGTGCGTTGTGGCTGTGGAACGGAGGGTATGGGGCGTGCACCGGCAACCTTGGGTGCTCGAGCTGCAGGCTGCTAGTGTGGAACGCAAAGAAACAGTTTACGAAGAAAACTGAGAAAACGGTGCGGCCTTAGCTTGACCAAAGACGTCGGAGCCCCTTTAACCTGCAACAAGATCGAGCACCCTGTTGCAGGTTAAAGGGGCTGCGACATCAATTTGAAAGTTTTCAACTACTCTAGAATCCCACACATTGTTTCGCGATTACCTCTAAATTTGGAGCAGGCGCTTGCCTGGTATTCTATGGTAGATATATTTTCTGAAAGGGTGCGCGAAACTGAGCCTAGAGCAGCAGGCGAATTTCTCGAAAACTTTAATCATTTTTAATCTTAGAAATTCAACAGCACCGAAATTAACCTGCAACTTTACTGGTCCGCCATCTTGTTAGTCGGATGGGCAGCTTGAGCCCGTTTTGCCCAGCGTCGGAAGCAGTCAAAAGGTCGTCGCCATCGTCTGTGGGAAATAATGGACGACGATTCATAGAGCTTGTCTAAGTAGATTAATGGGCAGCAAATGTTGTACTCGTTTGCATTTGATGTACTGTGCGCCTCAAACTTAATGCTGCCACGAGATGGTTCGGTTTCTTCACTTTTTGAGCTAATCCTGAACGTAGCGGTAGAAATAGTTGGTGAAGATTTGTGTTGCCGATGAAAACCCATCCAGAGGAAGGTATTCCAGCAGCTGCAACGATCAATTTATCTTTGGGTAGCATGCAATAGATCAATATTTGCGAAACTGAGTGGCGGTGTTAAGTTTGAGGGGTACTGTACCATCATTGCCTGCGAGAGGACCACCCGTGATGGCAGCATTCACAATCTGCCGACATATAGACTCGAATGTCGCTTGAAAAGCAAAATGGTATGGAAAGTTTTGTTTGCTAGCGCGGCGCGAACTGTTTTCTAAAAGGACACGAACACTAGGAGCCAGCGTTCTCTTGGAACCGCTTGAACCCACTTGCGTCGCAGACGCTTCTCAATCAGAAACCGACGAGATGTCGTTCTGCCGCAATTATTTGTGGTGTTATTGCACCTCGCAGCACATCACCAATTCTCTCTACCTTCCATTGCTTGCTGTAAGTAGCCTAAAGCAGGCACAATCTGTAGAACCACAGATGCTCGCGGAAAAGACAATGGACTTTGCAAGTGCCCCTGCTTGTTGTTGCCAGTAGAGCGGCAGCCAGCGATTGGGAGGTGAAAGCGTAAACTTCAAAATTAGTTTTCTCGAAAGAGAAAGATAATTTTGATGGAGATATTTTGTAGACATACTATGGAGTGATATTTTGCGCTTGGTGAAAATTTGATAAAAATCGGTAACCATCAATGTTTTGCCGGAGGACCAGAAAAGCGGGACAAGGTGCCCCGCAAAGCTCTCCACTCTTCACCTGAGCAGATTGATGGCTGGAAAGGAGGCAAGAGAAGGTGAAGGGGGACTCTCCTCCACTCCAGTGTTTGCTCTGTAAAATGCAAGGAGCTCTTTGAGGAAGGAGCTTATCCTGCAACTGGGTATACAATCTATAGCTTGCTCATCTACCCAGGTTCATCTTTAAGCATACCTCGGCAAACCTCACTCATGAGGGCCCTCCTCACTCACCCTCATCTTCGCAGGTGAGGTGAGGGTGAATGGGTTTCTGAACCAGAAAAATTCATGAGTGTGAGGGTGAGCGAGGGCCGTGAGTGGCGGTGAGTGGCGTGAGGGCCGTGAGTGGTGCGAGGGCGGTGAGGGCGGTGAGTGCATGAGGTGTGTGAGGGCCATGAGTGCGTGAGGGCGGTGAGTGCGTGAGGCGCCCTTCAGATCGAGCATCTTTCTCAGCAATTTTGGTGTTAATGGCGGGTTGTTCTCTAGCTTTCCCTAGATCGACACGAATTGCTGAAATCGGGTTTGGCTCGAAATAAGCAAGCAACTCGGAGAAATTCGAATAAGTTTGCAGCGGCTGCATCCAATCAGGGACGCAAAATTTTCACGTGATACCTCGTGCCGGTGATGATGACACCGAAAGACTTGGTTCTGGTTTGAAACCAATCGTTTTTTTTGGAAATAAACTGTTTCAGAAAGGTGCATTAGTATTCTTAATGAGATTTAAATGCATAAAAGCGCGTTTATAACGCGTAATTGTGTCTAAATAGTGCAAGAAAAATAAAATTTTATGATGACGATGGCAAATTGCAGCAATTGGTTGCTGCGTGTGATCGCGGGCGCCCCGTGTTGCTGGTGTTGCGACGTAAAGTTTCTGGGCGAAATTGCCCCATCTGAAGCTGGCATGAGTGGCTGAGGGCCATGAGTGCGTGAGGGCCGCAAGGGCGGTGAGTGGCGTGAGGGCCGTGAGGGCCGTGAAAGCGGTGAGGGCGGTGAGTGGAGTGAGGGCGGTGAGGGCCATGAGTGAGTGAGGGCCGTAAGGGCGGTGAGGGCCGTGAGGTTCAGTGAGGGTGAGTGAAGGGATGAAGGTGAGTGTGACTGTGAGGGTGAGGATGAGTGAGGGGATGAAGGTGAGTGTAGCTGTGAGGGTGAGGGTGAGTGAGGGCGACCTAAAATGCCGACCTCTGTCTTTAAGTGTGGAAAGGCAAATTTTTGTGCAAGCGCACCACTTTGTGTGTTGTGCCTAAAAGATGCGCGCAACGTCTCTGTCCCCTGCAGGCTAGGGCGGCGGCTCCTTGCGTGCTCTTTTTCGACGAACTGGACTCCATTGCCAAGGCCCGAGGAGGCAATGTGGGAGACGCTGGTACGTTTGCAGCATTCTTTTGGGACTCTTAACTTTGAGAACTTCTGGGTGTGTTAACTTAGGGTTGGCTTCTCATTGTCTGACGTTGTAAAGACCACGGTACAACTTTTTTTTGCTTTGTTGGTAGTTCTGGTTGGAAATGTGTGTACCCGAGTCATGTTTTTCTCCTTGACCTCCTTGGAGGTCACTCTCATTGTTCATTCTTTCTTTTTTTCACCTTTTTTTGCAGAATATGAGCAAACATTGCGAGAAGAGAAATTGAAATGTTTTAGGATCTGTCTGTGTTCATTTTCACCTGAAAACCATAGTAAACATTTTATCTAAGCTTTCAGACACAAAAGCAGTCTTTATTTTCTCCAGTTTCCTTTAAAAATTTAGCCTATAAAAACTATTTCAAGCAGCGTGTGAAGTAAGAACAATAAAATTAAATGTTAGGCAAGTTGGCAAGTGTTCTTGGTGAAAAAAGCACAAATAGAAACGCTAAATATTTTTTCCTCAAGCTGATTATGCTGAATAGCAGAGGCTGTCTCTCGGCGCAAAAAGTCTGGGTTAAAACTGTAGCACGTCTGGGAGGTTTTTTCCTGTAGTATTTGCGGAAAGCGCAAGGCGCAGCTCATAAACGCGCTCGTGCAACTCTCATTGGGCAGGCGGTGCGGCGGACCGCGTGATCAACCAGATCCTAACGGAGATGGACGGCATGAGCAGCAAGAAGAATGTGTTCATCATCGGGGCCACCAACCGACCGGACATCATCGACCCGGCCATCCTGCGTCCGGGCCGCCTAGACCAGCTCATCTACATCCCGCTGCCAGACGAGAAGTCTCGCATGGCCATCCTCAAGGCCAACCTCAGGAAGTCCCCACTGGCACCCGTGAGTCCTCTCTCTCACGCTTTTCCTCTGCATGCGTGTGACGCAATGTGGCCTTCTTTGCGATGGTGCCTCTGGAGCATTAACCCTCGGAGGGTCGTACAATTGCATATTTCTAAGTTCCCGCTTAAGGGGGGACATGGGTCTTTGGAGCCAAAAACTTCCTAAAACTGCATTCTTTTGAAAACGGCGATGGCTGTTGTTCTTCTGAATCTACCAAGCTTCTAATTTCGTGGATGAATATTTAAGCTATAAATCAATTCATAATGTCTATGCGGGCTGAATGTGCATTAATGTTGACTCTAAAACATTGTTTTCACATAACACAATTTTGGGACTCGTTGAAAATTTGCAGGAGGGATATCTCAGCATCTACAGCAGTCAGAAATATAACCTTTCTTGAAATGGGTTGCTAAATGTGTGAAGCATACAATGTTGAGAGCAGATTTTTTAATTTAAGTCTAGAAAATTTTTTATTTTATCTTTTGTTTTATTACTTGTTAGCCATGCATTGAGCACTGAACTTCAATATGTTGTAAAATCACTAATAGTGGGTTTATCTTAAAAGTACTTCCAACATTGTATTCTTTACACTTCATAGTATCTGACCATGTGTTAAAAAGGATATTTTGTTGAGCAGTTTTTTCCCTATCATTCCTCCAAACAAAGGCCGGCAAGTTTTAATTATCTTCAGGACAATTCTACTGAATGAAGAAATTATCAGATATATGAAATCAGCAAAAAAAAAGCTGAACAAGCTTGTGCAGTTTCATTGAGTTTGGCTATAGAATAAGAAAAAAAGCTCCAAGACCAGTGTTCCCCCTTAAATTGCATATTTCCAAGTTCTCGCTTAAACACAAAACCGGATGTGCCCTGGGTGGGTGCCGCTTTCTGATATGTGTTTGGGGAACTATAGGTGCTGTATTCTCGCCATGTTTTCCTTGGTGGGGGGCTGTTTATAGTTCTGGAATTAGACGTTCCGTGCACGTGATAGAGGCGTATGCTTGAGCTGCTCTCGAGGTAGTGGCAATCGGACCACCGGCTCCCTCTATAAAGGCTTCCAACCCTTCTCTAAATTGAAATCGGGTGAGCAACGCTGCTGTCAAGGTTCCAAAACTACCACGTATGTGCCGTGAAAAACCATACACTGATTTGCGAAAGTGCAAATGTTACACTGCGACACACTACTTTTGATGTGAGGGACGGTTGATGCGCAAACTTGGAAGTGTGTAACCGTTCAAGGTGCAGTCTCGACCCTGGTTCCGCATGCCACAAAGTCTGGCCGTGTTGTTAGCCAGCCGGGCAAGCGCCACAACCCTTCTGCTTACCCCACGAATTGGGCTCTCTCCCATTTGTGGTAGTTTTCGGAGGGCACAGCAAATGCAGGGAAACCTCATCCCAAAGCCGGGTTTTGCAGTGCCCGAGCTTTGCAGAAAGCTTTTCTCACATTCGCTAGGACGTCGTTGAGGCGTGCATGACACCGACACCTGGTGTTTTAACGCAGAATGTTTTGTGGGGTGGGTTTCGGCCTTTGTAGCTTTATGATGTGAAAAAAATGTTAAACCACAGCCAGATTTAAAGAAAACTTTCCTCATATATTTATAAGGACAATTTCACGTTTCTTAGTTTCGTCGAAGGCTGTTTGCACATAAACGCACACACGCAAATCCAGATTCGGCAGACATTCATTTTACGTGATTCAAATTTTTTGTGTAAGATTAAGGGTTTTTTTGTTTTTTTTCTGTTATCGATTAAAAATAGCACACACAAATTTAAGGACAGGAACGGAACATGGAATACAGACAACACAAAAGACACTCTCCCAACTTAACACCTTACTGCTGTTTCTTTTTTTTTTTTTAATTTCATTAGTGGATGCTTGCTTTTGTGGCGAAGAGCCAGGAATATTAATCCCAGTCGACCAATAGAGCAGCTTTTTAATGAAACAGTAAGAAAATGTTTTTTCTTTTGTGTGTGCGTGCAGGAAACTAAGGTTCAAGTTTTATTTTAAGCTTGTCAGTGTAGTCTTAGAAGGATATCGAGCAGTGCCTCTTTTCCAGTTTACTTTGACATTATAAAGTGAAACTAGGAGACACCTCAGGGAAGAAACAAAAAATAAAAAAAGGCTCGAGGTACACCTAAGCACCTTTAATGAGTTGTGAGTGCGAAAGCATGTACATCATTCTTTGCTCCCTTACTCAGTCTCCAGCGTATTTGCGTCGACGGGCACTCAGCGCCATGGGGTGGCCAGTCGTTGAAACTGATGCGCAGCAACAGTTTCAACGACCGGCCACGCCATGGCGCTGCATGTTCGGCCATTGGGAGCCTCGTCGATGCGCGCCAACCAATGGGATTGAAGCCGAAAATCCCCTGCAAGTTTACTCCGCACTTTGGAATTGCGGAATATTTGTGCAGTTAGATAGCTTTGCACGTGGTTTCATAGCTGGGAGCTTGCTTCACTTGGAGAGAAAATTTAAGGTGCCATTTGGCGCGGTTTCGAAGCTGATGATGTCGGCTCGCTCCATGAGACAGTTAATGCTTTTGCATTAAAATAGAAGAGGTGGGAGGGGGGTTCAGAGACTCTTCCAAGAAGGCTTCACCAGCTGCAAATACTAAAAAAAAAAAAAAAAAAAAAAAAGAAATGGCACAAAAGGAGGATGCGGCAAGTCTGACACAACATTGCATGCCTGGAAGGCTGGGACTAGAATTAGTGTCTGGTGCATTCTTCGTAAAACACAGTTCTGCATATGACGGTTTGATCAACGGATTGAAATACAACTACATGTCTTTTGCGTGAGTGATGGGCACTGGAAAGGTGTCCATCAGAAGCACGGTTCCTTGGGCGAGGAGATGCATTTCTATCGGCTCGAAAAGCACCCGCCTCGCCGGCGGTTTTCGGCGGCGTTGCATACGAGTGGCCCCTCTCCTCCACAGGACGTGGACCTGACATTCCTGGCGAGCATCAGCCCTGGCTTCAGCGGCGCGGACCTGACGGAGATCTGCCAGCGGGCCTGCAAGCTGGCCATCCGGGAGTCCATCGAGCAGGAGATCCGCAAGGAGAAGGAGCGGGCGCAGAACCCGGACGCAAACATGGTACGCCAGAAGCCGCCTCCCTCTTTTCCCAATGCAGCACTTGCGATGTGACAGCCTCCTCGCACTTGCCTAACGGGAAGAGTGCCACTGCGTTCGGCTGGAACTCACATTCTCGCCGATTGAATACTAGACTCCATATGGCGAGGGCGATGTTTCGATCGCACACTCGGAACGAGCTCACATTGGTAGGCTGCCAGGACCGGCAACCTTGATGGTGTGGAATGCACGTTGCAGAACTGTTGAAGCACGTGCTCAGCAGTGCTTCTACAGTTTTTAGTGAATACTCCCTGTAGTTGGCGTTAGGTCAAGAGTTCAGGGGAAACTTCTCCTGCCTCTTTCCACTCTAGCACAGCAAACACTGGAAAGGAGGTTGCCTCCTCTCATGTCACCAACTAGTAAGTATATAGTGTGTTTTTTGCTATAGTTCCTAGAGGTATGTTTGAGTGTTTCGGGGGAAGGGTGTTGCGGTCGAGTTGTCTGTCGGCCCTCTTGCTTACCCCGTGGATGGGCGTTCTCCTGTCTATGGTAGCTTTCTAGAGGGCACAGGAAACTCGTGGAAACCTCATCCCAAAGCCAGGTCTGGCAATGCCTGGGCTTTGCAGAAAGCTTTTCCCACATGTGGAAGAGGCTCGAAGAATTATTTTTCAGTTTCCCGTTGCGTAATCCATAAGATGTATAGGTGTGTGCTCGTTAGCACATGAGGTAGAAGACAAGGTGTCCTTGTTTTTTTGTGGCACTTTTCGTCTATAGGTTATATTGTTATCTAGGAATCAAGTGATACGCAATTTTATGTAGGAATGGAGTGATTGGGCAAGCACGCTGAAATAATAGCAATGCAGGAAAATATATAGAATTCATTGGAATTTCTAGGGCTTGGAACAGCGAGCCTACTGTGCTTTGTGTGCGTGGAAACTAAACTTTCCCTTGGAGTTGCTGAGCTTTGGCTTTCAGTGTTTTGTGGCACATCTCTTTGGCGAATGACAGACATTTTGCGCGTCCATTGGCAGGACGTGGAGGACAGCGACCCCGTGCCGGAGATCCGCAAGGACCACTTTGAGGAGGCGATGAAGTTTGCCCGGCGGTCTGTGAGCGAAAATGACATCCGCAAGTATGAGATGTTCGCCCAGACACTGCAGCAGAGCAGAGGCTTCGGGACAAACTTCAGGTCAGTTCAACACCGGTTCACCAAGGATAGGAAGGGGCAGGGCCATGCACTCTCAAGGATTGATTTACAAAGAAGAGCTCAAATTTGATCGTTTAATCACTTTGAGTATCAGGCTTTTTTTCCCCGCTAATGCACACTCTTTATATTTTTTTTTTTTTAAATTTGGGAACGAGACAGGTGGAGGGCATCCCATTAAGGGGGACCTGAGGAGGTTTCTGAGATCGCCTAAATAGAGGGATAACTCACTGTGCTGACTCCAGGCATCTTAGAAAACGCTAAATCGTGACAATATGTGGCCGATTTTCCTATTCCCCCCCCCCCTTAACGGTTTCGGACGAGCCTAGCTTGGGGGTCCACCAAGAGCCATCCCCAAAACCATTTATGACGGGTGTAGCTCGTCTGCGCACCCTACCTCGCCCCTTGACTGTTTGTGACGACCCAGGCTCGTTCAGGCAGCATGTGTTTTTCATTGTACACATTTTTAAGAATGGCAACCCGGTTGTGGGGACACGTGCAGCCCAAGCCACACTTGCAATAATAAAAATAACGAAAATTGAAGGAAATAAAAATGGTTAAGGGGTTAGAAAGGCTCGAGGTACACCTAAGCACTTATGAGTTGTGAATGCGAAAGCATGCATGCCGCTGTTAAGGGGAGACGCGGGTCTTAAAATAATAAAAAAACGCGAAATTTCACGTTTTTCAAAATTCACATAGGTATTTGGATTAATTGTAGTCTAAGGTACCTGCCTGCAAAGTTTCAATGTCGAATTCAATGTCTAAGCATGAAAAAAATGATATTTACGATGTCCCCGCAGAGCCCTAACACAGCGAGTTCAATGAAAACAAGTGGAACTTCGCGCCCCGCGCGTTTCGCGATCGCTCGTCGGATCGCGGCCATCTTGGTCTTGTTGGAAAGCCGCTTATTTTCCCCACGTCCCCATGCCATTCGTTATCGCGACAACATCGGGAAACGTTCGCATTCCGCGGGTTTCGAAGGCCCCAATTGCGATCGCTCATTGGCCGGCTAGCAAGGTGCCCGTACGTCAGAGCACGCGCGGCGCTTAGCGCCCCTGCTATTGGCCTAAACGCGCCCCTCCGCTCTTTTTCTCCTTTCCTCCTTTCCGTTCCCGCGCTGGCGAGAGGTGCGTCGTCTGCTCCTGGGCCCGTCTCCGCCCGTCTAGGCCTGTCTGCTTTGTTTCTTCCGTTACCGAGCGCACGTTTTAGTTCCCGTTTGCGCGCTTGCGTTGAACATTGTTGGTTCGCTTTCCTACGAAGTCGCGCGTGTTTTGTTTAGTTTCGCTTCAAGTTCTCGAGATGCCGGACGACGCTCGGTTGAAATCGAGCACGCGGCAAGCGTTCGGAAGGAAGAGGAAGCGACCGTGGAACAAGAAGCCGAAGCTGTCTGCTGCAAGTGCGCCACCGCGATCGGCACCGCCGGATGCCTTGGATCCTTCGGAAACATCGGCCGGAGACATCGCGACTCCATGCAGCAGCGGCAGTTTGTCGAGCTTTGCGAGCGCGGTTCGTGTCGACACCGCACACTACTCCACGGCCGAGCAGGCGCAACGAGTCGCACGATCGGACGAATGCAAGCGTGCGCTATCGGAAAAGTCGGCGACCCAGCGCAAATTCGACCTTCTCGGCGTCACCACAGGAGGCCAGACGCGCGACGCTGGGACACAGTTCATTCTAGTGGACATGAAAGCTCTCAACGACCTCTTCGCGCAGGCGAAGTGCGGAAGCTGCGGTGCGGGAACTCTGACACTTAGCAAGGCCACGGACAAAGAGTATGGCTTGGCAGTCAAGCTTCTGCTCGTCTGTGCCAGATGCGAATTCGAGAAGAAGCAGTTTTCTTCACCAAGAGTTGCCGGAACGGCGAAGATCACTCCTTTCGAAGTGAACATGAGGGCAATGAAGGGAATTCAGTCAATTGGGAAAGGAGTCACTGCCCTCGCAGACTTCTGTGCGTCCATGAACTTGTCATACCGCGGCCTGCATCACAAGACCTTCCAGGGACACCTGAAGACCCATGTGCAAGCCTGCGAAAAGTCAGCAAGCGCAAGTGAAGCTGCCAGCTCAGAAGTTGTCAAGAGACTGTATGCAGACTTCTTGAACCCTGTCGGCAACATCGACGTGATCTTTGACGGATCTTGGATGACGAGAGGACGCAGCTCCCACATTGGTGTGGGCTGCATTGTCGAGCTGTATTCCGGCCTAGTTCTTGACCATGTGGTGTACTCCAACTTTTGCCTTGGGTGTGCCCTGGGACCGGAGCCGGAGGAAGAGGGGTACCGCGACTGGTATGCAGCCCACGAGTGCCAGAGGAACATAGATTGCAATTCAGGTCGGATGGAAGTGGAGGCTGCATTGATCATGTTTCAAAGATCCCTGGCCAAGCACGGACTGAGGTACACCACAGTTCTCTCGGATGGAGATAGCCGAACCTTTCATGCGTTGACCGAGGCAAAAGTCTACGGCTTCGTCAAGGTCGAGAAAAGGGACTGCATCAGTCATGTGCACAAGCGGATGGGGGCTGCGTTGCGTAACCTCCTTGAGAAAAAGAAGGCCCAGGGTGAAGCACTCGGCGGAAAGGGCAGACTGACGCAGGACCGAATCAAGATGATTCAAAACTACTACAGCTATGCCCTTAGGAGCAACAGTAAAGATGTGCCAGGGATGAAGAGGGCAGTGGAAGCCACCCTCTTGCACATGACGTCTACAGACAGTGCCCCAGACCACAGCAAGTGCCCCGACGGAGCTGAGTCGTGGTGCAAATTCAACAGAGCCCTGGCAAATGGCGAGTGTCCACCTGCGCACAAGAACCCTCTTCCAGATTGTGTGCGGTCCGCCCTCGAGCCAGTGTTTGCAAGGCTCAGTGATGAAAACCTGCTGGCACGGTGCAGCGAAGGCAAGACGCAAAATGCAAGCGAGAGCCTGCATTCGGTCATCTGGACGCAAACCTCGAAGAACGCCAATGCCTCCCTGGACAGCGTCAAGAGGGCTGCTGCCGAAGCTGTTGCCGTCTACAATCAGGGCAGGCGGGCAATGAGCGAGTCCGTTGCTGCGAGCCTGGGCTATGCTGCCGGTGACTGCCTCGTACGCCGCAGCATGGAGAAGGACAATCTGCGTTTGCGTAAGGCCAACGCTGCCCACCAGAGCAGCAGCAATGCAAAGCAGAGGTTCTCCAGGCAACACCGGACTGGAACAGCTGGGGACTACAGTCCTGGACAGCTGTGAGGGGGCTCCCCTTTCGAGTGCTACATGAACAAAGGCCTTTTTCAGGGCCAAACAAAATCTGCTTTTGGAACGTGCAACCCTTAGTGCCTCCTCCCGTTGTCCCTTATAGAGTCTACTCATTCTTTTATAACTTTATTTTACATTGCAGACATTATTTCTCAGTTTTATATTATTTTTTAAAGGTTCTTGTGAACGGATTGCAGAATTTTCCATCTCAATTTGTTCAGATAGAGCTATGCTTCATATTGCTGAACATTATTGCATGAGATCCCTTACTCAATTTTATGCAATGAGTGTCAAAACTTCAACTGCAATTTTCTCAGCTTCGCATTTTTCGTCTACATGCCTAGCCTTACGGTTGTTTTCATGAGATTATTCTTCAAGGATTTCTATAAACTTTATACCGTTGGATTCAGAAAGAAGTGAACTGCAGGGTGATGCTATTTTTGTATGACAGTATGGGCCCGAAATTTTATTATTAGTGATAATGTGACCTCGTTAGGCTTTGTAAATAGTGTACTTGACCTAATTAGACTAGTTTTATACAATGATCTATCCTTACAAAAATATAAATAGCATCATCTTGCATGGCAGGTCTTTAGCTACAAATCCATATCACTTATGCAAAAAAATTTGTATTAGAAAGTTCCTTAATGAGTCGTAAGAAATGACCTAATTAGGCTTCATTATTTTCTTCGTAACTCAAAAAGTAATTGAGATATTGCAGAACTAATTGAATATTTGAAAAGAGGAAGCCAAAACACATATACACACTGATTTTCATTATAATCCATTAATAAACAAAAAAGTCGATTTTAGAACCAGTGTCTTGCCTTAAGCGCGAGACACATGTACGACGAAACCTTCCGATCCGACGTGCGGACTTCCGGAATGACCTTGGGGGGAGAGGGTTTTCGTAGCATCGGAGAGCGTTGAAAACCCTCGCCTCCGACCGTCGTATTGCACGGTCGGACGTCGGATCGGACGGTTTCGTCGTACATGTGTTTCGCGCTTTACGCTCCCTTTGTTTGCGGCGTTCTTGCATTGACGGTCGAGCGCGCGCGCTGTCTTCGACGTGCTGATCTTGGGTGCGGAGCGATGGAGCCGCTGCCTCGCAGACACATGGCGCCATAGGATGGTGGTCGTTTCAACTGACGTGCAGCAGCCAGTGGGACCGAAGCTGAAATCCATCAGCTTCACTCCGCGGTCTTTTGTGATCGGGGAAAGTAGGTGCTGTTTGGATAGGGTTTTTGCATGGTTTCAGAGCTGGGAAACGGCTTCACTTAAAGAAAGGAGTTTCGGTGCCGTTTGACACAGCTTCAAAGGTGATGACGTCTGCTCCCTCCATGGGACAGTTAATGCTTTCGCATTAAAAAGCAGTCGAAGATTGCAAAACACCGAGGTCATCTTTGGCGTTGGGAGGAGCATGTTCCGAAACCAAGACCATTGTAAGCCAATAGCAAGTGTAGCATCCGAGGTATCACTTCGACCGGTGGACCTGCGGAGTGATACCTCGGATGCACGCGCCTTGACAGCCCGGACGTACGGACTTCGGCGAGTTTTTTTTTAGTCTGTGTTACTGTCATAGCAGACAAAGTCAGTTGTGTACCATTGAAGCCACCGCTTCGTTGTGCCATGTCTCTCACTAACCTGATGCCAGCGAGCGAGCGCTCGCTTGAGAGCAGACCAGCAGACGACCGTACACATCACTCCCACAGAAGATGAAAATAAAAATATATAGTGCACAGTTTTTTAATCAATTCTTGCAGTGTTATGTCTGTCCCCTCTCAGCGAAAAATTAACATTTGTCTCATACTCGTATTTGCTCTTATCATCTATGAAAGCATAAACATTTTGTAGTAACAGCTTGTGCGATCTCCACAAAATGTTGCATTTTCATTGGTCACATGTCGTCTTGGCTGCTGAAACATACTCCTCTAATTGCTCGAGACGACCTTGGTGTATTGCAATCTTTTGCTATTTTAATGGAAAATCAGCTGCGCGTGATTTAGGAATTTGTAGGAGGCTCAGAGCCATAAGAATGAGTTATCGCCATATTTAAGTGATCTCGGAAGCCTCTTCAGAACCGCTTTAAACATCGCACAAATTTTTCGTTGTTGCTTTTTATTTTTATTAATTGATATTTGGAAAACGTCTGTCTGCCTCTGTAGAGTTCTAGCAAGAGATACTTCTCACTGCTTTTAGCACAAAAAAAAAAGAAATTGAAATGGAGAATTTTATGTATGAGACAAAATAAGTTATACAACTACGTAATAGAAAAGAAAAGAATGCAGGTTTTGATAATCAGTTATTGATTGTCAATGGATTCGAGAAAGTATTGAACATTCGGTATGTCAGGCAATGTATCGGGAGTGGACAGTCATTTGGGGCTTTTTGTGCTTTTGTTTTTAACACAGAAGGTGTTATAGGGCTGGGTTTGAAGAGAAAAGCAACAGATTACGCTCGAACGACACACCGGTCAGTCATATAGCAGTATAGCCCCATAGGTATTACATTGCTTATAGACCGGAGTTCAAAATCATGGCCTCCAGCAGTAAACATGGGAAATAATAATCTCAAACGCAGGCTCTTGTGAAGAGAGGGGCTGCACATGAAACATTTTTTTTTTAGCACTCTTGGCATTGGTGTTCTTAGAGCTTTGCAACTAGGCATTTCTTGTGTTCTTAAATTCTGATATGTGCGAAGGTTTCTAAAAAAAACTGAGCCCTGCAGAAAGCACAGCCCCCATACTGTGTCATAGTGTCAGCATAAACAAACATGGCTGCACCCATGGAACCAAGCAAACGCTGATCTATGTGACTGATGTTTGGGGCTCATGGGACACTGTTGTTATGAGGTCTGATGAGCTGGGCACACGCAGCATGTGTCCAGCTCATTCAAAACACGTTCTTTGCATCTTGAGTTTTATCTCGTATGATGGAGACATGCTTAGCTTTATCATTGTTTCGCCCATCAGCTGAGGAGTGAGTCAGCGTTGCTCGGTGTTTTCCAGATTCCCCAGCGCGCAGCCCTCGGGACCCGGCGGCAACAGCCAGGGAAATCCCAACCCGTCGCACTTCCAGGACGACGACGACGACCTCTACAGCTAATTTCACCCCTGGCCCCACCCCCACACCACCCTTTTCCATACTCCCCCACTGCAGTCGTGACAAACGTTCACCACCAGAGAGGCAAACCTTCTGAAGGAAACGGAGAGATGCCCCCACCACACATGCCGGTGTATTAAAGCGGACAACACCTAAAAGGAGCTGGCTGCTTCCTTCTGGGCACAAGAAATCGGCTTTCTTCTCTTTTTTTTTTACATGTTTAATATATGGTTTGGTTTGTTCTTGTGTTTCTCCAGAAGTAGACATAACTTGCTGGAGGATAGCGAGCAGATGTTGGGCGTGAAATTGCCTGTACGACGACGACTTCACTACGAAGCTAGATGCGACTGTAAAGCAGTTAAAGTTGTGGTATCGTTAAAATTGTGGTATCGCATCTCCTTTTGTTTTGAAATGAGGAGGAAAAACAATGTTCCGTGCATTGTTTGTGGCGTCTTCGGTGGATGCGAGCGTTTTAAAGTGGGAGAGCCCCAAACAAATTTTTTTTTTTGTCTGTGGGAATGTACATAAGTTTGGCTTTTTTTTGTATTGAAACCATGTGGCTCGTTGTATTCCGCCTGCTTAGCTTTTCGACAGAAGTGCGGTTCTGTAATCAATAAACTATTTTCCACTTCTTGGCGAGGAGTTGCATGTCTGATGATTGGTCTTGCTCGACAGAAAAATGCAAACCAGTGGCGGGTGGTCTTTGAGGCAGTCTGCATGTCTTGCGAGGATTAGAGTGCATACCGAGAATCTAAATGGCCCTAGCTGCAATGTTGGGGTGAAGAGAAAGGGGGAAGCCAGGAGGGCTGGATGTATCCTATTGCCTATGTCAGAACTTTGTGCCATGCTCCCAACAAACCAGTGCTAGGGCCACTGTTATGGAGGAATGCAGGAGGTTTTCTTGTAAAAAGTAAAAAGGCATGATGGCCTAGTTCTTTCGAAGGCCTGTGCACACGCTGGCGACCACAAGCTTCCACAGCGAAAGCCTAGGACCCTGTCTGCTGCTTCGACAAGGTTGTTGCCAGCATGCACAGGCCTTCGATAGTTTTGTCAGGCAGTTGCGGTAGGTTGTTTAAACTGTTCGTCCACATAATATGGTTGAAAGGCGGAAAACAGTTGCTGTGCCATCGCACATTGCCCGTGCGGCTCTCTCCAATGCAATGCCTCCACCATGCTTCGGTACCGACAACGCCTGCCAACATTTAAATGGCGATGCCCTCAGTGTTGTCAGACCACCAAGCAATTTCGCATAAGGTCAAACGTTGGGGCCCCTTATTCTAAAAGTCTAATGCTGCAATTGACACGAGTGGTATTTTGCGAAATTTGGATTGCCATAGCTGCTCGTGCATTTGAAATTGGGTCGTAAGCAAAACATTATATTAAAGCTTAGAGCTGTTAAAATATAATTTTGTTGGTAACACAACTTGCAGTAATGCAGGGCCCCCAATGAATGCCGTGATTGCGAAATTGCGCCATTTAAAAGCAAACTCCAGCTTTTTTTTCATAGTCCTTGATTTGCTTTAAAATTTGCTAAACTAACAAACATTGCTGAAATAGTAACCCAAATATTGGACAAAATACTTTTTTTACGCAGAAGTTATTGATTTTAGAATTTTGTTCCTTACAGTGTTTCTAAAAGTGAAGGACTACTGGCAACAATGAAAAAGTGACCAGCAGAAGGCACGAGTTCACTTGTTCCCATGGAGAATAGAAGACTAGGAGAGGGCATGACGTCGGCCGCGTAGCCTCCACAAGCCATGCTCCCTTGACGCCTCGCCTCTTTCTCATTTTCCTCCTTACTCTCCTCACTTACCATGCCAACGTGACCACATCACGTGACCGTAGCTAGCCTTCGTCTCGCTATGGGGTACTAGAAAACACCACAGTCTAGCCTTCGATCTGATAAAACCTACCGGACGGAGCGCGCGCAAGCCTGGAAGGAGTCCTTCTACAATCAACCATCCATCTCACACGTGACATGTCACGCGCACCAATCACCAGACAGATCTGCGGTCACGCTGGGCACAAAATCGTTTAAACTTTTTATGACTAGGCTTTACCAATATTGCAACGTGCCCCCTCCTAGTACTTCTAACCTCCTTGCTTGTTCGGAACTGAGTACAAGCCACTGATCTCTATGACAATGGACCTTTTCCGAGAGGGGGTTTGTAAGAAAAAAAACAGTATATTTCGACTTCGGCAACTACAAAAATGAGCTTAGTGCGCAGTCGAGCTGGTGGAAGTTTGCCATGATGCTTTTTAACCCAAAGTTGGGGTAGAAGCAGAAAACATATTTTTTACATCCTTGTGCCCCAGTCTTAGGTTAAAAAGAAGCATCATGAAAACAATAACTATTCGAAGAATTTATCAACAGACGCCACGAAATGTGGCTCTGCTAGCACAGTTAACATCTTGTCTTTTTTTCAAAGCATATGATACAGTTGCAAACTATTGCGGCAATTAAGGTCAAATAATTTTCACTCCCAGTTATTTATTTTTTAGTTTTAATGCCACATATGTTAATAAATGTGTCTAAGTTGAAAATATGAAATCGACTGCAGCAGAACTCAATGCATCAAAAGGAAAAAAAGAAACAGTAAATCGTTTACGGCTTCTTGTTTCCTGTCGATTCTTATTTTTACCAACACGCTCCAACAGGAATTTCGAACCTTGTGTTGTTTTTGACAGTTGCGAGTTGCAGTCTTTCTACCTTGTGTAATCGTCTTCACTGAAAAAAAAAAAAAAAAAAAAAACATATTGTTTCACAGTTACTTTTTTCCATTGACACAGCATGATTCGAAAATAATCGCAATAATTTATTTTCATCTTTTAGCGAGCAATTTTCTCTCGCATACTGCCATGAAGGGAAGAAAGGCACAACGGCGCATTCGCGTCAGTTCTCCTGCGAGAACGATGGTTGCTTTCTGCGTCGCTTGGATAGAAAATGATGTACCATCGCGATTCACACGATTGCCAGTGACCTTCGCACTTCCCCGTGCCCCGTTGTTCAGGAGCGCCATGAGTTGCGTAGTGAATTTTACAGCAGTGTGAAATGCGGGACATTTTGAAGATTTTGGCATTTCTTGCGGGACGCGGGACACGAGCCTTCAATGTGGGACAGTCCCGCGAGTCGCGGGACGGGTGGTCACCCTAAGCGACATTCCTTGAAGCGCCGACTGCGTGACGGTACAAGTTTTAGGAAGCGAATGGCGGCGCACAGCAGAGAACTGAACTGTAGGACGCCATTTTGTTCCAGCGGAATCTGCTTTTTCATTCGCATTGGTTGTCTTACTTGTAGAAATAAGTATCAAGGGACTTTAGATGACACTAGTTTTGAGCAAACGTGAATGTAAAAAAGCATATCAACAGCTTGATTAGCAATGCGCTGAATCGGACAGAACAGATGAACTCGTGAGTTTACTACTCACCGTTTGGTTTTCGTGGGCACCCAGACTAAAAACGCATCGTGTGATGACGTAGATAATTTATATAAAGAATAGTGTCGTCTCCGCCTCTTCTTTTAAATTCAGTATTCGAGCATATTTTGACAGACCGAGCAGGAAATTTCTTAAATTATCAACCTTGCTAAAGTACTCATAAGCAGCATTTCGCGATTTGGCCCCAGGAAATCAATTATCTTTTTATGAACATTTGCTTACTCAAGATATGGTATGGTGCCCGTCAAATAAAATCTGGCGTTTATCTTCCGAAAAAATTGGCCAAATAAAATAAAGGGCGCATGAGAAATACCTCGGAAAGTTTCTCTGAATTGTAGTGCTAGGTACCACTTTATGGACCTGTGTGAAGAAAAATTTATATCTTTGAACAGATTCGCGTTGTGAATTTCGGCGTCACCAGCCACCGAAAGTACTGTATGTATACCGCTATTCGCCGTCGACAACCCTGGACTCAAATAATTGTTGTGCAGACGTTTTTTTTTGTTTTTTTTTTGCGTCAAATATTGCGGGCCTTAGATACTGGCAAAAATTAAAACAACGTACTCAAAAAAGAAAAAACAAAAGGCGTCGTCATTATTGCGCATGCGCCGAGCCGAAATCGCGTTTTGGATTTGCTAATAGAGACGACGCCATTTTTTTGTGTACGCTATTATAAAACTGGCTGTTAAGCTGTCCGTGGCAGTTTCTTACGTGGGAAGTCCAACCTTTCTGTTATAATAATTTAAGCGGATTGAAATGGTTATCTAAATTTGGCAATCAATAAATCACTTGAAAGGCTGCCGGACCAAGCACGCTATACACCTTAAACTTCACAAGTAAACCGACCAACCGAATGTTCACGCTGCAAAAAAAGACTGAGAACCTCATACACATGTAGGTGTGATGTTACGAACAAACAAATCGCCTCAGTGTTGACGTACCTTTATTCCTAGCCTCAGATAAAATACATGTTAAACGTTCGTTGTCTATCTACTCCACGAATTTCCTCACATAATCAACAGAAATCGTATTCGCTATGTTATGACATGGCCTCCTCTATACTGAGAAAGCCTGGCAGATCGCCACGAGAAGCGGCCGCCGAAATTGAAAAGGTAGAGCGGCACACAACGGATGAGAAGATGGATGGATGAATACGGCTGAGCCCTTTGGATCGGGCGGTAGCTTACGCCACCTAGCCATTTTGTTTTACCATTTAAGCTTAGAATATTTAAATGTGAAATCTATATTCACTCCGCAGTGCAAAGAAAGTGAGGCTATGAAACCCCCTTGCCATCAGTGGATAAGAAAATACCTAGTTTTCTCTCGATTTCTGCCACCATTCACTTAATCTTTGCTTGGTAATCTCTACAGTCTTGAAATCCACTCTCCCTTCGCTGTCTCTAAAACCCAATGACTTTATTAAATCTATGTTGTCTTCGGTAGGCATAGGGTGAAGCCCTTTACAGTAGAGTATCAAGTGCTCAGCCGTCTCCTCCTCCTCTCCACAAGCAGTGCACACTGTATCAATTTCCTGGTACTTCACTCTGTATGTTCTGGTTCGCAGAACACCCGTTCTTGCCTCAAACAGCAATGAGCTTCCCCTAGAATTGTCATAAATGCTTTCTTTGGCAATAACTCTTTTGTTTAATCTATAGCTTTCCAGAGCCGTCTTTGTCTGCATTCCCTCTAGCCACCAATCTCTTTCTGTGGCCTTAACTTTCTTCTTAACTGAGACTTGCTCTTCCGTATCTTCGCTATAGCCCAAAAACTTTCCTCTTAATTTCCTAGTGCGCTGTCTCCACTTTGTGTCTACACTCCTCATGTATAAATAGCTGAAAACCTTTCGTGCCCATTACTCCCCGTCCATTTGCCTCAACCTATCCTCAAATTCTACCTTGCTCACCGCTTCCCTGCTCTCAAACGATGCCCATCCCATGTCTCCTTGTACTCCCTGGTTTGGCGTTTTGCAATGTGCCCCCAAAGCCAGTCTACCTACTCCGCGCTGTTTTATTTCTAGTCTCGCATGCACTTCGGATTTCATGCATAGCACTGCGTTTCCAAAAGTCAAGCCAGGCACCATGACCCCTTTCCAAATCTCTCTCACCACCTCATACCTGTTGTAATTCCAAAGTGCTCTATTTTTCATTACAGCTGCATTTCTGTTGCCCTTACCTATTATATACTTTTCATGGTCTCTGAGATATTCTGCACCATCACATATCCATACTCCTAGATACTTGTATTTACTAGCTCTCTCAACTGTAATATTCTGTATCTTCAGCCTCTCAACTTCATCCTTGTTAAAAATCATGACTGCCGATTTTTCGCTACTGAATTCTAAACCTAATTCCTCTCCTTCCCTACCACAGATGCTCATTAATTCCTGCAACTCTGTCCTGTTGTTAGCCATTAGTACAATATCATCCGCATACATCAATCCCGGTATGGATTGCTGAATTTTTTGGCCTAGCTTACTGTAAGAAAGGTTGAACCCAAGCCCACTCTTCTCTAGTCTATCCTCCAATCCTCTCAGATACAACATAAACAGCAAAGGCGATAACGGGCACCCCTGCCTAAGGCCTCGTCTTATCTCTATTTTCCCTGTCGCCTTTCCTTCCCATGTTATAATCACCTTGTTATCTTTGTAAATGTTTCTTAATAGTGCTGTTAGTCCTTCATCTAGGTTTAAGTTCTCCATTATGTCCCACAGGTTTCTTTGGTTCACATTGTCATAGGCACCCTTGATATCCAGAAATGCCAGCCAGAGCTGTCTGTTTTCTTTTTGCGCTATTTTTATACACTGTGTTAGAGAAAATAAATTGTCCTCCAACCTTCTTTGTTTTCGAAACCCGTTCTGTAATTCGCCCAGTATGCCCTCGCAATCTACCCATTCCTCCAGTCTGTTCTTTATAATCTGCATTACCAACCTGTAAATAACCGGTGTCACGGTTATAGGACGGTCGGGCGCCATGACGAACGGTCACGTTTCGAAGTGCGTGCGCTTGTTTATGCTTTGGTTTGCGCTCTCAACGCTTAGGTACTCTTCGCCTGCGGCGCTCTTTCCACGCAAACACCTCGCGACGCAACATGACCATCGTCAAGCATATTTCGATCGTCTGGAGTGGAGCACAGCGGCGGCACTCACTCGCGGATTTGCTAAGCCTACCCGCTTCGGCCCGAACCCGTCACCGGCGAAAAACCGGACGTACTGCCGCCCGACCTCCGTCCTTCAACCTCATGTGTGCTTGATTCTGCTCTGTGCTGGCGATGTACCGCTCAACCCGGGACCGTGTCCTACTTGTCCTCGCTGCTGCAAGCCGCTCTACGACAGCGTGGCGGCGTTACAATGCGACGGGTGCAACATCTGGGTCCACAGGAAATGTGAGCAGCTCTCACTGCCTACCTATCGGCGTCTGTCGAACTGCACAGAACCATGGTACTGCGGCGTGTGCCAGCTGCCATCGTTCGACGACAGCCTTTTCGAAGCGCCGAAGCAGCCTGCACTAACGACGATCGCATCACCTACCACAGCCGGGGACAGACCAACGGCTCCCGGTACCACGGAAACAAGGAAAACAACCTCCTTCTGGTTCTCCAACCTCAGGTCCGTGAAGAACAAAATGCTGGAGTTCCGGGTGCTCACTGAGTCCCGCCCCAACACCATATTCGCCTTGTGTGAGACTTGGCTACACAACTCCATTTACGACAGCCAGCTCGTCGACCTGACACGGTTTAAAGTCTACAGGAAAGACCGTAACAGGTCTGGTGGTGGTGTTCTCGTCGCCATACCGTCGTCAATCACATGCACTAGAAGACATGACCTAGACCGGAACGACCTCGAGGCCATTTTTGTGGACCTTCATTCAAAACAGGGCCTTCTACATCTCTGTGTTGCGTACTGTCCCCCCAGCAAGAAAACAGAAAGCTATGATTTGTTACAGTCGTCGCTCTCCTCCGTTACCCTCTCAAAGAAGAAGTACTCCAACGTGCTAGTTGTCGGAGACTTCAATGCGCACATTAATTGGTCAGACTTAAGCTCTCTTAAGCCCACAGGACCATCAGACACTGTCCTCCTCGACCACATAGAAACACTTGGACTTACCCAAGTATGCAGCGAGCCAACTTACGTCACCACCAATAACCAAGTTTCTTTCCTCGACCTCATGTTCGTCTCTAACCCCACACTCGTCTCAAATTGTTTCACAGAACCCAGCCTCACGGGCTCTGACCACAAAGCATTGACTGCGACCACATACTATCATTTGCCTAAATCCGGTCCTCATGCCAGACGCCTCCATAACTTTGCAAGATTGGACACCAACCACCTGCATTCGCTTATACACCTCGCCCCTTGGGGCATGGTGTTCCAAGACAACCATGAAGACCCATATGACATATGGCTCGACTTTATGCACGCCATCGAAGCTGAATGCGTCCCCTCCAGAAAAAGCCGAAACAAACCCCGAGCGCCCTGGATAACAAAGGAGATACTGCTCCAAGCCCGACGGAAGCGTCAGCTGTTCGCACAAGCAAAGCGAAACAGCTGTCCCTTTACACTTGAGGCAGCCCGCACCCTCCAGAGAAACCTGAAAAAACAGATAAGAAAGTCTCACCAAGATTATGCTTTGGACATGGCACAACGGGCTGTAAGGGATCCAAAGATATTTTGGGCCTATGTAAGGCGTAACAAACAGAACACGTCTGCTCTAAACATATGCCAGGACGGCAAGGCTCTGAGCGACTTGGAGACTGCGGAACTTTTTAGCAAGCACTTCGCCGCAGCATGGACACCACCCTGCAGCCTCTCATCACAACCAGAAACTTGCCCATCATCATTGCAGTCGGCCTCCTCGCCCCGCTTAGCCAGTATCCTTATCAACGAGGATGATGTCAAGGAGGCTCTCACCCGACTGAGTCCTTCACAGTCGCCCGGTCCTGACGGCATCCACCCTGCGCTCCTTAAAGCATCTGGTCAACAACTAGCCCCATTACTGGCCCGACTGTTCCAGCAGCTCTTGGACACTGGGTGCGTCCCCGCCCCATGGAAGCAGGCTTATGTCACTCCCATCTACAAAGGGAATGGATCCCCAGTAGACAAGCCAGAATCCTACAGACCAATCTCAACAACATCAGTCGTCTGCCGTACCATGGAGCGAGTGTTAAACTCTGCCCTACACAGATACTTAAACGCCCACACTCTTCTGTCTCCAGCGCAGCATGGCTTTCGCCCTGGTCGAAGCTGTGAAACTGCCCTGCTCACTGCTGTTCACCAGATCAGTGACAGCCTGGACAACTCCACGCCATGCGAACTGGTACAGCTCGATTTTACCAAAGCGTTTGATAAAGTAGACCACCAGCTCCTGATAACCAAACTGGAAAGCACCGGTATCGAGGGTCCCCTCCTTCGCTGGCTATCTAACTTCATCCTGCAGAGACAACAAAGTGTGACGTTCCACGGGTCAAGGTCCCAATCCCGAACCGTTCAATCTGGAATCCCCCAAGGCACAGTACTTGGTCCAACCCTCTTTTCAATCTTTATCAACGATATCGTCCAGGTTATAGACTCCGCCACCATCATGTACGCTGATGATCTCACCCTCCTTCAACCGATTCAATCCCAGGAAGACTATAAACAACTGCAACAAGATCTTGATCACATCCAAGCCTGGACGATCAGAAACAAATTACCCCTGAGTGCATCAAAATCTGCTACAATTCACTTCACCACAAAAAGGAAAGCACAGAATCCACCAGTAATTTTAACTGTTAATGGAACTCCATTGGAACAAAAGGAGAACATAACCCTGCTGGGTGTCACCCTTGACAGCAAATTGAGCTTTACTGCACACGTCCACTCCGTCGCCTCACGTGCACAGCGGATGCTGGGATTCGTGCAAACTATCAGTAAGGGTCTGGGGCCTGCTGTGCTGGCGCAGCTGTACACTGCACTGGTCCTGCCCCTATTAGAGTATTGCTCGCCTATCTGGTCGCCACAGGGAGCCTCAGCTCAGGCGACACTAGAGACCATCCAGCGGCGAGCAGCTTACGGCGTCTACTGCCGAACCTCTCCAAGTCCTCGCTTTTTGCCACGGGACATCTCGACAACCCAGCTCTTGAGTGCAGCCAAGTGGAGTACTCTGTCCCGCCGGCGAGATGTAGCCACCCTACGGTTGCTGGCTCAGGTGATTGGTCCTGGGATTTCGCAGGACGACTACCTTCGCTCTGTGCCCCGTCGCAACGAACGAACCGGGCGCATAGACCCTCTCTTCGCTCGGACCCAACGGCACGACAACTCATGTCTCCTCCGGGCTGTGAGACTTTGGAGGTCCCTGCCTGACGCCATCACCAGCTTGCCCATCACAGACAGAGACGAGGTGACACAGCTCTGCAAGGCAGCAGCCAAACACCTCTAAACACCCACGATGTCTTGCATACCTCATCATACGTCACCCACCTCACTTTTCACCCTCTTCACCATCCCATCATCATCGTCCCACACTTCTCAAGCCAAGAAGCCTCGCATCGCCATCATCGTCTAGCTGGCCACATAGGCACATATGTGTACGGGCGGAAACGCCTTCTATGCGACCTGTACTTAAATGTACAAATATCTATCTATCTATCTATCTATCTATCTATCTATAATTCCTAATATCAGACTTATCTCCCTTTCCCTTATATATCGTACTCATCCTACTAAGCCTCCATTCATCTGGAATATTTCCTTTTGTTATCATGGTACTCACTACCTCCCTTAGTTTTGCCTTAGATTTAGGACCCAAATTCTTCACCAGCTTGATAGGGATACCATCTGTGCCTGTCGACGTGCCACTAGGGACTCTTCGTTCCGCCTTTTCCCATTCTCTTTGTCCAAAATCCGCGATGTCACAAACTGGACTGCTACTTCCTTCGGTTCTCCTATCTTTCACATGTAATCGTTCCCGAAATTTCTCCTCCATCACTGCTCCTATATATTGTATCGCATCATCTCCCTCTAATTGATCTCCCTGATGCGAGAGTATGAACCTCTGTCTAGCTTGCGTTGTTTCACCGAGTGAGTTCAAGTGCTCCCAAAACTTCTTGGCAGCGTTTCTATCTTTCTTACTTACATTACTCATCCATTCCTCACCCTTTCTCTGAATTTTCGCATTGATCAAACTGGATGCCTCTCGGCGACATGTTATAAAATTGTCCCATTTTCTTTTTACTTCCGTTTCGGACTCCCCACTACGCTTGGAATACCTGTGTTCTCTAGAGGCTTCCTGACGTTTTTGTATCGCTTGCTTCACTTCTTTGTCCCACCAGCTTTTTGGTCTATGTCCTTGCTTCCCCTTTCGTTTACTCTTCACTTTGTCTAGTTCTAGAGCAAAAAGCCTAGTTAGGCTCTCATAGGTCCAATCTGTATACCGTTGCCCTGAAACTGCTGCCTCTATTCTTTCAACAACTATTTCCAACTCTTTGTCGCTGCAGAAAGTTTGCTTTGAATTATGTTGTCTAGTTTCAGCATTTACTTCTCTGGCAAAATTCAGCTTAATACGTTTGTGATCACTACCAAGACTTTTGGAACCTTCTTCATCTATTTTCATTACTTGTAACTTACCATATATTTTGTGTGACATGAGTACGTAATCTATAGTTGAATGCAGATTGCCAGTTTCCCAAGTTATGTGCCCGTCACACTTCTGACTGGTATTACATAAAACGAAGTCATGTTTTTCCACCAGTTCTAGTAATATGCTTCCAGTTGAGTCCGTATACCCATCCAGACCCTCAATATGGGCATTCATGTCTCCCATAATAATTATTTCGGAGCCTTCCCCTAGTTCACTAATGTCTCTTGATATGCAATCACTCATTTTTCTGTTTTCCTCTTTAGCACCTGTCCCTGTCCATAAGTAAACCACTCCAAGGACTGTTGATTCCCCAGCGACTTTTCCTTTCAGCCACAAATGTTCGGCGCACTCCTTTCTGATCCTTTGAAAGTTCATATTCTTCTTAATAAATGCTCCAATTCCACCTCCCTTCCTCGTTCCCTCCATTCTGTTGCATTCTTCCCACACATAGTCAGGGTTGCAAGGTGGCTGCTCCATGTCTCTGAGATGTGTTTCCACAAACCCATACACCATTAAATCCTCCTTTCTTAGTTGCTCCTCTACCTCTTCCCATTTTAACCTATTTCTACCACCCTGCATGTTAATATATCCAATGTCTGATTGTGCTGTTTTTTTATACCTGTTCTTACGTTTTCTCCTCTTTTTAACCCTGGGTGCCTCTCCTGACTTCGTTGGCTTTTCAATTACTTCAGTGCCCCCAGGGTCCTCGGTCCCCCCAAAAAAGCAGTCACCGTGCGGCCCATCCTATCCCCCACCCTGTAACCCGTGGCCTCACTGTAGTGAATGCCATCTGCAAAAGGGCGGGAGCCAGCCTCGTACACCTCTCTGTTTACTTCCATTACGTCGTACCGAAGCTGTCGACTCATACCCTTAATTACTCCGTTGGCTTCGACAACCCTCCTCTCCGTTAACCCAGACTGCCCCCGAACTTCTGGAATGGTGCACACAACCACATGCACATTCTCAGACACGTCCCTCAGCTTACGTATTCCCACGTTTAGCTGCTTTCCGAGGTTCTGGCTCCTACCCTTCAGCACATCATTAAGCCCCGCATGAACTATTACTAGGTTCCTTCCCTCCCGGTTATCCCACACCCCCTCACGTGTTGCGGTCATAGCATCCACCATACACTTCCCTGGCTGGACCTCTACGGTTACCCTCTGGTCTCCCTTCACCCTGTTATGTACACCCCTCCTAACCCGTGCTACGTTAGAGCTCCCCACTACCAGTACCCTAGATCCCCCTGGTGCCTGCGCGCCTTTGTCCTGCGACTTATCTCCTGTCACCTGACTGCCCGACGCCTGCTGCTCGAAGGCGCCATTGAGCTGAGGTTCAATCAGCTCTCCAGCGTCGTCGAGCCCGCCTGCCAACAGGCCGGACTCCCGACCACCAGGGACCCCAGCCTGCAGACTGGCGGTTCGTCCCGCTAGAACTGACACTTCCTCCCTTCTTCCCTCGCTACTCTCACTCGCTCGAATTACCCCTTCCAGGCGCTCTACCCTACTGTCACACTCCCTCTTACGCTCCTCTAAACCCGCCTTCCATACTTCCCCCAGCTCTTCCGCCTGCTTCTCGAGGCCGACCCGCTGCTCCCTCTCATGATTAAGCTGCCTAGTCAGCTCCTCTACCTGGGCCTCGAGACCCACCCGCTTCTCTCCTTCTGCCTTAAGCTGGGCCTCAATCTCCCGAACTCTACCCTCCCATTCCCCAGTTACCTGCTGAAGCTTCACACAAAGCCGACACTCGAAACTCACCTCCGCCGCCACCTCCAGGCTCCCGAAACCCGTCTCCTCCAGGTAACACCACCTCCCACACCCCTCGCACTGCACCAACTCGTCCCCACCCTTGTCATGCCGACCCAAATCTAGACCCATGTCTAGACCGGGAACAAACCGTCCCTTCCCGCCAAAAATTCAAACAAACCCTACTTTGCGAAACTAACGTTAACTGCTGCTGTTCAAACCTAATACTGCTACCGCATAGTCACTTCCAATCAACTCTCAAAAAAAGAGAGAAAAGAGAGCCACGTGACGGGCGCCCCTCTACGGCGAGAAGCCGAAACACACTACTCCCGAGCGCTGGAATGTCCACTCGTGCTCCTTGCGTTCCTCGCGCTACCGCTTCTTTTCTCGTCGGGTTTGAAAGCCATGTTTCCGGTCCTCGCCGCTGCAAAGGCTGTGCGGTGACGTCCAGGTTCCTCGAGAAATGCTCTGTGCTAGCAGCTCCTCGCGCTCCAAATCTGCGACCGGGCACTCTATGGCTCCGTCGTCGAACTGCCAGGCTCTGTGAGTATAGAGGAGGCTATGATTATTAGTACAATACTTTCAGGAAATGCAGATAGTCTCCTTGCGCTGACTATTCTTGACGCGTTCCGATCCTAAATGCACGATATAAATACACGCGCTTCTTACTGAGAATGTTCCGCCACTATTAGTAAACATACCTCAGTTGTCATAAGGGCGTTTGAATCCTCCTGATGTCTTAGTCGTCGTGAAGATGTATCGGAGTAGTTTCCGGAGTAAGGAAAGAAAGCGCGGTGAAAAGCGACGAAAAACATCAATACAACGCGTCCACCAAGGCGTGGAAGAGAGAGCGGAGCAACAAGTTGAAGCAACCTAATGGCTTCCGCTTCACGTGATTCAAAGATGGCGGCACTCATGCGACGGAGGATGGAAAGGGTAGCAGAGTATCGCAATGGCGCCATTCTGGAGCCAAGCACTGCGGGAAGCACGCTCGGTTTTGCAGGGGACACAAAGGCGCAGACGCGAGGCAGCGTGCTGTGGCGTGCTGCAACGCGCTGCGTAAGGAAAACATAGAGTAACGGTATAAGCCTATACAGTTACTCTAAAATGGAGTATATCGAAAAGTCATCTGGTGGCGCCGCTCGCAACCAAGGCGAGGAGGCGACTTTATCTGGCAGCTGCGACGCACGTGGTAACTACACCTATATTCGTACGCAGTATACGTCCTACTCATAGTTAGGTTTAATTATTTGTAATACGTGAGATTTACTAAGCGCCTCAGTGGGCATCGGACCGCTGTGTAATAGCGAGTTCGTTTCACGGCACTCGTGCCCACGCGTGCCCACTCGCAGCATGGAACGGGTTCGTTTCAGCCGGCACTCCACGAGTGGTTGCACTTTCCGAGTTCGTTTCAGCGCTGACACCCCACGCGTGCATGCACTCGCTGCACCGAGAAAATTGGGAGTGCGCCAAAATGCAATCCCGTCATGCCTCGCTCCGGCGGGGCCGGCGAGGAGCGGGAGCAGGCGACGAGGGTTCGTCTGCTACGATGTGTCGCGGAACCAAACGGAACAAAAAGTAGATTTTCTGATAGAAATCGCGTCCCGCGGGCCACGAAATCAAACGCGAGCTTGAATTGTGAGCGTCTGCTATTTCCCGAAGGAAGCAATTGACAACCCGTGATTTATTTGCAGGTTTTAAATCGCTCTGTTGCCGTACAAACGCTGAAATATACCAGTGTGTAAAGAAATGCTCAGAACAAACGTAACAGCGGTCCCCGAGATGTCTATCATCATCCGTGTGCGGGTGGAAAATTTAACATTTGTCGGCAACACTCCCCCAGCAGAAACCTCTGTCTGCCCAATAAGCATCAGAGAGAGCTAAAGATGGTAACTTTACTCGAGGATTGGGCAACATCACCATGTTTAACATTTACCTACGTCAGCTAACTTGCCACGTCGTATTTTGTTCGAGAAAGCTCTCGTTCTTGACGCCCTCACCAAGGCTAATTTCTGATCCGCCTATAATAACAATCCAAATCGAAAGTCCCAGTTATGCTGGATATTCCAGCAGGCTAGTTTTAAAGGGGTACTCCGCGGATTTCTTCATGGTCCCCGATTTGCTTGAAACTTTGCTAAACTCGCCAAACAACATCGCCAAAATAGTATCCCGAATATTAGGTCAAAATAATTTTTTTTCGCGAAGTTATTGAATTTACAATTTTGGTCCTCAACGTGTTTTTCAAACTGAAAGTCTCTACTGGCAACAATGAAAAAGTGACGTCATTGGAAGTGCAGAGGTTCACTCTTTGGACTGTAGAATTTGTTCCCAACTGATTTGAAGCAGTTTCATGGTGTCAAATGAATGCCTTGGAAGCTCGCTCCAGTCCCCGCGCTCCAGCACGGAACAAATGATTGGCATATTCTATTTTTTAGACTGCTCACCCGATTGGCAAGCTGAACTTCCACTGACGTCACGGCCCTGAAAAGGGCGGGTATATTTGAATGTCTGTTTTTGCATCATTTTCATTTGCCGATTTCGCAATAACTATTATGAATTTCACGATACTAAATAGCATACCAGAAAGGGTAAAGGCCTGGGAGTCAGAAAATATAGTTAGTTAAGGTAGCTCAAAAATCGGCGGAGTACCCCTTTAAGCCGTACCCTTTCAGTGGTTCACGCATAATACCATGCTCAAACGGATCAAGCTTCTGCTCGGACAGCATCATCAGTTTTCTTCAGTGTAAACGGTTATAAGAATTGAAAGATCGTAACCAGCTGCTTTGTATAAAACTGGGTGCGAAAATTTACGCCGTCTGTAACTATCTCTACGGCAGCCGAGCTGCTTGAAGTCATCGCAACTATAAACTACAGGTTGCAGTGACTACAGTTTGTAGATAAACGTTGGTAGCCGACTGCATTCTCGCATTCCCACGCATCACTCCGAACAGAAAGGCGCTACTTTCGGTTTGAAGTCGGTACCTCTTCTACAACATAGATGGCGGCAACATCAGTCTTCTGCACGCGGTGCATTTGGCGAGTTCGTTTGAGTCCAGTTTTCCGTGCAACACTCTGTGAGTGCGATGCATTCTGGGAGAGAACTCGAACGGTGCCAGTGCGTGTGAAACGAACTCGCTATAAGAAGGCATAGGTGGAGTAACCCCGCCAGAGACGTGGAACTTTCGGCCCCGTTTCTTACGCGCGCCACCAGATGGCGCCACAGTCGTCAAGGCCTACGTAAAGAGCTTATTGGAGTAGAGAGATGGTTCATCTCAAGCCATTTTGCAATTTGATAGCGGACACGAGCTCCCGCGCCGATTGTTCGCAAGTGCGGATGCGCATGCGCTGTCGCGTGATGAGGGGTAAAGCAGGCCGTGACGCTCGCTGACGATTAAAGCTTTAGCCACCTACTCTCAGCTCGTATTGCAAATGCGACCCATCGAGAAGTTCTAAACTGTTATATAGGCCTGTTTCTCTCGGCCAGGGGGCGCTGTAGCGTCGTCGCAACGAGGTAGAGGGGCTTAGAGCGATAAGCTGGTACCCCGTTCACAAGGCGAAAGTGACCCCCCTTGGCTGCTACCATGTTGTACAATTTTGACCACTAGACACGTGAACGTGCCAAGTCCTGAGGGGTTTACGCAAAACTGAGCCGAGATTTGTATCGCGATCGCTGTTAAAAAACACAATAAACAATTTTTTTAAAATACTCTTAGTTCCAGAGGTCAGTGTCCAGCTCCGATAAAAACCCAAAATACAGCACCGCGGCTGACGGCATCTAGCGGAGGTATTGCGAAGCTGCCCGAGTTCTGGTCGTAAAAGCATTTTTTTGGACTTAAAACAAACGAAACACAACTTATCTCGTCGGGACTTTTATTAAAGATCAATAAGCAATTATTTGTGCGCGGTACTTCGTTAAAAATTTAGACGTAAAATTATAAGGTCACGTGTCTAGTGGTAAAAAAATGTGCAACATGACGGTGGCCAATGGGGGGTCACTTTCAGCTGTCAGTTTATCCCTCTGAGGCCCTCTACCTCTTTGCGGACGGTAGTGGAGGAACCACAAAAGAGGTTCCTCCACTACCGTCCGTGGACGCAATCATTTAATGGTGGCTTGAAGCGGCGTCCTAGAGTTCCACATGCACGGTCCACGGGCGTAAACCAGCGTTCGTCCACACGCACAGCCAGAGCGTTTCAAAGGACGCAATACGACGAAGAACGGAAACGCGACCTAGGAATGTCCGATTTGGCTCACTAGGGACGCTGCTCGAAACTTGAGAGCTAGAGGTCAATAGGCCTACGCAAAGGCGTTTGCTACGCGCAGAGTGCAACGGAGCTTTGCAGGTGTCAAACCGAATAGAACAGTTAAACGTGCCACTTTTAAGCTGCGGTGGATATTCCTGATGTTATAAAAGGTATATAAGGCCGCTCTGGTCGGTGTAATTTTCAGCGCTTGTGCGTATGGAGCATGCTTTCTTTCTGGAGCGAGAAACACGTAGTTGTTGATATTGCGTACAGGGCTGTGGAATGGTAAACATACGAGTGTACACATAACAGACCCCCGGACTCAAGCGTACTACCGGCGTTCTTGGAGTCGGGCAAAGGACAGGACGCTGAAGTCCTGTCGAAAGACGGCATGCTCTTGTGTATTGAGTACACTTTAAAAATACTATTCCACGACCAAAAAATGGCTTCTCCTGTTGTTGCGAACGAGTCTACTCGAAAAAAAAAAAAATTCGAACGACCACACTAGAAATGTTGCGATTGACGGCGGTAGCAGTTGAAGGAGATTTGCCTCAAGCTGGTGTGCCGTACAATGTTTGCAATGCGTTCTTTGCTTTCAGTAGAGTTGATGTAGGAGCAGTGGCGGATCCAAGGGGGGGGGGGGGGGGGGGGGCGGTGGGGGCGATCGCCCCCCCCCAAACGCCTCGCCAGGCAACCCCCCCCCCCCCCCCCCCCCCCCCGGGGTTCTTCGTCAGCTCGAAGAAAAAACGTAGGCAATCGACGCGATAAACAAAAGATTAAAACAGCGGTGGGTGGATGCGCCTGCTGGGCGCTTCCAAAGTGGGGTTTATCTCCGTCGGGAAGACGGTACGGTACGTCTTCCCGACAGGGATTGCTCTAGGAGTTTCGAAGTGGAGAGACAGTGGGGAGGCGCACCAAATATCAGGGTCCTCGACTGCAGGCACACTTCCAAACAAGGCCAGCACGTCGAGCACGGGGGGAAAATACCTTTCTCGCTCTCTCTCTCGGTCTCCCTCTCTCTCTGTTTAGGGGTTGTCTGCGAAAAATTTGTGCCCTGAAAGCTCCCAAACGCAGACGCCAAGCAGCCTTCCTCAAGGGTAGCGGATTATCCTTCCTCTCTAGCGGCCGCCTTTTCATCACTTTTCGTTTGATGACAAAGATGAAAGAGCGTGTTGGTGAAAATACGGGAGTCAAAGAAAGAATAAAAACACTTAAGGACAAGGACAGACAGTACAGTTCTTTCAACTAGCAACACACATTTACTGGTGTCTCCTTCAATAGTGCTATCTTCCTAACGTTTGAGACTAAAGAGGAAGATGCGGAAATTAATATATTTATATACACCCGGAAAAAAAACACAAATTTACACCCAATACACTGGAAGATAAATAATTCAGAAAGAAAGAAAAAAGAAAAGGAAAAACACTATTGACAAATTGAGATAGAGCGCCCTTTGGCTAATCCAGCTCTGGTTTCAGGTAGTTGATCTCATTTCTGGACAAGGCGAGAGAAGGGGCAGCGATGTTGTGATCGTCATGGGCTATCTTGTATGCTTCAATGATCTCTCTCCCGAGCTTGTTCTTATGTCTCCCAATCGTGCAGGTGTCCTGGAACCGGGCTTCACAGTTCGTACAGATGCGTTGATGAACCACTATTGGGTGAAAAGTGTCGTCCGAAGCACGAGAGACCTCGAGGACGTGCTCTCGTAGGCGCGTGTTAAGGCAACGACCTGTCTGTCCAATGTATCGGTCGCCACAGGAGAGAGGGATGGAGTATACCACACCCTCTTCACAGGGAACGGTCTGATGAGCGTGTTTGATAGAACATCTTTTGAAGGATTCGTTATTGTTCACGCGCCTGCACAGTTGTTTCAGGCGCAACTTGCACGAGAAGACAACCGAAACGTTGAAGCGCGCTGCAATTGCCTTCAGTCTGTGCGCCGAGTTGTGCACATAGGGAATGCAGATAACGCGTGAAGGCTTACTACGTGGAGCACGGGGCCTTTGGGTGGTTAGAATTAACTGAACAAGAATGGTGCTCAGTAGACCTTGCGGATAACCTGCTCTGAGGAGACGTTCTTGTTGTTTTGCAATGCTGAAGCTTGCAAAGTGAGAACATGATTTGGTGCGAGAAGATGACAGGAGAGACCGGATGATTCCATGTTTTACCAGTTTAGAATGGGAACTGCAGAAAGGAAGAATAGGTTTCCGAGATCGTTGTTGGAAGGCCCAACAAATGCCGGTCGGAAGAAGATGCAGACGAAGATCGAGATACTGGAGACCATCGCCTGAGCTGTCTTCCCTTGTGAAATTCAGGCCTGAGGACGAAGAAGTGAAGGCTTGAACTACAGAATCAGAAGAAACTGAGATCGGGTGAATGACTAAATAATCATCCACGTAACGAAAAACATGGAAGACAAGTCTCAACTCTTCAAGGCGTGCTTCAATCTCCCTATCCACATACGTTAGAAATATTTCGCTGAGGACTGGGGCAAGGCAGGAGCCTATGCAGACACCTTTCTTTTGCCTGAGAATTTCCTTTCCATGTTCGACGAGTGTTGATTGTAGATATAGGGCCAAAAGGTCTAGGAAACCCCGTTCAGATACCCCAGATGAGTTCTGAAAGTCGCATGGGCCATGTTCGTGGATGGCACTTGACACAGAATCCATAAGAAATGCGGGATCTAATCGGTAATATAGTTCCTCAATGTCTAACGAAAACATGGTAAAGGCCTCCGGAGTAGAATGGAGGTCATGAAGTCGAGATACAAGTTCTGTGGAGTTGGCAACTCTGAAAGGTTGGTTGAGACTGATTGATGACAGATGCTTTTGCAGAAAAAGACCAAGAGGCTTCTGCCAACATCCTTTTTCTGAAATGATGCTTCTTAAGGGAACTCCTTCTTTATGGGTTTTTGCCGTGAAAAACACAGTTAGGTATTGCTTGGAAGGAGCCCCAATGGCAGCTTTAAGTTCCAACAATCAAACGAAAATTAAGTTTCGTTTGATGGTTTCTTCGTGGTTCTGGGCTTGTCTTTTGCCATGTCTTTTTTGGCTTGCTTTCAGATGCTGTCGCACACGGGCTCATTAAAGGTATCTTATTGGCACGGTGTGCTCATTGCCAAGGGAAGTGCGGAGGGGACGTACCGGGAGAAGACGTTCCAGGGGGCGAGGGACGCAGCTTTAACAACCAGGTGACCAATTGCTCTTCTTTTTAACTGAGAGAGGAAGCAAATGCTCTGGGTACAGTGTAGTCTGGGTCTGAGCATCTCCTGAAGACGCCCTTTAAGGCAAGGTCGCCCCACGACCTTGCCTTAAACATAAGCCCGCTTTCGTCCTCGCCTCCATCCCTCACTGGGGATCAGCGCCGCAGCGCGGAATACAGAAAGAAGCCGACGAGCGCCAGAAGGGGGAGATGTTTCCTCTAATGGGCTTCATACTGCCTGCGGTACGACTTCTCGTGGCGGGAAGCTAATAAAAGAAAGATAAACGGTACGAGCACTCTAAAGGCTGGAGGCTGCTTACACGGGGTCCTCAAGCCGACGCCGTAGGCATTTATTTGTATACAATGCCGTTTCAACTTAGGATGGCGGGACATTTTTTAGGAAAGGCGCCCGCTACCCCTTGTCTCCCCTTGGCGCCGTCTTTTCCAGTTAAAGGGGCACTGGCACCCCAAAGGTCGTATTTTTTTTTATTGTCTAAAACGATGCAAGTTGCAGTCATAAACACGCAAAAAAAAACCGCATCGCGAAAAAAAATTTTCCCGCGCGCGCGCGCGCCTTTTTATTTTTGGCGTTTGATTTTCCCGCCTCTCGCCTCCTCGCTTCTTTTTATCGGTGACGTCAAAAATCAGGAAATTTAGAAGCTTTGTAGGCGACATCTCTATAACATTTAATAACGGCAATCCTAAAACATGTTTTTTAACGCAATTGCGAACGCACTACGGCCCTTCTTTTTGAAATTCCAAAAATCGGGAGTTCGTTGTGGTGCCGCCTCCTGGATTTGTATCCCCCCACGGAAAAAAGGCGACACCGCTCAAAACCGGGCCGCCGCAACGCCGGCGCTCGCTCCTTTCCTCCTTGCTTTGGGTCGCCATGGCGACAGCAGGGAGTCATGAAAGAAGGTGGACTCTCAGGAGTCCGCAATATTTGACGTCAACGCACCGGCGCGGATCGCGCGGGGACTTCGAATTCGGCATTTGGAAATTGTTTTTTTTATTTCACAAACACTGAATTCCCAAATTTCAGATTTTGAGGGTAATGTCCCGGCATCGTTTTCAATCGTTTCGAATAATAAAGAAAAAATATGATTTTGATGTGTCAGTGCCCCTTTAAACGCGGCTTCTGTGGATTGACGGCAGAGCTTTCGCGCGGCTTTGCAGGAGCGAATATGTGTGTGTCGAACGGACTTGGGGGGAAAACGAGCCCTTTCAAAGATGCGAGTATACATAAATTAAATAGACAGTGCCTGTGCCCGTTCGAGTGAACACCGACTCCCAAATATCTATGCTGCAGTCGTGATCGGCCTTTAGCCCAGTTGAGATTCGCCGACCTTACAACCGCTCTGCCCTATCATATCTCTGCACCTGTCCTCTCGACCCTGACGAATGAGCTAACTACCCAGAAACAAGTAAGTGTTCCTTTGATACAGAAAATATCCAGACGAAGTGCATTTGAATATAATTTGGAAGGATCCATTGCTGGTTTAAGGTCTTGTCTAAGTTCAAAAGTTATAGTTGCCGAACTGCAACATGCTTTCAAAAATATTCAACAATTATTCGCTTTCGTTCTCTCAAGTTGCATCCAGAACACGTGAAAACATGTGTTTGGGTTGGCAATGCCGCATGTGCTGCGCTCTGGACATTCCAAATATACGGCGAACAACCGACGAACTTGCATGGCAGCGTTCGTTTCGCTCGCTGCGTCAACAGTGTTTTGACGCCGCGAGCAGCGTCGAAGCCGCCGGGCCATTTTTGTCGCTTGTTTGCAACGTACTTGCTCCGCTGATTTAAGCCACTCTTCCCGTTGCCGCAGCAGTTGAGCACTAGCTCCAACCAGAATGTCTGCCAAGGCAATGTCTTTAAGCTGCCCTAAATCGACTGCTCACGTAGTGTCGGTCTGAAACCCATGTTTCAGAAAGGATAGTGTCACCACAATTTTTGAGATACTTACCTCTAGCGTGGTCACCCGAAAGGTTTTAATTCAAAGAGTTCATCCCCGACAGGTAAACCGATACAAAAGCTCTCAAGATCTATATTATGTTGTCCGAGTTTAGTAAAAACGATAACTCCACAAAAAAATATAAACACTCCCCCCCCCCCCCCCCCCCGCCGTTTTACACCGAGGAACCGCCCCCCCTAAAATGGAGGTCTGGATCGGCCCCTGTGTAGGAGACATGTGTGAGGAGATGCTTGCTTTGGTGGGATGATTGTGCGAGGCGTTGCATGTGTTGAAGAAGAACACAGAGATGGGCTTTTTACAGCGGTAGCTGTTAGCGCACCCTTCCCGGCAAAAAATGGTAATGTGCGAGCGCCAAACCCATTCTACAGCAGAGGCACTGCTCTCCCTCTCCCGTGGTTCCTCACGCACGGCAAGGATGGATATCGCTCCCCTCTAAGCGAGAGAGCCTTGCCGTGTGTGAGGAACTACGGGGATAGGGGGTGCAATGCCTCTGCTGTAGAATGGGTTTTTACGCTCGTACATAAGCATTTTTTGCCCCCAAAGCAGAAAAAAAAAACATCAAAAGCATGCTTAAAAGATAGGACGACATTCATTAGTGTCATATTCTAGGGTTCTCCGAATATTCGAATTTCGAACAGCAGTTTCGAATAATACGCTATTTGATATTAGCTGAGGTAAACTGTAATTTTCGTATTTTTCGAAGTGTTGATCGCGGCAGGTTGGCCCCGTTGAGCGCGCTTCTTACCGAGCACCTGCGTGCAGCGGAGAAGCAATACCCACGGAGCTCGCTTTTGCGGGTGCTGCTTCTCCACAGAGCACCTACGCTCGGAAAGAAGCGCACTCAACGAAAATAGAGCACACTTCCAAAACGGGATGGCGCACGCGCGCTCCCTTACTATTTTGCGGCGCGAATGAATCAGTATTGCAAACAAGTTAAAATAGGCCCTGAATGTCAGCCTTGTAGAGCTGGTGCTGCCGCATTTGCGAGCCAGACAGAGTGACGGACAGATACGCGTGACCGCTCTCCGGCTGAGAAATGCACATCTCTGCAACGCGTACAGACGTGCCTCGCTCCGTCGCTGGGACCGCGGGTTTCACCGTCTTTATTCATACGAAGCAGTTTATTCGAGACCAAAGTGTCGTGTTCGGGGGACGCGGCAAAAGGCAATGGATGCCTGACAAGCCATGCTACCCTTTTAGCTACCAAGTTATGCTGAAGTTTGACCACCCTATTGTTGACCTATAGCTCGTGCGGTCTTTCATCGTATGCATTTGTGTTGATTCACACTGGTGTCTGACATGCGTCTTCGACTGGTGCGTTCAGCGTTCTATCCCGCCCACACATCAAAAGTGGTCCCGAAGTGGTAACAAATGACGTCACAGAAGCCGGAGTGTCATGCTGTCGGATGTTGCGATCCTGGCGCTTGGGCGTAGAAGTTCCGGCGAAAAGCACGAGGAAACGCGAGTGACGTTATCGTCACGGCGTCCCAACTCCTGGCTGCCGAGGATTCCGTGGATTGTCATGCACGAGAGCGACGTGGAGCAGAACAGGCGCCTGCCACATATTCACCACCGCTGCTGTGACGCCGCCAGGATCGCGGCCGGCAACAGCATGACACCTCTATGAAGTCATCAGGTGGAAATTGAAAAATTACTTAGGCAGGCCGTCTGCTATCTTGGGCCAAACCAGGCGGTGCTACAGCCGACGTGCGCATGTCAACAAGCAAAACACAAAGATAAAAGGTGCGCGCGTCAGAGGTGTAGGGAGAAGATGTCGCTATATTTTTATCCAGGGACATGAGTCGGAGACTGTTCCACGCATGCACCATACTTCATACATTTGCGTTTGACTCTGACCGACTGCGTTACAACCGCTTCTGACTACTCACAACGAGAGATTACACTGGCACTCTGGTGCCATCTATCCGGTATACCCTTAGAATTAACACTCACGACTTGCGTAGGTTTGGCACTATGCGCGAGATCAAATGAACGTATAGTGTCGGTGAGAAATGGTCACCTATAACATCGTCCCAATTATTTCGAGCTCATGGTGAAATAACGGTGCGTAACAAATGAATAAATGTACGAAAAACGGAAGTGTGCTAGGTTGCACCAGTGTGCCCTCCCGACGTAAGTGGTGATACAAGCGAATACCACGCCGCCGATCACACTCGAACGGAGATGTGTGAGCCAGCCTTTACTCTTCGGCGGCGTTCACCTCGTCGTGCTGGAGCCACGACCAGTCCCGGCCAATAACACCTAGAAAAATGCATAGCAAATTGCTGGGCAGTTGTGTTGCACGCGAACCGTGTAGTTTCAGTCCGATTTCTCTGGAATCGACATCTATGCTGTCGGCGCTTTTCATCGGTTTGTTTAGCGACTGGCTTAAAGCGTAGCATGTACACTCGATGCATTTCGAGGAATGGAGATACCGGGGTTTTAAACGTCGGGCGGTCTTCAAGAACCTAAACCAGCCAATCAGCGACGAGCTAGGGGATGTGACGTCATCACCTGGCTCAGCCAATCCGCAACGAGTTAATCGGCGGCTACACTTTTCGGATTCAAAAATTTCTAAACCATGAAGCTTCCGTTACGAGACGTATCACGCGAATAATCGAAGCCTGAGAACGTGCTCTTCCACCACCATGAAACGTAATCGCATTCGAGCCCGATGCCGAGTGTCCTCAGCCGAAGGCCAACGCAGCATTCGCGTCCAATCTGTGTATTCGCTCAGGCCACGGTGTAGGCTCAGACTCACTGTGATGACGCCAAACTCCTAGTGCACAGGCTTTCATTACTTTAGGGGGTTTTGGCTCCCCGGTAGACCCCTGTCGAAAGTTCGCCCTCTGTCAGAGGCTGTGAAAAACTCCGCACAATGGCGGGCACTACAGACATAGTTAAAGTTGGAACTCTACAAGCTACTAATTCCACTTCAACGCCATCTCGTAAAGTCGTGGTCACATTGATGATAATACCGTTTTTCTTCCCGGTCGTTGGTCACACACAAACTCTATTGAAACATGTTCGAATCATATACAAGCAAACATGCTTGCGTGTCCGCAGATGCGTTTTTATTATGTTGGCTGCGAACACTGTTTTTTCTATAATGTATGATCAGTTGGACTGCTGTTCTAGATTTGTACGTTTCGCGTTTTCGGTTGTTACGCCATTGTGTGGTGGTTCCGACCATCTAACATTCGGCACGTGACTTTTGAAAAGGGTCTATCGGTCCCGGCGCAGTCAGGCGTCCACCAAAATGGCGGCCCGCCGAGTCACGTGACTCGGCCACCGGGCGGCGTGGTGGCCTCGCGTGGCTCCGCGTAGCGGCGGCAGCAGCGCCCTTTTACGAGCGTCGAGGGGGGTAAGCCCCGCTTTTAATGACCGCCGGGGGCTGCGAGCGACGTTTGATGATGCGGTCAGGCAATTATTTGGCCATGCACGAGCGTCGTGGGTGGGCCGCCGTCCGGACTGCCTGGGGCCTCGCCCGGCGGCCGACTGACAAGCGGCTTCACGCCTGGATTGGCTCTGGATTGGCCCCGCATGTCGCTCTCGTTAACCGCCCTGGTGGTCTCCGGCACGGCTCGCGAGCACACGCAGCAGCAGACGACGCGACGCTAATGGCCGCCGCGCCGAGTCGTCTGCTCTCTGCTCCGGAGACCGTTGACAAAGCGCCGCTCTCCCTTTCCTGCTGAGACGGCAAAACACGCTGGGAATATCTCTGCACGCGAGGCTTCTTGTGATGATCTGCCATTTGCCGGCGGTGCGGCTCCTCGCAGCGGGATCGTCAGGAGTTATTCTTGTCCAGCTCACTTGAACCTTTGCAGTAATTGCATTATCACCGTACTTTCACGTTGTACAGGAAACGTCCGGTCGTGCTTTCCCTCCCTGGACTTGGATCCACGAGATAAGCTCAAAAGAGAGGATCTCAGCAGATATAAACTCACCAACCTTTTTAACACAAAATGTGTTGGATCAGCCGATTTCCATCCAGTTCTGTAACATTTGCCTGTAACCGCCGATTTTAGCGGCCGGCTGTTAACAGTCGAGTGTATTTAAAAACGCCTCGTTCGCAATTCGACTTTTCTCATTTTGCCCAATTCTCGTTTGGTTTCTTCTCGCTTGAACCTTCTCAAAATATTAAAATCGTTTTTTTTTTTCGCATTTAGGCCTATTCGCATTTGGTCCCGTTCGCACTATGACCGGAGGGGACGGCGGAGAAAAGCTCACCGGAGATAAGCTCACCGGAGAAAAGCTCAACGGAGATAAGCTCACCGCAAAACCGGCAGACGCGGAGAAAAGCTCACCGGCCTTTGAGTGGATCCGGAGAAAACCTCACCGGCCTTTGAGCGGATGCAAAGAAAAGCTCACCGTTTTTTTTTTTTTTTTTTTAACTTAGCGGATTTTGCATCAAACGTTGCAATTTAACATAATTCGCGTTCGTGACTTCATTAAAAATATGTCCGCTTTTTTGCAATATTCTTGAAGTTCATTGGGCATATTTACTAATTCCTCAGAAATTAGTAATCACCCATTTTGTATATTAATGAAACCGCAAGGGGGGGGGGGGGGGGGGGGTATAAAATCAGAACACCGTACACCAGTAAAAAAGACAACAATTTACTGACAACTGGCAAGGTGCCGTCGGTAGCTCTGTCAAATAAAGATGTTTGTTCTTTGCGAGCTAATATGAATAGCGGTGTGTGAACCATTTCAGCTCCAAATATTGTGTAGTGCCTAATAGATAAGTAGGTGTTTGTTGATGTAACCAGTGTCGGCTACGCTGTTTTTGTTTCTGTTAATTTTACTAACAAAACTTTAGTTGCGAAAACAGATTCGTCCTGTTGTATTTATTGTCTTCACTCCGTCGTCGTCGTTTGAGCGGTTTTTATCATGTATAACTTTTGCCAACCGCCCTATTCGCTACCTTACAGAAGACTACTTCTTATATAGGTCACGAGTAACAGAGGTGCCAGTGTGCAGCTCTGAAGGTCATGGGTGGCTCGGCGTAGAAAGGCACTATCACAAAGGCAACGCGTGGAAACACCAGCACGAACGGCTAGAAGACGTGCTTCTCCATGAAAGAAAAAAAAGTTTCGATAGCCTACTGACTGTTTTTTCCTATTTTCAAAAAATTAACAAAAGCTTCAAAGAGAATTTCAGGCACGGCGTTGTTGCGCGCATGCACTTTCGGATTTTCGGCATTGTTCTTCAAGCTCATAAAAATTTGAGTTGGAATTTCGTTGCCCACAGAGTAAGCCACAGAAAACACTCGCCCGCAATTATTAATTTGGGAGCAATCTGCCTTATAAGCTTAACAAATAATACAAAAAAGGGCATTTTCTTTTTAGCAAAGCTGACGAATTTTAATGATAATAAATTGATATATGTTACGCATGAAAAAAGAAGAAAAAAATCGGTGAGCTCTTCTCCGCATACGCTCAATGGTCGGTGAGCTTTTCTCCGCATCCGCCGGTTTTGCGGTGAGCTTTTCTCCGGTGAGCTTATCTCCGGTGAGCTTTTCTCCGGTGAGCTTTTCTCCGGGATTCGACCGAAGGGCACGTGGTACGTTTTAGCCCTGAATTGGCTCCAGCGGTTTGTAACGTGCGCTGCAGTCCACCTTAAAGAAAAATAAAAGAGTATGGAGTGTGTGTGTGTGTGTGCTTGGGGGGTGGGGGGTGCACTCCGAGTCAGGGCCCTACTCCGAGTGCGCTTTCGCGGCCCGGGAAAAGGGGGAGATGGGAAGCTGGCGTTTTGACACAAAGGCGCAGGGGTGTTTTATTGTCGATCGAGTGCAACCACTTCCGGACAACTCAACGAGCGGGTCCCGACCTTCTACATGTTTCAAGAGCAGGACGGACGTATTCCAGGAAGAGATAAACTGCGGGACCAAAGCACGTGTACGTGTGTTTGTGGATACTCGCGTATAGGTGTGTTGGAAGGGGGGAAGCGGGCTGGAAGTAGCTTCCCTGGGGATATATGGTGATCAAGCCATAGCATCGCCACCTCAATGTGCCCTATCTTTTATTATTTTTTTTTTTTTTATTGCAGGACGAAACGTGGAGGATGTAACGAGAACGGACCAAATGCGACGGGCCCGAAAGAGAACGACGTTCAGAGAATGGTCCTTTTGGGAAGATACAAACGAGAATGGCTCAAATGGTAACCACCCATAACAGCCGACTGCAACGAAAAACCGATACCAAAAAGCGTTACGCGCATAGGGAACCATATGAAAGGCTTCAGTCCCCCGCAGGGTTTGAACTCACCACCTTGAGATAGTGAGCAAAGTGCTTCGCCGACTGAGATGTCCAGTTGTTTTTTTAACATTTTTTACCTTATATACAAGCAAGGATGAGTGATGGGTGATGTAAAAAAGTCGGATACAAGAAACATTTATCACAGTTCACAAAAATTCTGCACTCATCTCAAAATACCTTTCACGGAGGTATCACTTAAACTATCATTTGGCTTGACATCTTCAACTAATGACATAGCCTACATAATTTGTGGCGAACGACCAAGGCTTCTTACTATACACTTTCATTTATTACTCTTATTACAGGTAGACAATATGCCTAAATTGCAATATATTTAAAATTAACCCAGGATGGATTTGCGGCACCTGCTTTTATTTTCACTTTGCGCGTTTTTCATGGACTGCTAAGACCTAGTATTGAATGGTGTCGAGGTGGTCAACGAAATGTAAGTAACAAATGCCACTCTTCCCCTTCAAAGTCTTTCTAAAGTGTTCCCTCAAAAAAAAGAAAAGAAACGTTTCAAAAGAACACGACGTTAGCACAAAGCACAAAGGCATTTCGGTTACTTGGCAAAGTGTATAATTAGCGCTTCCATATTCCTCAATGCCGCGAGAAGCGAGCCACTCTTTAACTGGTGTAGTTCGGGGGTGAAATCTGTAAAATAGAGTTTTACACTTCTGTGGTATCGGCATTGCCATAACTCGTTTTGACACATTAGTTAGGCAGTTCAGAGGAGGGGCATAACGCATAAGGGTATACGTGAAACATTGGATCTGAGAAAAATGAAGTCAGCAATTGACTAACTATAGCTTCTTTTTAGTGCACGAAGCCAAAAAGGCACGATCAAATCTTGCTCTTGAAAATCTAATATGTACGCGACTTTCTTATAGAATCCTCGTAATGATAGCATATATTATTTTTCAGAAAGAATTGATGGCACAACTTTAAGAAGAGATGCTGTTTCTGAGTAAACAATCACCCTTTGGCAATCAGCTGCCTTACGAATATATGACCTAGGCCATGTCCTCCATCATTCGTGGAAACAAGTTTGATCTCCTTATTGGCTCGTATGGTGACCTTCAGAAGAATGTCGCCATTATTCTTGTAAATACATTATCTGTTATCCTTGAGCAGGGCATAACCTGCAGAAGGTACCTTACATTTGACAAATGATAATGCTGAATATAGCAACTCTACCAAAAGATATATACGTAAGCTCAAGATATTAGTTGCGGATTTAACATGTTTTCCTTATAGCGTCGCACATAGGCTTGGGATTGTCCATTGCGCTCAACGTAACTCCCAAGAGTTATTGTTTTGCTGTAGACTATTGGGTGTCTACATATTTAGATGAAGTGGATCTCCACTTTCCGCACCACGAGCCACTACTTTTGTCATTGTTTACCGATGAACCTGACCCGGCAAAAAATTTAGAAACACAGATCATTGCGTTTTTTATGCTTGGCTTGTTAGACCACACCAGCACAAGGTCGTCTGCGTAGGCAAGGAGCTTGACTTCACAGCTGTGAAGGCGAAAACCTTGAATCTCGTTGTTTATGAAGCTTCTACATTGGGGCTCCAGATAGAGGTCAAAGAGAAGTGGCGACATGGGGCATCCTTGCCTGACCAAGCGTTGAACTTTTGTGGATCTTGTGAGAGATCCGTTTGTTAGTAGATTCGTTATTTTATCAATATAGCAAAGCTTGATTCCCCATTCGACGCTTTCTTCCACTCCTATGTACTTCAGATTATCAAAAAGAAAGGAGTGTTGAACTGTCAAAGGCCTTGGCAAAACCCTTTCCGGAATTCAGTGCCATCTGGAGAATGAAATGGCAGTTTAACTTTAACCGTACTAATGGCGGCACTGGACATGTGGTCTGTAGTATTTTATGGGGCACCGTCGCTTTCGCGAGTCAGCGATAAACGAGAATGCGCGCTCCATTGTACAGTTCTTTTTCAATCTCTCTGTATCGATAGCGAAAAAGATGCTACCAGTCAGAACGAAGCGCCAACCCACATAGACGCCTTGATAAAGTTCTTTACACCAAGGAGCTTTGAAGCCGAGTGTGTGCTACTAAGAGATTGACTGGACTCGAGTTAGAAATGAACGCTTACGCAGCTCTTGCATCCAATTCCTGATTCACGTCGCGCTAACGTCTAGGGTGCTTCTACAGCAAACTCGGGTCCAGTGCGGTGTACCTCAAGGGAGCACTTTGGGCCCGTTGCTGTTTAACATTTACATAAATGAGTTAAGTATTTTACCGCTGCAGTCAAGAATCTTAAATGCAGACGATACAGTTCTACTATTACCATATAACATATACGAAAACGCAATTCCAATCTTTTTTTTTTTAGAAGGACGTCGAGTTCGTCCTTTTTAGAAGGACGAAGTGTCGAGTTCAGAATCTGCCGGAGAGGTGGTTTTTCGGTCTTTAAATTTGAGCTTCGGCCGCGACTCTGAGTTCCAGTCAAATGTGCGGCTCCGTTGAGTCCACTGGAGTTTCAGCGAATTCCTGTTCCTTGGTCAAGTTCTCGCTGTCGTAAACTTCGACTCACTTGTGGTGCTGTCGTTTCTTGGTGCCTGAATTGCTTTTAATTCCTTTTCCTTCGTTCAAAGAAGTCTTTTCTAATTCTGGTCGTGGTGTTAATGTGATGTTCATGTCAGATCCGTGCTCTTCCATCGAACTTTCGTCTGGGCTGCAAGAAGGCTCTTCGTTCTGGCGTTCTTTGATAGCGGTGCCATTCGTCCTTGAAGGTCTATGACGCATTCCTTGCTTAGCAGTTTTTGTCAGCATGATCAAGCGTGTAAGATTTTTTTTTTAACATGAAATGTTTTTTTTATTATCGCCGCCTCAACGTTTGGCATAAAAAAAGGTGAAAAAAAAGGTAGTAGGTGATGCTACACAGCCGCTAAGTTTTAGGCGTGACAACGTCTATGTGCCGAGTCTAGGAAAATGATACGCATGTATCGACCGTAGCAGATTTATTCCTAAGGGACGGAATTAATGAAATGAAACACAAGTATCAAATGAAAGGTATTTGTGTTTCCTGGATGGCCGCACCGCGGCGGCCGCACTGGATATGCGAGGCGTGTCACAAGATGGTGGTTCGCGTGACGTCACGTTAGCGTCGTACGCGATATGACAATTGCATAACATTGTTGCGTGCGTATTTTTTAAGCGCATGAATATATCTCGATCATTCTTTTTTTACCATTGTGCTTAGATTGGTGAGTTTTATGTATGTTGGATATTTCAGCGATATAGTATATGCAATAAAAACGGAGACAGAGTTTCTTGGCGGTCAATTTTAGGCTCAAGCTTCAACTTTCACGCCGAATCAGTAACGCAGTATTGACACAAGTCATATGTTAGTTACTATTGTGACGTCTATATGTCTATTCAACCTTGAAATGGTATCAGAAACAAACGAATGGAACGACACGTCTACCAGCGTTGTCTACCAGTGTCGTCCTGCCGTTCGCTGCACCCTCCTTGGCTATGTGACCCTTCACTTTGAGTGACACTTGGCCACGATGTAAATCTTTAAAACTTGTTAATGGCCTAGTTAATCCATGATGCAGTCTAGAAGTTTTTTGCGCGACACAAGGGATAATCACAAGCGAGTAGAGAATTTCTATTCGCTTGTGATTGTCCCTTGTGTCGAGCAAAAATCTTCTAGATGTAAATCATGTCTCCGGAACTATAGTCGGTTACAGGTTAAGAAGGTAGCGGCAAATGCGCCTCCTCCACCTCCGTATCCAATAGCGTCCCATCGTTTCCGTGACGTCGCGGCCAACGCGCGAGCAGGGTCTTGCCTTTCTGTACATATTTGCTTTATCTTTCGACTTTGACTTAGCGAGAAGAGTGGTTGTTTGGGAGAGTTGGTTTGACATCGTATACAGTCTTGTGCGCAACAAAGACGACGACAAAAGCAGAGAAGAGGACACAACAAGGCGCATGGCGAGGGAGATTAGAGTTTTCCCCCTCCGATGGACACAAATACGACTTTCGGGGATTAGCTTCCCCCTCCGATGGATACAAAGGCTGCTTTCAGGGGCTCGGTTCCCCCTCCGATGAATACAAAGGTCGCTTTCTTAAAAAGTGGGATCGGAGACAAGTTGGAATCCATTGAAGCGGAACAAGGAGCGTTTTCAGTGAACTCTTCTTTCGACTGCGGAGAGATTTGAAACGGGCGCATCACGCTTGTGGGAGGAGCTTCTCCTACCTTCTTGACTTGTAACCGACCATAGGTCCCCTGACGTCAGTCGACGCGCGACCAGGTAAAGTCGCCGCAGAGGGTGAGACGGGAGGCAGCGGGGAACGCCGGAGAGGATTCTCACAATCGACATACGTGGCTTGCACATGATGTCATTGAAAGAGCGCTCCGATGGCCTCCAGAGAAAAGGGGAAGAAGGATCTCCCCTCTTATCAGGATCCTCCTTTGTCTCCTCCCAGAAGATTATAGAAGATTAACCTGTCACTCAACATTCTTACGAAAGCAGCTTCCCTCTCCTCCTTTTATATGGTGGTCAAAAGTATGTGATGTGACATCAGCGCAAGGAGCCCATACGCGTTTACAAGTACGGCCTTTGAGCGCCACCATCTTGCTGCTGGAGTGAGTAGATCGTCTGATAGCCAAGCATTCCTGAGGCATACCCACGACCTCAGCAACGCTTGAGTGGGAGCTACGCGGCCGCCGGACCAATCAGCCGCCTCCCTCGTATCACCTGACCCGGCTCTCTGCGAGTGGGTATGGGCGGGAAAGTGATGACGTGTGACAGAGAGCCGTATGACTGGTCCGAGGAGGACGTAGCTTCCACCGTAGTCTCACCTTATTCGAGAACGGAGTATAATATCTGAGCCTCATAAATAACAAGAAGATAAGTCTAAAGTAATGGTGTTGTATGTATGCTCAAACAGCCGGATGTTAGTGAGCTTCGATGTGCGTCTTGTGTCTCGGCTGTAAGTGAGCAATTTAGTCAATGCAGTACAACCGATAGCCTGGGTGCCTTTACGTGCACCAAGCAGAAGTAATACGCGAGTGACCGCACGCCGGTACGATGCTCATCCGGACAGAAGCGGCCAAGGTGGGGATCGAGCTCAGGATCCCTGGATCCTGCAGCGCGATCTTTCACTCCACGCGCTCAAGCTGCGGCGCGTTAAAGGGGCTATGCAACGATTTTCGTGCTTTGCGCAAATACCTCTTAGAACGAATCCCTGACGTTAATAGAGAGTTTTAGTAGATCGTATACGCCGCGGAAAGCCGTCTGAGCGGGCCCGTGCTCATTACGTGCTTGGAACTTTGAAGTGACGGCACGAGCTCCCGCTACCAGAGCGAGGCTCTAGCTTACGATATTCTAAAAGTCGCTATTAGCGAGTTTTACAAAAGCGCACGCTAAAGCTTTGCTTACGCAAAGAATAGCGTCGTCGCCACTGGGCATGCGCTGAACGCTAACCAGGTTTTGCACTTTGCGTGCGCTATTTTAGCGCACGCTACTTTTCGGAAATTGCGTCCGTACGCAAGGAGTCTTTGCGCTCCTCCAAGGAGGATTCGTGATGAAAGGTTCGATAAAGTCAAGACGAGCAGGGTTAAAAAATGGCGGCTCCCAGGACCATGTCTGCGGCCACTTTGGTGACGTCGTGAGTGCGATGTCGGCGGTATCCTCGCGACTGCGATTTTCAATAGGGGACGACATTGCGGTCGGTTTGGCAACAATTACCGGCAACTTGATGCTTGCGACGCGCGAGCATTTTCGGCGAAGGTCAGTACACGATACCTCTTGCTCAGGCAACGCAGCCGGACACGACCGGTCGACCGTTCGCGTCGCATTCTCATGTTTAAACAAATATAAAATGTTACTTAAAAAAAAAAAAAAAGTTTTTTTTTCTCAAGTTACAGCATTTTGTGTGTGAAATAAAATTTTTTAGTGTATCTTGATGGCATTGCAAGCGCGAGATGCTTGGACTTTTGCGTCGTGGCGGAAAAACGCTATTCTTAAACTTTCGCGCGTGGTGTGCGCTAAAATTGCGTGCGCTAAAATAAACGAAAACGCGCGGCGTTAATTCGACCCTCTCAACTTGAAGTCAGAACAAGCGGCCACGTGATCTGGGGCCACTTATACGCAGCCAATGTCGACCATAGCCACGCGGGGAAGTTGGCAAGGCACAGGACACGCGCTGAGTTCCAGACATTGTTATGTCTCGGCTAGAGCCACTCTATATGGCAGCGTAGCTGCCAGAGTAGCGACACGACGCAAAATTATCTAGATGCACGACGTCAGATGCGCTGATAGTGATCTCCATTTTGGGCCTGAGAGGTTGCCATGGTAACCGTGCTTCTAGCGACGCCGGGCGGCAACCTTTGTAGTCTAGTTGATATCTCCATTCGTTCATTGAAAAGTGGTATAAGACGCTTGGCATCGCGGTACGGCAAGAACCTCTGGAGGAACGGTGCCTGTTTTTCCTGAAAAGTGAGACGATTTGCAGCCTGGGGACTGTCGGGCGACGAGAGCTGCTATATGGTATTGTACGTGCACGGACAAGGCGAGAGGTTTTCGGCGCCGCCGGGATGGCGGCCGCTTCGTAAGACGAGCGTACCGTCCTAGTACTTTCGGACTTCAATCCGATGGAACAAAATTACGCCGGCCACGACAGGACGATTAGCTCGGGACATGACTGCTGCTCGACTGCCCCATAGTGAGCGAGTATATGTTTAGCACCATACTTCTTCGAGACCGGTTCATCCCTTCAAGATAAGATTTTCTCACCGACTGGTGAGGAGCGACGTCGACGGGGTTCAACCAAGAAGGGCGGCATGGTGGTCTTTAGGGAATTGTTGACGCCATCAAAAGAGACGGACGCCGGATATGAGGTGTTATTGCAGACAGGCCAAATGGTCGTTCGGAAGTTTACCGGCATTCAAAAAGTCAATATTTTTATCTGGTGTAGCACAAATATCCGTGTTAAAGGGGCCACGAAATTATTTTTAAATACTCGTGGAAATGGAGCGTGCTGGTTAAGTTACCTTGTTTGTGGAGAATAACATAGAGAAACGTATCGCCCTGTTTTCGTCCTCTATGTTATTCTCCACAAACACCGTTATTTTTAGACTTCTTCTTCCTTACCTGTAATCCTCAACTCGAAAGAAAACTGTGAAATCACGCAGTCGTGACATGCTAGGGCATCGGTGCGATGACCCCAAGCTTTCACCGTGCTTTTTAAGCGCACCGTAGAACTTGGCATTCGCAAGTGATGATAAGTTTTTCAGGACACTCATTGGCCAGGAACTCGAATTCAAATATCCATGGACGAATTGATTGCTGACGAGCGCATACATCCGAGCGACGCAATTTTCGTGTCCAATGCGTGAGTTGGGGTCGGCTGACGTCATTTCGGCCTTTGTAGGCATTGCAAAGAAAATATTTAGAACCATACACACATGATGATAACATCATAGCACACTGATATTAAGTAGCACAAAACGGGACCAGCTACAGAAAATAAATATTACACTCGTAAGGAATAAATACGTCTGTAACTTGTTAATTACAAAGACGAGCACACCTCCGAGCATCTAAGTTTAATAGTATGTGTTGATGCATTGTTATATAGCAGGACATTTCATATACGTCACTTGAGCAAACGCCAGTTTTTCACTTGAAAAACAAAACCAAAAAACACTGCGATCAAATGCAAGCCATTGCAACGAAAGAAAAGTTATATTAAAATCTTCAGAACTGCCAATTCGTAAAATTAGCGATTAGTAAAAAAGGTTAAAGATCGCAGGAGCTTCCTCGCTAAAAAATGCTGCGATTATTCGGTTACCTAGGGCTGAAACAATTTCCCCAAGGCCCTTCACGCGCAGTATACCTTTCGTTATGATTCTCAAGAATTCAGACTTTCAAAGGAAACTAGAAAAATGCGAAAATTTTATCCTAAAAGCTATGTGGAGCGCAAGTTCGTCTGTTTCTTTTTGCAGGGGTTGTGGTGACGTCAGAACGCCGAGATCTGAGAGGCTCCGATTGAAGGATGGTGGGTAGACCTAAAAGCAAGCTGCCTTGAGGCCTACCCACTATTCTTTATTCAGAACCAATCAGAGCTCGGCGTTCTGACGTTCCACACCCCCTACTAAAAGAAGCAGACAAACTTGCGCTGCGCATATCGTAAAATCATTGATTAGTATACTTGGGAGTTGTGTGAACATTTACACAGCGTGTAGTTGGTCAGCCATTTCAAAGTTGCGACGAGTCACTCGCTGTAGATGAGCAATTTATCCAATGCAGTATAACCGCTAGCCTGCGGTCTATAGGTCTTTAACGTGCACCACGCAGTAGTGATACACAACCCCAAGCCGGTACGATGCGCATCCAGATCGAAACGTGCAGGGGTGGGGATTGAATCCAGGTTCCCTGGTTGATTGGTACAAAACGTAAACATCGCAGAAGCTTCCTCGCTAAAAGTTTGTGATCATGCGGTTACCTGGGGCAAAAACAAACTCCCCAAGGCCCAACATGCGACGCATAGATTTCGCATCGATTCTCAGACACTCCAACGTTCAAATAAAGCTAAGAGAATGCGGAAATTGCATGCTAAATGTCTTATCGATCCTCAAACACATCCGGAAACCCGAGCACCGCTAAGGCGATATTACTGATGCTGTCGCACAGGTGCTAATATCCAGAGCGATCTTGCACAGAAAGGGTATAAAGTATCAGTCTTTCAGATCTTCACGTTATACCTACGTCAGAAAGCACGAAGAAGCCCTAAATCGTCGGCAAGCTGCGGCACATCACGACTCCTGCGCACCGAACGAACTCGCATCCACCAGCTCTGGGCGCTGCCATCTTACCGATGACATCACGGCTGTTGAGAGCTCACGTGACGAGTCGTCACTCGGTTGCTACGGAAACCGAGCCAGCTCAGCTCGTTGCTATCGTAACGCGTGTGACCAATCGCGGTGAGAGGCGGCACAGGGAAAAGCGTGGCGCTACTCTGGCAGCTACGCTGCCATATCGAGTGGCTCTAGTCTCGGCTATTGTCGTCATTGCAGCGATTACAGCTCGGAGCACGTGGAGCGAAAGCGCGCGCTGCAGAACCCAGAATCATGCAGTTCAATCCTCACCCCTGCCCGTTTCTACCTGGAAGAGCATCGCACTGGCTAGGGTGCCTCAATGACCTTCTGTTTAGAGTGATGCCACCCTTTGTAGTACCCGATGCCGACAGCACGCGCTCACGGGGAAAATACAAAGAAATCGACGAAAACAAAATGTCGCCATCGCACAGTCAGCGCCACAGACGCGTGCAGGGACACGCTCTTTCACGCGCTTCTCAACAAAGAATAAACGTAAAAGTGGGAACAAAATGGCCAGATGTCTCCACCCTAAGCAAAGCGCACATTAAGGCATCCTAGCACCGACGTGCGGTCCTGTATCACTACTGCGTGGTGCACGTTAAAGACCCCAGGCTAGCTAGCGGTTGTACTGCACTGGCTAAATTTCTCATCTACAGCTGGGAACTAGCTAACGTCCGCGTTAACACCGTGAGGGCAAAGTCCTGCTCTTACGTACTCATGAAAGCGTCAAAATATCGATAATGCGCCTTATGAAGGTTATTCCTAAATCAGCTTGCTATATCCAGTTGCCGACATGGTAACCCTGGAGCCAGGGAAAAGAAGGGACGTAGGACAGACACGAAACTCCAAACACAGCTAAAATCTTATTTCTCCGTCACGTCCTTAAATAGCCGTACCATTTGATTTAGTTACATTAACCCAATTCCCATTCCTTAAAACTAGAATTGGGAAATAAATCATTAACAGTGATGAACGAAACTCATCAAGACATCGTGGAGTATCAAATTTAAATTGGGTTGTGTGGTATGTTTATACAGCCTAGAACTTGGTCTGCCTCAACGGGCGACGAGTCTCCCAGCTGTAGACGAGCAATTTAGCCAGTGCAGTACAACCGCTAGCCTGGGGTCTTTAACGTGCATCACGCAGTAGTGGTACACGACCGCACGCCGGTACGATGCTCATCCAGATCGAAACGGGCAGGGGTGGGGATTGAACCCAGGATCCCTGGGTTCTGCAGCGCGAGCTTTCGCTCCACGTGCTCCGAGCTGGCGTGCGCTTGCCCACTCGGCCACCGATCCCCCTCGTGGAGTATCAGTTATATTAGACGCAGTTTTCCTTTGCAAATTTACAGCGAGTTAAAGCATCAGTATTCGCCAAGTTATTTTTTATTATTACCCAACGCACGCGCGATATTGCAGTCAAGAGGTGTTTTCCCCCTAGCCCGCCGCTACGCTGCGGCGAAGCGAGATTAAAAAAGTCGCGATGGCAACTTTACGGGTACCGCTTCTCCGCGGTACACCAGTGAACCGGGAGAAGCACACTCAACGGGGCTTGCTGAACCGTGGACAACTTTCTGCGTCTACGATCTCTCTCCCTCTCTCTCTCTTTGTGTGTGTGCACGCACATCCCTCAGCACGGTCCTTTCTGTCACGAGGTGTTGGGAAGATAACCGTAGCACTTCCAGCAAACGCATGACTTGTACCATATTTCGAAAGCGTGGCCCCTGTTGGAAGCCTGGAATCCCGGCAGAATGACGGACACAAGAGCGAGCCTCTTGCGTTCAGTGGCGCCTCGCAGTGCGGTCTGCGAAATAAGTGTTAAAGGATAAGTGATAAGGACCAGTAGTATAAACAAATAAAAAAATGGTACGCACATTGCGGTGTGCCAGGAAAAGCAGATGTGTAAAATCCCTTACGCGCGTGCGCCTGCTAGCCTGCCGCCCTGTATGTTGGGAGTCATGGCAGAGCCCCAGATTTAGGAGCATTGGAGAGATTTCGTAGATCGTACGCTACGGAAAGCAAGCCCAGCGGGAGCGTGCTCGATCCATGCTTCGAAGTACTGGCACGAACTCCCGCTAACAAGGCCTAGCTTTACAATACGATCTACTAAAACTCTCTATTAAAATGACGGTAGCAGTGATGATGTGGTGGTATTTTTACGTTTAATAACCACCGCTTCACAAGTCTGCGTCGTGGTGCAAACTTGTGAGATCTAGCGTACCTCCCTCGGAGGCACCCAAGCAAGACCTAATTTCGCGGGCGAGCTATGATGTGACAAATGTGCGTCGGCTGGCGATCTGCAACGTCGCTCGCATAGAAGGGGTGGTATTATGCGGTAGGGAGTGATATGACTGCCATGAACTCTATAGCTTGTGTATCTTAAAGCTTCTATGGCTCCGCCATTTTTTTTCCCTTTTTTTCTGATCATCTGAGTGCAAATGCAGGATTTACTAATCGGGCCGTTGGTCGCTCGGTTGTTAGCTCGGAACACGTATGCCCTGGAAAAGCACGCAATGTCTTTTACACGCAGAGGTTTACTTCCAAGCTGTGCATTTTCCTAAATGAATCGTGGCAAGCTTTGTAAAGAGAGGCAATTCCAGAGCGTTTGGCCGTTGAATGGGCCTTCTGCTAGATGGCTGGAATACCAGGAAGCTTGCAGGGCGGTGGTAGTGGAAGCGTCTTTACGGTGAAAGTGGCAAGACTTTCCGCTCTATGTACACGCGCTACACGTACTGGTGTCTGCAACAGTAATGAAAGAAAAATATCGAAAAGAAATCGGATTTTTTGCTCGCGCTCGTCATCGCCTTATTATTGCAGTTTCGCATCTTTTATGTAAAACGCTTTTTCGTTCTGGCTGCCACGCTGAATTTTGACGTAGTTTGGTTGGAGGAAAATATCAAATTACTTTATTTGGTGGCTGGAACGCATTAAAATTCAAGGGGTTCGTGCCGCTTTTTTGTTTTTTTTAGCTACACTTTTTGCATTATATAGTCACTTCATTATTTTTCGCCCATCCCAACTACGTTATATTTGAACACACCGTCACACTGAAACGGTCCATAGACAGGGGGAAGCACGAGCGGCGAGTGCACGTACAAACCCAGCATGCTTCTCGGTGCTTCAATCATTCCGCGAAATGTCTACTGGCAAACAATTATACTGACAGCCCGCTAGCCAGCCAGAGCGCAATCGAGAGCTCCCCCCCCCCCCCCCCCCCCTCTTGGCTAACGAGTTCTTCTGGGCGCGGTACATTGTCTACTTCGGTTGCAACTGAGTATGTAGACAGATTAATACGTGACGAGCGCATCGATTGGCGAGGTCTCTCGTATTACTCCGTGTCCCGCTCCATCGCGGAGAACGTTCACTGACAAAAGGAGCAGAGGAAATTGGTTACGGATCGCTGCAGGAATGGTTAGCGACTTCATATTGTTTCTCTTTCAGTTGTGCGTAATTGCGTCTGTCGATGAGAAATGATGGAGATGAACCAATTGCAAGATGAGGCACGGACTGTAGGCTATACACACCACTCTGCTCGGGACGTCGTGGACGAGAAACTAAGACTAGAACGAAAGAGATAGAAACCAGAGAAAGAGAGTGGAGTGAAGGATAGAGAGAGGGAAAGAGCAGATGATGAAGCCCTCGACTAAAAGAAAGAGAAAGAAAAAAGAGCGAAGGAATAAAGAAGGACGTAAGCGAGACAGGAAGACATAGAGCCGTACACAATAATCACGGCCTCCATCTAAAGAACGACCACTGCCTGACACAGCCGGACCACCCACGTTGCCCGGAGTGCTACGCGTGGATTCAGAACGAGCAGAGATGCGAGGGAAGATAGAGAGGAAGAAGGGGAAAGAACGGCGCGCGCGCGACCGACCGGCAACTCGCACCGTGAGTTTATTTTCTGTCTCGCAGGGAGCCAGTGAAAGCAACAACAACAAAGCACAGACAAGAAACGTCCTAAACTAAAAGGACGACTCTGTCGCACAGTTTCTCCGGCTGCCACTGTATTTTTCTTTTCTTTATTTCGACGCGCCATCTTCAAGACGCTTTATCTTCCTTGCACATTTTCTCTCGGTACGTGTTGGGAATACGGTTCCTGGCCTCCTTGGATTGCCCCAAGCTGACAGGGCGGTGGAAGTCACGTGCTCGTTGTACCAATCTCTCGTCTATCTTCCGTCACGTGATCACACACACTCCCGTCTCCGCACGCCCCTGATCTCCACTAGGGAGCTAAATGGCGCATTGAGCAAACAAGTACGAAACCACCGGAAGTAAGCAGCCTGTCCCGGAAATGGGGAGCTTGAGAGGCTTTTCAACTCTTCCGAGCATCGGCACGAACAGCATCTAAGGTTCTGGCGTTTTTTGCGTTATGTCAAAAGAGCCTGCTTGTTACACAATAACTGTGCTTCCAGACCCGAGGAGACTTTTGGGAAGTCATTTACGGTGTGAGAATTTCGAGATTCTGGTTAATTGAGTGCGTATTCCCCGCGTTCAAATGCCTCAATCTACGGGATTCAATGCTAAAGGTGATTCTTAAGACCCAGATAAAAGCGCAAGGCGTGGACTGTAACAGCCGGCACTCGGCATTTGGGACAAGTATCGATCTTCGGCTGGCTGTTAAGCGGCGTCCAGCCCCGTAAAGTAGATATCAGTGGTATTCACGCGCAGAGAGTGGGGTAGGGCGATGAAAGGAAGGCGGCTGATTTGTTCTGCGAGTGCGTGTGCCTCCCAGCGCACTGTCAGCTTTGGTGGGGACGAACGGAGCAGAGCTTCCCAGGCACGCCGCCCGCTACTTTCGGTCTCTCGGGTTCGGACAAGAAAAGGCGATGAGACGATCGGGAGGCTCGAAAATATGGCGACGCGTCTCGGTGAACTGTCTTCGAGAGTTAACGATCGGGGATATCGGCTCGAACGTTTACGATGGGGAAAGTTTATTAGGATGACCCCGCGTACGTAAAAAGCAGTCGCGGCCATGAACTCGCTTCGTGCAGATGGCATCTCGGCGCCGGCGTTTGAAACTTGCAAATGTGTAATGGGACGGGAGAAGGGCTGGCCCAAACCAACACCACCTATAGAGTAATCGGGGCCTGCGAACGTCCTCCTCTTTCTCCGCGGAACCTTCACCACAGTCGGATGGCGTCAACTCAACGATTAGACCCGAGAGCCGATGCCGGGCGTCCTTCTACTCGTTGATTGGACACGAGGGCCAACCGAATGCTGCTGCACCACTCGGGTCCAATCGGAGCCTTCGCTCCATCTCAGTGTGAAGCTGTTAAGATTCGCAGGTTTTGACTATTCTACCTGGTGTCGCCCGAACACGTTTCCCGCCGTCCAGTCCAACTCTAGAAATTGCTGATAGAAAGTGTCGCACCTTAAATTTAGTCAATTCGTGGGTATATGCCCAATGGTCAGATCTGGCTCGTGAAAGTTCCAAGCACAACTCGGAATTCTCGGCTTTCTATTTCGACATACGCGGCATCACAATCACGGAACTTGCTATGCATTAGGAAGTTGATAGACGATTTATTACTTTGTGAACGTTGCGTGGCGTGAAATATTATATATGGATAGAATTTCACGCGTAATTTGAGGTCACGTCATGCCTTGACGTCCCGTGACAACGTGACGCACGTGACGTCACTTAGCATCATGCCTTTACGTGACATTATGACGTCACGGGACGTCTTGTGGAATCAGGGTGTCACGTGACGTCCCGGTATTGCGGGATGTCACGTGAAATTCTCTACACATTCTACAGAGATTCTGTATTTCTTTTTTCCGCGGTGCGGTGGGGTTACTAGACGTTGAGTTCATAATAAAGCGCGTGCTCAAAGCGAGGCCTCATCTATCGTGTCCCAAGATCAACAGCGGAAATCCGGGTTGCAAAAGCACCATGGAAGATGGCCGTCAGCACGTCATCGTGAGCTCAGCAGCAATGTACTCGCCAGGAGTGCATATCCAGAAGGCAAAACTTTGAGCCTTTCCACTCTGGTGAAGGAAAACCAGCGAAGCTGTACTATGGTGGCAATAAAGTAGTGGCCGGCCGCAAGTCGGCAAGTAAAAGTGGAAAGGCCTGGAAATGTTGCCACCATCTATGAGCGACGGCAGCAACCAGACAACCGGCAAGCCGATTGTCTGGTTTCCGCGGTCGCTCATAGATGGTGGTAGCTATCCGGAGTGTTGTGTCATCACTTGTTTGCTGACGGACACGATCCTGCGGAAGCAACTCCGCTGTAAAAAGAAAAAAAGCCTCCCACCCTTTCATGCGCTCGCCGCTTGGACCCACGATACATGACGGCCAGTGAATCTCTGCAGTGGTTTCCTTGTTGTGGGTACGAACATAGCGGCGGTCGATATCCATCGATTGCGCGGGCCTACGGCAGCTGACAAACCGATCATTTTCTAAGGTGGAGTGGCGACCGACAATCCACGTTGTGGCAACACATGTAACTTCCGTGCGCCTGGGACAATGAACGTTGTAAAACTATGGTAAGAACGGTAAATCTAATCGTCGCAGAAGTGACCGTGGGAAAATAGACCTTCTGTAGCGCTGCGTGGCGTAACTGGCCCGTAATAAAAAAAAAAGTCTGACTTTTTAAAAGCAAATTGTCGTTTCGTATGTTTTTTCTGCGTATCTGTGATATGATGCATACGACCAATCGTAGTTTAATGATGGATCCACAGCTTCTCTTCGAGCGCCTCAAACAACCGCCTAAAATTTTCTGAGATATATAAAAAAATAAAAAAAAAAATAAAAAAAAACTTTCTTGTACAGGTAAAAAACAAGAAAAAATAACTAAAAACAGACCCGCATGGTTATGTCAGGAGTCAGGACACACGAGCACACCAGACCCGCGTCTGAATTTCCGCTCCGCTGTAAACGTCAAAGCATACAAGGCCTCGGACCGGTGGGTTTATAAGATAAACCGCGGACTCGTTAAAAAAAGAAAGAACGAAAAAAAAATTATGCTTTTACTTCGTGTACTACAAAAATCCATGTCTGCTAAACAAAAATCCACAATAAATAAATAAAAAAAACATTTTTTTTTTCACGGGGCGAATTTGGCGGATTTTGAGTTCGCGTGGTCCGAATCCTGATTGCTGGAACAGCCTGCAACTAGAACGCTTGACCAACACCGCCTATAGAGTAGGCAACGCCCGCGCACTAGAATTTCGACATCACAATGAAATGGAGCCCAGACACAAACTGCGCACGAGTGTTGTGTCAGCGCTCGACCGGGCCTCGCGTCCAATCTAAGCGTCGAAGGGCGCTCTGCACGGGGCTCGGGTCCGATAGGAACCCTTTCCGGAATTCTGTCCGGCCACCTCGATACGTGGTCAGACACTGAGGTTGTCTTGCTACGCCGCGTTAATTTTCACGCACCAGCTCGGTTGTGCACAACTCCTTTATTTTGTCCTTGTCTTCTAAAAACAATATCAGCAATAATTCGCATGAAATATTATTTAGCGAGTTAGCGTCACCATATTTAGACATTTCTGGTGAATTATCCCGGACAAAAGCTCACCGGACAAAAGCTCACCAATTTTTACAGACCCGGACAAAAGCTCACCAGGAGAAAATTTCATGTTGGCCTTAACACGAGTGCGGAGAACTTAAGTGCATGCGTGCGACACTAAAATGCAACGATAAATTAAAGCTGGCAGGCGCGTGGTTTGTTAATTAGAGTAGAAACAAGTTTATTTATCGATTGGTTAGAAGCGAATGCAGTCCGTTACTAGCTCCAGCAGTCTCTGTAGATTGGGGTGTACCTGGAACCCCTCGAAAATATTTTTCAGACAATTCTGCAGGCGCAGAGTGATTTTTCGCACCCGCTTATCTGGGCTTTAACCCCTCCGGGATTGTAACAATGTGGTGGCAACGAGCGCCTGATTTTCTTGTAGGCATTCATTCAGCCTCCAGACGCCTGGATAGGCATGGCCGACAAACTTCTGGGACCCGGTATTCGATCTTTCGCAGGTGTTGTTCGTCCGGTCTTTGTTCTGAAGAGTGGCGTCGTACATATTCCACCGTTCCGGGGGAAACTCCGGTCGTCGTCGGCGCACAGTCGGGCAAACAGAAGAATTCGCTCTGTGCGCCGCCGCAGAACGAGCAGAAGCATAACGGAAGGGGCCGCTGACAGACGTGCAATCAAAGTAGTCGAGCAGGTCGGCGATCTCACCGGTAGACTTTTCCCTGATGTAGGTTAGTCCTTCGGGCACAAGTTGTGGAGGAAGGAACGCCAACCTATCCGAAGTCCCGCATAGCTTTCTGAATTGGTCATCTGTTTTGTACTTGTCCAAAAGGCCCAACTCCCGTTCCTTCAAAATATTTAAAAAATCGCAACTCAATGGTTTGTATATTACAATTTTGCTTCAGTTGCCCTTTCATATCACCCTGAGATAATCCTTGATTTCAAATACATTTACGACGCTCAATGACGGAATGAATTTAATTTTCGTAGTTATCCACTTTAAATATTACTCTGAACCCCAAGAAAACCCATGCATTAGCAATGAAGAGAATTGAGCTTAATATTTATGTGCGCGTTTAGCGTGACATGAGCGCAATGAAAAATCGAGGTCGCCGAAGGGTGACCTCGCTTCTTCGGTCACTCTTAGGGTTCAAAAACTTCGGTTCACGAAGTTTCTTGGGCGGGGCACAAGGGTGCTCCGGCATACCCTTGAGTCAAGCAAGCTTGATCTTATCAGCTCCACTCCATTTCAGTGACCTAAATTTTGGTCCCAAATCGTTGCTTCTCTGCCTGATATGGCTTATCTTTCGACACCTTTCCATGTGATGGGATGCCAGTTCTCCTAAAAATGGTGCTATGTCCATCGCCTCCGCACTTTTTCCCAGCCCGTGTTTCACCCTGGTAACAAAAAAAAAAAAAAAAAAAGAGTTGAGCTTTTGTCCGGGTCTGTGAAGAAATGTGTGAGCTTTTGTCCGGTGAGCTTTTGTCCGGTGAGCTGTTGTCCGGTTACCAGCATGAACACCGCGTGAACCCACATGTTGTATACTGTTTAAAACATCATTGTTACGATGCACACCTTTTTTTTCTTCAATGTACGTATGTGCCACCATATCAAGACCGTAAGACTGTTCTGGGGCACAGAGCAAATAAAGGATTATTATTATTATTTTTATTATAGCTACCATCGTCGAAGTGTATATCATTTGTACGTGCTGATGGCTTTTTCTTTTGATGGTTGATAAAGGAAGTACTTGCAGACAAGCACCGGTGTGGGCTTGGAGTGTGAACACTCAAGACGTTAGTCAGGTGTTCAATGTCAGCTTCACGAGACTTACAAGCATCTATGCGCTACGCATTTTAAGGTGTCATGCGAATCATTTGGCTTCGGCACACCCCAGACAGCTCATGACAATAAAATGAGGTGAACATTATCGAGATATTTACTCAAGTAAGTGCCTTGTACAGAGTGACAGTTTCTTGACACCATTGAAACTGAAACGAGCAGAGAAAGACAACCGTACGGCGAATAACGCCGTAACATTAGTACGTTTGCCGTTGACGGAAATATACTAGAATTTAGCAGCCATTGGCGGGGGATCGGTGGCCGAGTGTTTTTTAGCGCACCACAGCTCGGAGCGCGTAGAGCGAAAGCTCGAGCTGCGGAATCCAGGATCTTCGGCTCAATCACCTCCACTGCCCGTTTCGATCTGGTTGATTATCGTATCGGGGTGCAGTCGTGTATCGCTACTGCGTGGCGAGCATTAGAAACCCAATGCTAGCGGTTGTACCACACTGGCTAAATTTTTCATCTACAGCTGAGACACCAGACGTCCACTCGGCTTGACTAATTTCCGACTGCCGTAAGCATACACGCCACACAATTACTTACGGCCGTTAGAATACAAAAATTATTCTGCTATTTGAGCCACTAGGTGGCATTGAATTTTCGAAAGAGTGCGCCGTCTAAGTGCGATGACGCTCCATGGAGAGAGAGGAGGATGCTCCCAGGCCTCGATTATTCTAAGTGGTGTTGACCCGTCTTAGGTATGTTGTCGGTTTGACATCTCCTGGTACTCCAAGCGAGGTACTGTAATATTCCAACAAGACAAGGAAGACAGGTGCACGTACCCTGACCGACACCAAACAGCACCTGGTGACAGGGCCGTACTGCTGGTGTTTCGTGTCGCCTACCGGACGCCATCGTGGTGGAAAGATTATGCACGAGTGCTGCGTCAGTTTGTGACTTCAATCGGTACTTCACCGACTGAGCACGAGCCCAGCCGAACGCTGACGCAGCGTTCGCCTACGTCGGCCAAGCGCTGCGTCAGAAACCCTAACAAATAGTTCGTGTTCTTGTTGTCCCCATGGGTTTAGATACCAACTTAACCGCTATGGGTGCGACGGCTGGAGCTTCTCTCCAATAGAAGGTATTGCACCACCTCGCTCTTCGGTTGATTTGGCCCACACGAGAAAGACGCCACCAGATGTGAAGCCAGGGGAGTCTTTCGGTTTGGAGGGACACGCCCCCAACCATGACCCAAACCAAAAGACGCAATCGGACGAAAGGGAGGGCTGATTTGGAGCCAACGGCTGTTTAACGCCACAGCGTTAGGAAGCTCGTGTCGCGGAAAAGCCGACGTCGGCGTCGGTGGCCTTGTGACCGGAAAATTCAGGACTGGTCGATAGGGTTATGACGTCACAGCAAGGAGCACAGAGTTGGCCGAGTATTGCCCAATGGCTGGCAATGGTCATTTGGCCAGTGGCCAGACAGTAGCCAGAGAGGGGCCGATGACTGGCTTTTCTCTGGCCATTGGCCAATGTCCACTGGCCATAAGGCATCGGCCAAGCATTGGCCAATGAATGACCGCTCTTTGGTCACTGGCCACAAGATCATCCCCAGCCAACGGCCACTGCTTGGCCAAAATCCGTGCTGCTTGGGACATGGCCTCGCGTGGGAATTTCAAACAACCCACAACGCTCACGTGAAACGTGACGTCACACGTGGAATTAAAGTGATTAAAACATGACCTGTAATCCGAATTAAAGGTTGAAGTATTTTAGGCGGAGGCGGGATTCGAACCCACAACCCTTCGATTGCGAGTCAGACAAGCTACCCACTAGGCCTTTATTTTTTTAAGTAGTTAATTTAATACCTTTTCTTTTTTACGGAAGATGAGGCTAACGCAGTTCAAAGTTACGATTCTCAATTGTTTCACAATAGGATATATATATATAGATACGTGTTAACGCGAAGATGCAACAAAAAGGAACCCCGACATACGCACATACAAAAAAAAAAAAAATCACTGGACGCCGTGGTAATGCTTTACAACACTCCTCGCGTAGCGTTAAAAAAAGTATCCTTACTAGGAGGCCTTTTCACGACGATGATCGTCCCCTGGGATTTGAGGTTTTGGCAACCGGAGCCGACTGCGTCTCGCCGCGGCGGCAAGCTTCCGGCGTTGTTGGATCGGTATACCGTCGCGTCGTCCGCTTCCTCGCCGCTGCTCTCTTGATCTAGCGGTCGCTTGCTTGCTGCAGCAGACACTTCCATCTCCTCCCCGTCTTGTCCCGCGTCGTCTGGTACCGCATCTTTTGTCGCCGCTAGAGCTTGTGCCTTGTGTGCCTAGCCATGGGGCTTGGTAGTGGGCGTCACCTGACCGTTTTGGTGGGGTGCCTCCGAGGAAGCGTCCTGAGGGAGCTCGACCTCGGGAGACTGTTACTCGGCTGCGGCCGCTGGCGCTCCGCTAGTCCCTGGTTCCACGAGTTGGGCAGTGGCGTACCAACTTGTTTTTGAGTGTGTGTGTGTGTGGGGGGGGGGGGGGGGATAAACCAGACCCCCCTCCCCCCCCAGGGCGGGGGCGGTGCCCTCGGTATCCCTTGGGCGCCGCCGGACAGTGTTTGCCCTGCCCAGTGGCGGCTGTTTCAGGGGGGGGGGGGGTCGAAACACGTGCCTTGCCCCCCCCCCACACACACACACTGAGAAATGGGGGGGGGGGCAAGCGGCCCCTTGCCCCCCCCCCCCCTCCCCCCCGGTCGGCACGCCCATGGAGTTGGGTGTATCAGGAACATTCACGGACGAATCTTGCTCTGCTTCCCCCTCGTTCATTAGCTGATCGGTGTTTTCCTCGGGAAGTGGGCCGGCGGTGGCAGCTGCGTAGAATTCGACGCAGTCCGTCCTGGTGTGGCCGCATCAGTGGTAGTCCTCGCAGCGGGGGACGCGGCACTATTTTTCTTATGTGTCCGGTGTTCTTGCACTGGAGGCACAAAGGGGCGCGGTCGGGCACGAGGACGAGAACGGTGCTGCCAAAAAACCGGAGCTGGTGAGGGACGCTCTCTTTCCTGGCGCCGCCTCTTAGGGTCACCCAGACCAGCCTTGTAGTTGACTGCACTTTTTGGAAACCCTGGGCCTGCCACGTTTCGAACGTGACTTCATGCACTTTCGCGTAGGCCTCGAGTGCTCTGCGGACCGCGTCGTCTGATACCTGGAACAGGACCTAAGGTTTCAGGCGAATTTTTGCGTTTCTCGGGTTTATGAAGATGCATCGCTTGCCTTTGATGGTGAGTTCTTGGGCTGCGAGGAGCCGGTCCCTCGGTGTTGTTGAGTGGAAGATGGCCAGCCAGAGGTGATCGATTTAATATGCGCCAAATGACTCCACGTCACCCATGCCTTTGTGTCGTTGAAATTCTTCACGAACGTCGTCGATTCGATGCGACCGGCCAGTAACGTCGCGGTTCAAAGACAGAAAATTAAGGGTGACAAATTCAGAGGGCAAGGGGGGTGATTATGCAACAGTCGTCGTCTGCAGAAAAACCGTGGCCAGCGAAGGCCGTTGCAAGCGCTCCTGACGAGAGCTTGCAATGGCCATTCCACGTTCGATTTGGTTGACGTTCTAAAATGGAATTCTACCGACTAGACCACGCAGACACGCTTGCACGACTTGGGAACGAGTGGTAGTTTATTTGTTTAGCTATCGCATTCCACTCTTAAAGGCGAAGCTTAAGCGCCCTCCTGTAATATTGGTCACCCTTGGGGACGTTCCCACCGACCGCGACCTCTACTTCCGGTTTCAATTAGGATTTTCTTGTTTGGCTGGCTTGGGCCGGTATGTCGCCTCCTCTTATTCCTACCTCGATGACGGAAGACAACTCTCTGCCCCCCCCCCCCCCCCCCCCCCCCCCCCTTAGACGTCATCAAACGCGGCCTTTGCGTGACATCATCAGTAGCATCGTCGACCGCGCGTCGAGCAGCGTGTCCCTAGCATGCGGCGATGCAAAGACGGACTACTAACAGTGACGTCACGCGAAGGCCTTGTTTTCGAGGTGCACCAACCCGCTGTTCAGTTCATTAGGCCCACTCATAAAAGTCTCGTTTGTCCACGGCGTGCACTCTGATTTCTGTGGGTCTCAGAAGCCGACGTTATTGTGGTTGAGCTCGCTCTCGGAGCCCCTCCTTGCCGGCTGGACACCGCAGAAGAGCGCCTTGTACGCCCTCCGGTAGTCCCTACTCATGGCCACGTACACGAGCGGATTGAGACAGGGCGCGGCGTAGAAGGCGCCGTGGATGGCGAGCCGCAGCCAGGGCCGTCCGGAGCCCAAGCCGAGGCCGACGGTGAGCAGCAGGGGCAGGTAGCAGACGCCGAAGGAGACCAAGATGGCCGCCAGCATAAGGAGCAGCTGCCGTTCGCGGCACGCTGCCGACGTCAGCGAGTTGGAGCGGACGCCCAGCGAGGACACGTCCAGCATCGAGCTCGGAGGGGCCGCGTTCCAAGGCTGCATCATGACGCTCCTGCAGTGGGGAATAGACAACAAAATATTCATTACTCAAATGGCTGTCCACCTGGGGGACTCAACCAGCGTCAAAAGCGCAAGTCACGAGGCCTTTCATGTAAGTGGTTGGTCCAGCGATGGTAGAACACGCACATCACGAAAACCATGATGGTGTGCTTGTGACACCGTTTGATTGGTCCTATTAGCTCATACCGTCAGGTGCGTCTAGACTTATCAAGACAGAAGATATAAATAGAAGGCCGTAGTGCTCAATTTTCTACCTCACCCTGAAGGCATGTTCACACACTTGCGACTGTATTAGACCGTGTGCGTTAAAACATATTAAACTCTTTTACGACGAGAGAACACACTGACGCGATTTCGCCATCTGTGCCGTGGCTTTGGAACTGAATTACTACTAGAGCGAAGGATTCGCGGTATGTGCGAAACCAACTTTGCGTACTCCCATAGCCTCCTACATACTGGCAAAACCTGGCAGATCGCCAAGAGAAGCGGCCGCTGAAATGGAAAAGGTGGAGCGGCAGACAACGGATGAAAGAAGAGCCACGTGACTGGCGTCCCGCTGCGGCGAGACGCCGAAACACACTTCTCCCGAGCAAACAAGTGTGTTTCGGGTCCTCGCCGCCGCAAAAACTGTGCGCTGACGTCCAGGTTCCCCGAAAACTGGCTCTTTGATGCTCTGTGCTTCCAGATTCTCGCGCTCCAAATCTGCAACCGGGCACTCTATTGCTCCGTCATCGAACTGCCAGGCTTTGTTAGTATAGAGGAGGATATGGTACGTATACCTATGAGAAATGGTCGTTTATAACATTGATAAGAGTTTTATTGAGCCAAAAATAGAACTAATGATGCACGAAAAAAAAAAAGGAAATGATGATGATAAAATACGTTTATTGCTTTCAGAATTAAAGCTCAGCGATTGCTAAGAAAAACCTAAGAAAAAAAAAGTTTTGCGGAGGCCCGTTTTCTCCAGGTAGGAAATGACGGATCTCAGCGGCCGGAGTCTTCTTTTGGAATCCCCTGCTTGTTTTATCCATTCATTAGGTATTTTGGGCTTGTCTTCGGGATCTATTGTTGCATGTGCATCTTCCCTTTCTCTTTTGAAGTGTTTGCAGTTCCACAGGAGGTGATCGATATTTGGTGGGGTCTTTTCTTTACAAAAGTTACTCTCTGGTGGTTTCGGTATGAATTCCGGGTCTTGTCTCCACTCTGTTTGTCTCCCATTTCCTTGGGGGTTGCGGGGTTATAGCACTTCCTGTCGTTACCCTTTTCAAGAGAACTGTTTGGTATCTATCAGGAACATGCTGGCGCCACCTATCGGGTGGTCGTGGAACACTCGGCAGTCCCGAATATATTTCCTTTTTGACCCTATTCCTTCTGGACTCAAAAAGGAAATATATGGGGCTGCCGAGTGTACCACGACCACCGGATAGATGGCGCCAGCATGTTTTTTTGTCGTATGCGATTTTAAGAGGTTTTTCGGCGCACGGTTTTAGGCAGTCTCAAGTGTGTTAACCTTAAAAAAAAAGTCACAAATGTCACAAAGGAACAGAACGTTACAGAGAAAGAAGTAAAGCAATGTAGTGTTCTGTCGCCCTATGGCATTTCCTATTTGAGCACCCTTCAAGTCAAATACGTTTTCAGTTGTGTTTGAGCAGCGGCGTAGACTTTCCATTTTCCCGGGAGGGGGGCAGGCTGAAAAGTTCTTTGGGGGGAGGGAAGGAGGTGCTTTTTCGCTTCCGCGGAAAAGCATCCCCCCCTGGAAGCACCCCCCTCCCCCCCGGAAGCACGCTGGCATGGGCGTACCGACCGGGGGGGGGGGGGGGAAGGGGGGCAAGGGGGGCACTTTCCCCCCCCCCCCAGTTCTCAGAGTGGGGGGCAAGGCATGTGTTTTGCCCCCCCCCCCCTCCCCCCTGAAACAGCCGCCACTGAGCAGAGCAAACACTGGCTGGTGGCGCCCAAGAGATACAAAGGGCACCGCCCCCGGCCTTGGGGGGGGGGGGGGGGGGTTGTCCCCCCACGTTCAAAAATAAGTTGGTACGCCATTGCACGCTGGGATTCCATTTCCATGTATTCTGTCAATAAAGGCAACGTGGGCATTATTTTGTTTACATGCCACTACTAGAAACTCGTTACATGGCACGTAAACATCGTCTCGGTAAGGATCATGGCCCGGGCCCGGAAGAGGCTCTGCCCCCCCCCCCCCCCCCCCCCCCACACTCACCGCCCCCCCCGAATCTCACCAGGGAAGGTACGAGCTTCGATGCCCCCCCCCCCCCCCCCCGTAGTCTACGCCGATGGGTTTCAGAGTATGTTTTCGTGTCGTTTTGACTTCCTGCAGTCTCGGGCTTGAGTTACGTCTAGTATTCACCAGCTCGTTCGCGCACTGACTTTCTGTTGATGTGTACTAAACTCTCAGTGCAATGAGACAATACCAGTTTGTTTGAAAACTTTGCGTGTTTAACTTTTGCCAGTAAATTTTTGGGTGCTTGGAAAACTATTTAGGATCAATTAAAGGCCCGCAAATGCGCTGCAGCGCAAAGATACGTCCCTAATAACCGGAGTCAGCACATGATTTCGGCGCTGTTCGGACCGGTACGTACTGTGGGGCATCAAAATTTGCAACTTAGTACCCAAGCTGAGCTCTTTTTACCACTTAGTAGTTTTGATGAGAGCCCTTCAATAGTAAAAGCAAAAAAAGAAAAAAGAAAAAAAACAACAGCAAAAAAACACGACGATGGCTTGTTTGTGCTAACAGTGTCGCGGAGTGTACGTGCCTATTCCTGTCAAAGATTGCTGCCTTTGTGTTAGCAGTAAGCAAAGGAAGTGCGCGATAAGCACATCTTGCTTGGAAGACGGAACAGAATTGCAAGAAATTGTTAAGCACATCCATCTGCGCCAAAGGACATAAAATGGAGGCCGACTGACACGTTGGATAGAGCGCGTTCAATGATAATAATCGAGATGCCCTATTATACTCTACTGCAGGTTAAGAAAAGAAGGACAAGATCCTCTCGCAGAACTCCCCCCCCCCCCCCCCCCCCCTTTTTTTTCCGCTTTAGCAGAGCGACAGCGGGAGAGGAGGTGAGTAGACTCGCCTTCTCTTCAGCCATCGCTCTGCCATAGGCCGTATTTAATTCTGGAACTTCCGGTATGCGTGAAAGCATCGCTTTATTCTCGCCTCGACAGTAGAACGCATGAACATTTTAATTGCAACCCTCAGTCGTTCTTGTTATGACCATTCTATACTTCTTTTACTTGTTCAGGGTTGTAATCTCTTGCTTTTTTTCGGAACGCATACCGGAGAGGGGTACAACGTGGCTGGGTGCGAGGCTAAACGAAACAGGTGTATATACTGACAAAGCCTGGCAGATCACCACAAGAAGTGGCCGTCGAAATGGAAGAGGTGGAGCAGCAGAGAACGGAGGAGGGGAGAGCATAGAGTTCCTCGATATGCTCCCCCGAAGCATATCGAGGAACTCTAGGCTCTCCCCTCCTTCGTTTCTCCTCTCCTGAATTCATTATCTTTCTTAAGCCTTAGCCTCCTATATACTGAAAAAGCCTGGGTGATCGCCACGAGAAGTGGCCGCCGAAATGGAAAAGGTGGAGCGGCAGAGAACGGATGAGAGGAGAGCCACGTGACTGGCACCCGCTGCGGCGAGACACCGAAACACACTTCTTCCGAGCCAACAAGTGTGTTTCCGGGTCCTCGCCGCTGCAAAAGCTGTGCGCTGACGTCCAGGTTCCCCGAGAAATGGCTCTTTGAAGCCCTGTGCTACCAGATCCTCGCGCTCCAGATCCGCGACCGGGCACTCTATGGCTCCGTCGTCCAACTGCCAGGCTTTGTGAGTATAGAGGGGGCTATGGCTCTGCTAAAGTGGAAAGGTTGTGGGAGGAGCTCGATCGGATTTTTGTTCTTATAAGGTTGCCGCTACGGATTACTATCAGTGACCAATTTCCTCAGAAGGATTGAAACCCCGTATGTATTAAAATAAATATTGGTGCTCTGCACTCTAAATTTCGTCACGTACGAAAAATGTCGATGCATAACTGGGAAAACTAAATGTTTCAGAGGCGAACGTGTGCCGAAACAAGAGTACAATACCTGGCGTCGCGGGCGGCATGTCGGTGTAGCAGCATGATCGATCGCTGGCGACAGACCGACCCAACACAGCGCGCTATTGCTGATTTTACATTGGCTATGTGTTGGGGAACGCTCTTATTCCGAACACTCAATAAACAAAGAGAATGGGCTGGAACCTTCCAGTGGCGAAACGGAAAGAAAAACCAATGTGGCGGGATACGGTCTTGAGTGTTCTGCACAGGAGCCGCATGCGCTGCTACATCAACCACACACTTTTTTTTTTCTTTAGTTACGCACGCGGCAATATTACTGTGTCAGAGGGGGAGGAAAAAAACACTTCGAACTAGGCGCATCTAAAACCGTCGCTATCTTAATTTCACTCCGAACACGTTCAGACTACGATTTTTCGTTTAGTTTACTGTGGTACGCAGCAGATATACCGTGATCGGAACCAATTAGAATTGCCTACTAAATGTCTGGCCAGCAGGCTGGTAATAGTTTTCCTGGCGACATGTACAGGGTGTCACAAAAGAAAATTTACACGGTCTTTTTTACCGCAAAAATAAACTAGGCATCGCCGAACGCTCATTCTCAGCCCAAAGGTAGAGCTAGAGGTCACAATGAGATGCCAAAGTTTCAGCCCGATCCAATAACTTAATCAAAAGTAATAACTGATTTTCTGAAACTTTCAATGGGAAAATGGAGCCCATTTTTGCCCGTTTTCGGTTTCTGATGCCATAGAGCCCCATGTGTTTGAAAACTCCGTCGGCCGCCATTTTCACATTGAAAATTTCAGAAAATCACTTATAACTTTTGATTAAGTTTTCGGATCGTGCTGAAAATCTGGCATCTGGTTGTGGCCTCTAGCGCTACCTTTGTGCGGAGAATGAGCGTTCGGCGATGCCTAGTTTGTTTTTGCGGTTAAAAAGACCGTGTGAATTTTCTTTTGTGACACCCTGTATATGGGCACGCTCCGTCCGCTATGAGCCGCTACCGATAACCCCGATATCCCAGCGAACAGCGCCGCGCGCGGCCACTTTTGAGTCAGCGTAAAGAGAGCGGTAGAGCTCCGCCACTGCTCCCGCGCTTCCGCCAATGTGGCAGGCCAAGCAGGTATGTCGACCTTGCAACACCCACCGGTGTACCACTGCAGTCGAGCTGAGACTGCCGAGATCGCTTACTGGTGAGTATGCGCGACGGCGCCGCGAGAGGCGCGCGTATCGGCACTGTGTTACATCTGCAGGGTGCCCATTGTAGTTTGCGGTAAGCTAGTGTCAGAATATCGTTACAAAGTCATGCTTCATTAAGGTAAACAACAGGAAGTGTAGCTGCAATCTTGTTGGGCAAAAACCCAAATCTTTCACATTTCGAAAAAAAAGAAAAAAAAAAAAAAAAAGAAAGAGGTTTTGCAACCATTTTTGCATGCATGAATACCCGTACTGTCGAGCGGCCCTAAAAACAGATGGAAGGCACTTCCGTTCAAGCATCAAATGTCATGCCACCCAGTTTCTTGAGTGCGCCATGGAGGTCACCTATGAAATTCTCCTGTCATGCGGTAGGGTTTACGTGGACCAGACGGGCAGGTGCACCAATGACAGAATTAGAGAGCACTAGTCAGCTGCTTCCAGGCAATCTCCGTCTGGCCATTCGGATGTACACTGCGATTGATGTGAATGCCAACCGGAGTTCCAAAGAAAAATCTTGCGGAAAGATTCAAAACGCAACTAGAGCGTGAAATACACGACGCCTTCATAATAAAGGCCCGTGGTTCGAATGTTTGTATGCGCACTCCCTCCATCGCCCTCTCTGGTGAGGAGCAGGCCTTTATCAGTCAGCTTCAGACAACCACCAATGACATCTGGCTTCTTTTTTTTTTTTAAATTAAATGTATCCGGTTATACGTATGTTTTATGTTTTACTAATTGTGTCCGGTTCTAAATTCGGTTTTATTCTTTTTATGAGTGTGTCCATTAAAATTCAGTGCAAGTTACGCTCTGTGCTGTGTGACTCTCTTCTCTGTCTTCGGTTCTTTTTCTTTGCGTATTTTCACTATGTATTAGAACCAACTAGCCCAACTCGCAGTCTTCATACCGTTCAAACCAATTTTTTTCAACCCTAAAGTACAGGAAGCAAGAGAAAGAAGCATGGTACGGGAAGTCTGTTTTTTGTATTTTGTTCCTACCTCACTTGTGATTCCGATCATTTTATTAGTTACAGTGTTTCGCTTATTCGCATAAAATTATTAGCAATTCCTGAAAATGTCAATAGGCATGACATCAATTCCGAAATCACGCCTATTTTGAAGGCAAAATTATTATAATAGCCGGTTTGCCTCAAAATTTGTTCAACATATTGTATTCATAGGCACATCTCAATATCCCAAATCACAATAAGTTACAATTTCTTTTCGCGAACTTATTGAATTCGTATAGGATAAGAGGCTCAACTGACAACACTGAAGACGTGGAGGCAAATGAATATGGGGGCTGTAGAACTTCCTTTCTCGGTGACAAGAGGTATGTTGGTGTGAAATACATGCTGGCGAGCTCACGCCATATCATGTTTTAGATATTGTGTTTTAGACTGCCTAATCTAGTTGCAAGTTATAGTACATGTGACGTCACCCGAACGGAGAGCGCGAAAAAGTTTGAGCGTTTGTTTTTGGCGGAGCCTTCATTTATCACTTTTTGAATAGCTATTTTGATTTCAGGAATAATAAATAGCATGCTGCGAGAAAGAAAGCCTGCGTCTTTTGAATATCCGTTAAATTTGGGAAAATACAAAAAAAAAGTGTAATAACGGGTGTTAAGTTGGCCAGCATGCAGCTACCAGTTCCGACAAATCGTACCTATGCTCAGCACCGTCACAATTTAAATTAATGTTTTGTGAATGTTTTTTCTAAAATATATCAGCAGAACATTTCAATATACAGCACAATAGAACTGCCGCGAGAAGAGAAGAGTTATCGCATATCTTAAGCCTTCACTGGTATGTATTTGAAGCAGAGAATAATAATAATAATCTTTATTGGGCTCAGGAGAGCCGTGCACAGGGTTTGCATCTTCTCATTCGAGTTGCCCGCTATAGGATGAACAGACATGATATACCAGTCTTGCATATCCTATTTTGCATGCATATGCATTCAAGGATACTTTGTCAGATAATGTTTCTTCTTCTTAGTTATTTATTTTTCAAAAGAAGCGTGGTAAAATAGCGTATAATGTCAAGTTCGTTGATAATGCAGGGGGTGGACTGATTTTATGATACGTGTTAGATTTGGTTAAAAGAAAAATATCGTACGAAAAGTGACATCACCTCAGGATGACAAACAAATGAAGGAGTGTTTCAAAAACCTTTATGGCAAGAATAGAAATTCAAGGCAGTTTTTGTCTCAAGCGCTTTTTTTTCTAATTTTTGCAAAAAAGAAAATAAAGATTGTCAGCCTTTTCATTGTATTTTTGTTTTTGTTTTATTGCCGTTCCCAAAGGAAAAAAGTACCACCTCGCTTTTGCATCTGTGATGCGAGTTCTCAAAAACGTGTGAGTTCGAGAAAAGAAAGGCGTGGGGTGTTGTACGGAATTTGCCAGATTCGTTTTTATATATCTTACTCAACTAGGACTTGTGAAATTCTACGTATATATTAACGTTAGGGGTGTGCGAACATTAATATTTTCGAATACGAATCGAATACGAATTCGATATTCGAATACCTTCGAATATCGAATCGAATATCGAATAGTCGAAGGCAGTTGCATTTATTTACAGCATTTGTATTTTCACATGTCGGAACTGCAGTTATATTTATTTTTTATTTTTTATTTCTTGATTTCTGAACTGCAGAACTGCAGTTGATTTTTCTGCATGACAGCTTATTATCTTTACTACAAGTAGAATTTTCGTTTCTGTGTTTTTATTCGCGTTAACACCACTGAGGCACTGGTGTTAACGAGAATAAAAACACAAAAACAAAAATTATACATAAAATTGAAAGAATAAAACACAGAGGACAAGCACAGGACAACCACTTTCTCTTGAAAGAAAGTGGTTGTCCTGTGCTTGTCCTCTGTGTTTTATTCTTTCAATTTTATGTATTCATGTTCAACCCGCTCGCTTTCACCAGTCCAAAAATTATAGTTGTAGGGAAGATCACAAGTTGTCATGAAGAAAAATCAACTGCTGCACATGGTCAGGTAGGAGGCGCTCCCTTCGAGCGAATCTACACCCCCAGCCACAAAAAAAAAAAAAAAAAAAGTCTCTCACTCAGCACCGAAGTAGCAGGTATTGCCAAGTATTTGATGCAAAGCTTCGCCAGACTCGGCTATTCTTAAGCACCTGAAAGTTCGCCACAACTCACACAGATCACCTTCTTTTTTTAGCAGTGCCTCCTCCGCATAAACTACAAAATTTTATTCTGAAGCTGAGACCTCTTTGCTTTCCATTGCACTTTTGGCTAAGTGGTCAAATGCTTGCCAGACATTGCTGAAGGTGTTGAGCCCTGCTCTTCTGCCTGTGCTGCAGCCTCCGGCTGGGTTTCTTCAGTAGAATCACTGAGGCTAGCTTTTGCAGCACCAGAGCTTTTAGCCATAATATTTTTTTCTGTTCAGAAGTTACAAATAGTGGACTTGAAGCGTGGATCCAAGAACATAGCAAGGCGCGCTTCCTTGTCTTCATTATACAAAGTGAACCTTGCCTTGATGAATCTTATCTGTTATGCGGGAAATTCTGATGCCCCAGCACAGTCACCTAGACAGTGGGGCCTACCAAAGTCATAGGAACTTGGGAGGACAAAGACGGATAGTTCTCAGCACTGGCAATAAGAGCGTCATCAAACAACGGCTTCAATGCTTGCACATATTCAGAAACATATTTCCACCATGATGAACCAAGTCCATCGATGTCACAGTCCGAAGTAGCAAGTTCCATAGTGACTGCTTCTTTGAGTTCGAGAAGGCGAGATCACATTAGATACTGGCTATTCCATCTCGTCTCCACGTCTTGCACCAGACGTAGTGCGTCCTTCTTTTGGCACTCCTCAAGCCTTTTCTCAGCTGATAATTAATAAAGCTTGGACTTGGGTTTGGGCTAGTTGGTTGTACATTGATAAACGTGCTGCGCTGCGAAGTTCTACAGAACAAACGTGTGACTAAAAATTGAAATGAAAAGGATGAGTTTACATTGAGATGAGGAGAAAACACAACGAACACAAATGGGCGCAGACTAACAACAGTTGTTAGTCTGCGCCCATTTGTGTTCGTTGTGTTTTCTCCTCATCTCAATGTAAACTCATCCTTTTCATTTCAATTTTTAGTCACACGTTTGTTCTGTAGAACTTCGCAGCGCAGCACGTCTATCTATCAGCTAATGAACTGTGCTTGTATTGTCCCACAATATGCTTCACTTTTTTGCACAGGCGATCAATGGCCGGCGAACGAACGGGATCTCGCGTCATTAATCGCCAGTTGAGGCGTATGCGCGAAGCACGGTTTTTCAGTCCACGGAAGTCTCCTTACTGCAGCAAGGATGTCGCGCCCGTTATAGGTTACGATGAACGTCACAAATTCATCGGGTACCTTCCAGTCACGGCACATTTCGTACAGCATGGTTGCAATGTTCACTGAACTGTTAGTCTGTGACTGGCGGCAATGTGTCGAGTGTTTAATGTGACCCGCTTCGTCATGAATTTTGGAGTGAGAAGATGGCAGGTAAAGCTCACGTAACTTTCGTTAGCGCGCGATGTCAACATGTCCAGTGTTGGACAAAATACTCGATAAAGGTATTTAAGTTAAGTTACTAAATACCTGCGTCATAAAGTATTTAAAATACTACTCAAGTTACTTTCACCGTAAAGTATCTTAAGTATTGTACAAATACTTAGAAATGTATTTCAGCTACTTTTGAAGATACTTCTGCATTGCTTAATTTGTATCGACGTCATTGACAACAATTATGCAGCTACGCAAATGTGGGTTACCAGAATGGTTTATTAGCACGCAACAACACAAAACGAAGAAAAAGGTATCGTAATGCTATTTTATGCAGTCCGACTATAAAGAGCAAAATATTGTCACGAATGATAAATGATGAGGCGGCGAATAACTGAAGAAACTAAACGTTTAATGGGGCGAACTTGTACCCAAAACAAAAGAGAGAAAGTCTAGCGTCGCAGGCGTCGATGTCGACGAAACAGCAGGATCGACCGCTGGGGCGAGACTGACTCCGGACCGCCACTCGGAGCACCTTTTGAACCCGCGTGGGTTTCTGGAACATTCGGCGTAGAAAGTTCGGCGCGTAGAACATTCGTAACTCAATCAGAGGACAAAATTCTCGAACTTACCAGAATGTCAAGTGGAAGGAATAAATAAAAGAGAAGTCCGCTTTCTAGTATCGAACCCGGAGCCTCCGCGCGAGAGCCTCCACGCGAGAGCCAAGCGCGGTTACGATTAGGCCACGCGCTCGCTGGGTAACGCACGTGGCAATATCACTGATAGATGTTACAAAACATTTCTGGAACAACAAGAAAGAGGTCGCTTTAGCTATTGGGGAGGAGATCAGACCGTGGTGACCGTGATACATCCACGGACCCCGCAGCGCGTCACCGGGCACCCGCAGTGCGTCATCGGGCCCAAACGCACGTCACACGGCACGGGACCTCACTTAATCCCTTCACCCCTAAACTGATACTGTGGTGGAAACTACGCGTGTGCCGGACCAATCAGCCACCTCTCTCTCCTCACCTAACCTCATTCTCTGCGCGTCGCTATGCGCGAGAGAGCGTGATCACGCGGCGAAAGTGTGGCTGGCCCAACGAGCACGTAGCTTCCACCGCACTGTCAGCTTCGGAGTGAACGGGGTGGGGAAAGCAACTTTTGGCTGAATTTTGAGCGACCGGATAATCTTCTAGGGGGACATTGGCTGTGTCCGGCTACACAAACGAGATTTCGAGCAAGAGGGACACTCCCCCTTTCTGTCTTCCTGGACTGTTTGGTAGAATGCGCGACTTATGAGTTGAGGAGGAAAGCTAAACAGAAAAAAGTTGGAAAAGTGTTTCATGACTCCTTTAGGTCTGCATTGTCCTCGTACGTCGTTTCCCGGTCAGCTTGTGCATCCGGGTGGCATCTTTACTTCCGTAAAACCACACCTTTGGTTTGAGGATTTTTTTGGGGGAGCTCTATTAGCCCCGAGAAGTTTGCGTGGCGCCCCCTTACGGCGAACCGGGGTGACGTCACGGCGAGGAGAGAATTTTTCCCCGGCTCGCCCCGCTCACCCTGTGGAGGCTGCGACGACGCTAGCTGTCGGTGCGCTTGTTTTTATCGAATTTGTTTTTGGCGTGTTTTTCGTGGGAAGTTTAATATTTTTTTTATGTGCCTTTATTGAGGTATGGCCTGTAGCTTCAGGCGAAACTTCAACCAACATTTTAAGCATGGTTGACAGGGCAGGCAACGCATGAATCGGAGCTGGTATATGAAAATAAAGAAATATGGCCACAATTGCAGGAGCATCACTATAGATTTACATCTCGCACAAAAAGTGCTGCTGATGGTCTGAATGAATTGGCAGGTTATGTATACTATTTTTTGTTTTGTATCTCCGTTTTTAAACAAGTTCGCCGAAGCAGAAAAGCTGCATGCCGCTCGGGTAACACGCTAAATACTGTCCGGGCCATGGGGAGAGAATCAAAAGTAAGACAGCCCAAGTGCAGGGGCAAAGTAAAAAAACAAGGAACATTTATTACATACATTGCTCGCATTTGACCTTTGCTGGATTCGGATAGTATTTCAATGGACTACACGAGTGATATCTGTGGACTTGTTTATATCAACCCTCAAGTAATGTATTACAAACGTAAGCGAAGGTGTCTAGCTCGTATTAGTTCGTTAAACCCTAAAATTGAGATTTTACTTAAATCGAATTTTTCTGAAGCTAAAATACCAGAACCTTTTCTCACGCAGAATGTCGCCCTTCACGGGTTCCACATTTTGTGCTACTAATGCTGCAACTACCACTGGACAGGCGTTCGAATGCTTGCTTTTACTCCTGTTTTCCTCTGCTGTCAGAGAGTACAGCTGTAGGGAGTTTGGAGGCTGAGGAAGCTTTTGGAGACCTGCAGCAGTGTCTCTTTTAATTGGAAATGACAATTCAGACTAAACGGTGTATTTTCCGAATAACCAAAGCTGGAATAAAAGTGTCAGGAAAAATTATAAACATTCCAAATTACGGCACATTTGCTGTGCATATTTTGGGCAGTCCAATACATATCATACAGGCAACTGCGGGTAATTCGGCCGTTTTTGCTGCTACCATACAAACTAAATTCCAATAATTGTGCATCTTCTATGAAATATGCCTGCATACGTGTATAAACTATGTAATTAATTTACGAAGAAGCTACATTTACGTAAAGCAACCCTGTTCTATGAGCACTTCAAAGATGATCAGACACAGGGCCTTTAAAACATCTGCGAACCAGCGTATGCAGAGCGGCAGCGCAAAGTCGGAGTCCCGAGCTAATTTGCCGACCACCCAAAGGCCCTTGATATGAATGCAATTTCAAATGCCTGCAAAGCGGGATGTAATATTCTCCTAAATCATGAACATGCAAGGAACAGAATTCCAGCGTCCGAAACACTTGCGCCAACGCTCCACCGATCCTTCGCAAAATTGCCTTGTGTCGTGTGTACGGGCGGTGAGGTTCATCGGCGGAATTGCCTCCGCCGATAGCTTTCGGGATTTGTAACCCAATTTTCAAGGTAAAAGAGACAAGCAGGCTTATAAAATGTACGGAAGCACGTCAATATCAGCCTAACTCAACGTCCTGTACACCGGGTAAACGAAGTCCAGCGCTTCGAAGAGCTTGCGGCACACAACGCCAAACCAGGAAACCGGTGCTGGGAAGCGAGCCGATGCGAGGTCGCGGAGCGGAGTACTCCCCCTGACGTCACAGTACACCTCACCCAATCAGGGCGCGGCGACCGCAGCGACGCTTGTGTTCGCTCTCGGGGCTAATAGAAACAAAAAGCGCCTTTGGGAAGGCAACGGGAGAACCTTCATTGTACGAACTTTGGGCTGAAATATGAGTCACAGTCGGCAAAAAAGCGATATTTTCACGAGCTCAGTTAAAGACCGACGACCAGTTCGCGCTTTCCACTTTTCGCCCGCTTCCTCCTCTCCCTCCTATCCTTTCCACCCACGCCCGCCCCTCTTGGTCCCTTCTTTCTATCCTTTGCTTCCCTCGCCCGAAGGCGTGGAGAGGAGGGTCTTCTGCCTTGCAGAATCTCGAGTCTGGTCGTCGGCCTTTAAGGCCACCGTAGCTAATCGGAGCTAGCAACAGGATTCGGTTGCTCGGAAGAATGTTCACGTTTGCTCGTGCCACGCCCACCCCACTTCGAACCGAAAAACTTGAAAAATGGCGGAATGTCAAAAATGTATTTAAGATAATGAGTACAAGATACTCGGAATTGTAATTAAGATAGAGTATTAAATACTCTCCATCAAAGGTATTTGCAAGATACCAAGATACTCCAAAAAGTATTTAAAGGAGCTGTGCAACAATTTTTGTACTGTGCACAAATACCGCTTAAAACGGATCCCTAAAGTTAATGACCTATGAAACACGCGTTCGTTTTTCACCCCACGCAATAAAAGTCCCAGAAAAAAATTAAGAAAAACGAGCAGCGTTCACCCCCTCAACTCGCAGCCAGAACAAGCGGCCACGTGATCTGGAGCCGATTATATGCCGCCAGTGTTGATCATAGCCACGCGCTGGGGTTGGCAAAGCGCAGGACACGCGCTGAGTTCCAGACATTGTTAGGGCTCGGCTGTTGTCGTCGTTGCAGCGATTGGACACTGGTCACAACCCGAATGCTTCTCGAGCTAGCAATTATCACGAGTCCAAGTCGAGTGCCCACGCAATGCTCGGGTCCAATCTATGAACCGCATTCAAATATCGTCACTTGGGTGTACTGCGATCCCCGAGTTACGTCATCAAATTTTGCAAAGGAGAGATTGAATGAAAATGATCGTTTTTGTCCTTGAAATTACACCGCAACTAAGGAGTTTCTTGGCCAATGACGTTGCGTGTGAGTATCCTTGAGTCCCAGGTGTGCCAGTGAGCTCGTGCAGAGAGAAAAACATTCCAATTGAATATCGTTGCACAGCACCTTTAAGATACAGTATCTTGAGTAGAGTATTTGAGATAGGCACAAGTCTGCACATGTCGCTTGTGAAGGCAACAGCGGCAGTGCCGTCTTCAAAGGCGTGGTTGAGCTCTGCTTTCGCCTTGTTTCGGGTGTCGTCATACATCCGTAGCACAAGCACGCGCGAGGGTCTAGATCGGAATGGTAAGGCGGTGGTTGGGAACGGCTTTTGTCAGTTCTTTGAAGCCTCTGTAAGTCAAGCGCCACCATGGCGGCCACCTTGTTATTTAGCGCTCGCACCCTCTTTTCCGGCAGGGGCTCCATGCGGTGCACGAAGTCCGTCAGCGTCGGTTGATCTTTTCCTGGCGTACCAGTGGTAATCCTATGACACCCTTTCAACAACGGAGGATGTACTATGAGATGGTTGACAAGGGGCGTTGTCGTCCCTGTGCGCATGCCATACATTTCGCCATCGAGGCCGTCACCCTCGCAAAATAATTCCAAATAGCGCTCTTCTCTCTTCGTTTTGGAGCCGTTTCCCGCTCGTTTCTCCGCTTCGCAGACGGTTCCCCTCAAACACTTCCATCCGTCAAAACACGGGTGGGCGAACGCGAAAGTGAGCAGTTTAAAAAGTCAGGAGTCTCAAGGGTACAGAAACTTACAGATTACCGCTACCGACACCGGCGCCACCAGTTTAGGTTGAAGCCACCATGCAACTACATCGTTGTTAATGGGCCTTACTTACCGAAACCGAAGCCGAAAGCAAAACTTAATAAATCTTCAACTTAGAAACTCTAACCAAGCTTTATTAAAAAGCAAAAATCCCGACGTTTCGGAACCAACTCGGTCCCTTGATCACGGGTGACTGTTTTTGTCCCGCGGAACGGCCTGCCCACGAACCCGAACACCCCCGGGTGTTTTCCGGATTATCCCTCTTAACCCCGAAACGTAGCTGCTGGAAAGGGTCCCCGTCGACCGGTTTATGTTGCCACGTGTGCATTGAATGTGCCACGACTCCAGCAGGAGGCGCCTCCGCCAGTTTTTCTCCGTTCCGAGGATGGAGCTGTTGTCAAGGTCGATGGAGTGGTTCGTCTTCTCGACGTGTTCGGCCAGCGCGCTTCCCTCCACATTTTTCTTCGCGATGTCGTAGCGGTGGCGCCGCAGGCGCTCTGGATAGTTTTTCGTTTCCCCAACGTACGACGCGGGGCAGTCACCGCAGAGAATTTTATAAACCAGTCCCTGTGCCCTCTCCCTCGGGGGGCGATCCTTTGGCAGGGGGAGAAGACCCCCCTGCCAAAGGATCGCCCCCCGAGGGAGAGGGCACAGGGACTGGTTTATAAAATTCCCTGCGGTGACTGCCCCGCGTCGTATGTTGGGGAAACGAAAAACTATCCAGAGCGCCTGCGGCGCCACCGCTACGACATCGCGAAGAAAAATGTGGAGGGAAGCGCGCTGGCCGAACACGTCGAGAAGACGAACCACTCCATCGACCTTGACAACAGCTCCATCCTCGGAACGGAGAAAAACTGGCGGAGGCGCCTCCTGTTGGAGTCGTGGCACATTCAATGCACACGTGGCAACATAAACCGGTCGACGGGGACCCTTCCCTGCAGCTACGTTTCGGGGTTAAGAGGGATAATCCGGAAAACACCCGGGGGTGTTCGGGTTCGTGGGCAGGCCGTTCCGCGGGACAAAAACAGTCACCCGTGATCAAGGGACCGAGTTGGTTCCGAAACGTCGGGATTTTTGCTTTTTAATAAAGCTTGGTTAGAGTTTCTAAGTTGAAGATTTATTAATCATTCCTAACCAGACGGATGTCCGTCGAAAATGTTTACATTTAAAGCAAAACTTACGCTTGCGAATACGTTCTCAAATATTCGATTAATTTCGAATATTTGTGTTACGACGAATATTCGAAAAATACCGGAGACTTAGTTTTCGAATCGAATACGAATATTAAATGTATAATATTCGATTCGTATTCGACATTTCGAATATTCGCCCACCCCTAATTAACTTGTAATCCATCCCGGGTCATTTGCATCATTTTGCATGGTATCTATAAAGGAAATAGTCGAAATATACGAATGAGCGAGCCGTACTGATTGAATAGGATAGTTGTTACAAATCCGTCGATGGACAAAAACCCGGCTCCGCCAAAGATTTTCTTGGGAGGCTTCGTAATAATTACTCCATTCGTTCAGTACGGTTCACGCATGCGCATATTTCAGCCATAAATGGGTTAGGTATTGTCTGTAAATACCGATAAACCTTGAAAATTAACTTCCGAGCTGGTTTGATCAAAATCGCGAAAAAAAAAGAAGAAAGGGAATTAAAGCTTTCTTTTACAAATAAATACCCAATCTTCCGGCGGAAAAAAAAAATCTTCAACTACATTTTTATTTAGTGTTTACCTTGAACACAGCCACACAGAATTGTCCGTGAGGCTACTTGTTTAATGGGAAACCAGACCCCTTATCTCGTTTCTTTCTTTTATTGGTACCGCGACGCTTCCCAAGTATTACGGACACGAGCATGTTCTCTGAAGATTGAGGAATTTTGTGGCTACTGATTCTTCAACATAAGGCCAGATAAACACCAATTTCTCGTCCGACACCGAAAATAGGCATCGAAAAACACCGAATCCGTTGGAAAAATAAACCCCGAAAAATACCAGTTTCTGAGCCTTTTGTGACGGCTTCCGACCGGCTCCGCAACAAAAGTACTAAAGTTTTTGCGCTCGTTACGTCGAGGGAGCCTTCATGTAGACAAACGTCCTTCTTATTTTATATATGATCTCCCGTTATTAATTAAACCTTTCGTGAGCGTATGTACGAAACCGCACCCCGAATTTCGCTAGTGTCAATGGCTGACATCCGTAGCTGCTGCGTGACGTCACAAAACGCAAAGGTTTGTCAGGTAGTCGAGATAAAAAGCGCTGGTCGACGGATTCCTTGCATTTTGTTTCGAATTATATAGTCTCCTAGGCTGTACCCTACTAAAATACGGTTCTTTTAATGCAGTTCCCAAGCGTGCGCAAAAAAAGTCACGCCTTTTAGCAGGATATTACTCGAAAACAGCCATAAGCTTCGAGCGAACGTATACCGTTTCGTTCAAACACAACTGCGACGGCCACAGGTCGAAGTAGGAGCGCTTGACAAAGCAAAGGATGCAGATTTAGCCTCTGAAGCGGCAACTAGGTACACGAAGCGGCATCTGGGTAGACATTTCGGCGGACCCACTGGACGGTGATGAGGCTGCGGGTCGTTAATTCCCTCAGAGGCGATGTCCGCGAATCGAAGGCAAACGGCGAATCGTTCAAATGCATGTCGTCACTTGACTTGGACGAGCTTGGTGAATCGTAGCCACTCTCAATTTTCACCTGCGGGTTAAACAGAATTTGGCTGCACGCGTGCTAAATACAACTCCTGGGCCGGCTTGCTAGAAGATGTGTCTCAGTTGAGACTGCTCAAAGAAAGCGCTGCCAAGGCTCGGGCGCGCGAGCGTCTGAGACTCGGCTTAAGCTCGAGTGCTAGCTTTGACAGCGCTTTCTTTGAGCAGTCTCAACTGAGACTCTGCTTCGAGCAAGCCGGCCCTGGTATCGTTTACAGGTGGCCTAGCTGTTGGTTTCGGTTTCGCTGCATAATCAAATTGATTGATCCGATTTGGGCGAGGAGTGGATGGACGTAGTTTAATATCGTCAACACAGCATCACACCTCAGCTTACGAGCCTTCTGTCCGCTTGCGGCTCAGCTCGTAGCTCTCTTCTGTTAGATGATTGCCGCCATGGGCGTAGACTATGGGGGGACGTCGGGGCTTGTGCCCCCCCTGGTGAAATCCAGGGGTGGCAGAGCCCCCCCCCCCCCCTCCCCCTGGGCCCAGGCCATGATCCTTACCAAGACGCTGTTTACGTGACATGTGACGAGCTTCTAGTAGCGGCATGTAGACAAAATAACGCCCACGTTGCCTTTATTGACAAAATACATGGGAAATGGAATCCCAGCGTGTTTTCATTAGCTTCAATCTCCGGTTCTCGCCAGAAGATAACTCGCAGCAGTTTAACGGAAGAGTGTGAATGGGCCTTTATGCGGAGAGCATGTCGTCTGCTTCTTGTGCAGACGCCAGAACGGTGACGAAAGAGTGACTCCGAGTTCTGATTAGCTTCCATTAGAAGTATAGTCGGAAGACGATGGTAGACCTCAGTGCTAGATGCCTTGAGGTCTGCTCACGGTGTAAGATACACTCAAGGAGGTTATAATGGGCAGGAGGTGGCGTCCCTATCCCCAATGCATGGAGCGAAGTGTAACGGAAGTAGGCGTGGCCACGAGCCGCAACGAGCATTTCTTGACAATGGGAAGCCTAGTGAGTGGGCGCCGCCATTAATTTCGGTGCAAACAACCGCGTTGCGATGACATTTCCGTGGCAACGCGATTGTGTGCACCGAAAGTAATGGCGGCACCCACTGTTACTTGAAACAGCGCTTAACGGGAGGAATCGTAGGTCCGAGCGGTCCGAGCAGAGCCGGAGCTTCGAGCACGAGCATACAGCTTTGGACAGTGCACAGATCGCACGGGCGCGCATGCAAGCCAGGAGCGCACAGAACAACGGGCTCGCGCTTCCAGTTCTGACTTGGCTCGCACATAATGTGGAACTAAGTATAAACACTCACGCTGCAAAGCATTTGCATTCTGGACGCCCACGGCGGACGCCGACCGCATCGAAAGAAAGCTAGCCTCGTGAAGCACACGCCGGAGCAGATAAGAAAGCAGACGAACCGCCGGTGCGCTACCCCACGGCCTCGGAACGGGTGCGCAAGGCAGTCTGGGATTAAACGCGTCTTCCGGCTTCACTCAGGCTGACGTCATGCCGGGTCCTGTCTGTTTAAACGTCCTTGGATACACTCCTTAGATGAAAACACGACGGGGCTGAACGCGCGGCGCGAGGAAACAGATAGCGTTCATTCGACGGGCATCCGAAAGGCTACATCATTCGGCGGCCACCGTGCTCACGGCTGACAGTGCAGCCGGCGGCCAAACGGCGAAACTGTGGGAGAGCGAAAAAAATTGCCATGACACCCCGGTACACCGTGGTCTTTCTGCACGTGCGACAACCTCGCTGGAGCTCTGCGCGTGTGGAGCATGAGGCAGCACGCGCCGTCTTGTGCACTGCTGCCTGCCTCCTGCGTCTTACACCGTGCCCGTGCCCACTGGTGGACGAGTCATTTGCCGGTGCCGCTTGAAACCATAGTGAGAGCGAGAAAGAGAGAGAGAGTGAAAAGCGGACTTTATCGGCACGTCGCGAGGAGCGCGCTGTCCTCACCTGAAGAGGTGAGGACAGTGCGCCGTGGGTGTACCCACTATGCTTTTTTTTTTTCATTCAGCCAATAAGAGCTTGGCGTTCTGATATCTCTCGCAACCCCTGTGCAAGAAGAAGACCTTGCGCTCCGCATAGGGAAGGCTATATGGAGAGCAAGTTCACCTGCTGCTTGTAAACGGGTCGCTGTAATGTCATAATGCCCAGCTTTAATTGGCTGACTGAAAAAAAAAAGAGTGGGTAGACCTTAAGGCATTTACTTCGAAGCCTGCCCACTATCCTTTTAATGAAAGCCAATTAGAGCTCGGTGTCTTTTTGACGTCACCGTAACTTATACGTAAGAACCAGACAACTTGCGCTCCGCGCATAGAAAAATACCATGCAAAAAAGCGACATGAACAGAATAATACGGAAGTGATGTCATCAACGGTACGGTAGTCACATGACCTGGCGTACATTTTGCGAAACTGTTAGCGCAAAAAGCTATCGCCGGTTTTCTCTGCTTTTTTTTCTCAGTAATGATCAGGACTGTCATCAAAACTACTATAGGGGGGAAAGTACTCAGCTAGGGCACTAACTTTCAATGCCCATCAATATTCTTTGGAAGTAAATTAAAAAAAGCGCCGAAGCACCGTGTTCGCGCTAACAGTGTCACGCAGTCTACGTAATGAATTTTTGTGTGTTATGTGTACTATACTTTTGTCAGCTATCGCCAAAACAGTCTACAAGATTTTTTTTTCGAATTAAAGTTTGAGAAACATTTTGCCTTTTTACTCTTGGTAACGAGAAAGATATTTGGTGGGTCTATCAATTGATTATAATCTCTATGCTGAATAAAAAGCAAGAGCCTCACCTGGATAGGTAGTGAGAGGTGAGCCGCCGACGCGAATGCCTGAGCGCCATGAAGAGCCGCGGGTAGCAGACAGCGAACAGCAGCACGGGCATCAGCCCAGCGCCCACGTACAAGACAGTTCTGTACAGCACGGGCTCGGCGTCGGCACAGCCCGTACCACACACGGTACAACTCCAATCAAGAGCATCGTAACCCATTCGACCCCAAAGTCCCGAGGTGGCCGGCAGGAGCAGCACTGCCGGCAGCAGCCAGCATCCAGAGACGAGCAGCAGGCAGCTGCCCTGACTGAAGATTCGGCCGTACGCACGAGGCCTAACCACGCTCACGTAACGGTTCAGCGTGATCAGCTGGATGCTGGCCAGCGAGCACCCAACAGCCACGTGACGAGTGGTGGCGGTCAAGACACACAAGGCGCGGCCGTACGCCCAACCGCCGTTGTAGAAGACCGCAGAGTCCAAGGGCCCGTTGAAGAGACTAAAGAGCAGATCTGCTAGGGACAAGTTGAGGACGAAGGCGGTGGTGGCTCGAGACCGAAGTCGAGGGCTCTGCAAGAGTGCTGCGACCGTGATGAGGTTCACCACTATGCCGGCGATGGACAAAGATGACAAGAGCACAAAGTGGATGTCCAGAACGCCCTGTGGATTCGTGCCCATGGTCTGAAGCATCCTCGAGCTGTTGTCGTAGACTACGGTCATCTTGAGCGTGGTTTCGTTGGCTGACATAGCAGACGGTGGGTCTCCGTTGCCCTTGAGAGTTTCCGTATCGCAAACCTGGCGTTCTTGCGGAAGTGTCTCTGCTCGCGCGGGTGAATGGCCTCTTCGAAGGGGCGTTCTCGGTGTGGGAAAGTTTAGCGCCGTCGGATGGTGGGACTCCCAAAAACATACACTGACCTGTTGATTTCGGCGCTTAAAACTCCTACAGGAGATACAAATTATGACAGATTTATAGAAGTATTTTTCATGTTGGCTTGATTATATGCGGCGGACGGGCTTGCTTCTTCGACGTTCTCGGTGTTGGAAACTTTCGCTCCGTCAGAGGGCGTGTCTTCTAAGAAAAAGCGCTGAACTGTTGATTTCGGCACTTTCTGTAAGACCCGTAGAGAATGCACACGCTGTAGCAGCTTTCTATAAGAACCTTTCGCACTATGTTGGCTTGGTTAGATGCGGTGGACGGGCCCGTTGGAACCGCTGATGCTGAAAGTGAAGCAGCCAAAGACGGTGGGTGCGGAAAGCATGATTGCACCATCGATGGGTGACAGCGTTTGAGCCGTCGTGGAAGAGCTGACAAAAGATTCCAAGGCTGCATTCGAGGAGCCGTCGCGTCGAAGAAACAGGTCCGTGTTATTTCCGCCTCTGGCGTCACCGGATGGGCTTCCGCCATCAACCACCGCTTCCGGTTCGAGATGAGAGCCCGCTCGATTTTCCAGAAAGGCCGAGGGGCGATAAGCAGCGACGATTACTTCCAGCCAGAAAGAAGAAAAAAAAAAATAAAAAAATAACTTGTGCAATGTGGCAGTGTTATTTTGTGAAATTAAAGCGAGAGAGGGCTGCGCTCAACACATTTTGCTACAAACAATGGACCCTTCTCCAAAGAGCGTGCCGTCCAGTAGCTGTGACGAGGCCGCCATATTTTGGGCTGGAGGATGAGCCTGCATTGGACGCAACTAGTGGGTCAGCCTTCGGCGCGCATTCGAAACCATTAACATGCTTCGAGCAGGAATCGATTCCCGAAAATATGGAGGCGGCTAACGTTGCTTGATGTACTTACGAAAAGAGTCTATCGCAAGCATGGTGTCCCGGCTTGTGCCCCATGCGTGAAAGCACGCTCAGCACGTCCATGAATGTACTTTTTCCAGGCTTGCCATTGCACATGCTTCCTCGACCGAGCATGGACATGACGGCGGCCAGGTGACCTGCTCACCGTCGGAATAAACTCTGCTCACTCCTCAAGCCTGAAGCACAATGTGAGCAGAAATCGAGTCGTATCGCGCCGCCGAGCGGCGTAACCATAGTAACCGTCGCTGATGCTATGACGGGACGGCGCGGCATTGGGCCATGTCATAGCGTCGCCGCGACGCAACGCGACTCTTGCTCACATGTGTTGTGGTCGTTGGGCCTGTCATACGTCTATTTTTCGCCACCTGACGCTCTCGTCCGTAACCACACGCGGAGTCTGTTACGTCACGCCGCGGTGGTAGCGCGTCGGGCGCCCTTCCGGTCTGGGGCCGTGGGCGGAAGGCGCCCGGCAGAACGGGCATCTCTGCGTTGTTTTCAAAGAAACTAGACTAAAACCCGTCTTCTCGCCAAAACGCCGCGACTGGGGCTGTACCAAAAGAGCCGGGAAAGGTTTGAAGTAGGGCCGTCGATTAAAAGTTTGAACCCGAATAATTGCCACCCTTTAATCGATTAATTGAACGAGTGATCGATTCCGTTCACTTTCATGCAAATTATTTTCTTAAAAAAATCTATTTTTTTTTTGGTGCTGATTTGCTAATAAACGGCGCAATATGAAATTTTGATTATCAGTCAATCTTGTTGTGTAGTTAAGAACAGTGCAAAGACACTCACACTCGCAGATTGTTACTTCAGCTGCATGATGCGAAATTTCGTTGATATTCTGCGGCAAGAGCGGCTTTCTTTCATTGTTCCCAATAGTTTCTGCTGCGCTAAACGCACAGTCGAACGCGTTGAAGTGGTTCGGTACACTTGTAACATTTTGCACCGTGTCAGAAATGACAAATTTTGTCCCTACAGTTTAGGCTAAATTTTGACCTAAGTCTTGCCGTCCATACATGTGTACTCACTCGTCCACGTTTGTGTGGTGAAAGCGTGTAATTTTTTACTGTCTTTCTGGCTGGTCAAAATTTTTACGGATTAACCGGTTAAATTTAATCGCGATTAAAGAATTAATTGATTAATCGGTAGCTTATTCGATAATTTCCCCAGACCCAGTCTGAAGAGCAGTTTTAATATGTTTTCTGCCTGCTCGGTTCGTCCGAGAACGGGAACAGGTGCTGTGAGAAAGGAAGTCAGACACCGTCAGACCACGATTGCTTGTGCGGGAAGCACTTTGGGTTGAATTCACGGATACTTGTCGTCATTAAATTTATTTGTTTTGTTTCAATATAAACGCGGGAAAACCGTCAAGTTTTTCGGATCATCCGCGTACCAGGTTCAGTGCGTTTTCACACCCAAACCGCCGTCAGACCGTTCAAACTGCTGTCGTCTGCACTTTCAAACTCGTTCAGACTGCCATATGTTCGTTCTAAAGGCAGCGGTCAGTAGATCAAACGTTGCGAAAATAATTGCAGGCCTAAAAATCTTTTGAAGTTTGAAGGTTGTTCGGGGTAAGTAGGCTCACTGTAAACTTCAGATACAAGAGGTTGATCATTGTTATCAGTGCGGCCATCACCGACTTGTTATGCCTGATTCGCTCGGTCTGCTTCTGCTTCCAATTATCAGTATCGAAGCGAGCATCGCACATACCATCCACGCTTTTACAGCCCCAGCGACGTCGCGACTGAAGATAACGAACAGAATCCCATCATGTGAATGAGACCTCAGGGTCCATTCTGCGGCGTTCACGCGGAACGAATCGCCGCACGCCGCATTAGTTACACACAGTTTCGCAGTGTAACGAGCCTAGTTAATTTCGCTCAAGCCACTAGAGTAGTCGGACATTTTTATGTAGACGTAGAATGAGTTGGTGTTGGTGTATAGCCCCCAAGTTCCGCTCCCAGCAGGGGCTCGCTGCCTCCACACCGCTTTGACTTGTGCCCTCATAAGACCCTAAAGACTTACCAAAGATAAGAAATTCTGGCTGGGGCTGAAACTTGTGTCGAATTCTTAACTTGTACCTCACTTTACATCGTTTCAATGCACATAGAATCATAGCCATGCACTACGATGTTTGTCGCTTCGGAAAGCGGGCAAAGCGCGTGCCATACGCTTGAACACTGAAAATGGCCTCTGCCAGAAACCCTCCTCTCGAAGGGTCTATAATCGGCGAAATGTTTCGGTGGCGCCCTCTTACGGTTTGTATCAGTGACGTCATGGCCAACATTTGCTTCCCCTTTATGTCACGAGTGGCAGTTACGTCTCGTTATCATCAGTTGTGAACAACAAGTTCACTGATCCGTGTAAAGGGCATAATGGAAGCATAGAATCATTGCATCCTTATATCAACACCGCGTAGAAGTTGGCAGTGTGTCATTTCTCAATTCCGTTCATGAAAGAAAGATTAATCGATCTAATGACGTCACAAAGAGCGTCTGACCAAGAAGCGTAATATGTGTGAAGTAGACATGCTGCCAACGTATGTAAGACGTGTTTTACATAACATTTTGTCATCATGTCCACGGCGAACACCCTGTCTCTTGTATGGTGTATGAGTAGTATTTCTTCGACTTAACAGAAATGTGCGAGTCCAAGAAAGGCCACGGGTGGTGAAAAGATGTCTTGTCGAGATCAAACTTTCTTCCGAGAAAAGTTTGATCTCAACGTCTAGGACGACGTCTAGGGTGACTTCTAGGACGACCTATAAAACGACCTTAAGGACGACGACGAGAACGACGCCTAGAGGACGACGTCGAGAACGACGTCTAGCACTGCTCCTAAAACAGCCTCTAGGACGACCTTAAAGACGACATCTAGGACGACGTGAGAACGATGCCTAGAGGACGACGTCTGGGACGACGTCGAGAACGACACCTAGGGGAGGACACTTAGAAAGGCTGTGGCGTATTTGCGTGAACGGTCACGTTTGCCTGCGGAAGCCGCCGTAGATGTAGACGCTGCTGCCAATGTCGAGGCCGTAGATGTAGACGCAGTCACCTCATAGTCCATCGCAAGAAGCACACAACGAACACAGACGAAGTCGGAAGCGCACCTTTTGCACACGGCTCTCCGGTGGTGACATCACGCTGATGACGTATGATGACGCTTGATGACGTATTTTTATGGCCATCTTTCGAGCACAACGACGACGCTTGTTTTTCACGTAATGTGACAAGTGAGGTCGTCCTAGAGGTCTAGCACGACTTCTAGGACGACCGCAAGGACGAGTGTCGTCCTTGATCATGCGATTGAGTGGCGCGTGCCGCACAGTCGTACTTTTATTGACATTTTTGGGTACTTTTTCGCTCAATAAGACAAGTAAGGCTTTCGCCTTAAAGGGATACTTCAACGAAATTTGAAATATTCCCGTCGTGTTCAAAAATAGGTTGAATATGATCCACAATATCCGTAAATGACAATCGCACGTTTGTGTTTTGATCCTGGTGGCTGTATTTTTCGTTATAAACGGCCCACTCTGGCAAGCGCTCGGAGAAGGCCCGGCTTAGAGCACGTGACATCCAACGCAATCGTGACGTAGGTCGTCTCAAAGCGAGCAAAGCTACGGCGAGGCTGACGTCGAGAGGATGGCCTAGTCGTTTCAGCCACCGAAGCGGCTGCTTTTGTACGAATTTTGAGTGACGGGTTAATCTTCCATAATCTTGTAGGGGGACAATAGCGACTCCTGCGACACACAAAAGGGATTCTCGGGAAGAGGGGAGTTCCTCCTTCCCCCTTTCTCTCGTCATGGCCGAAGACGAGACAACCTCCGTCACTAGCTGTCAAGGTTCCTAGACGGGCATTACAAACGAGGCGTTAGCGACATCCACCAGGTGCTCTTTGCTAATCGTTTCATTCGTTTTAAAATTCCCTTTTTGAGACTTTTTTTAACAAGATATTGGTATGTTCCATATGATACTGGTCTTTTGAACACATATAGACCAAAAAAATGAGCACCGAAATTTCGTTGTAGTATCCCTTTAAAAGGGATTCCACCGCTCGTCAATCAATGGGCATATTTCGCTACACAAACCTGAGTTTCAGGAATGCACGAGAGTATTCATTCTTTTCGAGATTAATTATGAAGACGTAATGAAGGTCGTGCGGCCCTGTGTTTTTTCCTTGAGAGCGCTGAAGATTTTTAATAAAATCCAGAAATATGACCGTTTTGACTGTTTCGAGCGCGTTTTGAGGCATTTCTGAAAAGAAAAAAACAACAACAAATATTTAGAGGACAAACGTGACAAAACGCTTGGCCGTACGTACTAGGGTTGCCTCTAATCTTAATTTTAAGACCACGACGAGAAAATTAAATATTGTTGTATTTGCGTATTTGTGTAAATAAAAACACTCTGGGAAGTTTATTTCTAACGTGTTAAACGAGATGGCGACACTAGTACTAAATGCCTCAAACCGGAGATTTTCTTGTTGTTGCTGTTTTTCTCTCGAGCTCAAATTCGACCGCGATGTCTGGTTTCTCGAGGATGGGCAGCACGTGTAGATAATGCTCGCGCTGTAAAGCCCACTGATCGTGGATTCAATCCCCTGCCCCTGTTCGTTTCAATCTGGATGAACATCGTACCGGCGTGCTGTCATGTATCACTATTGCGCGGCGCTCGTTTAAAGCGTGTTTCACATGCAGCGGTTTTGGCCCTAGAGCGGCGCGATTTCAGCCGTCGCGGCGCTCTGGCCAGCACCAGCGGTTGAGCGACACGAGCGCCGCGACGGCAGAAATCGCGCCGCTCTAGGTCCAAAACCGCTGCATGTGAAACCCGCTTAAAGGGGCACTGACACCCCAAAGGTCGTATTTATTTTTATTGTCTAAAACGATGCAAGTTGCAGCCATAGACACGCAAAAAAAACCGCATCGCGAAAAAAAATTTTCCCGCGCGCACGCGCGCCTTTTTATTTTTGGCGTTTGATTTTCCCGCCTCTCGCCTCCTCGCTTCTTTTCATCGGTGACGTCAAAAATCAGGAAATTTAGAAGCTTTGTAGGCGGCATCTTTATAACATTTAATGACGGCAATCCTAAAACATGTTTTTTAACGCAATTGCGAACGCACTACGGCCCTTCTTTTTGAAATACCAAAAATCGGGAGTTCGTTGTGGTGCCGTCTCCTGGATTTGTATCCTCCAACGGAAAACAGGCGACACCGCTCAAAACCGGTCCGCCGCAACGCCGGCGCTAGCCGGCGCTCGCTCCTTTCCTCCTCGCTTTGGGTCGCCATGGCAACAGCAGGGAGTGGTGACAGGAAAGGGGACTCTCAGGTCTCCGCAATTTTTGACGTCAAGGCACCGGAGCCGATCGCGCGGGAACTTCGAATTCGGCATTTGGAAATTGTTTTTTTACTTCACGAATACTGAATTCCCAAATTTCAAATTTTGAGGGTAATGTCCCGGCATCGTTTTCGACCGTTTCGGATAATAAAAAAAAATATGATTTTGATGTGTCAGTGCCCCTTTAAGACGTCAGACAAGCAGAGGTATACTGCACTGGCTTTCATCTCCAACGAAGACACCAGACGCCCTCGGGCTGACTAAGTTCCCGCTGTCTAAACATACACACAATAAAACTACAATTGATGGCTCCGTTGGTCGGCACTTTCTGAACGCTGCAAAAAAGAATACCTATCGTGTCCATTAGTGGCCGACCAGAGCTTCACATGCTTTGTCGCGAAGCTGCCCCACACCTGCGATCAACTTAGACCCCTCCTTCGTCATGCTTCATTGTAAATTATCAGTGCTCTACATTATATCACACTCTATTATCATTATCACTTCCTATAAGGAGTATTCACTGGCGGCCATATCCGTGTGCGCTGCTGCTGAGCGCGTGCTGACGGCGAGATTCCACAGTCCTTTTGTAGCGTGCATTTAGCACCATCAAGGTTGCCGGTCTTAGCAGGCTATTAATGTGAGCTCGTTCTGAGCACGCGCTCTAAGTGGTACCCACATATATGGCGTCCTGTGAATATATGTACGGGCTGCATGCCTTTCCGTGGCGCTTGCGCTTACGAGCACAAATAAATAATACCTACAAACAAATATTTTGGTTCTATGCGTTACATCAGTGAGAGCGGTCGTGTTCCTTGATAACACGGGGAAAATATCGATGCTTGCAAGTGCTGCCGAAACCAGGTTCTCACGAACAGTAAGAATTAATGCCAAGCATAATGGGGTGTTTTAATGCCCATACACACAGTTGCTTTTTAGTGCGTTTGACTGCGCTACGCCAAGAAACGGAAGCGAGTAAATTTCACGCTTCGTATGAAGCGTGAAATTTAATTAAAAGAAAAGCTTGGGGGGGGGGGTACATTAAATGCCAAGCAAGGATGTCCTGCAGGACATCCCTGCTTGGTATTTCGCGTGCCAAGCTTTTCGCAGCCGCAACGCAGTCAAACACACCCAAACGCCCTCAAACGCAACTGCTTATGGGTTTTTAGAATAGCGTTACCGCTGCCTACCGCGGCCACATTGTACTGTTCCTGGTACAGGTTGTGCCAACGTGTACCTATCCAACTGGGTATGCCCCCAGCTCCCCATTGAGGCTATCACGTGATACCCTCACCGGGGGGCTGGGGGCATACCCAGATGGATTGCTTGCTGTTGCTTACTGTCTCTCGGTGCTTTTGAAGTAAGCACGAATGATTGTAAGCCTCCCAAAAGATACATTCGCGTGCGTGATTCATTCGCTTGACGTCGGTGTTGGTTGTTTTTATTAGTCACTCTCGTTGGACTTGGGCATGAGTATAGCGATCCCGCCACTGCCCAGAGCGGCAGTACAACAGGGAGCTCGCGCTATTACTTCGAAGCATGCTGTATCATCATCATTATCGTAAACTTTAATATTCAAAAAATGAAAGGACCTTGCTATGGTAATCTTGCGGTCCCTGGTCGGTGCCCTTAATCCAGGGCTCCGTTTTCCGCCCAGATTCGGCGGGCTCGCTCAACCAGTCGCTGCTGGTTAGCGAGCTCTGTGCCAAATAGGGCCGACTCCCTGGAGGAACAGATGGGGAAAGTAAAGGGGGTAAAGATACATTTGCGTGCGTGCCTCATTTGTGTTTGTGTGTGTGTGTGTTCATACTGAATGGAGTTAGTCTGCCTCAACTGATGACTTGTCTCTCAGCTGTAGACGAGTAATATATATAGTTTGTGCAGTGCAACCGCTATCTTGGTCTTTTACGTGCACCACGGAGTAGAAATACACGACCGCACGCCGGCAAGACGCTTATCCAGATCGGAACGGGCAGGGGCGGAGATCGATTGTGCCCATTGCTCGAGGCTTATTGGTGTTGGTTGTTTCTTTTTGTCACTCAATTAAACCAGAGCATAATAAACAACAACCATTTGTGTCTTTTTTCCCTCTTCCACTAGGAGTAATCTTTGGGTTTCTCCTTATTTGATCATGTCATCTTATTTGGTAGCGGAAGTATACGTCCGGAGGAAATATTCCTTCAGTGAACGAGAGTGCAAAACATAAAACCGGAGTCACATGTAACATCTACAAGCACTGTTCGTGGCTTGCATGCTACGAACAGTGATTGTAGCAATTGCTCAATGGATTCATTCGAAAGTTTGACCTCAGTTGCAAGCTGTGGAACCCCCGCACAATTACGGTTACAAGCATCAGCTCTTTGTGTTCGATTGCACGTCAGCTGCAACAGTACTCGTGCAGCGGTAGCTTAAGTCAAAGGTACAAACAAGTTTGCCCGCTCGCAGCATTTTTGATTATCACACACATTTTCAGAATCCCGCGTTTTGCAATGTCGATTGTTTCGCCATTGTGCAGTGGTTCAGACGACGTCCACCTAAGTCTAACATTGTCAAAACAAATAGAAGTAAAGTTGTGGACGTATGTGACATATATAAGTAAAATACACTTGGCAGAAGAAAAAAAAGACTTGATTATTTTTTTGCTGACAAGTTTTTTTTTTCAATTAAATAAATCCTAAAAGTGTCCACACCGTAAGTTTTTGTTTTGACAATATTAGGTTCCGGTGGCCACCTGAACCTAATACTGGATTGAAAGATAAAAACGGGGGAAGATATTTCTCTATGAACGACTTCCGAACTTTATTCATAGAAAATATCTTCCCTTGTTTTTATCTTTCGCTCCAGTTGATGCTCTCTTCTCAAATTATCGCTCTCTATTCCAACTTCTGGCGTCCCATTCTCAAAGTTCCATCTTCCCGCGATGCCTAATTTATTCACATCAGCCAAAAAACAAGATTTTCTAAAAAAAACATAAAAAAAACATTATTAAGTGCATGCACTGCAGCCGCTCAACTCTTCTAAATAATTGAAGAAGTAAAAGTAGAGCAAGTAGAAGTAAATAATCAACGTAAGATAAAACTTTTTGAAAGCCAAATAGATTTTTGCTTTCAAGCAGTTATATGACTGCCGACGACAGCACGTGTTGCACGTGTAAATATACCTCAGCAGACTCCTAGCAAAAGGCCTGATAAAGCCTCTGAAGGCGATACTTTTGTTTATTTTATTTTTTGTATGCTATGTTAGCACGCGTAGTCAAACACGCTACAAGCGTGGCTCGTAAGCACCCTAAGATCGTGCTGGGTTGAACCGAAAAGGGGGATCGGTGGCCGAGTGGGATAGCGCACTCTAGTGCCACTAAACAAGCTACGCTTCAGAGTAACGACATTTGGCCATATTGTGGCTTAAAATCATGGTTGCCAGTAACCTGAGGCTTTATCTGAAATCACAGGAAACGCTTTTCCGTCCTCTACAAATGTATAAACAGTTCGCGACAAAGCAAAGCAATATTATATGAGCTTCCTAACACCGAATCTAATGCTGAGGAAGTTGCACTTTTGAATCATGACGATCGGCAGTTGTGTCTGTTCCGCAGAAGCACCAAAATGGCGACGCCCACAACACTGTCGGGGAACGGAGTGCCGATACTCTAAGCGCAGATCACTTAATGGCTCTCGTTTAGTGGCTCTATAGTCGGATGCAACCTAAGAACAATCTTTTAGCTCCACCTAGAGCCACTAAATAAGCTGCGCTTAGAGTATCGGCACCCCGTTCCCCGACATTGTTGTGGGCGCCGCCATTTTGGCTCGTATGCAGAACAGACGCAACGGCCGATCGTCATGATTCAAAAGTGCGACTTCCTCAGCATTAGATTCGGTGTTAGGAAGGTCATGTAATATTGCTTTGCTCTGTCGCGAACGGTTTAAACATTTGTGGAGGGCGGAAAAGCATTTCCTGTGATTTCAGATAAAGCTTCAGATAACTGGCAACCATGATTTTAAGACACAATATGGCCAAGTGTCGTTACTCTGAAGCGTAGCTTATTTAGTGGCACTAGCTCCACCCACAAGCGCATTGCGCCCATCTGAAGTGCCTCCGCCGTCGAGAAAGTAGTTCGCTAGCAACATTGCTTTTTCTTCCTCCAGGAAACCTGTCTTAAACTACTACAATATTTATTTAATTCATTCAGGACATTTAAATAAGTTAGAATACGTTTTTGTCAACGAAATAGCTGTTTAGTAAAGAAAGAAAGAAAGTCATGTCCAATGTACCGCCTTCCCAATTAATTTTCTGTCCAAGATACTGTCTAACATACCGTCTAACATACCTCTCAGCAGTGCTAAGCCTCGCGCCCGCTTCGAAATTTTCGTTGGCGATAGCGTCGCTGGATTCTCACGTTGTCGCGCAAAAACTGCTGCAAACGCAAGCCGATAGCATCAAGATTTCGTGGCGTAACCTCGGGCACGTAAAACACGGTGCAAAAAAGCAGAATAATTGTCATGAGAAACTAGCGTCGCGTTGCTAAGGCCAGCAGCCATGTTGAGCTTTTTTTTTTTTTCAAAAGGATCGCGATTGGTTTACAGAATCGTGACGTCATGAAAACAATTGGCTGGCGTTTCTCGGCGTAGGATTACATTTTCCTCTGAGAGGCATTTCCGGTTTTTTCTTAGCTTGCAACCGGCTATAGCACACACTAGAGCCACTCTATATGGCAGCGTAGCTGCCAGAGTAGCGACACGACGCAAAATTATCTAGATGCATGACGTCAGAAGCGCTGATAGTGATCTCCATTTTGGGCCTGGGAGGTTGCCATGGTAATCGTGCTTCTAGCGACGCCGGGCGGCAACCTTCGTAGTCTAGTTGATATCTCCATTTGTTCATTGAAAAGTGGTATAAGACGCTTGGCATCGCGGTACGGCAAGAACCTCTGGAGGAACGGTGCCTGTTTTTTTCTGAAAAGTGAGACGATTTGCAGCCCGGGGACTGTCAGCCGACGAGAGCTGCTATGGTATCGTACGTGCACGGACAAGGCGAGTGGCTTTCGGCGCCGCCGGGATGGCGGCCGCTTCGTGGGACGAACGTACCGTCCTAGTACTTTCGGACTTCGCTCCGATGGAACAAAATCCGATTACGCCGGCCACGACAGGACGATGACTGCTGCTCCACTGCCCCATAGTGAGCGAGTATATGTTTAGCATCATACTTCTTCAAGACCCGATCATCCCTTCAAGATGAGATTTTCTCACCGACTGGTAAGGAGCGACGTCGACGGGGTTCAACCAAGAAGGACGGCATGGTGGTCTCTAGGGAATCGTTGACGCCATCAAAAGAGACGGACGCCCGATATGAGGCGTTCTTGCCGACAGGCCAAATGGTCGTTCGGAAGTTTTCCGGCATTCAAAAAGTCAATATTTTTTATCTGGTGTAGCACATATATCCGTGTTAAAGGGGCCACAAACTTATTTTTAAACTTCTTCTTCCTTACCTGTAATCCTCAACTCAAAAGAGAACTGTGAAATCACACAGTCGTGAAATGCTAGGGCATCGTGCTTTTTAAGCACACCGTAGAACTTGGCATTCGCAAGTGATGATAAGTTTTGTCAGGACACTCATTGGCCAGGAAAGTGAATTCAAATATCCATGGACGAATTGATTGCTGACGAGCGCATACATCCGAGCGACGCAGTTTTCGTGTCCAATGCATGAGTTGGGGTCGGCTGACGTCATTTTGGCCTTTGTAGGCATTGTAAAGAGGATATTTGGAACCAAGCACACTGACATTAAGAAGCACAAAACGGGCCCAGCTACAGAAAATAAATATTACACTCGTAAGAAATAAATACGTCTGTAACTTGTTAATTACAAAGACGAACACACCTCTGAGCATCTAAGTTTAATGGTATGTGTTGATGCATTGTTATATAGCAGGACATTTCATATACGTCACTTGAGCAAACGCCAGTTTTTCACTTAAAAAACAAACCAAAAAACACTGCGATCAAATGCAAGCTATTGCAACGAAAGCAAGTTATATCAAAATCTTCAGAACTGCCAATTCGTAAAATTGGCGATTAGTAAAAAAAGTTACAGATCCTTCCTCGCTAAAAAATGCTGTGATTATTCGGTGACCCAGGGCTGAAACAATTTCCCATAGGCCCTACACGCGCCGCATACCTTTCGTTATGATTCTCAGAAATTAAAACTTTCAAAGAAAGCTCGAAAAACGCGAATATTTTATCCTAAAAGCTATGTACTGGAGCGCAAGTTCGTCTGCTTTTTTTTTGCAGGGGTTGTGGTGACGTCAAAACGCCAAGATCTGAGTGGCTCCGATTGAAGGATAATGGGTAGACCCAGAGCCTTTTATACTGGGAGAGTTCGGCGGGTGGGAGGGGCTTACGGCCCGCTAGGTCTAGCGGACTCAGCGGGCGCCGCTTCCGCCATGATGTGCCTCCCGGCGAGTGGGTCTCCATTGACATGCGATGTATACGCGCGTAGGTTTTGCCGTTTGCGCTTTTGTTGGCGTAAGGAGAAAGTCGAAAAATCAAGCATTTTGTTACGTTAATCATACGTTAATCATAAACTTACCTCGCACAATCGAGAACTCGGCTTCCAGTCAGCCCTTCTTGGTTTGGTTTCCCAGATCTTGCGCCTTGCGCGGTTTTCTTTTCCTTGCGGGAACCGGTACATCCTGAACCCCTTTTTCGCGTTGTTCGAGCACCCAACGGCACTGCAGCCCCCCATTTCTTTTTCATCTAACGTCTGGCAGAGCGCAGAACGATAATTTTCATCGTCGTCTCTCGCTTCATGGACTCTAGCGAGCCGACTGCCGGCTCGAGTCAGTAGGGCAAACGGGTTTTATCAACCGCCACCAGCCTTACACCAAACAAGGGTGAGGCTTGCAATTTAAAGGAGCTGTGCAACGATATTCAATTGGAATGTTTTTCTCTCTACCCGAGCTCACTGGCACACCTGGGACTCAAGGATACTCACACGCAACGCCACTGGCCAAGAAACGCCTTTGTTGCGGTGTAATTTCAAGGACAAAAGCGATCATTTTCATTCAATCTCTCCTTTGCAAAATTTGATGACGTAACTCGGGGATCGCAGTACACCCAAGTGACGATATTTGAATGCGGCTCATAGATTGGACCCAAGCATTGCGTGGGCACTCGACTTGGGCTCGTGACAATTGCTATCTCGAGAAGCATTCGGGTTGTAACCCGTGTCCAATCGCTGCAACGACGACAATAGCCGAACCATAACAATGTCTGGAACTCAGCGCGTGTCCTGCGCTTTGCCAACCCCAGCGCGTGGCTATGATCAACATTGGCGGCATATAATCGGCTCCAGATCACGTGGCCGCTTGTTCTGGCTGCGAGTTGAGGGGGTGAATGCTGCTCGTTGTTCTTAAATTTTTTTCTGGGACTTCTATTGCGTGGGGTGAAAAACGAACGCGTGTTTCATAGGTCATTAACGTTAGGGATCCGTTTTACGCGGTATTTGTACAAAGTACAAAAATTGTTGCATTGCTCCTTTAAGGTTATAATTATAATGCAATTAAATGCAAAGTTGCAATCAAGCTAGACGGCAAGGCACATCATGGCGGATGCGCACAGTTGCCAGACTGTTTGATCAGTGCTGCCAGACTGGCGGCTGGATCAAAGAACCGCCGAACTCTCTGTTGTGTCGGCAACATTGTCATTTTGTATATAGAGCATCCACATCGCGATAAAGATCAGATTTTGGGTTCGAAGCTCGCGGCGTACGCATCTCTTCTTCGCGGTCGCTATGCCGGCGACCAGGGCTGCAACATAATATTGGCGACGAGGAGAAAACCATAAAAAGCCACCATGAACTTCGGGCTCACGCCGCCGCTGCCGTTTCTGCAAACGCCAGGCCAGCCTCCCGTTCCATGGCCGCAATGGGAACAAACGTTCCTTAGGTTTCTTGAGGCTTCTGGCGCGGACGAGTTCAAGGCGTCGCGGCGTGCAGCCATCCTGCTCCACTGTCTAGGAGTGGAGGGACAACGGCAGTACAACGTCGTGGCCATGTCGACACCACCTCAGCAGCAGCCGACCACAGAGGCGGGAGGCAAGTATGCTACTGCTGGTGCGACGGAAGAAGGCAAGCCTGCCAGTGGGGATACCTCGGACGAGTTCACTACTACGCTGAAGCTCGTAAGGAGAATTTTTGCAGCCACAACTAACGTACTCGTTGAGCGACATCGATTCAAGCAGAGATTACAGCAGCCAGGCGAGCCGATGGAAGGATACATCACGAGCTTGCGCGAGATAGCCGCCAAATGCGAGTACGATAGCACCACCGACGTGATGATTCGGGACCAGCTCGTATCAGGCATTTCATCTGGCAGACTTCGGGAACGTCTGCTGTTTGAAGGAGCACCGCTGACACTAGAAAAGGCCGTTTCAATGGCAACGCATTACGAGGACACCCAGCGCAACCTGAAAGAATTTGCAGCTGAGGGGGCGATGCATCGCGTTACTGACAAGTATAAAAAATATGAAGAGGAGGTGACGGAGCGTCGTTGTTACCGTTGTGGCTCGGCAAGTCATGTGGCAAGTTCAGTGAGCTGCAAAGCGCGACGAGCTATGTGCCGGAAATGCAAAAAGACCGGGCACTTCGAGAAGGTTTGTAAAAGCACCACGACGCAGGACCTGGACGTGAAAGAAATCAGCGAGACTACGAATTGTGACGTCGTGCTTCTTCAGGTGAAAACGGACAGCGGACAACGTGGCATCTACGCAGATCTGGAAGTAGAGACAGTGAGTCTGCGCTTTCTGGTAGACACAGGCTCTTCAGTGTCAATCATCACCGATGACATTTATCGGCAATGGTTCCGCGAGCGACTGGCTTTGGCACCGCCATCTGTCAACCTGCTGGACTATTCGGGATGCAAGATCGAAGTGAAGGGACGATTCCTCGCCAACGTTCGCTACAAGGAGCGTTCGACTTGCGTACTATTTTACGTGGTGGCCAAGGGGACGACCCTCATCGGATTAGATGCAATCTGCAATTTACAACTTCAGATTGAAGGAGGAACCTTGCAATGTCTGCACACGCGAACCGATGAGAACCCGCTACCTGCTGACATGAAGAAACAATTCTCACACTTATTCACCGACAAGCTGGGTCTGGTGAAGGGCTTCGCTCACCAGGTCAAGAGGCGGGAAACAGTTAAGCCCGTGGCGGCAAAATTGCGGCGGCTGCCTTTAGCATTGCGGGACGCCGTGTCCGTGGAACTGCGCCGATTGGAGCAAGTTGGAATCATTGAACGGGTCGAAGCCTCTGAATGGATATCTCCAATTGTGGTCGTAAAGAAAAAGGACGGCACTATCAGGCTGTGCGTAGATTTGCGCGAGCCGAACAAGGCCATTTTAGTGGATGGATTTCCACTCCCACATACAGAGGAGCTTCTTCACCAACTTGCAGGGTCGACTCACTTCTCGAAGCTAGATTTGGCCTCGGCCTATCACCAAGTTGAACTGACAGCAGACAGCCGGGAGCTGACGACATTTGTCACTCATGACGGACTTTTTCGTTTTCGAAGAGTATGCTTTGGGTTGGCGTCAGCTCCGGCGGCGTTTCAGAGAATGATGACCTCGATCCTGGATGGCTGTAAGGGGGTGCTATGTTACATTGACGACGTGATCATATTCGGCAAGTCCGAAGCAGAGCACAGGGGAAATTTGCAGGAAGTTCTAAATCGCATTTCTGCTGCTGGACTTCAGCTTAACCAGAAATGCGAGTTCAACGTGCAAGCACTCGACTTCCTGGGACACACCGTGAGTGCAGGAGGACTAACCCCTCTTCACTCTAAAGTAGAAGCGGTGGCAAAAGCTCCCGTACCAAAAGATGCAGCTGCTTTGCGGTCGTTCTTGGGACTTGTCGGATACTACGCAAGATTTTTGCCAAATTATGCAGAAGTAGTAGAGCCTCTGAGGAAGCTGTTGCGTCAAGAGGTCCCATTTATATGGAACAAAGAAGCAGAACAGAGTTTCGAGCAAGTCAAGACATCGCTCTCAACATGCGGGGCTATTAAGATGTTTGATCCTGCACTACCGGTAGTTGTCACTGCAGATGCATCCATGCATGGGCTCGGTGCTGTGCTTCAGCAGGGTGTTGGCGATGACTTGAGAACAGTGGCGTTTGCCTCACGAACACTCTCGCCGGCTGAACGGAAGTACTCCGTGGGAGAGAAGGAGGCCCTTGCCTGCGTGTGGGCGTGCGAGCATTGGCACGTGTTTCTCTGGGGACGGCGGTTCAAGCTACGCACGGATCATCAAGCGCTAGTAACTCTCCTATCCTCTCAAGGGAATGGCCGAAGGCCACTGAGGATCTCAAGGTGGTCATCTCGCCTTCTTTATTACAACTTCGAAGTTGCATATCACCGAGGAAGCGACAACAAAGTAGCAGACGCTCTGTCAAGGTTGCCATTACCTACCGGTGATGAAGAAGAGGAAGAAATTGTATCATTCGTGTCATCTTGCATCACAAAGCATGAACTACAAGAGGCTGTACAGACGGATGAGACATTACAACTTGTCATGAAGTACATTTCAACCAAGTGGCCAGACAAGAAAAGCTTGACTTCCAAGTTACTCGCATTCTTCCGAGTGAGAGACGAGTTGGCAGTGGTGGACAATTTGCTGCTGCGAGGAGAACGACTGGTCATCCCAGCGTCGCTGATGGCCACCATGATTGGGCTGGCGCACGAGACCCATCCTGGCATTGTCAGGACCAAGCAAAGGTTGCGCGAGCGATATTGGTGGCCGGGTCTCGACCAACAGGTGGAGCAAGTCATCAGGAACTGCTGTGAATGCCAGTCTGCAGACAAGTCTGCCAAACCCGTCACAGCACCACTTCAGCCAATTCCGCTTCCAGAACGGGCCTGGCAGAAACTGGCTGTGGATATTGTTGGGCCATTCAGCAGAACTGGAAGTGGACACGAGTATGCCATTACCTTGGTAGACTTTTACTCAAAGTGGCCAGAGGTATGCTTCGCATCAGTTGTGACAACGCAGACGGTGATTAAATTTTTATCTGCTACGTTTAGCAGAGAAGGCTACCCAGATGAAATTCTGACGGACCATGGGTCGCAGTTCAAGTCGGCAGCCTTTGAAGACTTCCTGAAAGAACGAGGAATTTGTCACCGCTGCTCCTCGGTTTATTACCCACAGTGCAACGGGCAGGTGGAGCGGTTTAACAAGGTCTTCAAGGGGTTCATCCAGACGGCAGCTCTGGAGCACAGGCCTCTTGAAGTGGCCGTCCTGGAGTACCTGGGCGTTTACAGGTGCACACCTCATGCCACAACGGGGGTGCCGCCTGCTCTGCTCCTGCATGGTCGAGTTCCTCGGTCGAGGCTGGACATTGTGGGGTTCCCGTCATCAAAGTTCTTTGTGAACCCTAGCTCTGAATTGGCTGACCTCAGAGCGCGAGTACAGCAGCGGCAGGCTTACAGCAAGCGCTACACAGACTCCAAGAGGGGAGCAAGGGCGCCCACCTTTAAGCCGGGCGATTTCGTCAGGGTTTGCAAGCCAAACATACCGAAGAAAGAGACATCGCACTATACGCGCCCAATGCTTATTACTGGTACACATGGACCAAGTTCTTACATCCTCAGCGACAACCGGACATGGAATGCGTCGAAGCTTTCCGGTTGTGGAGAAGCGGGGAAGCGCCTGTCGACAGCATCGCAGCAAGCGGCGTCAACGCTAGGGTCGGCTGATGCAGCTGTAGCCGAGATCCCAGAGACTGGTCCCGTGGCTTCTTCGGCGACAACCGAGACCGCGGAGATGGATTCCGTTTCGGCTTCAACGCTGCCGGCGATACCCGAGACCTCAGTGGCTTGTTCGGAGTCAGAGGCAGCTTCGGCCCAGGTCAATACAAGGACAACGAGAGCACCTCTGCTGAGGAGAAAGCCTGCCTGGCAGAGAGACTTTGTAATGAACTAACTATGTTACTACTGTTATTTTTTTGCTATCAGTTACACTGTTCCTTTTTTATTTCTTTGTATTTAGTTTCTTGGGTTGTTGTTTTTAGGGAGGGAATATGTTGTGTCGGCAACATTGTCATTTTGTATATAGAGCATCCACATCGCGATAAAGATCAGATTTTGGGTTCGAAGCTCGCGGCGTACGCATCTCTTCTTCGCGGTCGCTATGCCGGCGACCAGGGCTGCAACATAATACTCTCCCAGTATAAAAGGCTCTGGGTAGACCTAAAAGCAAGCTGCTTCTTCTTCTTCTTCTTTTTGTGAGGTCCAGAGAAGAAAAGGGAAAGCCGGGAGAGATGTTGGCCTCCTGTACGGGGCGAGTCGCTACCCGGCTTGGGGAAGGGGGAGGAGCCGTAGGTGGCTAAAAGAGATAGTGTGGAAATTCGGAAACCAGTCCAATAACGTGGTGGGGCTTTGGCACCAGTGTGGGTTTCAATTTAACAACCTTGCTGTTTGCGGTGTGTGGTATTAGGTCATAGACGGTCTGCCAAACCAGTCTCACTCAAGAAATCCAAGAGGTCTTTGTAAGCCCTCTGGACTAGCCGACGTGGGGCTTCTGGGATGAGGAGTTCCCGAGTGGTGGAGGAAGGAAGTCCATTGAAAGTGTAGCGTTGAAACAAGGTTTTACGCTCTTCTTCGTACTCTGTGCACACTAGTAGCACGTGTTCAATGTCCTCTAGGGCTCCACAGTGTAGACAATCAGGACTATTGACTCGTTGAAGTTTGTGCAGAGTTGATCTTGTGTTTTCGCAGTTTGCCCTCAGCCGATGTAACATTGACGCTTGTTCTCTTGACAGCTTGTGGGGGATTGCTGGAGGGGGCCGTCCTTCAGCCGTCTCTCGGTGTGGGTGGCGCTTTTGGTAGAAATTTCGTATAAATCGCCATGCTTCGTTGTACCGGCGAAGGGAAATGGTTGGGGTCTCAAGTCCATGGGCTTCAGTAGCGAGAGCATCCGCTTTCTCATTTCCCGCAATTCCAGTATGTGCAGGACACCACTGAAAAGCAAGTTGCCAACCCTTTCTTTCAGCTGACCTGGCAGATGCTACAGTTGTTGCAGTCAATGGAGTGCCAGTCTCGGGGTTCCGGAGAAGTTGAAGAGCAGATTTCGAATCTGTGAGAATGACCGCTCTCCCTGGTGTTCCACTTCGCACTAGCAGCTCCAAAGCCCGCCAAATGGCCACCAGCTCCGCAGTAGTGGATGTTGTGGCGATGTTCAGTCTGTCTGCAATGCAGACGTTGTGAGTTGGGATGAAGACTGCTGTCGTAGTAGTTCCTGTCGCCGGACTAGTGGAGCCGTCGGTGTATACTTGCAGCCATTCAATATACTCTGTGTAGAGTAGTTCCTGAGTCAAAAGGCGAGAAATTGTCCCAGAAACACTCGCCTTGCTATGCATGTAAGGGAGGGTTTCACTTATCGTCAGTGGTACTTCTAGATGAGGCTGCGGGGGTGGAGGGATATGTCCGGGTGGTCCTATAAGATCTTCGAACTGTCTCGCCAAGTAGCCAAAGCGGGAGTTCGGGCGATCAAGGACGTGTGACAGTAGTGAACTCCCAGAGGACACACCATGAATTCGTGCAAGGTGACGGCAGGCGCGCTCATCAGCCTGGAGGAAAACAGGCCATTCTTCAGCAGAAATGAGTGTGGCAACGTTTCCCGCGTATCGCGGCAGCCCAACGCACATCCTTAGTGCTACACGGTGAAATGTTTCAACGTCACGTTGTTGTGCTGGTCCGATGTTGAGTAGTGGCAGAGTATAACGTAGGCGGGAAAGGATTAAACCTTTATATAACTGAAGGAGGGCGTGCTGTGGTGTTCCCCAGGTATGGCCGCAGAGGCACCGCAGAACTCCGAGAAGGCTGCGGCACCTGGAGAGAACTTTGCGGACTTCTGGTCTCCAGGTTACCCGATCATCTAACAACAATCCAAGATATCTGTGTGTCCTCACCCTCTTGACTGGCATCCCAGCCATCTTGAGTTGCAGCGCTCGTTCGGAGGGACGTCCTCTCGGACGGTAAAGCAGCGCTGCTGTTTTCTCATGGGAAAGTGTCAGTCCGAGTTTTTCGATGGCATTGCAGATTGTATCGAGTGCCTCTTGGAGTTGACAACGAATCTTCCTTGCCCTTCGAGTTGGGCCAGCGCACCAAAGAGCCACGTCATCTGCATAGATGGATATCTGCACATGGAACGGTCCCTGCTGGCGAAGTGAGCTTGGAAGCGTTGCCATGGCCACATTGAAAAGTAAAGGACTAAGGACACTTCCCTGAGGAACGCCCTGAGTCGCAGTACGTGGACTGCTAAGTGCTCCCGGGACCCTGACCCGAATCGTTCTACCAGAGAGAAATGCCTTAATATATTCGACCATTTTCCCTTTTACTCCGAGCTGTCTGAGGCGCTGGAGGATAACATTATGCGGAGGTGTATCAAATGCTCGTTTTATGTCTAAAAACACACAGTGAAGCATGTTGCGGCGTGCTTTTGCCTCTTCGAGTGCAGATGCCAAGTCGCCCATTGCGTCTGCTGTACACCTCTTCGCACGAAATCCTGACAGCTGGTGTGGCATCGCATCTGATTGCTCTAGGTGCCATGTCAGGCGTCTCAAGACCAGGCGCTCAAGTAGTTTTCCCAGGCAGCTTGTCAGGGACACAGGTCTATAGGATGAGGGTTGAGTGGCTTGGCTTACCGCCTTTCAAAACTGGAATTACGATAGATTCTAGCCAGGTCATAGGCAGAATGCCTGTTCTCCATATTGAGTTGAGTGTCTCTAAAAGTCGTGGAGGATGAGCTTGGTCTATGTTTTTCAATGCTTGATACGTGATTCCGTCTGGCCCGGGTGCACTTCGGCGTTTGCAATGTCGGAGCGCATACTGCAGTTCAAAGATGGTGAAGTCGTCATCTGCTGTGAATGCTTCAGAAATGGAAGTGCCTATCAGCTCTTGGGGTAAAACCACGGCTGGTGTAGGAAGGGGGCACGCAAATTCATCAGCTAGCAGTTCTGCCGTTTCAGTCATGGTTTTGTCGTTCCTAATGGCGAGTGCTGCAATTGGGTGACGAGGGACCTTCGCAGCTGCCAACGCGCCAACTAACCGCCAAGCTTGCGCGGCTCCCCCCGGATTCCCGAAGGAAATACATATTTGAGCCCACTGATAGCGCTGCAATTTTTTCGTGTGCCCCCTGAACGCCGCATCTATTTTTTTGTAACGTGCCCAGTCGTATTCTGTATCTGTGTGCATAGCCCGTCGTTGGGCTTGTCTCCGTGCCGCTCGGAGGTTCAGAAACTCTAGGTCCGGGATGGGAACGCGACAGAACAGCACACGACAAAACAGCACGCGACAAAACAGCACGGTCAAAACAGCACGCGTCAAAACAGCACAGCGTCAAAACAGCACGGCGACAAAACAGCACGCGTCAAAATAGCACGCGACAAAACAGCACGGCGTCAAAACGGCACAGCGACAGAAGAGCACGTGCCAAAACAGCACGGCGTCAAAACAGCACAACGACAAACAGCACGCATGTAAAAAGGCTGTAATAGGTAGCGTTTTATGAAAACAAAACAGAACGTAAAGAGAAAGGGTTGGACATTGCATGGCATTATTTAACAGCTAGTGGAGAAACAATAAAAAAAAAGTACGCTGGCGACGACGGGATCGCACTCAAGTCAGTGTCCCGATTGCTGCTGCTGTGTGATTGCTAAAAACAAATAAAGTTAGCAGTAGTTACTACTACTGAACTTCGCTAATCTCTGAAGAGATTGGGTAGTTAGAGGGGATACCTTCGCGTCGATGTTGGCTGCGTTGTCTGGTCTTTTTTGAAGTATCAGGGAAAGAGGAGAAGTTATTGGGAAAAAGATATCCATAAGTTCAAGTTATGAACTTCCTGGTTTGTGGCGGTCCGGTGAGGTTCCGTAGTACTCCTCGTTTCGTCATTACCACCTAAGCGTAGAACGTTTCCTCCCCCCCCTCTTCCCCCCCCCCCCCCCCCCCCCAAAAACAAAAGCGGGAGATGCGTCGATTACAAAAGCATTCATAGAAACGGTAAGATAAGGTGACTTTAATGTGGAGCGTATTCAAGGTGTGCAATGGGCACCGATTCTGCGGGGTACATTCGCCGTGAATAAGATCTCCTAGAAACACGCGGCTGTAGCTTGCAGGCGAGAGGTTGTACGCTTTGAGTTAAATTCACAAATTATTGCCGACGAAGGCCTTGATCGAGTGGAAACCGGTGAAGCAGTAACATGCCGCAGCCTCAATGCTGTGGCCTTACACTGCAGCATGGGCTGAACACACCGTTGCCGCACACGCTCTCTGTTTTTTTCTTTTAACAACAAACGACAGCACATTGCCGTGCGATTGGATTATTTATTGTAGACGATATCACCAGCAAACTTACGCGTAAAAATGAGCAAAACTGCTCGAAAAAATTGCGGTGGCTTAGCTCGGCTATGCCAGGATATATGTAGTGTGAGCTTATGCGCACAAAATGAGAGGCGCTATCAAGCGGCTCCGGTGCAGCGTCAGACTTGGCTACTGCGCAACGGAGGCGCACAGCTGGGCACGCGGAGGCGCCAGTGCGTCTGCCGCGGCTATGACGCCTCTCCTCTGGAATGCGCAGACCGCCGAGGCGGACGCGGCGGCGGCGGCTCCGGCGCGCCAGCTGTGTGCCGTGTGACGTCACTGCTCCTCGCGCATGCGCAGCACGGAGCACAGCTCATTATGCGAGTCACGCGAAACTGCTCAACCTCGGCCAGTGTAGCTCACGCTACAAACTAGCCAGAATAAGCACCAGCGGGGGCTTCGGTACTGCCCAGGGAACCCTCATGCGCGCATCGAGTATACTCCCCACTGCGAACTTGCTTCCAAAAGAACAGATTAAAAAAATTGGCCGTCGACGAGTTGGCTTTCGACGAATTGGCCTAGAACCTCAATTCCTTTACAGTGCCTTATTTGAGACGTGCATTTTTTAACTTCAAACGCTATGTTTAGGGTTCAGTGTTTTCGGGTTAAACCGAATATAACCGGTAAAAGTACGCCGAATTAATGTTTTCCGAATTCGGTCTTAGCTGAAAAAGTTCAGTGTTTTCTAGGGCGTTTGGAGTGGTGTGTTTGTGTGTCTGGGGGGGGGGGGGGGTGAATGTGACTCATTAGGGTTTCGTGTCAGCCGCCGGTAAAAGTTTCGTATATTCGGATTTATCTGATAAACTCTGAATTTCGATGTGCAATTCCCTCCCCCCCCCCCCCCCCCCCCCCCCACACACACACACACATATTTTACAATTAATGGTTTAATCAGCGCGTGCAGTAAATGGTCCTGGGAAAATGCCACCACACATATCTTTCAAATTTCGGTCAGGACAACAGGTCATTGTACTATCAGGTCAAGACAAAAGTCACTGTTATTGTTTCCGGTTTGGTCATACTATTTGTGCCTGAGAGGAAGGAGAGGTTGTGTTTTTGTAACCGTGAAACCTTTGGACGATAGAAATTACACAAAGTGGGAAAGAGGACAGTTGAAACTTCTCTATTTCATCCTTTTCCACTCTGCCTCTTGCAGCCGCGCGGTAGGATGATGGAATAGCACGGAATAAATACAGGCTTCCCAGCGACTACCTCCAGTAGGATATTGATTTTAAGGTATAGACATTTATCGAAATAACACTTGTGTGCCACTTTTATATTAGGACAAATTAGTATTGCCAGTAGTAATGGCACCAACGCCAAATCCAACTGAAAAAAATATTAATTGATACAATCGCGTTTTTTTTTCGTTTTTTTTTTTTGTAAAGCATACGTTTACATTTGGATATTATTTGTTTATTTTTAATAAGAAACACTGCGAAATTGAGCTCCGAATTTCGGAGAATTCGTAATCAAACAAAAATAAACACCGATAAACTCAGAATTTCTGGCAAAAAATAAACTCAGAAAAACACCCTCCGAATTTGACGGAAACTAAACTCCGAAAACACGGAACCCTACTCATTACTGACCTTATGACCACTTCCTTTCGGAGTTCTCAGCTTGTCTGCGAGATCGCTTCAACTTTCAACAAAAGCTCCGGGGGCGCAGGGGTCTTCAGGACGAAATCTGGGTTTTTCACCTGATAGGGATTTGTACCGAATTTTTTGTTAAAAGAAGAGAGTTTAATCGTGAAATCAAAGAACGGAAATCAAGAGCGTCCGTAAATGCCGCGCATTTTTTAAGACCCCTAGCTTCCGTCTACTAGAGGAGGGCGTGTTTTACGAGTGTTTCATATTCATTTCTGCAGTCGGCGCGAATTTATCACCTGTCGCAGTCGTGATAATGGGGGAAAACGCACCGCGTACAACGCTTGCTAATTTCTCCATTTTGATATTTACCTCTCCGGCCGAAGTGGTGCTGAAGCTCATGCTCGTCCTGTGTGCAAATACGAGCACACGACGATAATGTCAGATCACGATAAGGCCCCAGTGCGTCTTACAGAACAGATCGCATCGGCTGCCAAAGACGGAAACAAATAAAAAGACCAGTACCTGGTATTCAATATACATTTTACACAAACGCTTTTATTATTGCATTTTCGTTACTATGCTGGTTTTCGTTAATAAACCTAATATAACTGAGAAGTTTATGAGTCTACAAATATTCACCGCAATAAACCAAAAAAAATTGAATAAAAACTTTAAAATTTTCGCGGAATTTGAAATAATACAAACCGAAAACGCCGAACTCTAGCTATATTGTCAAATGTCATGTTTTGACGCTGTGCTATTCTGTCGCTGTGCTGTTTTGACGTCGTGCTGTTTTGACGTCGTGCTGTTTTGGCCCGTGCTCTTCTGTCGCTGTGCCGTTTTGACGCTGTGCTGTTTTGTCGCGTGCTATTTTGACGCGTGCTGTTTAGTCGCCGTGCTGTTTTGACGCTGTGCTGTTTTGACGCGTGCTGTTTTGACCGTGCTGTTTTGTCGCGTGCTGTTATGTCGTGTGCTGTTCTGTCATGGTGCCATCCGTCCCGGACGGCACCATGACAGAACAGCAGTCGGGTCGCTCGTCGAATGCAGTTTTCAATGATGGCAGTTAGGTCTGTAGCGTTAGCGTCAGCCGCAGTTACCGATGCTGCCATGTATTCACGGTAAAGGTCCCAGTTGACTACTTTGCATGTTCTGGTGGCAACTGCACTTGCGTTCGACGAGGCTATAATGATAGGAACATGGTCGCTACCCATGTGTCTGGTTGTATTGCCCACGACACTTTGATCGCAGGCGATGCAAATGTGAGATCAAGGACGCTTTTTCTGACCCCTTTACGGATAAATGTGGGTGCTCCGCTGTTTAGAGTTGTGAGGTTCAGGGCCGCAATGGTATCTTCCAGGCATCTTCCCCTTCTGTTGGTTCGGCTATCACCCCAGTTGATGTTGTGTGCGTTGAAATCTCCAGCTAATAAAAGTTCACCTTTAGCTCTCTGTTGAATTTGGTGCAACACATCAGGGTCCCATGTGCCCCCAGGGGCTACGTAAATGGAAACTATTGTGGTGTCTTGCGTGCCGAGCCTTACTGTCACTCCCGCATACTCTGCCGTTAATGAGCAGGGATCTGAAAGGTCCAGGACGCTTTGATGGAGGCTTGATCTCACCAAAAGTGAAACTCTAGACCTAGTGTTTGAGTCAATTGTGGTGGAATTGTAGAAAACATATGGAGAGAGTCGTACCTCACCTTGCAGGATGTTGGTTTCTTGAAGTGCAACTACATCTATGGTTCTCTGCTGCAGAATTTGCCGAAGTTCAGGAATGCGTGTACGAAGGCCGTTCACGTTCCATTGGAGAATTGATGGGAATTTGGGGTTCCGGATTCGTTAACACGGCCTGTTGGTTTTCCCTCCCTTTACTATGACTCCATAAATGGAAGAATCATGTTAAGGAATGAGAGGAGAAGTCGTGCCCACTGCGAATCCACAGTAGATAGAAAAGCGCAAGCCATGCGGGTTGCCTTCTGAAGAGGTGGAATCCAGCATTCCCAAGCAGATTTAGCTGTGGGTTCAGCACTCGGGCTGGAAGGAGGCTGCGGCTTCAGTGCAGGCGTCACATTCAATGCTGGACTGACAGTGTCGGCTTTTGATTCCACAGTGCAGGTGTGGTCGTTGTTCAACTGAGATTCTCCCTTCGTCGTTTTGCCTTTTCGCTGAAGTGCTGCAGCGAAATTCACAGCACTGACATTAGGCTCCTTCATAGGATCATTCCTTCTTTTCGGTGGGCTTGGAGGGGGCTGACCATGTTGATTTGCGTTGGCTGTCTTAGACTGTTGGACAGCTGTCCTTGCAGCACGAAAATCAACGGCATTTTGACGTGCGTAATTGCGAGTCTCGCTTTCTTTCTTCCATTTAGGGCAGGATGAAGAAGTGGCAGCGTGAGGTTGACCACAGTTGACACACTTTTCTTGCGCCAAACACTCGGTGTTGCTCTGATGTTAGTCTCCGCAGCGGCTACAAATAGAAGGTCGCTTGCAAGTCGCTTCTCGATGTCCATACGCGCAACACTTTCGGCACTGTGTGGGGCGTTCCTTGAATAGAGAGACTGGGTGACGGACATGGCCTAGGTAAACATAACTTGGCAGTGTTGTTGTAGAGAAGGACAGCTTCACTGCTGTGCTCTTGCCAAGTCGTCGCAATCTTGCCACTCGACCTTCCGGAGATTCAATCATGAATTCACCCGGCTTTTGGAGATTTCACGTTCTGTTCGATCTCTACTTCAGAAAGCGCAGGATCAACGTCTGTGATCACTCCGACGGCGTAGTGTCGCGGAACTGGCTCATATGCTCTGACCTTCATTCCGCAAAGCTCGGGGCAGGCAAGGAGCGTTCGAGTCGTCTGGCCATTGCGTGTGTCTACTGCAATAAGGTTGAGTCTTTTGTTGGGGCGGACTTCAAGAATGCACTCCGGGCACATTTGTTCCAAAGCAATTGACATTTTAAGGCTGCTGGGTGTTCATCATCATCATCAATGTTTATTCACGTAAAGATGTACAAAGAAATGTCTGATTAGTCATCTGGATCCATAGCCTACATGGCTAGTAATGGATCCATTAAAACAACATTCACATTTAAAACAATCCTATAGGCATTCACACAATCTATACATAGCTGCACAAATAATATAACTACTAGTACGGAGTTAACAGGGTGAGTTGTACACTTCAGATGAAATAAATCGTTTTAATGAGAGTACAAAATTTGTTGCTAGTTTTATATTACATGAAATGTTATTCCATATCTTCGCACCAATGAACGATATTAAGCGGCGCCCGTAAGCATTGTAAGTTATCGGCAAATTAAGGTTATTATAATGTAGTTCTCGGGTTTCACGTTTTGGAAAATTGAATATAGAAGAGTGATATGGAGTATTCTGGGTTAAAATTCTTTGGACTAAAGTGGCAGTCTTATGGTCGCGAGCTAAATTGATGGGGAGTATGTTTAATTCACTAAAAAGATGCTTAGCTGATGCATGTATAGGTGCTGCTGCTATTATCCTGATTGCCCTTCTTTGCAGAATGGTAACTCTCGCTAGATATGACGCGTAAGTGAAACCCCATGATTCAACACAATAGGTTAAATGAGTATGAAACACACCGAAGTAAATCATGCGTAACGTTTGTTTGCTAAAATGTTTCCGTGCTTTCACTAATGAAAAGCATCCGAAGGTTAATTTTTTACATAGCTCGTCAATGTGGGGAGCCCAGTGTAGTGTTGAATCTAGGGTAATTCCTAGGTATTTATAAGTGATAACTTGATCGATGTTTAAACCTCCTAGATGCAGGTTACATGTAAATGATTGTTGTTTCCGATCAGACGCGAAAACAATGAACTTAGTTTTTTTTTTAATATTTAGCACCAGCTTGTTGCAATTAAACCAAGTTATCGTATTTTTCAAGTCGTTATTTGCTAGTAATTCGGCCTCTTCAAGAGAATGATGTGATACTAGTAAGGCTGTATCATCGGCGTATAAAACTGCTTCGGAATGTCTGAGGCAAGCTGCGTAATCATTGATGAAAAGAGAGAAAAGTATCGGTCCTAACACCAACCCCTGTGGTACACCAGTCTTCACTATCGCGGTTGTAGATTGATTATGGGAAATTTGTACAAATTGGGTGCGGTTTGTTAAGTAGCTACGAAAAAATTTGCCAGCTGGCCCTCGAAAACCGTAACGCTCAAGTTGTTGTAAAAGAATGTCGTGATTAACAGAATCGAAAGCTTTTTTTATATCGAGGAATATGCCTATAGTAGTTCTATTTTTGTTGAGGGAGGAATTGACTATTTCTGATACGGAGTGTACTGCTGTGCCTGTAGAGAAGTTTTTCCGAAAACCATGTTGATTAGCAACCAAAATGTTGTATTTCTCGACAAAGTTCATTATTCTCGCGGCAATTAGTTTTTCAAATAGTGTATTAATGCAGGACAGAATTGTAATCGGGCGATAATTAGCCGGGTCATTAGGGTCACCACTTTTGTAAATTGGTACTACTCGCCCAATCTTAAGTTTTTCTGCGTAAATTCCCGATAAAAATGCCTGGTTAAACAGTTTTTGTAGTGGGTAGCACAGGATGTCAATGTTGTCTTTCAATAGGTTTACCGAGATTTCGTCGTGGCCCATAGCTTTGTTTGATAACATTTGTCTGGCAACGCCAACAATTCCGGCAGCTGTTATTTCTACGTAAACAAATGTATTAATGCATGGGCTAGGTAGGATAATTTTTGACGTTTCATCTGATACTGCAGCTGAGGATGTACCTATGCTAATGAAAAAGTCATTGAACATTGACACAAGGTGCGCTTGATCACAATTAAGAATGTTCAAATCTGGTAAAATGTTACATTGTTGAGAGGACTTCATTACAAGGTTAATTGTGCGCCATATTTTTTTGGAGCTACCAATAGCTTTTGCAATACGGCTGCTAAAATATTGCTTTTTACGCTTCCGCATGGTGGATAGCGGTAGGTTCCGTGCAACTCTAAACTTTTCCCTGTAATAGTCGTTGTCCTTGTTTTGCTTCATTTTGTTATACCAGTGTCCCTTGAACCTAATTAACTTCAGTATCTCCTCGTTCATCCAGGGACAAATGGGAGAATAAAGCTGTGCTTCCCGGCGAGATACGAATTTGTGTGCTATACAACAAGATTTGAACAGTGTTGAAAAGGTATCATATGCATTGTTAGTGTCGGTAAAATTGATCTGAGAAAAGTTTGTCTCCTGAAGGGACCTTTTAGTTGCCTCGTAATTCCACCTTGATACACCATGGCCGACTGTGGGCTCTTTTTGAAGGTTCCTTTCTGCATTGGGAGCGACAATAAAAGTGGGGAGATGATCTGCGACGTTTTCTGTTATAACCCCAGCTTTTACGGAGCTGTCTTCAAAATTGGAGAGTATATGATCTATTGTTGAACAAGACGTTAGTGTTACTCTTGTTGGATCTGTTATATGGTTCTGGAAGCCGTAAGATAGCAGGAGGTTCCGGTATTCTGTACTTGAGGGGTCTGTTATATTTATGTTGAAGTCACCACAGATAATCGCTTTATTTTTGTTCGCAAGACGGTACAACACATCTTCCAGCTTTTCTAGGAATGCCCGAGTGTTTGATTCTGGCGGTCTGTATATTACACCAACAATGACTCCACAATCCAGCTCCGCAAACAGCATGTCATGCATGCCTGTTTTTGTCTCTGTCAAGTTTGGTAATATTTTATATATGGTTTGTGAAGATACGTATAATGCTACGCCACCACCTCTTGAACTAGCCAATCTTGGCAGGGATAAAAATCTATAATTAGGAATGTTCATAAATTCATCTTTTTTAAGCCACGTCTCCGAGATTGCCACAACGTTGTACCGCTCATCCAGCCGCGTCAACAAAGCGACCAGTGGATCATAGTTTTTGTTTAAGCTCCTAACATTACAGTGTAGAAGGCTTATAGCTTCAGAGCTCGTACACGGCATGGTGCACGTCACACCGTTACGCATTTCTAGCTCGGTGTCTTGGTTTTTGAGGCTATGCTATCTTAGCCAGGTCATCTCGAGAAGCGATGTGAATGACATTCGAATTTTCTGCCTTCCTTGCTAGTATTTTTGACTGCGATGAGCTGATTTTCAACCGTTGATACAAAGATGACAGTCAGCCCTTCTGTCACTTTCGGCGAGTGGGTAACTGTATCCGTGCTTTTGCTTGAGTTTGAGTCAGTCTTTTTGCGTTTTTTAGCTGCTTTGGTCTGCCAGCCTTCTTCGTCGTCGTTGAGCTCCATGTCACAGAGTTGTGACTCTTCGGCATTCAATACGTCAGTATTTGAATGTTGACCAGCCGCGAGGTCTTCTGCCAAGTCAGCAGCGGAAGCTTCGTACTCCGATTTTGCGAGAGATGTACCGCATATCAAGGAACTCACACTGTATCGGTCGATTGCAGCTCTTTGACTTGCCGTTAGTGAGGGAGTTCTGGTGGACATAGCGGAGTCGTTTCAGGAAAGCCGAGGAATAATCCCCTGCCGACCGGCACACCTGCCCGCATACAGTTGGAGGCAGGCTTCGCACTTGTATAGGCTCAAAGAAAAACGTGTAGAGGGTTGATACTATTAAATATAGCCACAAATAAGAGAGACGAAAAGAGCGCAGACCTATTCGAAGCACGTCTTCTTCCTTTTCCAAAGCAAGCTGCCTTGAGACCTAATTACTATTCTTTATTCAGAACCAATCAGAGCTCGGCGTTCTGACGTCACCACAACCCCTACTAAAACAAGCAGACGAACTTGCGCTGCGCATATCGTAAAATTGTTGATTAGTATGCTTGGAAGTTGTGTGAATATTTATACAGCGTGTAGTTGGTCAGCCATTTCAAAGTGCGACGAGTCACTCGCTGTAGATGAGCAATTTAGCCAATGCAGTATAACCGCTAGCCTGGGGTCTATAGGTCTTTAACGTGCACCACGCAGTAGTGATACACAACCGCAGGCCGGTACGATGCTCATCCAGATCGAAACGGGCAGGGGTGGGGATTGAACCCAGGTTCCGTGATTGATTAGTACAAAACGTAAACATCGCAGGAGCTTCCTCGCTAGACGTTTATGATCATGCGGTTACCTGGAGCAAAGACAAATTCTCCAAGGCCCAACATGCGACGCATAGATTTTGCATCGATTCTCAGACACTCCAATGTTCAAATAAAGCTAAGAGAATGCGAAAATTGCATGCTAAATGTCTTATCAATCTTCAACCACATCCGGAAACCCGAGCACCGCTAAGGCGATATTACTGATGCTGTCGCACAGGTGCTAATATCCAGAGCGATCTTGCACAGAAAGGGTATAAAGTATCATTCTTTCATATCTTCACGTTATACCTACGTCAGAAAGCACGAAGAAGCCCTAAATCGTCGGCAAGCTGCGGCACATCACGACTCCGCGCACCGAACAAACTCGCATCCACCAGCTTTGGGCGCTGCCATCTTACCGATGACATCAAGGCTCTAGAGAGGTCACGTGACGACTCGTCACTCGGTTGCTACGGAAACCGAGCCAGCTCAGCTCGTTGCTGTGGTACCGCGTGTGACCAATCGCGGTGAGAGGCGGCACAGGGAAAAGCGTGGCGCTACTCTGGCAGCTACGCTGCCATATCGAGTGGCTCTAGCACACACCAGCTCGGAGCACGTGGAGCGAAAGCTCGCGCTGCAGGACCCAGGATGCTGGGTTCTGCAGCGCCCAACCTACACCGTGGCCCAACCCCGGCCCGTTTCGATCTGGATAAGCATCGTACCGGCGTGCGGTCATGCATATATATATATAAAAAAAAAAGCTCAGTCTTTCCACTCTTGTGAAGAAGAAAGACCAGCGGAGCTGTACTCGATACACTACCGCAACGGGCACGCGCCCGATTTCCGCTTCTCCTCGTCCGACACGCCGCCGATCGTGGACACGTCTCCGGCGAACCAGAGTCGGTCGCACACGAACTCCCTCCGCAACCTCGCCTTCGCACCCGGGAACTGTTCAGCCGGCGTGGAGTGCAGTCGTCGCCGGACCTCGCGCTTGCGCTTGGCCTCCGTGGCACGATCGTCATCCGTGGCGTTGGCCCGCCGGCGCCCTATAAATCGCTGGTTCTGTTCTCGGCGGCGGCTTTCCAGGCGAGCGATATGCTCTTTGGCAAGGGAATTTGAAACGCTGGATGCAGTGGAAGTCCAGGCGACAGCGGCTTTGCGGCGGTAGCGGACCCATTCGCGCTGCTACGTACGTCGCCGCTCCTTTGCGCAGCCTGTCTCCTCTCCCCGAAAGGGCGCGCGGCCGACCCATTGTGAGTCCAAACCGAAACTGATAAGAGCGTAGGCGCGTAGGAAACAGCGCGCAAAACAGACGAGGACGAAAAAACAAACGTGACGAGCGCTGCGCTCGTCACGTGTGCTTCTTCTTCGTCGTCATCTGTTTTTCACGCTGTTTCCCACGATGAATTCCCACCAACGCGCCAAACTATCAATTCTTCTATGATAGCTGGAAAGGTTGCCGCCATCTACGAGTGACGGCGGAGACCATACTGGTTGTGTGCTTGCCGCCGTCGCTTATAGATGGCGGTAGCTGTCCAGGTATGTTTATGTCAACATACCGGACAAGATCCTGGGGAACCTAGCCCTTAACAGCTCCGCTGTAAAATTGGGGTTGCGTGTATGTTTATACAGCCTAGAACTTGGTCTGACTGGACGGGCAACGAGTCTCCCGCTGTAGATGAGCAATTTAGCCAGTGTAGTACAACCGCTAGCCTGGGGTCTTTAACGTGCACCACGCAGTAGTGGTACACGACCGCACGCCGGTACGGTGTTTGTCCGGATCGAAACGGGCAGGGTGGGGATTGAACCCAGGATACCTGGGTTCTACAGCGCGAGCTTTCGCTCCACGTGCTCCGAGCTGGTGTGTGCTAGCCCACTCGGCCACCGAACCCCCTGCAGCACTGAAATGAGGGGCCTTTGGAAGCGAAAGGCAAGGCTTCTGGCGCGTCTTGCGCGTTTCCACATCAATGATTGGCGGTAAATGTAAGCGTGAATATTATCACGGGAATTCAGTCTGCACTTGCCAGCAGCGATCTGTGCGATCCGTGCCGCCGCGCCGCTAGCGGCAGCGATTTCGTCCGCGGAATCGCTGCATGTGAAACCCGCTTTAGCCTGCAGAGACGAATAAATAAATATGCCGCCAATGTTCATCATAGCCACACGCGTGCTGAGTTCCAGACATTTTTATGGTTCGGCTCGATTTTCATAGCGTATTTTTGAACCTACAGTCGCGGCTTCGGCTTTGAATCACCAGGCGCTGTGAATACTTGATTAACCCGAGAAGGCTGGCGAGCGAACGTGCCTCCACAGCTCTCTGTTTTGGCCCTTAGGTGCCCTCGATTTCGCTGGAGTCGCCCAATTCTTGTCGTTTCGTCGATTGTGCACTATTGGTGACGATATATTTCTGTGGCCCTCCTGTGACGGAGCTGGTAGGATGCAAGCAGACGATGGGCTATGTCAAAGCACGGAGGGGCTATGTAAAGTCACATCTATGCAGATTAAAAACGGTATATTTATTTAGGAAATGTGTGTTACGTTTTTGTGAGCAATCTTTCTAATAAGTAACAGCGACTCAAAGTTGCTTTTTTTTATAAAAACAACGGCAACAACATCAACTTTAAACTGTTACAAAAAGAGTCTTAAGTTTCCCAATACAGCTTGCACGGCATGCGTCAGGGCTATTCACAGCTTCTCTGATTCTTGTCTTTCCGGATCTGTGGAAGCTTCTGTTGAAAACGGGTTTGCCTTCCCCCGAGTAAATGACGTGCTGTCATCTTAACTGTGCACGCGCACAGTTGTGTTGCAAAACGGAGCGGACGTGTTTTAGCTACATTTAGCTTACCGATACAGACACTTCCATCCAAGTGACTTGGATGGAAGTGTCGGTATCTGTGACTTGGAAGTGTCATTTGCTTGTCAGCTGCTGACAAGCAAATGCTCGTCAGCAGGTGACGCTGAGCTTCTCCCGAAAGGAATACGTGGCAAAGAAGTTTGTCACTTTGGGACTTCTGCTCGAAAGAAAAACAGAAATTTTCATAAATTCTTTAAATGTCGGCCATATGGCCTGGCAAATTCATGTGATTGATTCATTTGTTCTGTCCAATTTTACTAAGAATTCTTTACAAATTTAAAATCGCTTGCTGAGAAGCGTATTAGACATTATGCGCCTTTGGGTCCGCAAAGTTCAACATACCAACGGTAGTAACCATAGAAGGTGAATATATCATTTTTCAGGACGCTGAAGTGCCACCGACTTACTAGCTTTAACCTCTCATTCACAGTGGGAACGGATCCGCGTTCGCAAAGCGGTTGCGAACGCGGTTGTATAAAGATCCAGTACGATTGCACGCCCACTTGATGTCATCGAGTGCGCGATCTTTATACAACCGCGTTCCCAACCGCTTTGCGTACGCGGATCCGCTTCCAATGTGAATGAGCGGTAAGACTTCGATCGCGAGGAGGTCTCGCACGTTTCCCGTCGACCGGTTGAATAAGCAGGGATTGAGTTGAAATCACTCCGGAAGTCAGCCACCGCTTTTTCCTGCCAGTTATTTTGAGGAAATGTTCGTTTACCTGTTTACAAAAAAAAAAAAAGAAAAAAAAAAGAAAAAATCAACTTGAAATTAATAAGAGACCATGCACTCACAGAACACATTGGAACCAAGAGGACACACGGAGTCGCTTTCCCTGAAGAGTTTATACACGCGAGAGGTTCACGAATTTCGTTTTCCTGTTTATAATTTGATGAAATACTCCTCTTTCAGATTCATTTGTCCGAATCACAATGAAATGTGTACCCCTATTCATCGTGGTTTGATGTTGTGGTGGGGAAAAGCAATAGATATTAATACTTCTTTATTCGGCTCTCTGTATTGGGGTAGAGAAGAGCGCACCACCATCCGAGCGCTTCGACACCTCACCACCAAAAGTGTTTGTTGGCACGACTACGCGTGCCAAACTTCACCAAATAAACAGAACGCGTGAAACAGGCTTTGCCGCGCATTACCGAAACAGCGCATGAAGCTAGCTGACGAGCCGAGGGATCCAAGATTTGCGCGGTCTCTCCCGGTCTGTCCTACCCGTGACGTCACGAACGATGGTGATGATGATAGCTAGAGAAGAGCCCCCTGTAGTTTGCGGACGCCGCCGATAGTCACAAACCAGGGGAGAACGGCGGGGACGAGCTTCAGTTGTCCCGTCTCCAGCATGAAATTCCGACCTTCTAACATTACTTCGTCGTCTAGTGAGCCCCGAGCGCGCATGCGCCGCCGAGGCAGCACGGCGCAAGTCAACGAGTGCGGGCTGGACGTCCTGCCGTTCTCACTCTGTCGGCGACTAAAGCCACTACCCGAATTCTCTATAAAAAAAAAAAAGAAGCTCAAATCGAGTGCTCATGCAGTGCTTGTGTCCCATCTATGAGCCGCATTCAGCTATGGTCACCTTGGCGTAATCCCCATGACTGCGTCAACGGTGCGATGTATTATGTTAACAAGGTTTGCGAAAAAAAAAAATCAGTTTTTTTGTTTATTTGCTTCACGGCACACCTTTGACAGGGCACCGTTGAGCGCGAGCATAATTGAATACCGATACTGTTAGCAAGCTATAGTGAGTAAAGTGAGAAACAATGCAAACCAATACGACCCTTTCCAAACCATGCGCAATTTTGCCCATGCGGTTACTCTGTGCACCGTCCCTCGCAACTAACGATAACGCGCATGACGAACCATATTTTGCTGGAAAGAACACGGCATTTTGCTAGTTCCTCCGTTGATATACGCCTTTTCGATGCTTGTCATACCAGAGGAAACGGCCGAGTCACTGGACGCACGGGCAGCGTCCGGTGTTCCGCAGAATAAAGCAACTGGGCACGCTCAGAAAGCGTTCCACAGCCCGGTAGACAAAGATCGCAGCGCACAGAAGGCGATTTATAAAACGCTGCTATTCTCTTTCCGAAACATACAATGTCACGTCAGCCGACCCCGCAACTAATTTTGCTATCCGTAGGAAGCACAATGGGCGCGCGCGACGGCCGGGAAATTAAAGCAACAATGAGCTATCTAACACCATCTTCGTTCTATTGTAAGGAGAATAAAAGATGTGTGCATACATTATAGTTTCACTTCAAGTACAACTGCAGCCGACGCCACAATCCGATGCAGCCAAGCAAGCGGCTCTAAAAGTACAGCGTCACGGCGATCATCGTCTTTCTGCGTTCGTTACTACTGGCTACACCGTTGCAATCACAATGAGTCGCAATCCTGCGCTTTTTATATGTGCGTGATTAGTTTTAGCCGGTGATACCAAATCCGCAAAGACGACGACATTACGACATTCATATATAAAAAAAATAAACTTTGTAAAAAGGCTCGTATGTTTCCGTTGTGCGCACGCGCAAATGAAAAGGGTACATTAGCCTGTCACGCCCCCGGGTATTGACCGTCGGTTCCTTTTGCGGTCATAGTTTCACGCGCCATCTCCGGCCCTCTCATCGTCACGAAGGATTGAACGGACCATGGCCTCAAACGGCGCAGCAACGGAAGGCGGCAAGATGTACCGCAGCATCACGGTGGTCGACAAGGCATCTAAGTGCATCGGCGTCGTCGACAGCTTGCTCAAATGCAGGATGCTGGGACTCGACGCCGGAGGTGTCGCCCCAAGAAGCAGGGGACCGATCAACATGGTCACACTGGCCACACTCGGACGGCACGTCTTCATCTTCGACGTCAAGGAGTCCGAGGAACTCTTCGAGGAAGGCAACCTCAAGCTGCTTCTCGAGTCTTCCAAGATGCTCAAAATAGTCCACGACTTCCGGAACATTGCGGAGACGCTCTACAACACGTACGGGGTCAAGGTCAGGCATGTCTTCGACACGCACGCGGCCTACCAGACAATCGCTATCCAGAAGGGCATCATAGAGAACAAGGCCCTCAGCATGGATGAAATGTTCGTCCTGTACACCAGGCCGGCCAACCCGGAGAGCCCCTACATCAAGCGCTGGACGAGCGCGAACTCCAAGTGCTTCACGTTGCGACCGATCACCAAGTGCGTGGCGTACTACATGGCCTTCAACGTGTGCTGTCTCCTGACCTGCGTGTTCGAGGACCAGGTCAGACTAATCCGCCTGAACTACTGGCCCCTCCTGGCCGCGCTCAGCGATGACCAGCTGGGCAACCGGACCAACTCCGAAGATCTGATCGCAGAGGCACTAGTCCAGTCTGTCAAGGACCAGGAGCGCGACCTGGAGTGCCGTTTCGGCTAATTGTTTCCGGAAGATTACGAAGCCTGATCACGGGAACAATAAACATTGGCCCGTTGAATTCGATGGTCCGGCGCAGCGAGATTTTACCCAAGGGATGTTTTTAGCGAAAGGGGGGTGTGCGGTCTGAGTACATGATGCCACAGTAAAGGAATCGACCTTGATGTTTCATTTATTTCTTGTTTCAAGAAGACTACTTTTAAACTATTTACAAATGCGAAGCACCTGCTTTTTCGTTCTGCGGGTTTTTTTTTTCTCTTGGTGAAAGTGGCCGAGCGGATACAATTTGAGGTTTCTATCAATTTTTTTTTCTTACTTCACCGTGCTTTGCGTGACAATCGCGTCGTATGATAGCGTTTTGACCATTTGCGGTTTTGCATCGATCATTTTGTACAGTCGCGGTCGATGTAAAAAGCCCAGGTGATCGCGTGGCTCCGGAGACCAGGCGCGTATGAAAGCTGAGCTATCATTGAGGCTATTTGTGCACGAGAGCATCTCAGCGGCCGTTCGTTTTTCGTCGTCACACTGTTTCGGCATCATGCTTGCATACTCAGTCAGACGTAATAAAAGTCGCTTATAGACTCATCCCACGTAACAAACTTATTATCAAACGCTCCAAACGATATCGATCAGCTGACCGACGTGGTGGCTTCAGCCGCACTTTTTTTTCGACTTTTGTTGCAGGATGTCTTTACATTGCGAGTTCAACATTGACTCAGCAACAGCCGGTCAAGTGGGGAGTGCCGACTAAAATTTAACAACCACTGGAGCCTCGATAATGGTGGATATTTCTGCTGGTATATTACTACATACTTTCGAAGCCACGCGCTCGTCTGGGCTTTTTGTTATCGTCCGCGACTGTACATTTTTTTTTTCAATTTCAAATTACATGCTCTTTTTCATTGATTGTGTTTGCTTGTTTGTTTTTGCTATCCAGTGTAGTAAAAAAAAAAACAACTTGCCGTAAACATTCTCATGTGCCCAGGGAACACGGAATGTGTCGTGCGTGTGTAATGATTTGTTGGGATACGGTCCATTCGTCACATGCGCACTCGTCACAGGACGATTGGTCACAGGATGATTCGTCACACAGGAACATTCGTCATAGGATGACTCGTCACGCGGCCAACCGGTCCAACAATAGTGTGCCCCCAATTATGTATTGTTCAATTTGGTTCGGGCGTACAAAGCGGCTCACCTCATATCTTGCCATTTCTTTGGCTTCTCAAAGGCGAACAATTTGTAACAAATGTTTTAGCTTCTGGTTCGGTCTCGAATATTGAATGTTGGTTCGGCCTTTCAAAGTGGGTCACCTCTTATCTCAGCACGTCTTTTGCTTCTCAAGGTCGAAGAATTGTAACAGACGTTTTAGCTTCTGGGTCCGTCCCGAACGGTGAATGCGGAGGCCATATAAGAGTGGCTATTTTTGGACTCGGGCTACATTCAAAAGGATGGAGGTGATCGCAACAGAGAGAGGTGGAGCCATGCAGCTGCACGAGGGGTGCTCGTACTCATGCGGCAGGAAGAATTCCGGTACCTATTGGTTTTGTCGAAGAGGTGTATGCAAGGCCAAAGTAAAAACTGATTTGGCTGCCAGTCGGATTATTGCTCGTTCAGGCCAGCAACTTTGATCAACCTGCTGAAGACTCGTAATATGGTGAAAGGAAAAGCAAATGAGTGTTGTAAGATTAGTTTTTCTAACCATTGGTTTATGTCACAGTGGGAAGTCGTGAAACTTCTCATCAGGGAATGTGGGCAGTTGTTGAAATTTACAATTTACTATCGTCCCCTGCCCGATCGATGAGACCAGTTGCCCACATGACGAGTCATCCTGTGACGAATGTTCCTATGTGACGAATCGTCCTGTGACCAATCGTCCTGTGACGAGTGCGCACGTGACGAATCGTCCTTATCCCTGATTCGTTACGCTTGGCTGCGGGAGATTTGGGTGGTTTTGGACGCGCTGCATAGCACTCCTGGGATCTCCGGCTTCCCCGGAATGATCAGGACAAGTTTAAATATATTGAGGAGTAAAATGTGTTGCGAGCAAGTTTTCCATAGGTCCTGCTTCTTAGGAGGGTATGTGTAAAGTCTTAAATCCACAGCACTGTAAATCCACAGTACTACATCCTAGATAAAGGCGAAGCCATTAGGTTCCGAGTCCAAAAAGTAAAAGCGCTCGTATTAAGACGAGCCGGAACATTAAAATTTACTTTGCATAAAAACTCGGAGTCTGTATCATTATGAATTACATCACGTATCAGCCGGGGGATAAAACTTGAAGCCCTAATTTAGCAAGCAGAGGTTCATAATAATAAAAATGTCTTGTGCCTAAATGTATTTCATAAGCTATGCGTACCAGGCGCCTCTGAACAGACTCTCGTTGTGCTTCATCGTGTGCACTAAGATAATTCCTCACTATCGAACCAAGTTCTGATCTATACCTGGTAGGGGAGCAAAACAAGGGGAGCAAGCAAGCATGCGCCACAAAATGTCGAGTTATACGGGTTATCATTCCCAGCAATCTAACTGTGGTACAAACAATCTGGCTGACGTGGTAGCTGAACGATAGCAAACTATCAAAATGCACGCCGAGATCACGAATAAACGACACTCGTGAAATAATCTTACCGCCAATCGAATACAAATATGACACAGGTTTCCGTTTTCTACTGTACGACAATACCTTTTTTTTTTCAGGACTAATTAATAAAAGGTTTGCCATACACCAATCAAGCATACGCTACGCATCATTCTGAAGAAGCACGCAGTCATCCCTCGAACAAATTCTCAAGAAGAGTTTGTAGTCGTCAGCAAATAGCAACGCATTTGAATTAGCTATGCGAGTTTCAGTGTCATTGATAAAAATCAAAAACAAAAGTGGCCTTAAATTGGAGCCCTGGGGTACTCGAGTCAGGGGAAAAAGGATCAGAAAAACTGTCTGAAATACGAACGACGCTAAGACGGTCAGTCAGATAGCTTTTGAACCATTTTACGAGCACAGGAGAATTTCCGATCTGCGATAGCTTATGCAAGAGCAAGGCATGATTACTTTGATCAACTATGTCAAACGCCTTGGAGAGATCAAAATAAATAACGTCGACCTGACCACGACCATGAACGTAGGGCGCCGAATAATCGAGAAAGGTGCATAGATTCGTCTCAGTTGAGCGTCCCTTACGGAAACCATGCTGAAAGGCAGTAATGTGTTGATGGGAATAAAAAGACGCGTGTGTGAACTAAAATCTCAAATATACCTTTGCAAAAGCACATAGCAGGGACCCAGGGCGATAATTGTTTGCGGCAGAAGTATTCTTAGCCTTTATGTACTGGAACAGCAACCGACTCCTTCCAAACAGATGAAAAAAAAAAAAAAAAAACGTGCAGAAGAAATATTATATGTTCTAAGACAGGTGCAAACACACTCGATCAACTCTTGACAATAAAATTGGGAACCGAACCTTTGCCAGTTAATAATTTCGGCTGCCGCTTTTTTAAGGCGTCCGTTATATTGCTAACAGTGACCCTGTTAATCATGAAGACGCCTGAGTAATGGTGACCATTAAAAATTCACTATCTGCACTGCAAGAACATCCGAAGAAAAGCAACCTTTAAAGTGACTTGCGAATATGTTAGCAACGCCTTTAGTGTCAGGCAGATATCCTGAAGCACTCTTTAAGCTGATACCCTGTCCACCGCCTCTCGTGTGCTCTTTGGCAAATTTCCAAAGTTCATCTTTGTTGTATAACTAACAATCTTGTTCTCCGATAAACACGCTCTTCATAAATAAACAACTTTTTCACGAGAGCGATCGATGCTAAACCTAGCGTACCACGCTTTTGCTTCGTTTTTCTTGTACATTTTATGACAGTGTTTTTTTTTTTTTTTTTTGTGGATATAGTATATCCGATCTTTGGAATACCACACATGATACTTTTTGGGATTGGATGATCGCTGAGGAATATACTGATCGATTCCATTTTTTACTGCTGTTGTGAATGATTTCGCCACTGAATCAGCTGAAACGTCCTCTAAGATGGGCTACCAGTTACAATCTTCAAATTACTTATGAAGTTCAAAATAGTCGCCTTCTTTGAAAGAGTAATACCTGCAGCTTTCACTAGCTGCTGCTTTTAAAAAACCACGAAAAGTGTCAGTAAAAGGCGGATGATAGACTTCAGCCTTTACAAGGGGAATTTCGGCCAACATTATGCCGTGAATGGGAGCATTTGAAAGTAAGAGGGCTAGAACATTTCCAGCACTGTTAAAACAGTTGTTGAATTGGTACAGTCCGTTAAAATGTAGGTGAGCCGATTTGCTTATTGTTAAACTATTTTTCATATCGATAACTCCTGCCGACCAATAAACACCTGGCAAGTTAAAATTACCATAAATATGGATACAAAACTTTGAAAAATCAATCTCGTTTTGGAGCATTTCGAAATCTTCAATAAAATATGGCTATCCGATAGAGGGAGGAAATAATAATTTCTGATTAGGTAGTTGTTGTGTCCCGGGCTACGGGGACACTGTGAAGTGAGCAGCCAGTCTGGTCCGAGCGTTCTGATAGACTGTTCTTTTATTAGATTAAGCCAATAGAAGAAAAGAAAGTTGAAGAAGAGAAGTATGATGATAGCATCGAACTATTTACAACACTGTGAAGAAGATGAAGTTGAAATCGAAACTAGGTGAACACAACATTCTCCCCCCTCCCCTTGAATTTGGAAATTAAGAATGAAACATTGAATATAGTTAATAGAGAGAGCCAAGAAGAGAACGACATTTCAAGGAAATTACAAATTACACCGGATCACCACACAGTACCAAAGGCACGTGAACAACAACAATTACACATATATACAACTGGCAATTTTTTTTCGATGTACAATGCTAAATTCGTTACGTTGAAACCAAGAACAATTTCGAAGGCATCGCTCAAGGTAACACGACCCATTTTCAGACTTATTTACAGCACATTCATTCCAATTCTACACGTTTAGTTATTCCTGACCAGGACTATAGACGTTAACACATACTACTACATGTACTCATTTTTAACCACTCACACATACAGGTTTCGTGAGATAAACTATGACAGTTCCGTTATATATAAGTTCTACTGAATCGCTCTGGTGGTCGCCGGCTGCGTTGAGACCGTCGCAGTCTTGGTACTTGAGGCGGTGCTGCTGTTGAATTTGGTTCCGCTGGCCCTGGTCTCAACCGAGGTGTCGGAGCGACAGCTGTTGGTTGCCAGTCATGATGACTGCACATCGCCTTTTCTTTGCCGTTGGTTTTGTTTTGGAGGAGCCTTTTAGGCACAGTCACCTCCGGCTCTGGAACGGTTGGTAGCTTGGAGGCATTCCATACCTTGTCGTCCTCAAGTCGATAGGTCCACCTTCCGACCTGCTTGGTTATGCGCGTAGGAGAACTGAAAGCTGGGCTTCCCTTAAGCACTTTTCCGGGCTTCTTCACTCTGACGAGGTCTCCCACTCTGAAGCGCGGTGTCCTAGCCGCCCGTCTTCCATCGGTATATCTCCTGCAGCGGTCTTGTCTCTGCTCTACACGCTCACGCAGTCGCCGCATCTCCTCAAACAGGTTCTTGAGGAACTCTGTGTAGGAGAGGCCCAAAATGTGCAGCCTGTGTCTTGGCTTGCGACCGTGGAGCAGAAGAGCAGGAGACAACCCGGTGGTGGCGTGCGGCGTACAGCGGTAGACGAAAAGGTAGTCCAGGACTGCAGCCTGCAGTGCGCGGTTCTCGAGTGCTGCGCACTGTATGTAGGACTTGAGGGTTCTGTTGAATCTTTCCACCTGCCCATTGGCTTGTGGATGGTAGTTAGAGACAAGCTTGTGTTTGATCCCCCGTTGAGCCAGGAAAGTTTTCAATTCCTCAGAAACGAACTGGGGCCCATTGTCGCAGACGAGACTGTCGGGATAGCCCTCGCGCGTAAACACCAGATGTAGAAAATTAGTCACCGTTTTTGTGGTGACGTTAGAGCAGAACTGAACTTCCGGCCATTTAGAGAAGTAATCCACCAACGTGATTACGTAGCGGTATGCCGGCGGCGCTCTCTCAAAAGGTCCTACTATATCGATGCCGACCTTTGACCACGGGTGATCCGGCAGAGGCACTGGTTGCAGAGGCGTGGTTGCCGTCTTCGCAGACTTGTCGGCTGTCTTGCAGATGTCACAGGCGTGAACTGCCTGCTTCACCTCCGCGTTCATGCGGGGCCACCAGTAAAGTTCGCGAAGGCGAGTTGTCGTCCTGACAATGCCAGCATGACCTTCGTGTGCCCTAGCGATCAGCGTCGCTCGCATGCTTGTTGGGATGACAAACTGCTCACCCCTTAACAGAAGGCCGTCATCCACCGAGAGTGTGTCTTTCTGATCATGGAGAATGACCTCATCTGCGGACAACGCCCTCCAGGGTGGCCACTCAAAGATGATGTAGGTCATTACTGCAGAAAGGAGCGGGTCCGCCGCAGTTTCCTCTTGTAACTGCGCTTTTGTTATGCATTCACTGTCCAGGGAGACAAATGACACAATCTCTTCGTCGAATTGTGTTCCGCCTTTGTCATCTGGCACCGGAAGCCTTGAAAGCGCGTCTGCAACCTGATTTTCACTGCGCCGCTGGTACTCGACTTGGAAGTTGTACTTCAGAAGACGGGTCGACCACCGCGTAATTCTGAGTGGGCGAAGGCCATTTCCTCGGGTGTTTAACAGTGCAACGAGTGCCTGATGGTCTGTCTGCAACTTGAAAACGGTCTTTTAAAATGGCGTCCTCGTCTGCCAGTTCAAAAGGCAGGTGGAAAGATTCAACAGAACCCTCAAGTCCTACATACAGTGCGCAGCACTCAAGAACCGCGCACTGCAGGCTGCAGTCCTGGACTATACCTTTTCGTCTACCGCGGTACGCCGCACGCCACCACCGGGTTGTCTCCTGCTCTTCTGCTCCACGGTCGCAAGCCAAGACACAGGCTGCACATTTTGGGTCTCTCCTACGCAGAGTTCCTCAAGAACCCGTTTCAGGAGATGCGGCGACTGCGTGAGCGTGTAGAGCAGAGACAAGACCGCTGCAGGAGATATACCGATGGAAGACGGGCGGCTAGGACACCGCGTAATTCTGAGTGGGCGAAGGCCATTTCCTCGGGTGTTTAACAGTGCAACGAGTGCCTGATGGCCTGTCCGCAACTTGAAACGACGACCCCACAGGTACGTGTGCCATCTTTCACACGCCCACAAGCATGCAAGGGCTTCTCTTTCCCCCGCCGAGTACTTGTGCTCTGCCGGGGTCAGCGTACGTGATGCGAAGGCGACCGTCTGGACTTCCGTGCCGTGGAGTTGCTGAAGCACGGCTCCAAGCCCGTACGCCGAAGCATGGGTAGTCACAATGATGGGTAGGTCTGGATTGAACATCCTGAGTGTTTTTGAAGACGAAAGCAACTTTTTCACTTGAGCGAAGCTCTTGTCCGCGGCTTGGTCCCAAATAAAGGACGTGCCCTTCCGGAGGTACTTGCGCAAAGGTTCTACCTCAGACGCAAGGTGGGGAACGAATCGTGCGTAATACTCGACCAGGAAGGACCTTAGCTGCGTCAGGTCTGTTGGGATCGGAGCAGCTTGAAGAGCATCCACTTTTTGTTGCAAAGGAGCAATTCCGGCGCCGCTGACTTTATGTCCCAGAAAAGAGAGTTCTGGGACGCCGAAGACACACTTGTTGTTAAGCTTGAGCCCTGCGCCAGAAATGCGTTGAAGGACCTCCTGCAGACGTTCCAGATGTTCTTGTTGAGTCTTGCCAAAGACGACAACGTCGTCAAGGTAAAACAGTACGCCTTGACAGCCATGCAGGATTTTGGACATCATCTGCTGGAACGTTGCCGGAGCAGACGCTAGTCCAAAACACACTCTTTTGTAGCGGAACAGCCCTTCGTGTGTGATGAATGCTGTTATGTCACGGCTGTCTGGATGCAATGGCACTTGATGGTAAGCAGCCGCGAGGTCTAATTTTGAGAAGTGACGGGCACCGTGTAGAGCGTTCAACAGCTCTTCGATGTGAGGAAGCGGGTAACTATCAATTACAACCGCTTTGTTTGCGCTACGAAGATCAACGCACATCCGAATGGTGCCGTCTTTCTTCTGCACTACCACAATGGGCGAGACCCATTCTGAGGCATTAATGCGCTCAATCACGCCTTCTTGTTCTACGCGTTTGATTTCTTCCGAGACGGCTTGCCGAGCCGCTTGAGGGATTCGTCTCATGCGATGTTGAACCGGTGGAACCGACGCTCGAATCTTTACCTTGCATTGGATTCCTTTCACTCGACCCAAGCCAGGGGTGAAGAGGTGATTAAAACGTGCGAGACACGCTGGAAGTTTTGGACTTTGCATTGCCGGTGCGGATGCGGTAGGCAGAATTACTGCCGCTTGTTTTTGTGGCATGGCACGCGCCGCCCACTCTTCTTGCAGCGCTGCAGACATGTCGTCGGACTGGCAGGCTGCATGAGTTGTAGATGTGGAAGGTGTTGGTTGTCGACCTTCCGTGTTGTCAGTAGTATTCTCAGATACCAAAGGAGGGTCTGGCAGTCGCAACGCTTCATCAGGCTCGTCAGCGTCGGTATAGAAGCATGTTCTGGCTGCTCCACTCATTTGAATGTCCAGTGCTACCACAGCGTCCATTCCAAGTAGCGACGTACCGTTGTCCGCTATATAAAACAGCACTTGTGCCTGTCTCGTTTTGAACGTAACAGTGGCTGTGAAAGCTCCCAACACGTTGATGGGCTCGCGGGAAAAATTCAGCAAAGTGACAGGGGGTGACACAACTTTGGCGTCGCTTGCGAACTGCTGTATAAATGTGGACTTGTCCATTATCGAAACAGACGATCCTGTATCAAGCAAGAACGGTAGTGACGTCTTAAAGACTTTTACCGTAATGAAGATTCGTGATTTGCACATTCCCGTGATATGATTCACGAGCGTTGAGTCTTCGTCATCGTCGTCGTCGTCATCCGACAGAATCTGTTCGACCTTTTTGTGCCGCGGCCGTTGTGAATAGCCCTGGGGCGTGCTTCTGCAGACATCGCCGAAGTGACCACGACGACCACACTTGTAACAGTAAAGGTTCCGGGCCGGGCACGTGTCGTAACTCTGGCAGCGTTCCAGCCCGTGTCCGCAGTTCGCACACGTTCGTCTATAAATTCTCTGATCGTTATGTCTTGGGGGTTGGTCTTGCCACGAGCTAGGCGAAAATGTGAATTGGACCGACCTACGATTTGGCTGTCCAGACCGCCGTGGTCCACCTCCAGACGATTGTTTTCGGTCGGTACCGCCACAGGTGGCACAGGGCGATATAGCTGGCGCGCGTGCGTCGCGCGTGATTCGAGAAGTCGATCTTCGGCTCTCAGCACGTTCACTCCTTGCGGGAGAGCGAGAACTGTACCGACGGGAAGACTCTCGAGGTGATGAGTTTCTTGAAGACGGTGGTGGTGTATGATTCCGTCTCAAGCTCCTTTCTGTCGACGATCCTGCTTCGAAGCCCGCACTTCCGGTGGAAACGTTGCAAGTCGATAGAGAGTTCGGTGAAGGCGTCGATGCCGTTGTCCATTCCCGAACTTCACGTCGTGCACGTTCAATGTTGAGAAGCGTCTGAAGGACCACGTCGAATGGAAGAGCGGCATCTAGAACCATTCGCTCTTGCATTTCAGACGACGCGACGCCGATCATGAACTGTTTCCTGACCTGTGCTTGCGTTTGGTCCCCAAAATTTGCCGGAATCGCTAAGGCTCGCAGCGCCGACAGGAAGTCCTTGAGGGACTCACCCTCTTGTTGCTTCCGAAGGTGAAATTTCAGCTGTTGCAGAGTCACGTTGACGGGTTGAGTGAACTCTGCTTCCAGGAGTTCCACCGTCTCTCTGTAGATGTCTCTCGCCAGTGGACGGCGAGTTTGTTCGCCGCTTGCTGCTGCCGACGTTGCTGGCGCCGTTGCAACAACACTCTCGGGCGTTGGTAATGAGTCGAATATCTGTTGGCCTGCTTCGCCGAGACAGTTGAGCAGCATGGCCTGCCGACGTTCGGCGTCGTGATCTCGAGCGCCAGTGGCCAGCAGATATCGCTCAAAAATGCGTATCCAACGTTTCCATGGAATGGGTGGAGTACCCGGTTTCGCCAAGAACTCTGGTGGAAGTCTGCCGCCGGACGTCGCCATCATGGGATGATGACCTTCTGCTTGCGAGGGAGGCCGTTCTATAGCACAGCCACCTTGAATATGGCTGGGGACGACCGAAGGACGCGGCTGGACGAACAGAATAATTCGCCGAGAACCAGCCGACGAAACCAAGGGCGCAGCCGATGTCTTGCCGGTGAAGACAATCGGGTCCAGGAACTCCTCGTCGCCAGAAATGTATGTTGTGTCCCGGGCTACGGGGACACTGTGAAGTGAGCAGCCAGTCTGGTCCGAGCGTTCTGATAGACTGTTCTTTTATTAGATTGAGCCAATAGAAGCAAAGAAAGATGAAGAAGAGAAGATGGTGATAGCATCGAACTATTTACAACACTGTGAAGAAGATGAAGTTGAAATCGAAACTAGGTGAACACAACAGTAGTTAGGTTCATCATTCGAGAGTATATCTACCCAAACGCATTCTGAATATTATTCTACGTCACGTCTTTGATATGTGACGTAATTGAATTATCGACGGTAATTAAAACACCTCCTCCAAATTTCTGCCCAGTTGCAGCGTAGTCTATCACGACGATAGACATCATAGAATGAGGGAAAATAGCTTGCATTAGACATTCCTTCATTAAGCCAGGTCTCAGTCATACAAATAACATCAAAATTGCAAGACAATACATTTGGCAAAAAGGTGTTGGCCTTTGTTCGCACACCACGAGCATTTTTGTAACATGCTATGCTCCGCAAGCAAAGCATATGCAGTTACTACAGGTGAACTGAGTTGTGCAACGCCCGCTGGGGAAAGGCAGCATAAAACCTCGTTTTTCAAGCCCACCCCCCGTCGTTTCGAAGCGCCGTTTAGAGGCCGCATTTCAAGAACTGACGACAGCGACTGTCGTACTACGCCATGTGTGACGCAAATCGGCGTCACGACGGTGACGCAAGGTCCGACAAACGTCACCTGTATCAGCGCCGGCAGTCGGGCGGCATCCTGTCTCCCGTCGGTGTCTGCCGTGCCCTGCACCGTGCAGATGCCCGATCGTAACACACTTCCCGCGGTTCTTAGTTCAAGTAGGCTGCCTGGAACGCGTCTCTGACTGGTGTGTTTATACCGCGTCCAAAAAAGTGGTCTTTCGATTTCTTCCGTATGACGCCACAGGAGTGCGATGCTTGCACCGGCCGCAATCCTGGCGGTGTCACGACGGCTGGAGCTAAGGTGGCAGACACCTGTTCCGCTGCAGGTCGCTCTCCAGTGTTGCAGTTCACGGAAGCTTCGGAAGCCAGAAGTTGGGACGCCACGATGACAGCGAAACTCGCGCGTGCCCGTGCTTTTCACCCGGACTTCTATGGCCAACCACCAAAATCATGACAGGCAACAGCATGATCACACCAGTCGGAGACGCGGTGTGGTACACGGTGCTGGGAACCGGAAGGCGTCTTCGACCGCTTCGTTTAATGTCCCATCTGCCGACGCATAAGAAAAAAAAAAAAAGGTCCCGAAGTGGAAACAGGTTACGTCACAGGCGCCGGTGTGCCACGCCGTCGGCTCTCGCGATCCTGGCGGTTGGTTTTTATAGGAGTTCCGGCAAGACGTTTTGCCGCCTCACATCAAGTCAAGTCAAAATGTGTTTTTATTTCTAAACAAGATGTTAGATAATTACACTTATTCAGACGGGGGTCCCAAAGTTTTCAAAGCAAACCGTTAAAGGGATCCCTTAATAATAAAGGGTTAGTCAGCGATCAAGTTGGCACCAATATATATTAAAGAAAAAAAAATCGGAGGAAAAAAACAAAACAAACGAAACATGATTGCAGTATGTACATAATCAAAATGTAAAACCAACTGAACAGAGAGAGAAGCAAGAAAATCAAGGAAAAAAGAAAGACAATAACAGTGTGTGTTTGTGTGTGTGTGTCTGTGGTTGTGTGAATTGTGTGAAAGGTGTGCGTAGGAGAGAAGAATGAATTGGGTGGCAGAGAAATTGTAGATGAATCATGCACATAGTATGTGTGCACGCATGGCTTGTTTAAAGATGCAGAATGATGACATGGCAGTTAGGCTGTGTGGTAGGGAGTTCCACGTTTTAGTAGCAATGTAAATAAAGTTGAACGCGCCATAATTAGTTCGCATGTATGACACAGACAGTGACGCTTGCGAATGTGAACGCAAAGGATACATGACATCTTGTTGAGTAAAACTAATTGAAGATCACGTTATCTGATTGGTGATGAACTTAAATGTTAATAATGCAATACGATAATCGAGGCATTGATGAACTGTTAAAATGTTGAGGAAGCGGTATGCAAATTGAGCACTTTCGCGCCTATTAACAAACAGCATTGCTCATAGGGCTATGTTCTGGGCAGTTTCTATGGGTTTGAGTGTTGTTTTATATGTCAATTTATAAATGGATAACCCGTACGAAATGCGAGTATGAATAAAGCTATAATAAAGCATTTGGAGGGTTCGTAAGGAAAATATGTGCCGTAGTTTAATAGAATTCGCATATTTCGATAAATCTTGTTAGCGGTGTCTTTTACGTGTTGATGCCATGTTAATTGATGGTAAAGTGTTAGTCCTATAATTTTAGTACGGTAGACTCGAGTTAGGTTTATACTTGCAGACGAAAGCTGAGGTGTGTTTAAAATTAGTTTGTTTTTTGGGGCAAAAATTATGTAGTTTTTTTTTTCCGATATACTAGGAACTCATTTGTTATAGGTTAGCCATTTAGCTAGCTTTTCTAAAGTTTTATTAGGTTCCATGTATCGTGCTGTCACGTTGGCATTAGTTATAAAAAATATTTGTATCGTCGGCATAAAGAATGCAATCTTTTTGTAAATAGGCTGCCAGGTCATCAATATATGTTAAAAAGAGAAAGGGACCTAATATTGAGCCTTGCGGAACACCGGTGGTAATAGGTTTAGTTGTTAAAATAGTGTCAGCTAAAGTGACAAATTGACATCTGTTAAAAAAATAACTTTCCATAAGATTCAGAGCAACACCACGACTCCCGTAAGCACTTAATTTCTGTAGTAAAAGTTCATGGTTTATAATGTCTAACGCTTTTGTTAGGTCTACAAAGATTCCTATTGTTAATAACTTAATTTCAATGTTTGGCTTTGTTCTTTCTACCATATTTAATGACGCGAGTTCTGTTGATTTCCCGTTAAGAAATGCATGTTGTGACGGATTGGTCAAATTATTTTCAGAGAACAGGTTCAGCCGCTTTAGTAGTGGTTTCTCAATCACTTTTGTAATAACAAGAAGTAAGGCGATTTTTTTATTGTTCTCTGGTTTTAGTTCGTCTCCTTTTTTAATTACTGGAATCACCTTTGCTACTTTAGGTAAGTTAGGGTAAGAGCTAGTCGTGAAAATTTTGTTCATAATATCAGCCAAAAGCTATGCGATGATGGAACACATTTTTTTGTATTATCGTCTGTATTTCGTCGCACCCCGACGACGAAGTATTTTTAGGGTGCTAATGGTATTATGAACTTCTTCTGGATCGACAGGGCAAAGGAAAAAAGTCGTGTCATTACGAGTTATGTTTGGTGGGCCAGTAGATAGATTTGTGCATGAAAGATACTGTACGTTTGTAGTGATAGTTGAAAAGTAGTCATTGAGCGTGTTAGCAATTTCTTGTTTGTCCGTAATTATGCCTTGATCGGTGCTTAAGGCTGATACAGTTTTTTCGGTAGTACTCCTATTTAGTGCAGAGTTAATTATTTTTTAGGTTTCTTTATTATTGTTACTGGCGCTAGAAAGTTTACTAAAAAATACTGCTGTTTAGCTACGTTAACTAATTTCTTCAAACAAACATTATACTATTTGTATTTAGACTGAAGGCTTAGATTGAATGAATTGTGTTTTAGTTTTTTATACATATTGTTTTTGTGATTGATAGGTCGCTGTAGTCCGTATGTTAACCAAGGGCTTTTTCTGACTGATCTACGGGATGGGGTTTTGGCTTTCGTACCTTTTTGAATTGAAGATTTTAGTGTTGCTAAAAAGTTGTCGAGTTTTAGATCTGCCCTGGGCGCTTGGTATACATTCTCCCATGACTTCGTGCTTAATGTATTTATTATTACGTTGTTATCGTATATTTGAGTAGTTTGTGTTATCGATCCTGACGCCTTATGTGTATTAGAATCAGCAAAAATGGGTGTATGGTCAGTTATGTCGGTTGCAATAGTGCCAATTGTGAAGTCTGTTGAGTGATAAGACGTAACCCTGTGACCCAAAGTGCTGTGTTTTGTGTCACTAAAGCGGGTAGTTGTCGTTAAGCATTGTTGTAGTCCGTAGACGGCTAGTGTATCTAGGTATCTGTAAGTGGACCGATGAATCAGCAGAAGTGTCAATGTTTATGTCGCCAATAATGATAACATTAGAAATAATTTGAGAAATGCTTTTTAGGGTTTCATTTAAGCTGTCTAACTGCTCATTATGACGCCAATGAGTGTATTTTTTGTTTTATCGGGAACTACACTAGGTGCTTTGGGATTTGGCGGAATTCCTATAAATAGTGATTCACAAAGGATAGATGATACATGAATGTCGTCTCGAATTGTGAAAGTAAGTGCATTTTTTATGCAAAGAGCAACTCCCCCGTGCTATTTAGACGAAAAAATTACTTCTTGTGGTTGGCGATGACCATATATTGCCTGGTATAGCCAGGGATATTTAAGTTGTTATTCGTGTTATTGCTGAACCATGTTTCAGAAAGAACGATAAAGTGAAAACTTGTTTTAAAGTAGATAATAAGCAAACAAGATCGTCGTAATGACTACGTAAGCTTCTGATGTTCAGATGAAGTACCGATCACTCTGATGAAGCGAATATCTGTGTGGAAAATAGATCTGGTTCAAGCAAGGATGCGTTCATAAGGAAAATCAAAAGTGAGAAACGAAGAGTGACACAGAAAGATTTCGAAGCTATACAAAGACGCTCCAATCATCCTGAGACACGATCTTGTGAAGTGAGCTCCCATTGTTTTAGAGCGCAGCTCTTAGGGGCCCGTTTCCGGCTTGAGCGGCGTCGGCGTCGCCGTCGGCGTAACCGCGCGGTGCATCATGGGAAATGTCCCATAATGCACCGCGCGAGCCCCCCACCGGGGTCACGTGACCTCGTGGGGGGGGGGGCACGTGACCCCCCGAGGTCACGTGACCCCCCGAAGTCACGTGACTCCCCTGAGGTCACGTGACCCCCCGAGGTCACGTGACCCCCGCCGATGTCGCGTGACCCCCCGATGACGTCATCGTCACTGATGACGTCACCGGCACCCACATCGTCATCGTCATCATCACTGATGACGTCACCGGCATTCACATCGTTATCGTCATCATCACTGATGACGTCACCGGCATCCACATCGTCATCGTCATCATCACTGATGACGTCACCGGCATCCACATCGTCATCGTCATCATCACTGATGACGTCACCGGCATCCTCATCGTCATCGTCATCATCACTGATGACGTTACCGACATCCCCATCGTCATCATGACTGATGACGTCATCAGTGACGTCAATGATGTCGTCACCGGCATCCGCATCGTCATCGTCATCATCACTGATGACGTCATCAGCGACGTCACTGATGACGTCACCGACATTCGCATCGTCATCGTCATCATCACTGGTGAAGTCATCAGTGACGTCACTAATGACGTCATCGGTACCCGCATCGTCATCGTCACTGATGACGCCATCAGTGACGTCAGTGATGACATCACCGGCATTGGGGGTAACGTGACCCCCAAGGTCACGTGACCCCCCCTGGTTAGTTTAACCCCCCCCCCCCCAGTGCCCTTCCCTCCTCCTCCTCAAGAGCTGCGCTCTAATTCGGCGTTACAGGGAGTTGTAAGCGGCTTTCACTTTTTTTCTGGCTTTAATAACAGATTGGTCAGTCCACAGGTGCATCCTCTGAATTGATCAATGTGACGAAATATTAGTCCTACTCACCCCAAGGACCGTAGTAAAAAAAAGTCCGGCTCGTCGCGGAGCGTTACCAATTTTAATTTCATCTGTTATTTAAGAGTTAAATAAGATGTATGCAGATTGCATTCATGTATTTTATGAAGACGTACACGTTTCAAACACCAAAAGCCTTCTTTCTTTCTTCGATAACCGAAATGCGTAGGAACTACTTCGCGCAGCGCACAAATAACGCGCAAAACGTCTTTTTTTTTTTTCTCTCTTGATGTCACAACGAGTATAGATCTTTTTCAGAAGGGCACCGCTGTCTTGATTATAGTCCCTTCCAGTATGGGTGCAAACATTGTTTTGCCGTCGCCACGCCAATAGAATACATTTAGGATATAAGTTGTACCCGTCCCCAATTCTCCTTCGGCCTCCCCTCTTTTTTTATATTTGTAGGTTGAAATGTCATAGTATTTTCGCGTCGCCGATATCGGATATGCCTATCAGGTGGCTGGGGACGAGAGTAAGCAAAACATGTCTATGCGGAGCGCAAGATCATCTGCTTCTAGTACAGGAGTTGTGGTGACGTCAGTACAACGCTGAGCTCTGATTGGCTTTGATTGAACGGATAGTGGGTAGACCTCAATGCTAGACGCCTTGCGGTCTACCCACTACTTTTTTTTTTCAATCAGCCAGTAAGAGCTCGGCGTTCTGACATCATCGCAACCCATGCAAAGAAGCAGACGATCTTGCGCTCCGCATAGTTTCTCTGAACTGTCAAACTGAGGGTCAAGCTATAGAGGGGAACGGCCGTCTGCCTTATTCTCCACCGCGCTGCTCGGTCAACGCTGGGATCGCGGCAGTCCGGCAGCTTGACGCTTCTATTAATGATGTCATCAAGTGGACATCAAAGAACAAGACGTGAACACGCGGTAAACGCACCGGTCGGCGACGAACTCCAGGCAGCATAGTTGACGTAAATTTCGAATTTCCAAACAGGCGTTCTGTAATGGGAGAATTTACAGTAAGCATGCTGAATGAAGGGTTATCTGAGCAGGCAAGGTTGTGAACGATTCTAGTGGGAGAAAAATAGAAAAGCTCTCGAGACTAGGGACAAAAAAAAAAGGGGGGGGGGGGGGACAACACAACACTGTCCCAAATAAGAGAGGTTGTGTTGTCCCCTTTTAGTCTCAAGGCGGTGCGGTGCTGTTGCGCCCCCCCCCCCCCCTTTTTTTTTTAAAGGGAAAGACTTCTCCCATTACGCTAAAAGCCGTCGGCATTGTCCCCAAAAGATGGTCATAAAACTACGTCATCAAGCACGCGCCTCAGAAATAAATCACTTAGAAAAGCACAGCAACGCAGATGCTTTGTCACGGAAGCCGTCGTGAGGCAGGCGGGGTTCGCGGCGCGTGCGCAGTGGGGGAGCCTGATTTCACCGCCGGAGCGCCGTGTGCGAAAGCAAGACATGGCACGCTGCTTGTAGGAATGCGCTGCGTGTAGGAATGCTTTCCCATTCCTACACGTAAGCAGTCTTAAAAGTCTTCGACAAGTTTTTTTTTCTTTATCTCTATTCTCAATGTGACTTTTTTTTCCACAGTGAGCATGGTTGTCTTATAACTGAAGAGACAGGCCTCTTTTTCTCAGCGGTGATTATCTCAGAACCTTCTCACCAGCCCCAGCCAAACGATGACGCCTCGTTCGGCTTTCACACTTAATATTTTTCCCGTGTTTGTTCTGTTTAGTTGACGCAGAAAATTCAGCGCTATGTCTTTGTTGTCTGTAGGAGGTGCCGATTACCTTCGTTATCCCTCTTTCGCGGAAGAGGTTATATACTCCGCGCCACTCTAAGCCCCGACCGTTGCCCACGCTACGTACCGATAGGGCCAATAAAGCAGCCGCAAAGGTGCATATTCACTGTTCTCATGGTCTTCGAGGATCTGCTTGCACCGGTTCAACGGGCGCATTTAGCGTGCGTGGTGTGACTGGAGTGTCACGTGACCCAGAGCCTTTTATACTGACAACCCCCCCCCCCCCCCTAAATTAATTCCTGCAGATGGCAAATCCCTTTTACCAGAGCCGTATATTGGGAGAGTCTGGCCAGTGGTTCTGGCCAACATCGCCTAGAAGACAGTGCCGTAGTACTGCCATTTTTTCTGTCACCAGCGAAGGCCCATACACTGAACACAGATAGAAAACGAGGGCTGCGTCAGTGCTCGGCTTCGAGTCGAGTTTGAGCCGAACGTTGGGGCAATCGTCGTGTCCAGTTCGTGGCCAGCGTTGGCCTTCTTTGACGACGCCATCTATTTCGGCACTAGGGATTTGTTATCTATAGACAATTCCATTTAGCGCTCTCAGGGCGGCGCCATTTTGTTCGACCGCAGCGCCCTCTTCACACATCCGGGAAGTTCAGCAGATTCGGCGGGGTAAAACGAGAGAGAGGGCACACGCCCGGCTCCGCCAGCAGACGACAAGCCGGGAGGTTGCCGTTCTTCATCTTTGGGCTGTACCGGCGTGCTGTACGGAACATCGAACTCTCGCTCGTGGCTGCCGTTACGAAGTGGTTCCCGTTCTTAGAATATTTATGGCTACTCCAAAATCAGCCTATAGCTCTCTGTTGTTTTATTACAGTAAATGATCAACTATAGCGTATCTTTGTTCCGTTGCTTCAATAGCAGTGGAGTCAGCCGGCAAAAGCACTGCGTCCATTGCGTCAGGAGAGCCCGTTTTTATTTATTATTTTATATTCCCATTCAATGTCGCTAAAGGCCTACACCAGTACGAATTTCGTACAGTAATATAGCTACAGCAACCGGATTTACTTTTCGCCGGAGCGACCGGCCACTCTAACAGTTTTTCCTTTTTTTTTTTTAAATTCGCACGCAGGTAACATTGCAATTAGACTCGGTTAGTTTTTTCATTAAACATAGAATTACACGAAAACTTGCATATCAACATCCGCGCTCCTGCGCTTGGAATTTCCAAAATGACGCGATTTGAACGCCAGCCGGATGTTAGGTACAGCCATTGATCTCTATGAAAATTGCTGGATCGTGTTTGCCCGCTCCGCGTATGCAGCCACTGGCGGCCATTTTTTAGGTAGAGTTATATTGCCTCTAACCAAGGTACAGCTGCTGCAGCCACTATCATCCATCTGTGGCAGACAGCGTTGTGGCAGTTGTGGTGGCAGGCTGCCATCAAAATAGCGTTGGTGATATTTCGTGCTTCACTGAAATTGTTTTACGAAACATAATTTTGAAACCCGGCGTGAACGGTAGCCCGATCTTTTAGGACCCGGTGAAAGTTTCACGAAATCCTAGCACCGGTGAAAAGCAGCTCAGCACGCATCGAAAGTCGCATCGAAAGAAGCATAGAAAGCAGACGCCGGTACGGAGTCTGCTTTCGATGCGAGCTGCGCTGCTTTCCCCCGGGGCTGCGCTTTCGTAGGACTTTCACCGGGTCCTTAAAGATGAGGCTAACGTTCATGCCGGGTTTCAAGAACCTGCTTTGTCGAACAACTTCAATCAAGCACGATATATTACCCAAGGTGCAGTGTACTAGATCTACGACTATTTTATGGCAGCCTGCCGCCGTTGCGCTCTCCGCCATATTAGTATGATGGCTAGAGATAACATAACTCTACCAAAAAGGTGGCCGACCGTGGCCGCATTCCCGCCCATAAACGGAGCTGGTCAAGCGCAATCCAGCAAATAGACATAGAAATCAGTGGGTAAGCGACACACGGGGTGAGAGGGGGAGGGCATTTTTTCTCTCTCCGCTCTTCCTAGTGGAACGGGAGCTAGAGAAGAGAAAAATAGGAGGGAGGAGACCGGCCGAAGGAGCGAGAGAGGATGGAGAGAGCAAAGAGGAAACGAACGCCATTTTGACGCAACACGCTTTCCGTACAGAGCACTGTAGAAGCTACGCGTCGTCTGCTACGGGCCGACTTCTTTTACGCCTGAATAAAATTTTGAAGTCAAACGCCGAGAAAACTTCATTCGTTAGCTTTTTAACTCACGGAGGAATATATCAGTATGTAATTTTCTTGCCAGAGCCATCGATATAAAAGCCGCCGGGAGTTCACGCGCATGCGTTCACGCCTCTCACTCTGCGCCCCGGTCGGATTGGCTCACTCGGGAGGGGGGATTAACGTCGGTGAGATCATAAAGTGGCCAAACTCTCCCAATATACGGCTCTGCTTTTTTGCAAGTAACGAAAACTATACGAATGACGAAGGACATTCTGTCGTAAAGTGGAGAGTTGAGCTGGTTGGTGACATTATATCATATTAAAAAAACAGCGCTCATGCCTGTGCGCTGTTTTTAATATGATATCACATCCAGTGGGAACAAAATGGCGTCATTCAGTTTACTCTTCTGCTGTGCGCTACCATACGCTTCGTAAAATCTGCACCGTCGAGCAGTAGCGCTTCGAAGAATGTCGCTAGTTGTAGGAACCTCTTATCTAGGAACTTTATTTGAGACGCCCATGCTCGTTCACACCTGGAACCTTCTAGTACCTCTTACGACGGATGGATGGATGGATGGATGAATACGGCTGAGCCCTTTGGATCGGGCGGTAGCTTACGCCACCTAGCCATTTTGTTTTACCATTTAAGCTTAGAATATTTAAATGTGAAATCTATATTCACTCCGCAGTGCAAAGAAAGTGAGGCTATGAAACCCCCTTGCCATCAGTGGATAAGAAAATACCTAGTTTTCTCTCGATTTCTGCCACCATTCACTTAATCTTTGCTTGGTGATCTCTACAGTCTTGAAATCCACTCTCCCTTCGCTGTCTCTAAAACCCAATGACTTTATTAAGTCTATGTTGTCTTCGGTAGGCATAGGGTGAAGCCCTTTACAGTAGAGTATCAAGTGCTCAGCCGTCTCGTCCTCCTCTCCACAAGCAGTGCACACTGTATCAATTTCCTGGTACTTCACTCTGTATGTTCTGGTTCGCAGAACACCCGTTCTTGCCTCAAACAGCAATGAGCTTCCCCTAGAATTGTCATAAATGCTTTCTTTGGCAATAACTCTTTTGTTTAATCTATAGCTTTCCAGAGCCGTCTTTGTCTGCATTCCCTCTAGCCACCAATCTCTTTCTGTGGCCTTAACTTTCTTCTTAACTGAGACTTGCTCTTCCGTATCTTCGCTATAGCCCAAAAACTTTCCTCTTAATTTCCTAGTGCACTGTCTCCACTTTGTGTCTACACTCCTCATGTATAAATAGCTGAAAACCTTTCGTGCCCATTGCTCCCCGTCCATTTGCCTCAACCTATCCTCAAATTCTACCTTGCTCACCGCTTCCCTGCTCTCAAATGATGCCCATCCCATGTCTCCTTGTACTCCCTGGTTTGGCGTTTTGCAATGTGCCCCCAAAGCCAGTCTACCTACTCCGCGCTGTTTTATTTCTAGTCTCGCATGCACTTCGGATTTCATGCATAGCACTGCGTTTCCAAAAGTCAAGCCAGGCACCATGACCCCTTTCCAAATCTCTCTCACCACCTCATACCTGTTGTAATTCCAAAGTGGTCTATTTTTCATTACAGCTGCATTTCTGTTGCCCTTACCTATTATATACTTTTCATGGTCTCTGAGATATTCTGCACCATCACATATCCATACTCCTAGATACTTGTATTTACTAGCTCTCTCAACTGTAATATTCTGTATCTTCAGCCTCTCAACTTCATCCTCGTTAAAAATCATGACTGCCGATTTTTCGCTACTGAATTCTAAACCTAATTCCTCTCCTTCCCTACCACAGATGCTCATTAATTCCTGCAACTCTGTCCTGTTGTTAGCCATTAGGACAATATCATCTGCATACATCAATCCCGGTAAGGATTGCTGAATTTTTTGGCCTAGCTTACTGTAAGAAAGGTTGAACCCAAGCCCACTCTTCTCTAGTCTATCCTCCAATCCTCTCAGATAAAACATAAACAGCAAAGGCGATAACGGGCACCCCTGCCTAAGGCCTCGTCTTATCTCTATTTTCCCTGTCGCCTTTCCTTCCCATGTTATAATCACCTTGTTATCTTTGTAAATGTTCCTTAATAGTGCTGTTAGTCCTTCATCTAGGTTTAAGTTCTCCATTATGTCCCACAGGTTTCTTTGGTTCACATTGTCATAGGCACCCTTGATATCCAGAAATGCCAGCCAGAGCTGTCTGTTTTCTTTTTGCGCTATTTCTATACACTGTGTTAGAGAAAATAAATTGTCCTCCAACCTTCTTTGTTTTCGAAACCCGTTCTGTAATTCGCCCAGTATGCCCTCGCAATCTACCCATTCCTCCAGTCTGTTCTTTATAATCTGCATTACCAACCTGTAAATAACCGGTGTCACGGTTATAGGACGATAATTCCTAATATCAGACTTATCTCCCTTTCCCTTATATATCATACTCATCCTACTAAGCCTCCATTCATCTGGAATATTTCCTTTTGTTATCATGGTACTCACTACCTCCCTTAGTTTTGCCTTAGATTTAGGACCCAAATTCTTCACCAGCTTGATAGGGATACCATCTGTGCCTGTCGACGTGCCACTAGGGACTCTTCGTTCCGCCTTTTCCCATTCTCTTTGTCCAAAATCCGCGATGTCACAAACTGGACTGTTACTTCCTTCGGTTCTCCTATCTTCCACATGTAACCGTTCCCGGAATTTCTCCTCCATCACTGCTCCTATATATTGTATCGCATCATCTCCCTCTAATTGATCTCCCTGATGCGAGAGTATGAACCTCTGTCTAGCTTGCGTTGTTTCACCGAGTGAGTTCAAGTGCTCCCAAAACTTCTTGGCAGCGTTTCTATCTTTCTTACTTACATTACTCATCCATTCCTCACCCTTTCTCTGAATTTTCGCATTGATCAAACTGGATGCCTCTCGGCGACATGTTATAAAATTGTCCCATTTTCTTTTTACTTCCGTTTCGGACTCCCCACTACGCTTGGAATACCTGTGTTCTCTAGAGGCTTCCTGACGTTTTTGTATCGCTTGCTTCACTTCTTTGTCCCACCACCTTTTTGGTCTATGTCCTTGCTTCCCCTTTCGTTTACTCTTAACTTTGTCTAGTTCTAGAGCAAAAAGCCTAGTTAGGCTCTCATAAGTCCAATCTGTATGCCGTTGCCCTGAAACTGCTGCCTCTATTCTTTCAACAACTATTTCCAACTCTTTGTCGCTGCAGAAAGTTTGCTTTGAATTATGTTGTCTAGTTTCAGCATTTACTTCTCTGGCAAAATTCAGCTTAATACGTTTGTGATCACTACCAAGACTTTTGGAACCTTCTTCATCTATTTTCATTACTTGTAACTTACCATATATTTTGTGTGACATGAGTACGTAACCTATAGTTGAATGCAGATTGCCAGTTTCCCAAGTTATGTGCCCGTCACACTTCTGACTGGTATTACATAAAACTAAGTCATGTTTTTCCACCAGTTCTAGTAATATGCTTCCAGTTGAGTCCGTATACCCATCCAGACCCTCAATATGGGCATTCATGTCTCCCATAATAATTATTTCGGAGCCTTCCCCTGGTTCACTAATGTCTCTTGATATGCAATCAATCATTTTTCTGTTTTCCTTTTTAGCACGACGAGAGAACACACTGGCGCCATCTATTGGGTAGCAGTGTAAACTTAGCGGTCCGGCATATTTTCTATTTCTCTCGCGCATTATCCTTTCTTTCTTTGCTCAAAAAACTTTTGTCAACGTTATAAACGAGCCTTTCTTATAGGCATTACGCACATTTGACCACGGAAATCCCGCAAGACCTTGGCTCTTGTGAAATGCAGTTCCAGGGTCATGGCATAGATGGCGCCAGCGGGCCAGTGTGTTCTCTAGTCCTAAGAAAGTTTAAGAGGTTTTAACAGGTCTCGTCTCTCTCGCTCGTACTCGGTCGCAACTGTCTGAATGGGTACGCTCGCATCAAGCGTAAAGCACCACTGCACCGTTCGATCATGCACGTGACACAGTCGCTTACATGCGTGCCTCAACATCGGTTCACGCGCGGTAATAGACCGTCGAAAAAAAAAAAAAAATACACCTCGCGCCGTTTTCTGGGGACAACAAGAATGCTTTTTTTTTTTTTACTTTCTTGTTCTTGTTACCTTTTCCCCAAATTCTTATTCACCAATCAAATTCTACCAGCTTAGTGTCCACGAGCAACGCGAGAAAGCGAATCGACGAGCAAACGAAACGCGACTGAGAAATATTCGATTTTGCTCGTTAGAGTCGCTGCCCACATTTCAGAGCTAGAGGTTCTATGGAGTTTTTAGATAGGCACCCCGTGAGCCAGATTTGCGCGTCTGTTTTTCATAAAGTGCTCTCATACACACACGCGCTTTTGCTTGAGTGGTGACACATCAGCCATCGCTCTTCCGCCCAGTTTTTTTTTTTTTTCGTCTTTTGAGGTGCGTGCAATCCGGTGGGACTCAGCTCGAGCATGTATAGCCTTGGCCATAGCCTCCTCCATACTCAGAAAGCCTGGCAGTTCGACGACGGAGCCATACAGTGCCCGGTCGCAGCTTTGAAGCGCGAGGATCTGGCAGCACAAAGCATCAAAGAGCCATTTCTCTGGGGAACCTGGACGTCAGAGCACAACTTTTGCAACGGCGAGGACTAGAAACACACTTGTTCGCTCGGAAGAAGCGTGTTTCGGCGTTTCGCCGCAGCTAAGCGCTAGTCACGTGGCTCTCCCCTCACCCGTTGTCTGCCACTCCACCTTTTCCATATCGGCGGCCGCTTCTTGTGGCGATCTGCCAGGCTTTGTTCAGTATATAGGGGGCTATGCCTTGGTTAATGTTGGCCTTGGCTAATGCTTAGACGCCATATTACACTCTAAAAAAAAAAAGTGAGCACCCCCCCTAGTCATCATGCGTTTTGACGGCTGTAACTACCCACAGGCCTACTTAACTACCCACTGGGCTCGAGCCATTGAGCGTTACCACCCTGTTGGCAGGTGACAAGCATGGGGTAGTCACGTTTTATAAACTCTAGAATTTAAGATTGAAGTGCATGCCGTCGTTCAATAGTAAAAGTCACTTCAAAAATGCCAAAAAGTACTTGAAACTTGTTTTCTTTGTGCGTTGGTTACCATTTATTGAAATTTAAACTGGTCGAAACAGGCGTGTGGCTCAGTTCGCCTAAACTGGCAGAAAACAAACATTGCCACAAAGAGTACAGGCAACCTTGGTAGGCACCTACTAAAACCCGAGGCAGATAAAAAGTATCGCGGTTGTCCTTTTTGGTTCCGTCACGGGTTTTAGCATGTACTGCTAGTAAACAGCTGGCAGCTGGCGTTGTGCTCGAGGAATTTAACCAAATCTCTAGAAAAGCACAGGAAGCTACGCACAGGCGAGAGTTGACTGGAATGTTCGCCGGACGAGATACTGTTGTCGTCTCTTATTATGCGGTTCGGTAAAGAGCGGGCTCTCATTAAAGATGTGATCGGTCAGTTCTGCGTGCAGATCAGTTGCAAATGGCCTCCTCGGTTCCGCCGAACTTGCACGCCTGTCATACCCATTTTTTTTTTTTTTTTTTGCTTTCAAGTGTTGTTAAGTATGAAGCATTGAACACCACGACTGAGGCCGGACAGGACGAACGTACACAGATATGTGGGATCATGCCCGTGTATTTCAGTATTTCTCTGTCTTTGAATATATGATTCGCCTTCACTGGCTCATTTGCACATTTCATCGAGCATACTCGATAAGAAATGCTTCAAACGCTTCAAACAAGTGTGTGTCATCCAAAGTGGAGTACTTTGAAGGGGACTAGGATTTCAGGCCTTTCGGCACCCGTTCCTTTTACCTATATAAAAGATTCCGAGTAAATTTCCAAAAATAAGGCGTTGGCAAACATACACGTGCTATTTGGTTTAGATTTTTTTTTTTTTTTAGAAAAAGTACTGCTCGAGAGCTGCAGGTGCAGCGCAGAGAACTATGTTCTCGGCGTTCTTTGATGCGTGAGGCCGGTTCAGACACTTGCGTTTGATTGCGTTTGACAGCGTTGCGTCGGGAACCGAAAGCGACTCACCGGCACATATGTGCTTCGTATGAAGCGTGGAATCCAATTCAAGGAATCGTCTTGGCACGTGACATAAGCAGCAGGGATGTCCTGGTTTCTCGCTGCCGCAATGGAGTCAAACGCAACTGTCTGAACCAGGCTTTAGATAATTTAGCACACGTATTTCGCGTTCGCGATAGGTGAAAGCACGGGCCCGAAAATGGCAGTTCTGCACTGTCCTCTTGGCGCGAGCGCGAGCGCATAGAACGCATATTTGATAGACACGCGCTTGAGCAGAAACAATTGTAGCGAAAAGAAGAAAACTGAAACATCGCTTAGGGAAGGACCGGTGGACGGGCTTCTCTAAAATCACCTGCGTGCGCTCAGTGTACTTAACATTTACTCAACCGCCGCTGAAGTCATTCGGATATGTAAAAAGAGAAATGAAAATGCATCAGCGTGTTCAGAAAGTTGTGATTGCAGAAATTTGTTCCGATAATTAATACAATTAATTTAACAGGCTTCTGTATACTTGAAGTGTAGGCAAGCGAGAAAACGAAACTGATCAAAACGTGACGTGTAGCGACTATTCAATTTGATTTATAACCTGCAGTTCACTTTTGCAATGGATTACATTAGAAATACGAGCGCTTTCCTAAGGGCAATAGAGGAAAATAATATATACGGATGAATCTTTGCACAGTCTTTTCGTATTTATGCAAAATATGACAGTGGTCACCATCCTAATCGGTCACAGAAAATACAGCAGTATATAAGCTGGTGGTGTCGACTAGTCGTGTGTATAGGAATGTAGAGTGTCCAATAAAGAAAAAAAAAAGGAATGTAGAGTGTCAACACTGATCTCTATGACAATTGCTGGATCGCGCTTCCCCGCTTGTTGCATGCTGCGCAAGTGAAGCCACCGGACTTCACTCGCTTGGGATACGATTTGCCGTTTTTGCTAGCCTTTGCTGCGGTTTTCCAGCGTGCTGTGGACACGTTTTCTACTCGTTCGTCGTCATTCGCCGAAGAAGTTTTTTGAAGACTCTGTGTATTGTTGAGACTTGCCGTTGTGAACACGTGGAAAATTTTACGAAAGTGCAGTGTCGCAGGAAAAAGGCACAACGCGTCGAAAGGAAGGGCTGGCGGCGTGTTCAAAGCTTCCTTGGCACGCCGAAGTGCCGTGTCTCTGTGCCTTCGCACGCTTGGATACCGACCAAGAACCGACGCCGTGTGTATGTGTCTAGCGAGTGCAATGTGCGTGAAGCTGTGCGTGCCTCTGGATCAGCGTCTTTTCCCCTCGCGGTTTAGGAACGAGCTTAATCCAGCGTCCACTAGCGACGGAAGATGGGGGGAAGGCACGTCTTTTTTTCGTCCTTAGACGATTTACACAATACCGTGCACAACAGCTCCTCATCACTGATCAAAGCTGGCTTATTACTACTTAATTGCACTTGACGTTTGAACGCGGCTCGCCTAATTGTAATTGGTCAGCAGATTGCACACGACCATATCGGCCGCGCTTCAAAGATTTTCATTCTCGCCGTCTTGTACTTTTGCTTTCGAAAACCCCCCTGGCTCGACAACGTTGCCCTATTCGTGCTCCCACGGAATCTTTTAGAGTAGATTTGGGACATAGCCATGGTTAATATAGTACATAAGAACACGTACAGATCTCTCCCCTTTATTGATAGCAACTCACCGGAACAGTTGGACGATCCAGAACTCCGTGGCCGATATATATAAATGATCTAAAGGCATCTACGCGCGACACACGTTCAGAACTTTGGCGCGGCGTCAATTCTTGACCGGTATCCAAGCGTGCGAAGGCACAAAGATGCATCACTCGGCGTGCCAAGGAAGCTTTGATCACGCCGCGACACCGGCGACACTTGTTTTCGACGAGTTGTACCTTTTGATACGGCTTCACGCACATTGCACTCGCAAAACACATCCACACGGCGTCGATTCTTGGTCGGTATTCAAGCGTGCGAAGGTACAGAGACACGGCACTTCGGCGTGCCAAGGAAGCTTTGAACACGCCGCCAGCCCTTCCTTTCGACGCGTTGTGCCTTTTTCCTGCGACACTGCACTTTCGTAAAATTTTTCACGTGTTCACGACGGCAAGTCTCAACAATACACGGAGTCTTCAAAAAACTTCTTCGGCGAATGACGACGAACGAGTAGAAAACGTGTCCACAGCAGGCTGGAAAACCGCAGCAAAGGCTAGCAAAAACGGCAAATCGTATCCCAAGCGAGTGAAGTCCGGTGGCTTCACTTGCGGGAGCGGCAAGCGCGATCCAGCAATTGTCATTGAGATCAGTGAGTGTCAATATCTCATGCTGTACCTTGTGCTGTTTGTGAACGCGTTCATATAGACACTTTACACACGCGCCAGAATACAGCCGCCATTGCTGACCTTCTCTTGTTTTACCGAGATACCGAGCCACTAAAATTGGTGTGGACGAGCCTCCAGAAAGGCCAATGCTGGGGAGAAAGACAGAATACAATCTAGGATGGCAATTACCTAGCCTGTTATGGTAATAATGAAGTGAAGTGTGGTGTGGAATATGTACGTGCGTGCATGCCTGGCGAGACGCTCAAACCAGACTGTTGGTTTCCTTTTTCTTAGTTCGAGCGCTGTCCGTTAGGTGGCGCGTGTCGCCACTTGATTCAAGGAGTCGTGCGTTTATGTGTCTACCTATTGAGTGAAAAACATGGAGGCGTTCCATGGCTCCACGGAGCAGCCACAAAGGGTTCGGTTCTCGGCCTCTCGTCCCAATGCGATCAGTCCCATAGCCAGTTGAATGGGTGTTCCGTGCGGTGAATAGTGCGTACACAGACGCAGTAAGGATTACCATGGACTTGAAAGTGGATAACGAATGCTAACAGGTGAGCAGGAGCGTTGAACGATCGCAACCGACGCCGCTTGAATCGGGGATGCCTCGCCTCGCCGCTGTCAACCGAAAACGCCGGATCACTTGCGGCAAGCACAGCAAGCAGATTCTCTGTTCAATAAAGACGTAATTTCATCTGTCGCTATACGATTCCTTCTTTGAATCTTTTCTGGTTGCGAAGTCGCGGACAAACCCCAGCGAGTGCCCCCCCCACCTCCCCTCACATCGCCGCCCCTACTCGTAATAGGTGCGGTTCCGGTGCTTCGCCGCGCGTTTTGGAGCGCTTCAGTGCGCACGGAAGGCAGCGAACGGGCGTACGCACTTGAGAATCGTATTTTAGCAAAAAGCAGTCCAGCTCGCTAGGCCTTACTCGTATTGCTCCACTGTCGCTTGCCAGCCGCCATGTTGCTTTTGGGGATGCTCACTGTGACTACCTGTAGATTGCATGCCGTGTAACTACCCATGGGGTTTTTAGTATTACTAAGCGGGGGGGGGGGGGGGGGGGGGGGTAGCGATATCTGTGACGGCTTCTGAATACCCCAAATGTAGTACCCTACGACTACCCTTTTGTTGACAGTGTACCGCTAAAGTCACGCAGTGAGTGCGCGAACGCGTCAACGCGCTGCTGTGATCCAAAGTGTTATGTAGCGGATAAGCCACCGGTTTCGCTGTCTTGTTCACCGTGCTGCGGTAGTCTCCGCAGAGCCTTACCTAACCATCCGTCTTTCTAACCACCACCACGGGCGTGGCCCATGTTGAATGTTGGACCTGCTCCAGGATGCCCTGCTTTTGCAGTGTCGTCAGTTCGCATTCCACGACAGCACGCAGGGCGAAAGGTACCTGGCGTGCCTTGAGGAATCTTGGCGTTGCTGACTCCTTCATTCTTAATTGGACAGGTGGGCCGTTGTATCCTGTGATGTCGGACTTAAACACCGCTTTGTGTGCACTGAGAACCTTCTGGACTTCTTTGTCTGGCGAAAAATGGTGTATCCCGGTGACCTGGATCTTTAGCGCTGGGAACCAATTTCTGCCCATCAAGTTGCACCCGGTTCCACTTGTTACAACCAGCGGTAGAATGTAGTCCTTGGACTTATGTCTCACGCGCACTTCAGCTGAACCAAGGACACTCAAACCTTCGCCGGTCCATGTCCGAAGGGTGACGTTTCTCTTTCCGCTGGTACGGAGGTCTGGTCTATACCGACTTCAACGCAACTCGTATTGCTCCACTGTCGCTTGCCAGCCGCCATGTTGCTTTTGGGGATGCTCACTGTGACTACCTGTAGATTGCATGCCGTGTAACTACCCATGGGGTTTTTAGTATTACTAAGGGGGGGGGGGGGGTAGCGATATCTGTGACGGCTTCTGACTACCCCAAATGTAGTACAACTTCAACGCCAGGCCAGGAACGTTGCGCCAGGCTCAATCGGAGGCTCCATCAGAATAAATCGATTAGACAACAATCGAAGGTCTACATCTCGTATTTAACACAAAGAATGTCTTCAACCTGAGACAGACGGACATGTAGGCACCCTAGTTTTCCACACTCCGTGGGCCCGCTATTCGCCGAATTCGATCACGTGGTAAACGAAAATCCTGTGCTGTGCAGGAAAACCTCCTCTATAGCCACTCCCGCAGCTTCGATGGCAGCTGGCCGCTACCACTTGACAACTTAGTTTATGTTCTTTGCTTTTGGAAAGCCGTACACCATTCATTTCTCTGAAGTTTCCGTCATATATGGATGCAAAAAAATGTGCGCAATAGAGACCCAAGAACACGTCTACATCCAACGCCTGATGTACTTAGGTAAGACAAACATAAGGAAAAGAACGTCCACATAAAGAAAACTCTCAAACAAACTGGTTTGCTTTTCACTTCCGATGTGATTAAAGATCACGAAAACGTTGTATCCCAGCTGAGTTATCATATAAAATCAGTTTATTTTTTTATTTTTTTTTTTGGAGGGGGGGGGGGGGGGGGGCTCGTTTTTAAGAGTTCATAATTTCGCTGATTCTTTAGAGGGATAAACTAAGCAACCAGAGTTTTCTTTTAAGTACTTCAATTTTGGCATTTATCCTTTTTGTTAAGTAGACAACCAGCAACACGCTTATATTTTCGATTCCAGTCCGTTATAAATGCTAAACTGCAAATTAGTTAGTATTCAATTTTCACTGAGTCCTCAATGTTACCAACCCGGCATTTGGCGTCAGCAGTCGTAGTTAGTGAGCTACTGTAATAATGACTTTATGGTAAATAATTGACATCGCCAGAGCACAAAAGGATGCACGGTTGTAAAACTGAATTCGTCGGGAAAAGTGTACGTGAAAGTTACTTTCCGTGACATGTTGCCTGGCGCAATTTTTTAAATACCTGGACGAAATATTTCCTGATGGTTCATAATGAAGTGCAATTTGGTCTCCAAAATGGGAGCGGAAGGAACGAGCACGAACCACACACCGCATTTGTCTGAGCACGGCTCCTCCACGTGTGAAGAGTGGCTTTCCCGCATAACTCTGGATTTCAAGATGGATGAAGGCGCAACTCTGCTCCCTGCGGTAGCTTATTATATGCAGGAACTCTATGGACAGCTACAGGCCTAATGTCTTTGGGGGCCTTTTAGCGTTGTGCCTTCTTCACTATTGGAATTCTTCAGCGATTATTGCCGTAGAAATGATTTAGAGGGGGAGAACGGCTTCTGGAGTTAAAGAGTCTGAAAACAGTAACAAGTTATTCTTTTATAGAGCCTGTTGTACAAAAGGGTAACAACCCTAAACTGGAAACGTTGCAAGAAAGAAAAGAAGAAGAAAATGAGAGGGGAATTCGAGGTATTCGATTTTCACTGTTGTTTTCGCACACTGAAGACGACTCGCCGAAGCCTGGATGCGGTCCAAGAAACGCTACTTACACTGGCTATTCAATAAGCTCGCAATATTCAGTTTTTCATTATGCTGATCAGGGACCGGTCGGCAGCGTAAAGCCCATTTCACATGGTCTAATTTCGCATTTCGATTTTGGGCCTCGTTCGGCAGGAAGACCACGGACGCAGTACACACTTGAGCTACCGCCCACGGTTTGTTATTAGCATTATCTTCTATTTGCTTCGCTGTTTTTATTTATTTATTATTTTTTTTTATACAACCGACGTTTTAGCAACTCGGAACCTTAAGGAGACTCGCGCCACGTGAAGCGGGTTCGGGGCCTCCCTCCGCGTTCTATACCGAGTTCCACCCCTCGCTCTTCCATCTTCGCGTGGGAAGAAGACACGTTCTGCAGTCGTCAGGATTCGCTGGCGAAACGGTCCGTGCACCCCCCGAGCTTCAGGACGCGGCGCAGCGACACTGGCGACTTCGTGTGTGGTCCTCCGGGAACATCGCGCGCGCGGACACGGGAACGACGTAATGCGCGTGCCCCGCTCATCACCAGGGGCTTTTTGGAGGCTAGAGATGTTTGGGGAGCATTTATGCCGCCCGTGTTTGTGTGCGTGCGCGCTTGAGAGGAAAGGAGGTTTCCACCTCTCCTCTCAAGTATAGCGACCGCTTCCTTTTTCCCTGCCCTTCTTTCCCTCGAAAACCTTTCTTAACCTCTAACTGACTATAGTTGAATAAGCATTATAAACAATATAATAGCGCGAGGGAGGGCCAAGGACAAGTACACAAAGACGTTACTAAAAAACGAAAACAAATTAGTCCTGACTTGTTTAGACAGGAGGAGTTTAGTTTGCCAGAGCATGCATGTTACATTGTGACCAACTGTAGATGAGCAATTAAGCCAGTGCAGTACAACCGCTAGCCTGGGTTTTTTTTACGTGCATCACGCAGCAGTGATTCACGACCTGACGCCGGTACGATGCTCATTCAGATCAAGGGCCGGGGTAATGGTTCAGCACTAGAAAGTGGCAGATTTTAGATTTTAAGGCAAGGGGGGGGGGGGGGGGGGGGGGGCGTTTTCCCTTTAGATCCAAATAAAAAACTTTTAATTAAAGAGGCAGAAATCTTTTCTATTTTTCAAGGCTGAAATTGCTATAATTTCACTTACTTTCGTCTGTGACCTCTATCCGTGACGTTAAATTTGTTCGTAACGGAACATCTCGTTGCAGGGCCCCCCAATCCTGACCCATAAATCCGACCATGACCCAGGATCGCTGGGTTCTTCAGCGCGAGCTTTCGCTTCACGTCATCCCGGCTGCGGTGCATACCTAGTGATAACTAATGTCACTGGATCGTAGGAAAGTAGCGCCAAGCTCTCCCCATATATGGTCGCCATTTTGATTCATGGAATGAATTGTTTTGGGGCCTATCCATTCTTGGCGAGCCGAGCCGAATTCCCGGTGATAGGTTGCTTTTTACCTGCATAACAATTTATGGAACAGCGAGATTTTGTTACCCACACCTGCGAAACAAGCGCACATCTCACCGCCACCCCATGCGGCTTCGGTGCTTGGCGCCATCCAAAAATAATTCTTGTCTCTCGGAATACACAGGAACGCAAGAACAACAATGCCTTGTAAAAGATGAGCATAACTGATAAGTGAATTTGCTTACACATCGCCAAAGGCGCTTATATTGGCTGTAGGAACGCTTTCCGTATACGATGATGCCCCATAGTGATCTTGGCGCGACTAGTTCAGAATGACCATTTCGAAGCTTCCAAGATTCGAAAGGATCGAAATGGCGATTGCCGAGGCAATATTCAGTTTTATTGTCCTGCCAGTAGAATTGAAGTCAAATCATATTAAAATTATAAAATATATTTAGAAAAATGTATAATAGTTCGAGCGAGCTCTTTTTTTTTCCTTAGTATCAAATATAAATAGGAAACCGGCACTAACTGAAACAACCAAATAAATCACAAGGTGTATTTCTAGATCATCTACAAAAGTGTTATAAGCAGACATTTCTATCACAAGAAGAAGGAAAAAAGACATTAGTATTATACGCTTTATATAAGCGCATAAGGGAATGTAAAAGTATTCAACAAGTGCATCAAAACAAGAGATATCGATATATGACAATAATTTAGAAAAGGGAAGAATAAACTTAATGCGGATGTAAAAAAAAACAACCTCTATCACAAAGATGGGTTGAGTACGTCATACAATAATCCAAAGACAGTATGCCAAGCAGTAAAGGAACTTACTCTAAACCTCGTACTGTTGCTCAGAACAAAAAAACTTACAATGGAGCAGGTTCCTTACTCCGGTCAACCACTTGCAGATAAATTTAACTTCCATTTTCTTACTGCCAGGTTCTTCAACTCTACTCTCCACGAGTGCGCCTATGTATGTCTTATATTACTAGAACTATGTATAACACAATATTTTTAGCACGCACTAGTGACAAGGAAGTAAATACAGTGATTACTTCTTAGAGAAAAGTGCTGCTTCTTGTGAAGACGGGATGTGTTCTAAGTCAAACAAAGAATTTTCCTGTTTAATATGTACTCCCCTTGCACAGACTTGCAACATTATTTCAAGAACTGGTTACTTTGCAGAAAAATTGAAAATAGCGAAAGTCTGTGTAATTCATAAAGGCGGTACCAAGAATTACGTGAAGCAATATGGATCAATATCGGTACTTTCGGTTTTCTCGAAAATAGTTGAACGCGTTCTTTACAAACGCCTAAGTGAATTTTCTGATGAGCCTAACATTATTACAGACAACCGATATGAATTCCAAAAAGGTAAATCAACCGAAATGGCATTGCTAAATAGAAAAAATATGGCGCCCAGTGAATATCCCGTATATAAAGACAACACGAATATTTTTTTTTCCACCGGAAATGTTTTTGGATATTTTAGAGAGAGACAAATACGTAGCTGGACCAACTTCACTAGTGGTTAGGTGCTAGTCAGAACTGAATACGTCCGAGACAAATTAATTAATTTTTTAGAAAAAGAAATACACCTATTACTAACACAATTAGTATACCTTTTCAAAACTCCAATATTGGACGCGTGGAATCTTTTCAAGTTCTTGGTGTCAGCTTTCATAAAAATTCGTACTGAACTGCTCAAGTGAATGATCTCCGAAGAAAGATTTCTAGATTAATTGGTTTAATCTTTGAACTAAATATCTTCTCCCAATCTGGTTAAAACAACAACTACACATCCCTGATTCCATCGAGGTTGCATTATTGTTTATTGGTCTGGGGGACGACCACAAGAAATATTGTTAAACAAATATTTACATTGAAAAGACGCGCGGTTCGGTTAATTGATAATCTTCCATGGTTCGATTTGACTTGGAAATACTCTGGCTAAAGCCTAAGAACTAACCGAAAGTAACCCAAACCGCTGATTGACCTCCCATCGTCGTTTACGTCAAGTGATTCCGAAAATAACAAGACGTCCTTTTATTACAAGCATGGGCAGTTTGATACTTTAGACCCATGTTAGGAATAAAAAAAAACAAACAGGGCGCAAAAGGATTTTCCCTCCCCCCCCCCCCCCCCCCCCCGCAAAAAAAAAAGAAAAAGAAGAAAGAAAAAAATCAGGCTATTTGTGTAAGGCTCGTCAAATTATGAGGCGCTAGAGAAAACCAGCCTTCAAAGTTAAATCCTTTTTTGAACTCTTTTTGCTCGCGCTCCGCCCATTGAAAAGCAAGCGGGAAGGGCCTCAGCACGCACATCGTATCGCTGCGCCGCAGTGAATTCCGGAGCAAAAAGGCTGTCTGCCTTCATCGCCGTCACCATGGCAACGAACGCCGAATTACCTTTTCGGACGACACGTCTATCACTGTAGCCCGCACCGGTATACCACCAGCTGGCTTCGTTATAATGGTGCAACAGCTCTTGTGGTCGTTCTTTTGGGTCGACCAACCGCTGAATGTAGTAAAGCCGGTGACTAGCTTAGCACGCCCACAGAGAGATCGGAGCTTTCCATGCTTTAGCACTATTTCAGGAGTTTTTGTGTGTGAAAACAGTGCTGATAATCTTGGATGGCGAGTCCAATGCTGAGCGTCTTTTTGCTTGGTTTTTTCTGCGGCCCCACAGGAGAGATTTTGCGGCCGAAGCCATGAGCAATTTGTATCTGCGTTTCAAGGTCTCTTCTGATTACTATAAACACTTTGTGAATTTGTGATGTTGGTAAACACTTTGTGTTGGAACTTGGATTGCAGATGTCGGTAAACACTTTGTGTTTACAAGCAACTGCAGTCCTGTGCGCCTGGCTCAGGGTTAGACGTCAGGAATGGTCCAGCAACGTGTTCGACGGATTCACTCGTGATACCAAATATTCTGCCAAACAGGAGAATCGACATAGAGGAATTCCTGTGGGGCAGCATGGCAGATTTTAGACTGACGTTCCATGCTCAGGATTTTCAATGGAAAAGGGACTGGTCCACGTTGCCAACTATAGACAAAGTGCAGAAATGGGGGTTGGCTAAGGATTCTACCTTCCCCCAACTGTGAACCCACAGAAACTAATCAGCACATGTTTGCGGACCGCCAGAACGTTTTTGCAAGGGCTAGCTCGCGGATTTCGGGAATTGAGGCTCTCGGCACACCGGTCGCGGAAGACTAGCCCGCGCGGGAACTTTTCCCAGCTTCTTTTCGCCGTTGGTGATTACGCCCTATTTAAAAACAGGCGCCGTGCAATGAAAATGGAACGACAACGTGCGCTGTGGCCCATGTTGGCCAGAGTTCGAGCCGAGCTCTTGTCAATTTGTTAGTGTGATAAGCGGTCATGTGGCCCTTCCATTCCCTCAGATTCATTTGGTATAACGGATTACGAGGCCCTTTTGAAGAGACTGGTTAGCGGCGTCACCGGGTGGTCTGCTGTCCAAAGTGTCATCGGTTTGCCGGTGCTGTGTTAGACCAATACGTTGTCCATGGAAATAAAACTATTTCCATCGCCAGTCAGTCAAGCACCTTGTGAGGTTTGATCATCTGTTTGTTAGTATCTGTTTTTGTCCCGATATCTGGCGGGGAAGGCAATGGCGCCACTTTCCCAGAATTCAGTGACTTTATTGGGAACGAGAGTGTTCTTCTATACGATACCGCTACTCTAGTGGTTCCGAACGGACAGCTTGGTGACGAGGTGGCCCTTGCGGCTTGCGAGTCATATCTCGTGCCCCTTCCCAGACAGCCTGAAATAAAATTTGATCGTAAAGGAACCCCTAAGGGTTCTTCGGCTTGTCCATATTTTCAGCCCTAAAAGTCCGTTTAAGCACCGCTCAAAAGGGTTATTTGTGAAAAACCTACACTGGGGTCTTTTAAGCTCATTTTCATGCGAAAAAGTTTTTCATCGCCCAGTGCGCAAGGGGGCGATAGTGTTTGAGATTAAGCCGCTCTTCACGAGCTGAAAGAGTTCTTGCGGCGTAAAAAAACCTTTCCATAACGAATATTTTTTAGAGTGTAGTTTTTATCCTAAACGTTCGCCTGTGGGTCGCCCGGTTAGCCTGAGCGCAACGCCGCAGGGCCCACCGCAAGACAAGGTTGTAATCGGCCTGTAGAGCCCGTAGAGTTTTTGTAACGTACGCTAGAGGTTCAGCTCGCGCTGGTCTCTACAGGGCTTCCAGTTTTAAACTGCAGCAGACAGCAACCAGTCAGCTTTTACGGTGCTTCTTTGCATTCATGTGGGAGAAAGCACGAACATCTTGTCTCATCGCCCGAAAATTACAGAAATCACTTTTGTTACTTGGATCGTACCGAATAATGTGTAACAATATTAGCCTTACAGAAGCGTAATTTTTTTAGCTGGAGTAATTTTGTTATTAGTAAGCTATGTTTAACTTCGCGGTGTTTCATATTCAAGCCCAGGTTCCAGAGCAGGTGTGGAAAGACAAGCGGCGAATCCAAGAAAAAAGAATAGTTGAAAGGAACGTGTTCAAGGAGCGCCAGCATCCCATTGACGCTCATATTTATAACTTGCAAGATATATATGTCACTATATTAGAATGACCCCGTGTTGCAGCTTCAATACAAAATACTTACAACAGTAAAAGTACGCATATTATAAACGATGGATATCATTTTATATTATTTTATATACAAGGTTGATTTTAACGGGCGCCAAGCGTTTTCTATCTTGCAGCGATAGTCAAAGTTTTCGAGCATCCGGATATAATGTTTTGAACACTATGGAGCGTAAGCAGAGAGAATAAACGAACATTATTTAATGCAAATCGCTTTGAGCTTCATTTGGATCGTCTACATGCACAGGTAGTTTCTGACCCAGTGTTACTGCGTAGTCCTTGACGGCCCTTATGATTTTCGAGATGTCCGTCGTTGCTTTCGCACGTAAACCCTCCTGCAGAAAATCGGCGATGCCGTGTTCGAGCTAACAGTGTCAAACACTGTACATAAAGGCACGTGTGAAGCTATTTTAGCACTGTGCATAAGGCCATGAATTTGAAAGAATAACGCCGTAACTCAATAATGTTTTTCTCTACGGGACTGAGAAATATTTGAAGCTATTTATTATGTTCGAATTACTTGTAACAATTGCTCTTAGAATCAAAACGCAAGGAGTAAATTGCTTTAATTCGAAAGCGCACATTATCGCCAGTTGAACATCTAGCGTATTCATTACAATAACTTTATGGTAAAGCCATACTATGAGACGGAAGTTGGCCGTGAGAAAACGCAAAAGCTTTCGCCACCACTTGATATTGCTCCATTGACACAAATCGAGACTGTTCGTGAACACCATTAGGTGCCGCGAATCGTTATCGTTTTTCAGACTTCCCTGCTATTCTTTACCCTCTCTTTTTATATTGTGTTTCTTTAGAGACCTTCCGTAAAATCTCCTGGGATCCTGCTCAAGAAGGGTTATATATTATAAGATACTAATCACTTTGTTTTTGTTTTTTAGGCGTACGTCTAATTGTACTCCGGGCGTCGAGAATAATGTACCACCGATTCGTATTTACTGTTTATTAAAGGCGGAAGTTGACGCTACACTCAGTGCAATTCCAACTGTTGCATACGCGGGTCAGAGGCAACAAAAACAACATTGAAATAAAAATTTGAAGTTTTTTTTTTTTTGTCTTATTGTATTATGTACCGATCCATTAGCTTGTTGGAGTCCGCGGTGTTATTAAAATAAAATAAAGTGATATCAAATAGCCGCACTATATTTCAATAAACAACACCACAATACACGTTAAATTGTCTTTCCAACACACCATGTAACCATAATGACAAAAAAAAAGACAAAAAAACTTGAGATGTACAACGACGCCGCGAAGCCGATTTCGTTGATCTATGACCTGCAGAAAACCAGGATTGCCCGAATACAATTACACGATTCCCAATAGCAGTTCGTTCTTTCAAGCAGACATGTATACGCGTTACTTTAAAATATTATAACTAAATACCGTTCCTTGAAACCCGCACACAGAATAACTAAATTCGTTTCCCATGAATGAGATTCACAAAGAAACTAAAAAAAGCAGATTTCTGTGGTACTCATTACAAGTAATCAAATGACTTGCACTTGATTACTTTATGGAGTAATTATGGAATCATTTGATCACTCTTATTGGGAAGGAATCGCAAGAGTAATTTGAATATTTTCGGACGTACTAAAGATACTTATAACCGTCACCATTTTTCTCTGTGCCCCATTTCTAATGGCGGCTTTTGTTTCTACAAGTTTACTACCTATAGAAATCCTCGAGCCGAATCTTTGACGAGAAAATGGTTTACCAAGAATTGACGAATTAGGAGATAAGTAGTTTATAGTTCGGTTGTTCTAATCCAAACACAGTACAAAATAGCATTTTCCAAACCGGTAGTAAAATTCGTCGTTTTAAACATCCGATGTGATCGGAAAAAGTAACGATTACTTTTTCCAAATAATGGTCAATCTTTTTTTTTTCTCTAAGGTAATCTAGTAATCTATAGCTGAATATATTTTACCCAAGTGTCATTGTAATTGTAATCGAATGCTTTTTTTTACTAACATGTGCAAGACTGCTCAGCGGCCAATTTTCCTATTAAAAAGCCCATCAAAGATCGTGCCGTGTCCCTCTTTCTGTGCCGTGGCGCAGAACGCCCGGGGATGCCACCGGACGGGAAAGCAGCAGGGTAGGGCACGCGGCAGTTTATCGCGAGTGACGTATTCCTGGCAAATTAATTTTTCGAATGCGCGTGTATTCGAAAATGCAGTCTTCCGGGAAGCCGTCATTCGTGATTAGATGTACCGTGCGCTGCCCTGCTGCTTTCCCGTGCGATGGTGTCCCTTGGTGTTCTGCGCCCCACCGCAGAAAAAGAGGCGAAGCACGATCTCTGATCGGATTTGCATTGAGGTAATCGGCGGCGCTTGAGAGCAATTTGCGTTTTTTTCTTTTAGGGTGCTTAGAGCCCGTAGATTGAGTTACTATAAATCAGACTTGGACGTAGTTCAACTACTCTACTCAAACTACTGTAGTTTAACTACTTTTTCGAGTAACCTGGTAACTTTCAATTACAACTTGATTTGGGTAATTAGTAGTTTAATTTAACTACTTTTTTCAGGTAACTTCTACTCAAATTACTAACTACCTTCGAAATTATATAGTGCTAATTTTGCCCATCACGAAAGTTTGAGCGCAGAAATGAATAAGACGCCGACAGATGAAGTGGCATTCCCTAACAAGGGGCCCCCTTGTTCGGGAAGGCGTCCTTGGGTCAAGGTGGCGACGAGCAGCCAAAACATAACACCGGCACGCACGAACGCAGGAAGAGATGACAAGCCTTGGTCGTGTATTGACCTAATCCGGTAATGCACGCAGGCGCCGCGTTTCCAGCTGCAACCGTGAAAGACGGGGACACTCCGACAGTTGTCGGTCTTTAGAGAGTTCTGACTCAAGCGGTAGGTTCCACGGGAGGCGCCACTGGAATGACCTCGCAGCTGGGCGCCTGTTCTCATGGTCGCCTTGTCGTCAGCGCATACGCCTTTGCAAAGCCGGACTCCCCCGCGCACAAACCCTGGCACGGATAATCCGTTCATGGGAGCACGTTCCCGCTTCCAGCTGTAACTGTATACGAGCGACGATGCTTGTTCACGTAATCCTTCGTGTCCTTCCGACTATCCATGCCTGGGAGACCTCCTCTTTGTTAAAAACGATTTACTTGTCAGGCGTGTCAGGCGCGTCAGAATATTGTAGTCGCCGGCGAGGATTGCGAGTTACCCTTGGGAGATCATTTTGTTGGATTCGGCGTCAGCGGCGAAGTATACTTCGGTTCATCTTCTGTGAAACCAAAACATTTCTTTTTTCAGTAGCGTAGCACTAGCACTACAACGGGACGCGCAGTCGTCCGGATGATCTCATCGTCGTGGCGCGAGACTTGAACCCTTGACGGTCTGGTGCACTCGCTCAGCGTACTCTCAGAACGACGTCAGAATAAAGTGGGGCCAGTCATAACAATCTCAACTTGACGAAAAAAAAAAGAAAAAAGTAGGAAAGTTTGTTATAAAAGACCCTCTACCCGAGGCAAACCCCACATGTTTCGTCACGGACACCTAAGATGCCGACACTCGCTTACTCGACCCTGCACAGCCTGTTTCTCAAATTCAACGCTGCCGTTCTATTCAGTGCCACGGTGGAACGTCTATTTACCTCGGCTGGGGACGTCTTTAAAAGGAAAAGGGGAAAACTCTCCTATCAAGAACTTTGAAAGTCATTTGCTTCTGCGAGCGAATAAATTATTTTGGCGCAAACGTGCCATCTGGTGACTCAAATGGCAGTTTACCTTTTACTATACTAATGGCGGCAATGAACCTGTGGTCTGCAGTATTTAATGGGGCACCGTCACTTAAAGGTCAACGGTAAACGAGAATGTGCACTTCACTAAGATTATTTTTCAGTCTCTCATAGTGTCGATGGCGAAACAGACGCAGCCAGTCGAAGCGTGAAAAAGGGGCTGCTACCGACACACCGCGAAACCGAGACTCGGGTATGACGTCTGTCAAGAAACCCGTTGACGAGAGAGACAACAAGGATAAGAGATCACCAATACACAACGAAAAGGGTGAGCGTAAGTGCTACAACTGCTCACGGTTCGGTCACATTGCGCGTGACTGTCGAGAGCCAAAGCGCCCACTAAAGTGTCTTATACCCCTGTCACACGGGCTAGTTTAGTGTCACTACAAGCGAGTGCACTTCGCCCTTAGTGTCATTTCTGTAGTGTGCCACACGGCTCCTTCCTGAGGAACACACTTGGCTTGGAGTGAGTTTGACGAACTCACTTCGCTCCATCGATCGAGTGCGTGGAATCAGCAGGAGTGTTTCAACAGTAGAACATAACAGCACAGAAACCAAAAGCATTGCTAAGTTTTATTTTATCAAGAAAAAGAAATTCGTGAAAGAGACGACATGTAGAAGAGTGGGCATTGCAAAAAAAGTAGTGGGATGGACTTGGAGTTTAGGCTTATCTGAATCAAGATTAGCGCAGCGGTGAATTAATAAAAGACGACGACAAAGTCAGTCATTCATGGCTATCTTAGTTAGCAGAAAATGATAGTCTACTTTTGTTTCAGCATGTAATTATTCGAGACAACACGATAATTATGATCTGATTAGGCAGTGTCAGGGCCTGCTCGTAGACTTCCGTGGAACGAAGCGGAACGCCAAAGTTGGATTGCTGCGTTCTTTATTAGCGATGTGCGCGACCAAAAGCGTCGCTGCGGTCGGCTTTCCATGATTGGCCGAACCATGGGCATATGAGCATTGTCACATTGTCAACTTTGACGGTGTTAGTTTCAGATTGCGATGGTTCCTAGCTTCCACTGTGCTTTTTAAACACACCGCCGAACTCGTCATTGTACCTGACGGTAAGTAGCCAAAATAAGAACTGGTGACGTCACGGCGAGGCAAATCCCAGTCGTGACGTCACGGATGGAAACCATAAGAGGGCGCCACCGAAACATCTCGGCGCTAATAATGGCTTGCGATGATCGATCAGAGTCATCCAATTGGCGTAAAAATTATTCCTTAATGTAACGTTGTTTTAGAGCACAGCTCCTAGGCACCCGTTTCTGAGTTAAGCGGCGTCGGCGTAACCTCGCGTTGCATTAAGGGCTGTTTCCCAAGATGACATCAAACGTGACGTCACGTGTGTTGTCACGTGTGACGTCACGAGGGTAAACTTTTCCCGCTAAATTTTGCGGTAAAAGCGTTTGCTAAGTTTGGCGGGAAATTTTTTCGCTAAATTTAGAGGAAAAATTTTACCCGTTTGACGTCACATGTAAAATCTGAGATGACGTGTCATGTGACGTCACACGTCAATTCAGCGGGAAAATTTCCCGGCTATATTTAGCGGGAAATTTATCGAAATGTATACGCTGAGTGCGATGGGACTAGGAGAGGAGGATGGGAGGGTACGGAGGAGGAGCAGCTGGCATACCCTCTCCTTTGTACCCTTCCTCCCTCCTCCTCAAGAGCTGCGCTCCGATTCGGCATTACAGAGAATTGTAAACATCTAATTTTTTTAACGTGTCTTTATTGAGGGGTATCGGTGGCCGAGTGGGCTAGCGCCCACCAGATCAGAATACGTGGAGAGAAAGCTCGCGCTAGAGAACCCAGTGATCCTGAGCTCAATCCCCAGCCCTGCCCGAAGAACACACTTCCAATGAAGTGAGTTCAGAGAGCACACTACGCTTGCTCCTGTAGAACGAGTGTGTAATCTCGATAGCAGTGTTCAAGGAGTAAATATAATAGAAGAAATTAACTCAGCGTAAAATTAGTAATATTTCGATAGGAGTAATATTAGATGCGCACTTGTTTTCTGTTGGCAGGAAAGTAGTGCATTGTGGAAAAACAAGCGGCTAAACTAGTTTCCAGCCTTGGCCCCTGCGCGACGGCCAGCGACGGCCAGGAGGCACTTGCACGACTCCACCAGGAATCTGAAGGTGGCAGGAGAGAGGCGAAAGGCTTGCTTGAAATGGAACTCGCCCAAATGCGGCAAGGTGTCTTCGAACCACCGTTCGTTCCTCTGGAAAGTCCACCGTTCTCGACTGATCACGGGTAGGTTGTCGGTCATAAGAGCGGCTATGGTGAAGGCAATGGCCTGCAGCTGCTGACCGATGTCACTTGAAATTCTTGCCTGTGCGTCGGCATCCAGGTCCAGCTGCCTCTGATCTGAAAGGCGTTGGGCTCTCACGGAGAAAAGTGCCCTAATCACGCGCTTCCACTGTCCAACATCGCGGATATCGCCTTCCAGCTCGTCCTTTACACACCCCGTGATGGTTCGTTGTGGCGAGTGGCCAAGTGGGCTCGCGCACACCAGCTCGGAGCACGCGGAGCGAAAGCTCGCGCTGCAGAACCCAGGAATCCTGGGTTCAATCCCTACTTTTGCTCGTTTCACCTTATGTTGTACCGCAGACAAGGCTAGAAGCGCGAGCTCATAGCGTTGGGAGCTACTCTTAACGCACGAGAGCTTGTGCCGCCGAGATGTGCCCTGACCAAGGAGCTCGCGCTTGTAGCCTTTCCTGCGGTACATTATAAGGTGAAACAGAGTATAGATGAGCATTGTACCGGCGTGCGGACGTGTATCATTGGCTTGTAATGGCTGATTGTAATGATCAAGTTGGATTTAAATTTGAATTAAAGCTCGTGACTTAGCGCAACAATGTGTGCTAACGTGTTTCTAATAAGACACCGAAGTTATTTATGAAACAATGCGTATGCACTGTATTATTTTGCGTGCCCATTACTTACCCATCGTCATTGCCATCATTTTGGAGTGACACTAAGTTTTCCCGTGTAGCACCAACACACTTGGAGTGTGTTTCGACGGGTTGAAGTGTACTCGCTTGTAGTGACACTAAACTAGCCCGTCTGACAGGGGTATAAGCTGTGGAAAAACTGGGCACACTCAGCGTCATTGCATCGAAAGAGCTCCAAGGAGTGAGACCAACGCCGTAAGCAACTCAAAAAAGAGGAGTTTCTCTGAAGTGCTCCTTAAGCAAGTCACATGGAATGGCGACAAAAAGCTCATTGGAATGATTGACACCGGAAGTTCCGGATGCCTCTTGCGCGCGTCTGCGGCGGCGCGTTGCGGTGCTGAGCTGATGAGAGACGCAACACCTCTTTATGGATTCGGCACCCACGACGTCCCAGCAGTAAGGACAATTGGTAAATGCAAAGCAGACTTGGATATTGACGGTGTTACCGGGAAGAATATCACAATTTTTGTTGTACCAGACGAGGCCCAGTCGGTCGACCTGCTCGTTGGTCGAACTTTCACCGAGCTCCCGTACGTTACCTATGCTAGGCTGGGCGGATGTCTACGCTTTTGGCACAAGAGTCAGTGTCCTTTCTCTCACCTCGAACCCTTGAGCGAGGATCCCAAGTTGATTGTAAGGACAACCGAAAAATCCACCCTCCAGGCGAACGGGATAAATTGGATCACGCTGTCATCAGAATCTGATGTCACCGGCCCCGTCCTTTTCAACAACTGTAGAAAAGAAATTCTCCTCGACATGAAAGACGGAGAGATTGCTGTTCCAGTTTTCCCAAGCGGAAATAATGATGTGGTCATTAAAAAGGGACAGCGTCTTGGACGTGCCACTGCGGCCGACATTGTAAACACACCCGGTGAGGAGGACAACCAGAGCAACCGAGCGGAAGAGAGTTACGAAACCGAGAAACAAGGGGTTTTCACTACGGCAATTCGGAAGCCGATAGACAAGAATCAGGTCGAAGTAGGTCTGTCGGTGACCGAGGTGCAAAAGAATGAGCTCCTTGACCTCCTGAACGAGTATCGGGAGTGCTTCGCTACGAATTTGAGCGAGCTTGGATGCACAAATGTCCTTGAAATGGACATCCCGGAAGTGCCGGGAAGCTCACCAGTTGCGGTTCGGCCTTACCGAACAAACGTGGCCGAAAGAGAAACGATTCGCGAGATCGTCAGCGAATGGAAACGAGAGGGAATTGTGAGCGAGACGCATTCCGCTTACGCAAGTCCCGTGATCCTTGTTCAGAAGAAGAACGGAGAGAAGCGTCTAGTGGTGGACTATCGACGATTGAACGCCCAGACCGTAAAAGAAAAATACCCTCTGCCAAGCATTGATGATCAACTGGAAGGACTATCCGGAGCAGTGATCTACACAGTTCTCGACCTCGCTCACGGCTACCTTCAGGTTCCCTTGAGCGACGATGCGAAGAAGACAGCTTTCATCACTCTGGACGAGACCGGTCAATTTGAGAGGATGATGTTTGGACTCACGAATGCTCCATCCGTCTTCCAGCGTCTTATGAACCAGGTATTGGGGCCGCTGAGGGGAACGATCGCTATGTGCTACCTGGACGATGTACTGATTCCAGCGAAAAACTGGGATGATACCATCACACGGCTGCGCCAAATCCTCGAAGCCTTCAGGAAGGCGAATTTAACCCTTCGCAAATGCGCTTTCGGAAGAGACAGTGTGGATTTTCTGGGTTTTCGACTGAAGAACGGAGCGGTGCAACCCGGCGCAGTTAAGATACGCGCAATCACAGAATTCCCGGTCCCAGAGAACCCTCATGATGTCAGACGATTTTTGGGACTGACGAGCTTTTTCCGACGCTTTGTCCGAAGTATGCGTTAAACGCTGAACTCCTCACAAGGCTCACCAAGAAGAATGAAAAGTTTGAGTGGAACCCTGAGCAAGAGGAAAGTTTCCAAGTTTTGAAGTCAAAACTAACATGTGGACCTGTACTTCAACTGTACGACCCGAATGCGGAGACGTCGTTGCATACAGACGCCTGTGCGAAGGATTGGCAGCAATGCTCCTTCAACGGAAAGACGACGAGTGGCACCTTGTCTACTGCGTAAGCAAAAGAACGACCGACGCTGAGAGCAACTATCACTCATCAAAGCTCGAGTTGATGGCTATCGTTTGGGCGGTGGATCGGCTTAGACCGCTGTTACTTGGCATCCATTTTACTATTGTGACTGACTGCAAGGCTCTGGTGTACCTTAATGCACAACGAACACAGAAGCCCCAGATTGCAAGGTGGTATGATTTGATCCAGGAGTTTCATTTTTCAATCAGGCACCGTCCCGGATCACGGATGCTTCATGTGGACTCACTTAGCCGAAGCCCAGTTGAGAAGCCGGTGGATACGATGGGCTGTGTCCTTGAGGACCGCTTCGAGGTCTGCCTCACCTGTGACCTTGCAGACCAAGTGCTAGTGTTACAACGAGGAGATGAAGAGCGACGAGAACTGGTGGCCATACTAGAAAAGCCAGAACATTGTCGCACCGGGCAGGAGAAGGGAAAAGTGAGCGGCTACGTTCTGAAGGATGATGGGCTCATGAGAGTAATCAAACACGACGGCAAGAAAAAGTACAAGTTTGTGCTGCCCAAGTGTATGCGGAAGGCTGTGGTGGTGCAGTCCCATGACTTAATGGGTCACTTCGCACTTGACAGAACCGTTGCCAAGATTCAAGAGAGCTTCTGGTTCCCGCGAATGCGGAACTACGTTCGGAAACACATTTCACAGTGCTTTGAGTACATTTCCAACAAGATACCTGCTGGCAGACGAGAAGGTCTCCTTAATCCCATACCACCAGGCACGCGACCATTTGAGGTGGTGCACATGAATCACATGGGTCCATTCGTGCAAAGTAAGAAGCGAAATAAATACCTGCTTGTCATCATTGACAATCTAACAAAATTTGTGAGACTCTTCGCAGCGCGCGACACATCGACCAAGCACGTACTGCGGGCTCTGCAGGAGTTTATCCTAGAAAGAGGCCTGCCGAGAACCCTAATCACAGATAGGGGCAGTTGTTTTACTTCTCGAGAATTTGAGGAGTTTTGCGGTGCACGAGCCATACACCACGTGCTTAACTCTACACGACACCCGCAAGCGAACGGTCAGGTGGAGAGGGTGAATAGTACAGTGCTTCCTGTCATCACAACCTCCATGACAGACCCCCAGCAGCGCGACTGGGACGAAAAACTGAATTTAGCTGAGTGTAGTTTGAACAACTCCGTGAACAAAACATCGGGAAGGACTCCCTTCGAGATGCTACACGGATATCAACCAGACTTTCACAACACCGCATTAAAACGGCTAGTCGAAGCTGAGGGACCGGCGTGGCAAGACCCCAAGGAAATGCGGGAACGGGTGCGACAGCGCCTCATTGAGGAACAGGAAAAACTGAAAACCGCATACTACCGAAGACACTTCCCTGCGCGACTGTACGATGTCGGAGAAATAGCCTTTATGAGAAAAGCTACTGAACCAACAGGCAAGCCAACGAAGGCTCAACCGAAGTACAGAGGGCCTTTGGTTGTGACACAGGTTTTTCCATCCGACACATATCGCATCACTGAGCTTGACAAGACCAAGGCCAGTAGATTCGCAACTGCGGCGCACGTTTCCCAGTTGAAGGGATGGACGTCGACAACCAAGAAAACACACTTGGAAGACGACACATCATATTCAGAAGAAGCAGAATCCGCCAGGGAGGAAGTCACCGTTCAGCTCCCGAGGCGCTCTGCACGTAAGCGTGCAATTCCGAAATGAGCACATTTGCAACATATATTATTTTTCGCTTGTATCGATTTTGTTGTTGTTGTTGTTTTTTTGTTGCATAACGTGCATTGAAGCATTTATGCGTTTCTTGTGCTGTTCACGCATATGTAGCGTAAATTCCTGTGTATTCATATGTTGTTATTATTAAGAAACATGAAAGATTAATCTTTATTAATTTGTATAAGCATTGCTTTATGTTGTCGTTGACGAGGACGTTAACAATGCCAGGATGCCCTTCTGTAAGCGAGCGCCATTCTGTACTGGCTCTTTTATTTTATTTCGCCGAGCGCATTCCAAGCAGGCGCCATTGTGTTTTGCCTTTTTCTTTTATTTCGCTGGGCGCAAGGTTCAGTTCTCAGAAGATTGTGATTTATTTGAACTCCTCGGCGCCGGGAATCTCGCACGTGGATGCCCGTGCCATGAAGGCGCGACTGGCTGGCGTCGGGCAGGATGCGGATCGGGTTACAGCCTTGGGTGAAACCAAGCTGCTCAAGAAAACTATGCGGCAGTCTAACAGCGGGACTCAAAGCGAGTGTGTGTGTGCGATGGTGGTACGCGACCACCAAATCTTGTAAACTAAAATTGTATCGAGAATATTAAATCCAGTGTTTCTTTAATTCCAAAAACCCATTTGTCAAGACCTCGTGTATTATCAAGAAGTTATTTTATTTGAAACAACCATACGATTACACTTCTTAGCGGTGAAAGTCACAGGCCCGAGCTGGTGTGAACACCAAATTGGGTAAATGGTGTTTTTCACCCTTTAGAAGTAACCTAATACGTCACTCGTTACTCCATTCGACAGAAGCGAAAATGCCCTATCATTTCTTATGCTGAGAAGTAACTAAGCCTGGTTATTTTGTTGTAGAAAATAAGTTACTACATACAAATAACGGGCTATCAGTAAGGCGTTACGTACATACAAGTCTGCTTACAAGTGAGGCAATCGTTATAAACAGTGATATTTAGTATGCAGATATCTAAAATTGGCAATTTTATAAGGAATATTATCAGTTATTGTTTGAATAGACAAAAGGCTTCATTTTCGAACAGTCTGGTCTCTTAGTTTTATATGAAAAATTTAGCCAGCTCAGTACCAGAGCCTGGAGCCTCTAACGTGAATTACAGAGTAGTGATACTCGACCGCACGCCGGTACAATGCTCATCCAGATCGAAACGGGAATTTTTCCGAGCCGCAACATCTGTCGCGTCAAAACACCCATTGAGTCAAAACGTCAATTCGTAAATGTTCGATATCGATGGATCTATTGACGCGTCCCACGTTTCGACTCGAATGGATGTTCTGACTCTGGATGCTTGGACTCTGTGGATGTTTAGACTCGGATGGATTTATTGACACGATGGATGTTCTGACCAGAAGCACGAAACGGGCAGGGGTGGTGATGAAAGCAGAATTCCTGGATTCTGCAGCTCAAGTTTTCGCACCACGCGCTCCGAGCGTTAGCGCACTCGGCCACCAATCCTTTTGTTTTAACAAAGTGAGTAAACTTAGCAACCGATCGCCCTATTTGATTAACAGGCACCCATTAAAATGTGAGGAAACCGTATGGTCCGGTTTTCAGAAAGAGCTGGTATAACGTTCACGTAGTGCTGGTCTTGGCCGTTCTCTCAGCCCCGCGAGCAACTCTTGATATAGAGTGCCTTTGCTGCAGATCACGCAACAGAGTCATCGTGGGTGTGTCGCGGGGCGACGGCAACTTCGGGGCAAAAACACTACCCTCCTCGCAGAGCTGCTGCTGCGAGAGCTGTTGTAGCCCGTTCCCCGCACGATGCCTTTCGCCGCTGACAGCAGAATAGCCTATGAACCAATCAACCCACGACCTTCTACCGATTGACCGCATTGCCTACAACCGCTGACACCCGGAAACAACTCAGTCACGTGACGTGAGGCCTACGGCTCATTGGTCCGCCCAAAAGCGTCCCCGTCCGCTACACTTTCAGCTGAGGCGATTCAACTCCGCTAGTCGGTGAGCTGACAGCGGAACGGAAGCCAGGTGGGCTTGCCGGACCACTCAAACGACAGTTTCGTACCACAAGCCCTCCGCGTCCCACCACGAGGAAAGAGCGTAGTAATGTATGGACCAGCGCCGATTGGTGTAGTTGAGACGCAACTTCCACTCCAGTGTCAGCTGTAGAGGGCTCAAAGGAAGCTATGCCGCTGCCGCCTCCAAGGACAGGACCACCCAAGACGACGCGGGAAAAGCAGACGCCCCTCGACAACAAAAAATTCTGGCATCTTGTGCTGCGGCTACGCTTCTGGGAGGGGGGGGGGGGGACATGATAGACTGGAACGGTGAAGAAACAGTCTCTCGCGTGAGCCCTCTTGCCTGCCTTTATGCGACTTGCTGTGTATTTTTTTTTTCTTTTGAGCGGCAGGAAGAGTGAGGTTTTCGATGTCGCCGCAGGGGGGGTTTGTTCCATCTCGGCCGTCAATACGTTGAAAGAGTTATTACTCGTCGGGGTTCTCTGCCGCAGCCCGCTGACCGTAATTTACGGTCGAGCACGGCGGTGACTCATGTCGGTCAGGGAGAGCACTGGACGTGGCGGTCTGATGGCGGGCATGGAATTCAAGGCACCCGCGCAGCACTAGCCATGCGTGTCCCTTCATTTTTAGATGTACGGCATCGTTAACCCTAGGAGGAGTGCTTGTTACGTTATTTGAGCACTTATCTTTTTAGTAGGAAAAGAGGGAAAGGTGAATTTGAAAGGTTTTAGTCATAGTAATGAAAGTACAGAGCGCTTTAAATTCAAGAGATTAATTGAGACAAAATAACCAAAATTGCAACTCTTGGACTCGGTCGTAATGCAGTTGGTCCCACCCAAGCACAAATGTCTGAGCTGCCTTCATGTATCTTGTCTTGAAAGCGGTGCAGTGGACCAGAGAGAAAGAGAGCAAAGGGATTTTGAGCCGTCTGTGCATTAATCTCAGGAGGAGATATATTAAAGTGTTTTTCGTTTATATCTCGTTAAGATATATCTAAGCACTATTTTCCCCTTTTTCGGCTTTTTAGAGGTTTTCGTCTTGGCAGGGATCCTGGGTTCAATTCACCCTTGCCTGTTTCGATCTAAAAAAAAAATTGTGTTGTGTGCATGTTTATACAGCCTAGACCTTGGTCTGCCTTAACGGGCGACGAGTCTCCCAGCTGTAGATGATGAATTTAGCCAGTGCAGTACAACCGCTAGCCGGGGTCTTTAAAGTGCATCACGCAGCAGTGTTACGCGACCGCACGCCGGTGCGATGAAAACATTTTGGGGCGGGAGGGTGTCAGTGTTTATTTAGAGGGGTACGGAAACGAAATCACGTGATCGCGAGCTTTCTGCCCCTCAGTCCAAAGTCGGCCAGCGAGAAACGCGAAACGTGTCCCCCTCGTGACGTCAATAGTTCATGCACGGTCGATGGGTGGGCGGGTGAGGGCGCTACGTGCTTGTCACACCCCTCCCCACCCGAGTTTGTTTTTGTACAAAACAAAATAAATGAATACACAACGCACACGGCCGACACCAACTCGGCGTCTGGTCGTGCAAAGTCCTAGCTGGTCGACGACGAAGGTTACCCCGGCGAGTAGCGGTCAGGACGCCTTCGCTGCCGCGTACTCCGCCTGGTCATTGGTGTCGACGGGCCAGCCGGGGCAACGCCGGGCGCTGCCTGTACCGGTCGCGCTCCATCCGGTGGAGCAGGAGGGACCGGATTTGAGAGTGGTACCGGTCCAACTGATGCCACAGGACTGGAGACGCTAGTCGCCTCCAAGGTGGTTGGCGCTCCGCTGGCCGAGACTGGTAGTGTCGTTGGTCCCCTTGCGGGATGGCCTTCCGAAGCGACATTTGAGGGTGCAAGCGAGGTCCCGGAGCGAGGCCTGACATGGTCGGAGTGCCGGTGCCAGGTGGTCCCGTCGGGCATGCGGACGAGTAGCGACGAGGCACTCGCTGGAGAAACCACATGTCCGGCGGACCAGGGTGGGCCAGGACGGAAGTTCCTGGCGTAGACCGACGCTCCCGGCTGCGGCAAAGGCCCGGGACGGCACCCTCAGTCAGCAGCCAGCTTCTGCTTCAACTGCTTCAAGAGCGCCGTGGACCGGAGGTTTGGATGCAAGACGTCCAAGGGTGTCTTGACCATCCAGCCCAGCAGATGCTCGCGGGGGGGGGGGGGGGGGGGGGGGGCACGTCCAGGGACCTCATGGGCTGTGATCCGGTACTGGAACAGTACCCGAGCCACCTGCGCCCGGAAATCCCCGGGCTGGCTCTTCTTGAGCTTGTTCTTGATGGTCTGTACCAGCCGCTTGGCTGCACCATTGGAAGCGGGGTGGTACGGCGGAACCAGCATCCGGCCGGCGGATTTCATTCTTCTGCAGCCAGTCCAGGTACTCCGCGCTGGGGAAAGCGGGACCATTATGGGACACAATAATGTCCGGCAATCAAGACCTGCCGCAGCGCCACAATGGTCGCGCTTGCTGATGGAGTGGTGACTGGCAGTGCCTCCACCCACTTTGAGAAGGCGTCCACTACCACCAGGAAGTAGTGGCCCTTGAAGGGTCCTGCAAAATCCACGTGCAAGCGGGACCATGGGCCTCTGTGGGAACGGCCAGACAGTGATCTCTACGTGGCGCGAGGCTCGCTGATTTTCCTGGCAGACCTGGCAGCCTTGCACCTGGTGAGCGATGTCCTGGTCCAGGCCAGGCCACCAAACGTGTGACCGTGCCACCATCTTGGTCTTTTCCACGCCAGGGTGCCCCGCATGAAGCAACTGCAGGACCTTGGCCCGGAGACTTTAGCACTTCGTCATATTGTCACACATCAAACATACAACCAAATTTCATTTGTCTTTCAATCTTCAAAATGCGCAATTGATTAATTGGTTCAAATACCTGGAATAACTTCACTTTAAGGATGTTGACAATAGTTAACCAATTACATGAGACTCATGCAATATAGATCAATCAACTAGTGCCTTAGCGAGTGCGTATAACTCGTTGCTTGCACGACTGAAACGGGCCCATATATCATTATCAGGGGCTATTGGGGAGGAGGACAGACCGTGACGCCCCAAGCGGTTAACTTTACAGCTACACGGATGGGGACAACAAATACAATGACTCAGCGCTCGGCCGGCATAACCGAACGCGGCGTCAGCGTTCGGCTGGTGTTCGTGTTCTCCGGTGAGGGGGAGGAGGGGCTCTTTTGTTTCCACTACGGCCTGCATGAACAATTTAGCATGCGCGGTCCCAGCTCAGCACAAAAGCCGAAGTGGGTCAAGCTCGCATTCTTTGAGGATAGATCCGGCACTTAACGTCGCTTCGTCGATTGTTAGTATTTTTTACATTAAACTGTGCCCCGCGCTCTATTGTAGAAGATGACATGAACATGCCCATAAGGTCTGTCGGCATGTGCACAGGCCTTGTGTTGAGTAAACACCGAGCGTGGGGAAAACAAACGGGTCAGAGCGCCCCCTATAGTTCGATCTCCTGCCCAATATTTGCACGCGTATATGGCGATATAGACGCTTTCAGCGCGCGCCAAATTAAGCCGCCATAGCCGACCTTCTCTTGTCTTACTGAGATGTCGAGCCACTGAAGCGGGCGTTGACGAGTCTCCAAAAGGGCCTATGCTGGGGAGAAGGACACGGTAGAATCTAAAACGGCAATGACCTGTCCTGCGATGGTAATGATGAAGTGGAGCGAACGCAATGATAGAAAACATTAACTGAAGGTCGGTTATGGCGGCACCCATGCGCCGTTGTCTGAAAGCGTCTATACGGCCGTGTTTACGCACTTATACGGCCAGATCTGGCAGTATTTATACGGCCGTATTTTCTCCCATATATGGCGGAATGCAGCCTTATTTGACTGCTTATATTATCATATCTGGCCGTATATAAAAAATATCTGGGCCATATCTGACATTTTCGTACGGGTGGACTCTGAAGCGCGAGCTTTCGCTCCAAGTGCTCCGAGCTGGTGCGCGCGGGCTTTCTGCCCTTGCTAACACAAGCAGGGGTTTCCCCAGGAATATAAATTAGGGGGAGGTTCTACATTTGTAAGGGGGGGGGGGGTTAGGGGAATCGATGGCCGAGTGGTCTAGCGCACACTAGAGCCACTCTATCTGGCAGCGTAGCTGCCAGAGTAGCGCTACGCATTTCCCTGTGCCGCCTCTCACTGCGATTGATCACACGCGGTACCATAGCAACGAACCGAGCTGGCGCCGTGCCCATAGCGACCGAGTGACTACTCGTCACGTGACCTCGCAAGAGCCGTGATGTCACCGGTAAGATGGCAGAGCCCAGAGCTGGTAGATGCCAGTTTGTTCGGTGCGCGGTAGTCGTAATGTGCCGCTGCTTGCCGACGATTTCGGACTTCTTCGTGCTCTCTGACGCAGGTATAACGTGAAGATCTGAAAGAATGTGACTTTATACCTTTTCTGTGCAAGATCGCTCTGGATATTAGCACCTGTGCGACAGCATCAGTCATATCGCAGTAGCGGTTGTCGTATTCCTGGATGTGTTCGAGGATCGATAAGACATTTTGCATGTAATTTTCGCATACTCCTAGCATTGTTTGAACGTTGGAATGTCTGAGAATCAATGCGAATTGTATGCGTCCCATGTTGGACCTTGGGGAAGTTGTTTCAGCCCAGGTAACCGCGTAATCACAAACTTTTAGCGAGGAACCTCCTGCGATCTTTACGTCTTGTACTAATCAACGATTTTACGATATAGCTTTTAGGATAATATTTTCGCATTTTCTAGCTTCCTTTGAATGTTGGAATTTCTGAGAATCGAAACGAAAGGTTTCGATTCTCAGGAAAGGGGAAGTTGTTTCGCCCTGGGTCACCGAATAATCACAGCAACTTTAAGCGAGGAAGCGTCTGCGACCTTTTACCTTTTGTACTAATCGACGATTTTACGGATTGACAGTTCTGAAGAGTTTGATAAACGTCCTTTCGTTGCAATAGCTTGCATTTGATCGCAGTGTTTTTTTGCTTTTTTATCGAGTGACAAGCTGGCGTTTGCTAAAATGACGTATATGAAATGACCTGCTCTATGAGAATGCATCAACACACACTATTAATTTTATATGCTCAGAGGTGTGTTCGTCTTTGTAATTAACAAGTTACAGACAATTATTTTTCATAAGTGTAATATTTATTTTCTGTAGCTTGGCCCGTTTTGTACTCATTAATGTCCGTGCGCCATGATGCTATCATCATGTTTGTATGGTTCTAAATGTCCTCTTTGCAATGCCTACTAAAGCCAAAACGACGCCAGCCTACCGCAGCTCACGCATTTGACACGAAAACTGCGTCACTCGGACGTATGCGCTCGTCAACAATCAATTCGTCGATGAATATTTGAATTCGCGTTCGTGGCCAATGAGTGCACATGAGTGCACTTGCGAATGACAAGTTCTATGGTGTGCTTAAAAAGCACGGTGGAAGCTTGGGGTCATCCCACCGGTGGCCTAGCATGTCACGACCGCGTGATTCCACTGTTCTCTTTTGAGTTGAGTATTAAAGCTAAGGAAGAAGTTAAAGAATCATTTCATGGCCCCTTTAACACGGGTATACGTCTACACCAGATAAAAATATTGACATTTTGCATGCCGGTAAACTTCCGGACGACCACTTGGCTTGTCGGCAAGAACACCTCATATCCGTCGTCCGTTTCTTATGATGGCGTTAACAATCCTCTGTAGACCACCGTGCTGTCCTTCTTGGTTTAACCCCGTCGACTGTTCATCGCCCCGAAACGAGGGTGATACCTTGGTGATACCGTCGTCGACGTCGGTCACCGCTAGTCGGTGAGATAATCTCATCTTGAATGAATGATAGGGTATTGAAGAAGTATGGTGCTAAGCATACATTCTCTTACTATGAGGCAGTCGAGCAGCAGTCATGTCCCAAGCCGATCGTCCTGTCGTGAGCGGCGTAATCGGATTTTGTTCCATAGGAGCGAAGTCCGAAAGTGCAAGGACGGTACGTTCGTCCCACGAAGCCGCCGCCATCCCGGCGGCGCGGAAAACCACTCGCCTTGTCCGTGCACGCTGCAAAATGTCTCATTTCACAGAAGAAACAGTAACCGCTCCTCCAGAGGCCCGGGCCGTACCACCATGCAAAGCGCCTTTTAGGTCTTTTACCACTTTTCAATTAACGAATGGAGATATCAACTAGTTAAAGGTTGCCGCCCGGCGTCGCTAGCAGTACGGTTACCGTAGAAACCTCTCAGGCCCAAAATGGACATCACTATAGGCGCATCTGACGTCGTGTATCTAGATCATTTTGCGTCGTGTCGCTACTCTGGCAGCTACGCTGCCATATAGAGTGGCTCTAGTCTCAGCTAAAGGGTGAACGGTGTATAACCACCATAAAAATGACCCGAGATAGTGGTAAAAGACAGGAAACTTGGTGGAAGAAAAAAAGACATGGAAATGATCGTCTCACTAACGGAGAGACTGAGGGGACATTTCGTGGCCACTCCTACTTCCGTGACACTTCTCTCCCTATATGAAGAATACGGACGCCACCTTCTGCCCATTCTAACCATAGAGTTGTTACAATAAACGCCAAAGCCTCAGCTGGCGCTAGTGTCTACAAGACTTCCGATTGCAAATTGAAGGAGGCAGCAAACAGTCGACCTTTCCAGTGCTCCTGTGTATTCCTATGGGAAAACGTACGCGATATTTTTTCCTCACCAGGAAATAACAGAAACCAGCGTGGTTTCTTTACTTGTAACGGGTACTATGTAGCTTTACTCACATTATAAAAGTGTAATTGATTTTGTTAATGTTTTTTTTATTACTGAGCGATGTTTAAGTTAGCAAAAATTGAGGCCCAAATCTATGTTGTACAGCGTGAAATGTGAATACAAGCTATCAATTCAAGCAAAAAGAACAAAAATCATATTTATTTCAGAGCAACAACACTCGGTTACTGAATTATTTTGATTAATCAGGCAAAGTTTGTTAGTAATCCAGTACGTGTTCTTCGTTCCATAACTCTCTGCTTCATTCTTGTCGTCTGTAATGATTGTTTGATTTGGCATCTATTAGCAGTATTTTTGGTGTTCTGTCAAGCTGATTCACTCTGTGTACTTCATAGCATTGCCTATATGCAAAATACGTGCCCTATAACAGCAGTCTGCAACGTCCACACGTATAATACATGTACACTGGGCTATTTTAGCGCAGTGTTTTACGCCATGATTGTTAAAGTGCCAGCTGAAACAGCGGTGTGTCTGCCTTTTTTGTTCGTCTGTGTGTGTGTGTCCTTGAAACGTTCAGCTGGCACTTTAACAACCATGAACCAACTAGCTCAGCTTCAAGCCGTCACAAGTTTAACGCCATGAACTCCAAAGAAAAACGCTCTGACTTTTGTACATCCGATTGTAAAACGTTCCGAACTTTTTAATCTGTCACAACACTCAGCACTATTTTCTCTTATCATCGAGCGCGAAGGGAAAACGCATTTGCGTTTTCCCATAGGAATGCATTATTGACAATTAAATTTAGACTAGTTGCTGTCTGCTTCAAAATGCAACAGCATACTAGCGCCACCTGAAACTCTAGCGTTTATTGTAGTAACTCTATGGTTTAGCTGTGGCAAGCGTGGAACGTGGCAGTGGTGCTCGTGGCGCGTTCGTACCAACATCATTCCAGCACGTTCCCTCGTGCTGTTCCTCGGACACTGCACTTGCAGAACCGTCATGTCCGCGACAGCCGCTTCTTATTCCGTCGTAGGCTTCCAGACCGGCCTGAACTGGCGTTCGCTGGCCTTCGAGAAGCCCCCGCCGGCCATCCGCGTGTGCAGCCTGTGCGGAGTGGTGCCCAGAACGACGCTGGTGCTTCCCTGCTCGCACGCCTTCTGCGAGCCCTGCTTCGCTGCCACCGAGGGCAAGGGCCGCGTGTGCCCCCTGGACGGCCACGCGTACGACCAAGACACCGTGGGCAGGCTGCAGCTCCCTCCAGACCAGGTTCTTCGTCTCAGGGCGGCCTGCTGGAACCCGGGCTGCTGCTTCGTCGGTCCGGTCTCGGGGCTCCTGGAGCACTTCGAGGAGCACTGCGCCTTCCACAGGGTCAGCTGCAACAGGTATACGCGAGGGCTACCGCGTCAGAGCGACCGTTAGCGTCTTGAAATCCGCGGTCACAATGCCGCAGAGAGAAGTGTCTGCGGACAGTACTCGAGCATGTTCGCAGATTCGTCCATATCTATGATTCCAACACGTCTAAAGAAAGATTTTGTATGGCCAATGTGCGAGGAAGAAGCACGTCTCTGACGGTGTTTGTAGACTTTGTTTTGTATCATGTATTAGCACCAGCACAAAAGACGGTCTGCAGACATTGCGCGTTACTTCCACGTTGATGGTCCTTGTCACATTGGTCATACAAAAACTCTCTAGACAATATACATATGTGTAAAGCAGTGTTTCAAGAATGCACGAGGCCTGTCCGCAGATATATACTTTTTTCATCCGGTCTACAGTGAGTATCGTCTCTTATGTATGATGTATGTGCTGTGTGACTGCGGCTGAAAGGACCACATAAATTGGTCTATAGTCTAACGATTCTTACGTTGAAAACTTTTCTGCTTGTATTTTTTATATATTTATCTCAATACAAGTGAGAGAAAACGCGCAAACTTCCCCAAAATACCGCGATTCTACACCATTTTCAGATTTGCAACCTTTTGTGGCGGTCATGGGGACCAAGGTGTCACGCCATGGGGAGTGCGATTCTGATGGCGATTTCACTCTTTGAAACTACCCGAAATTGCAGGTGTCACCAAGACGTCCTGCGGCACGACCTGGTGCAGCACTACGCAGAGGGTTGCAGTAGTGCCACCAGCGTGCAGGGCGGAGGCAGCCGGGAGGCTGGTCTACTCTGCAGCGACATCCTCAAGGCCAGCGCCGAGTTTCGACGCTCCTTCACCGAGCTCCGGGACGGGTACTACGAGCTGCAGGCACGTCCTCGAACGAATATGGGCCTCGTGCACCATATATACTCTGTTCACCCTTAAGCTGAAACTGCAGCCAAGGCAACAAGCGTGACCTAACCCGCGCTCCTGTGTTTGAGACATGCATTTCTAGCGCGAGCGCTCGTTTTGCAGAAGAACGCTTCAAAGCAACGACCTCGAGCTCTCGTGCTAAAGCCATTTGTGGCATTCGCGGGGCACCATATCTGAGTCCGGTGTTCACAACGCAGGTTCAGAACGGGCCCAATCTTGGTGTTGTGGAATGCACGTTGAGCAAACGTTCTGCAAGCTCCTTGTAAGCTCGCGCTTGTCAGCAACGGACTGAACCATGACCACCTGTGGATACCGGCTTTCGTCTGTTGCAGGCTAAGAAAAGCAGAACAAGCTCCTTTCACAAAGCCCTCCACTCTTTCCAATTTAGCAGTGCGAACGCTGGAGAGGAGGAAACCCCCGATCATGGCGAGCTAAACGTTTTGTGGGAGCGCTTGTCCTGCTACTCTAGACCTGCAACGGGTTATAGTCGAAGGTGTGGACATGCCATCTTCTTTATACATTTTTACGTCCTCAAGATCATGCAACAGGTGCGATTCAAAGTAGTGGCATTGACAAGTTATTCCTACCCTTTTTTTAACTTCCTTTTAGAAATCGATATTTGACCGCCGAACTTTGGTTTCTCGTACATAGATGGACCAAGAAACAGGAGTTTCAAAACCATTTCACGCGCGCTAGCGCGTGGAATAGTTTTGGCACAGATATTTTCACGTGAAAGGCCAAAGAAGTGGAAGACGCTTGCCCAGCTAGGTATCTCGCGTGGTGGGATTAAGCTCCATGAACGGGAGCTCGTACTACTATACGATCTTCATTGTGTAATATAAATAAACAAGTTAGATTTTCGCCTGTGGTTTGAGCGGAGAGAAATTGAGGTTAGATATCAGCGGCCGCGTGTGTTCAAACTGTATTGACTATGACTGTTTCTGGTTTGTTGCAACAAGAGATCTACAGAAGAAGCTTCTCCCCAGCCAATACCACCTAAGGTAGGAGGCCTGTGAAAGACGCTATCGTTAGTAGGTCCCCGACCCACCTTAAGCGGCAACACGCCGAAACTCGACGAAAATTGCCACAAAGAGGCAGACGCGACCATGTTGGCGTCGCCACGTGCTTCCGTCGCGGTCGGTGAGAGAGAGGCTGCAAGATGCGCAGTCGGTGATTCTGACGAGAGCTAACTAGCGCTGCGCGAATCCACTAGTGATAACGTTTTTGAAGGCGCAGGTCCTACCCCCTGGCTGGTATGGCCCCATCACGCTCTCCGTGCTTTTCGTCGACTTGACTCGTTATCGAAGGTAGAAAGCTCACACTGGAGGCGGAGTTTATGGTACGTTTACACCTGCATTGAAAAACGAATGAACAGGAGGTGTTTATACATCTATTCCCAGCGGCGGCGGCGGAGGCGGCCGTTCTTGCAGCGATTTTCGAAGCTTCTTGTTCATGACGTCAGGGCACCAGAGCACGTCGGCTACTCTGGCCACGTTTGGGCAGGTGACATTGTTTAGGTTGTTTACATGGCGTTGCTCAAGGTGTCAACATCGCAAACAAAATAGACCAGGGCGAGGGTTACTCAGACTATTTACGATTTGCCGGAGCCTGCCCCAATACCATGAGCCCAATGCAAAACTATTGAGGTGTTTCTTTTGTTCGTGCGACAAAGACCACATCTATAAAACTCTGACAAAACGAGCGCCAAAAACTAATAACATCTGAAGCTTACCTGATATCAAAATTACTTCAACAACTTCGTCTTTTCTTTTTGACCCTAGATAATAAATTTTGTAATTGAAAATTAGAACCTTTGGCGGGGCTATCTGTCACCTGGCGATCCATGGTTATTGCGCGTGCAACAGTGCCGACGGGCGACGCGTTCAACGAAACTCCTTGTGCAGCCGTTTCTTTGGAGGTCAGCTCGGAAGGTCTGTTTCTCCTTTATTTTGTGTTTTTTCGATGAGCAGCTCTAGACACAAAAGTAGATACCATTGACGCCTTAATTGTTACTCAGTGCGGCGTTCGAGTCAAAATCGAGGTAGCGTCCAGTGTTGGTTGGTTTCTTGTAGGCCGTGAATCTCAGCTTGACTCCTTGCCTTTTCACCAGAGCATCGGGGAAAGGCAAGACTCCATCTCTCTCGTATTCTGCGGTGAACTGGATGGCCGGTTCTATAGAGTTCAGGTGTGCCAAAATATGGGTCACCTCTGATTTCTTCACGATGGAAAAACAATCATCCACATAGCGCATAAACTCTTTTGGCCGGTTGGCGAAAGTGATTAGCGCCCTCTGTTCAACCACTTCCATTGTGAGGTTTGCCGTCGTGGCAGAAATAGAAGCGCCCATTGCCGTTCCGCTCACTTGTTTGAAGAGTTCACCCTTGAAACTGAAGTACGTACTGCTAAGGCAGAACTCGAGAAGGCGGCACAGTTCATCCACACAGAGGCTGGCTCTTGAGCCCGATGTTTCGTCTTTCTCGAGAACCTTTCTGGTTGCAGCAACTGCTAAGGGAACTGGGACACTAGTAAAGAGTAACACAACGTCGAAAGGCACCATCGTGTCATCATCGCTAAGTCTCACTTGCAAGGCACGTTCCACGAAGTAGCCGGTGTTCAGCATATGAATCGACGTGTTTCCAAAGTGTCCGTTTGGTTCATTTAGTCACCCCCTGAAGACGGAGTCAAGTCCACCCCGAAACGTTTGGAACTGCTTGTTTTCGAGCTTTTGGTTTGAAATTTATATTTTTCGGGCTGTTTCCCCAAAATAGACAGATTTCTGTCGAAGATGTTTACTTGAACAGCTAAAGTACGTATCAAAAACTTGAGAACGAAAAAAAAAACAAAAAAACACCGAGCTTTTACAATATGGCCAAGGAAACACTGATTACGTTTTTTGCAGTCAGTCACACGTACATTAGCTATTTAAATAAGTTGTACAGCTCGGCTATCAAGCCGCTCGTGGAAGTTGGTACCGTCGGTTCAACATCAGTGCGCTGCACATCCAACTGAAGTTTTGGGTGTCTTATTGTGACAAGGGTTGTAAGAATGAACGCTTTTGTTTTTCTTTGTGTACTCTAAAACTATTTATAGTCTGCGCACGCTTGCCAAGAGATGCCATAGCCCGAGCAATCTCCAAGCACAAAAGGAAAGATGGACGTCTGGAGTGCCGCGGTAGCTGTACCAAACGGACGCTGCACGCCATCAAAGTCAACCCAGCACTGAGAGAATGCGACTTACTGGTTTTGCCTTGCGTTTCATGAAGCTCCAGGTCAAGTGGCGTTCAATGGGCTGGGATATAGTTACTCTGGGATGACTCCCTGCATCGGCCGCGGTCACACTATAGTTTTGGAAGTGAAAGGAAAGCGCGTGGCAGCGAAGCATTGCACGTTGCCATGGCAGTTATACATGCATCGTCTAAGACCCATTCTCTAGATGGTAAAAACAAATCTCGCAGTTCTTCGGAAAAAAAATTTTGGGCGCGCCCGGGGTCAGCATTTTGGGCGCGCCCGGGGTTGCATGGCACAACATTTCGTCGATATGAAGTCAAAGCTATGCACCAACAAAGTGAGGAACAAGGGGAGGCGAGAGCGCCCGTAGACGTCAGTACGACGAGCTTTGACTGGAACGATTAGTAAGTAGGCATGAGGCTATGGCTGCCTTTTTGTCTGCTCACTGTTTGAACGCGTACTAACGCGAACGTGGATCGCTCGACACCGTCGTTTGGCAATCGAACGCGTTCCAAAAATGAGTACAGACAAGGGCTTTAGCTCTACCCACTAATCATTCCAAGTTCCAACCACAGCTCGACGTTCTGACGTCCCAGAGCGCTGCCCAGCTCCTTTAGTTCCTTGTCGCATATACGTCAGTATACTCACGCGGCCTGGCCGCCCCTCAAAGCTGCACGCGCACTCTTCGCTTTTCCTAGAATGCCGTAGGAAGCACGCTCGCTCACGTTGCGCACATACAATAAATGTGTGAAAGACAACAAGAATTATAAAAAAACGAAGAAAAAATACATTGTTAGCTTTTAATAATAAAAGGTAAATAATCCTACCAAAGCCTCGAAAAGGTATCCCGTAGGGTGCCTTCATGTGCGCTTTGCTTAGGGTGGAGACATCTGGCCATTTTGTCCCACAAGTTTATTTTTCTTTTTTGTTCAGAAGCGCGTGAAAGAGCGTGTCCCTGCACGCGTTTGTGGCGCTGACTGTGCTATCGCGACATTTTGTTTTCGTCGATTTCTTTGTATTTTACCCCTGAGCGCGTGCTGTCGGCCTCGGGTACTACAAAGGATGGCATCACCCTATACAGAAGGACATTAAGGCACCCTAGTATCCCGTTTTGAAACCTGCTTCGTTTCCTCTTCAGGGGCGACTGAATCGCACAGAAAAGTTGCACGAGGCGGCAGCATCTCTCGTCTTTTTCATCTGTTAAGATCAATCCTTCTCTGGCGAAGCTGTCCTTTGTTCACTGTCCTTGTCAGGTGGTGTAGACCTTGGACGTAAGCAGATACAAGGCACCCAGAGGCCTGTTTAGATTTTCTGGAGGGTGTTGGATGTGCCATGGCTTCAGAAAAAGACTCTAGAACAAACTCTACCGGAACAAACGAGTTGATCCGAGCTGCATGCGCAGCTGGAAGTAACTTGTTTGTTCCAGAAAAAAAAGAAAAAAAAACAACAAACCTCAGTTATCTATGAGCAAAAAGGTACACATATATTGCGTGTGCATCCACATTTGAATTGTGTTTTCAGTCAGCACGAATGTGCTACTTTAAACCAAAAGAAAACAACAAAAGCCAGTAAACGTTTTTTTTTTCTTTTTAAATTTTGATAGCATTTTTTTTATTTTATTGATTGCAGGCAAGCCTCAACACCCTCTCGGGAGAGATGAAGCACTCGCGCTCAGAAACCAACGCAGCCGCCGCGAGCGTCTCACGCCTCCTACAGGCAGAGTTGGCCGCCCTTAAAGCCCAACTGGAGGCCTTGCAGTGTCGCGGGACCGGCGACGTTCCCGTCCCGGCGCCGACGCCAACCCCAGAACCCGTCCCGCGAGAGCCGAGACAACTCAGCGATGCCCTGTACATCATCGGATCGAGTGAGGAAGCCAACGCCTCGCTGGAGAGCGGCGGCATTCGCTCTGACGACCCCCAGCGTGCTCGAAGAGCGCTATGGTCCGTCAGCAACATGGCATCCCTCTGCGCCCAGGCCTCGCGGTGCGGCCAGACGCTTAGTTGCAGCGACGTCTTCTCGCTGGACGGCTACATGGCGCGGCTAGAGATCCACTTGCGATGCGTGGACTGCGTCCTTTTTGTGCGTCCCTGCTTCAGGCTCTGCAGGGGCGCCAACGACGCAGTCCTGGAATGGCCCTTCAAGAAGACGCTGTCTGTGAAGCTGGCCCACTTCCAGCGCCAGGGCGTTTCCGTACGCTTCGACCTGGACACGGGCCACATGGGTGACTATCGCGAGTTCTGGATGCCTACCAGGGAGCGCAACATCCCATTCACCATGTGCGAGATGACACTCCTCACGACGGCCTTCTCCGCAGGCAGCGCGAGCACACTGGACATCTTCCTGGAGCTGCTGTGTCGCGGCTGATGCCACATCGCAGGGGACAAGCGGTGACGGAGGTTGTGCGAATTTGGACGTATGCAAAATACCTGAATAAATTTAGTTGAATATAGTTTGTCTCGCTCGACCCCTAGGGGAAAAAATATTTTTGGAGCTTGACCGACATTTGTGACAGCTGCAAAATGACATTGTTGGAGCACAAAGCTGTGGTGGGCTAAAAAAGCAGGTATGGCGATCGCGCAAGTACGAACAGACCCGCGATTCAAGCCTCAAGCGCAGCATAATTTGTATGTAAAGATCTTGATGTGTTTGTGTTTGTTTAAAGGCCCGTTCACACTCTTGCGACCTCTTAGAACTAGGCTCCTTAAAACCTTTTACAACAAGAGGACACACTGGCGCCGTCTATTGGGTAGCAGTGTAAACTTGGCGGTCCGGCATATTTTCTACTTCTCTCCTGCATTATCCTTTCTTTCTTGGCTCGAAAAATTTTTGTAAAGTTATAAACGAGCCTTTCTTACAGGTATTACACACATTTGACCTCGGAAATCCCGCAAAACCTTCTCTCTTGTGAAATACAGTTCCAGGTTCCCCGCATAGATGGCGCCAGCGTGCCAGTATGTTCTCTCCTCCTAAGAAATTTTAAGAGGTTTTAACAAGTCTTGGTCTCTCTCCGTCGTACTCGGTCGCAAGAGTGTGAACGGACTTTTAGTCTTAGAATCACCTAATGGTTCAAGGCACGGTGTCAGTGTCTGCGAAGCAAATGGCACGGTGCAGCACTGAAATGAGCGGCCCTTGGACTCGAATAGCGGCACAGTGGGGGATCGGTGGCCGACCGTGTTAAGGTCACGGTTGAGATATACACACCTTTTCCACAAGGGCGCAGCCATCTTGAATGTCGTCAGATAGTCTCCTCTAGAGCCACTAAATGAGCTGCCCTTAGAGCAGGGTGTAAGATAGACAGGTGGGGAAACGGCCCATAGAAGCCTACCGCAGCGCCGTGACCGGATTGTGTACTGGTCTGCTTGCGGGTACCCCGATTTGCGACAGCACGGGGAATCCGCCAGAAGACCTTGGAACCCACCTCACCAAGTACCTGATGGAGACATTTGCTCCTGAGGAGGTGTCCACACCACAAGAAGGCCGACTTGCCCCGGATCAATCGGACTCCAACCAAGAGGGGGACGTCGGCCGAGTGATGGTTGTGCGTGCACTGGCACGCTTGAAAGGGGCTACCTCCCAAGGATTGGACGGGGTCCCGGCGAGCGTTCTGAAGTCCTTGGGAAAAGATGCAGTGGAGCAGCTGGTGGATATCTTTGGAGCAATTTTAAGGGGAGAGGAACCTGTGCCCCAAGACTGGAGGTTCGGCCGCGTGGTTCTGATCCCGAAGAGAGGGGGCGACAAACAGTTCCTCAAGGATTATCGGCCCCTGACCATGACCTCTACGGTATACCGGACCTTCGCCCACATTATCAGGGAACTGATGGCAGCATGGGCAGAAAAGAACGAACTGCTCACCGAACTTCAGGGCGGATTTCGGAGAGGTCGAAGGTTGGAAGACAACCTGTTCACCCTCACGCTGTGTATTGAAATTGCCCGAAAACAGGAAAGAAGACTGCTGTGCTGCTTTCTAGATGTGGCAAAGCATATGACAGTGTGCCGCACGCTCAACTCGTGCGACGTTTGGAGGAGCTCCACCTTCCTCATCGGTGGCTAGCTGTCATACGGCGCCTACACTCACGCAATACAGTAATGACGCAACTGAAGGGAGTCGACTCAGAGCAAGTGACAGTGACGAGGGATCTCAGACAGGGATGCCCACTCTCCCCGCTCCTTTATATTCTGTATGTGTCAGGGTTGGAGGAACGCCTGATCTAGTCGGAGGTGGGTTTTTCCCTGACACACATGGAAGGAGGCGCAGAGGTGAAGTGGATGCTGCCGGGCCTCACCTATGCGGACGATATTGTATTGACGGCGGAGACGGTGGAGGACCTGCAGCGTCTAGTATGTATATGTGAGACGGAGGCGGCTACGTTGGGCCTTCGGTTCAACGCCAAAAAGTCGGCAGTCCTTCAATTAGCCGGGTCCGATGGGGCTAAATTAAACAATCTGGTGCTGAACGGCGACCAAGCACAGGTACGGGAGTCGTACAAATACCAGGGAGTTGTACTAACCAACAAGCCGGAGTACTTGTCCGATCGTTATACCCACCGACAGGCAGCCGTGCGAGGTACGAATGTACTCCGAAAACGTAATCTTTGGAGTTGCAATCGTTTTCTGGTGACTCGCGAACTATGCAAGGCGGTTGTGGTGCCTGGACTAACCTTCGCCAACGCGGTTTTTTGTGTCCCTGGCACAGTGCGGGAAGTCATGGAACGTCGCCAACGAGAGGTCGGGAGGCAGGCTCTGGGCTGTCACGGAATGGTGGCCACCGAAGCAGTCCAGGGAGATCTTGGGTGGTCGTCGTTTGAGGCCAGGGAGGCGACCAGTAAGATAACCTACGACAGTCGTCTCCGTCTCATGGACCGCGGCCGGTGGGCCAAGAGACTCTTCGTCTACACGTATCTCACGGGAATGCAGACTGGCTGGAGGAAGCGGCTGTATCCGTTAGAGAAGAAATACGGCTTCTTTTCAACCCCTGTAACTATTACATCAGACAGGAGGTGGGAAATGAAGATTCAAAAGAGGGTGAGAGAGGAGGAGGCAGCTCGGTGGGCAGAAACGGCGAAGTCCAAGTCGACACTATGTATGTACCATCGATATAAGCACGAAATTTCGGCAGAGACTAGGCTATACGACAACAGCCTGGACAGCCGGCTCCTCCTTGAGTCACGCGCAGGAGGGCTGCGAACGTAGGTGTATCGCCGTCGCTTCGACCAGACGGTGGAATCTGCAGCATGCCGTGTGTGTGGTCAGGCGGATGAGACAATTGAACACCTCGTGCTGTCGTGCACCGGTCTGCAACCAGTTCAACCGGCGGAGTGTGGACAGGCAACCCGGGAGCTCTCACTGGCAGAGGCACTCGGCTTTGGGTCTGCTTCCAGCTCAGTGGCAGACTCTGCGGGTGGGACTAACGGCAACGACAACGCCGACGCTACACCGGGAACCAACGGAGGGTGGCGTGAGCAGATGGAAGCCACGAAGCGAAGGTTAGAGAACTGGTGGATGCTATAGTCGGATGCAACCTAAGAACAATCTTTTAGCTCCACCCACAAGCGCATTGCGCCCATCTGAAGTGCCTCCGCCGTCGAGAAAGTAGTTCGCTAGCAACGTTGCTTTTTCTTCCTCCAGGAAACCTGTCTTAAACTACTACAATATTTATTTAATTCATTCAGGACATTTAAATAAGTTAGAATACGTTTTTGTCAACGAAATAGCTGTTTAGTAAAGAAAGAAAGAAATTCATGTCCAATGTACCGTCTTCCCAATTCATTTTCTGTCCAAGATACTGTCTAACATACCTCTCAGCAGTGCTAAGCCTCGCGCCCGCTTCGAAATTTTCGTTGGCGATAGCGTCGCTGGATTCTCACGTTGTCGCGCAAAAACTGCTGCAAACGCAAGCCGATACCATCAAGATTTCGTGGCGTAACCTCGGGCACGTAAAACACGGTGCAAAAAAGCAGAATAATTGTCACGAGAAACTATAGCATCGCGTTGCTAAGGCCAGCAGCCATGTTGAGCTTTTTTTTTTCAAAAGGATCGCGATTGGTCCACAGAATCGTGACGTCATGAAAACAATTGGCTGGCGTTTCTCGGCGTAGGATTACATTTTCCTCTGAGAGGCATTTCCGGTTTTTTCTTAGCTTGCAACCGACTATAGTTCACCAACGGGGATAACCGAATCCCCACTGGCTAGGTCCCAAACTCTACGGGACCGCCCGATTCAAAAGGGAACAGCCGCAAACCTTCATCACCATCAAAAATTGGAATCGGATTTGCATGCAACTTTATGGGAGAGTGCGCAAAATAAACCACCTCTGTCAGTTCAGCCGGTCGCCACCGGTCGCCCACCTGGAGTGAGAGTTCGCGGTGCTCCACATAGGTGGCGCCACAGAAAAAAAGAAAACCGATGGGGACACAATCTGGTCGCTCATTTGGCTCTCGTTTCCCCACCTGTCTATCTTACAACCTGCCTTAGAGCATCCGCACTCCGTTCCCCGACAATGTTGTGAACACTGATCTCTATGACAATTGCTGGATCGCGCTTCCCCGCTTGTTCGCTGCAGCGCAAGTGAAGCCACCGGGCTTCACTCGCTTGGGATACGATTTGCCGTTTTTGCTAGCCTTTGCTGCGGTTTTCCAGCGTGCTGACGACACGTTTTCTACTCGTTCGTCGTCATTCGCCGAAGAAGTTTTCTGAAGACTCTGTGTATTGTTGAGACTTTCCGTTGTGAACATGTGGAAAATTTTGCGAAAGTGCAGTGTCGCAGGAAAAAGGCACAACGCGTCGAAAGGAAGGGCTGGCGGCGTGTTCAAATCATCCTTGGCACGCCGAAGTGCCGTGTCTCTGTGCCTTCGCACGCTTGGATACCGACCAAGAACCGACGCCGTGTGTATGTGTTCAGCGAGTGCAATGTGCGTGAAGCTGTTTGTGCCTCTGGATCAGCGTCTTTTCCCCTCGCGGTTTAGGAACGAGCTTAATCCAGCGTCCACTAGCGACGGAGGATGGGGAGAAGGTACGTCTTTTTTTCGTCCTTAGACGATTTACACAATACCGTGCACAACAGCTCCTCATCACTGATCAGTGCTGGCTTATTATCAACCTACGCGACTCGCCTAATTGTAATTGGTCAACAGATTGCACACGACCATATCGGCCGCGCTTCAAAGATTTTCATTCTCGCCGTCTTGTACTTTTGCTTTCGAAAACCCCCCTGGCTCCACGTACAACGTTGCCCTATTCGTGCTCCCACGGAATCTATTAGAGTAGATTTGGGACATAGCCATGGTTAATATAGAACATAAGAATACGTACAGATCTCCCCCTTTTATTGATAGCAACTCACCGGAACAGCTGGACGATCCAGAACTCCGTGGCCGATATATATAAATGATCTAAAGGCATCTACGCGCGACACACGTTCAGAACTTTGGCGCGGCGTCAATTCTTGACCGGTATCCAAGCGTGCGAAGGCACAAAGATGCATCACTCAGCGTGCCAAGGAAGCTTTGATCACGCCGCGACACCGGCGACACGTTTTCGACGAGTTGTACCTTTTGATACGGCTTCACGCACATTGCACTCGCTAAACACATTCACACGGCGTCGGTTCTTGGTCGGTATCCAAGCGCGCGAAGGCACAGAGACACGGCACTTCGGCGTGCCAAGGATGCTTTGAACACGCCGCCAGCCCTTCCTTTCGACGCGTTGTGCCTTTTTCCTGCGACACTGCACTTTCGTAAAATTTTCCACGTGTTCACAACGGAAAGTCTCAACAATACACAGAGTCTTCAAAAAACGTCTTCGGCGAATGACGACGAACGAGTAGAAAACGTGTCGTCAGCACGCTGGAAAACCGCAGCAAAGGCTAGCAAAAACGGCAAATCGTATCCCAAGCGAGTGACGCCCGGTGGCTTCACTTGCGGGAGCGGCAAGCGCGATCCAGCAATTGTCATTGAGATCAGTGGTTGTGAACGCCGACATTTTGGTGCTTGTGCAGAGCAGACGCAATTGCCGATCGTCATTATTCAAAAGTGCGACATCCTCGGTGCTAGGAAGCTGACGTAATATTGCTTTGCTTGGTCGCAAACTGTTTAAACATTTGTGGAGGACGGAAAAGCGTTTCCGGTTATTTTAGATAAAGCTCCAGATAACTGGCAACCATGATTTTAGGCCACAATATGGCCAAGTGTATTTACTCTGAAGCGTAGCTTATTTAGAGGCACTAGCCTCCTATATACTAACAAAGCCTCGCAGATCGCCACGAGACGCAGCCGCCGAAAGTGAAGAGGTAGAGCGGCAAACAACGGATAAGAGGAGAGTTATGTAACGGGCGCCCCGCTGCGGCGAGACGCCGAAACACACTATAGTTGTTTTCTTTTTTCTTTTTTTTCCTGTTGGCGAGGAATGGAACGCCACCCCTTCTCCGTTCCTCCGTTTCGGTTTCGTCTGTTTCGTTTGCGCTCAAAACTGTGTGGCACACTGCCAGGTCTGATTGATTACATATTACAAAGATTAATACACGGGAACAGCGTCGAAAAGTCGGTATCCCCTGCATGGAGGTTTCGGCGGTCCATGCGCCATAGGGCACAAACGAGAGCAACTCGCGCTTGCACTGCTAAAGACAAAATAACGACGACGAGGCTGAGCACGCTGACGACCACAGGCCTCGGCTGCCGTAATCGCCGTAGTCATCAGCAGTTAGTCGCATCGATTTCTCCCGAGCGAACAAGTGTGTTTCGGGTCCTCGCCGCTCAAAAGCTGCGCGATCACTATTGTCGTGATAATTCGGATTGACCACACCGAGAGAGACAGAACAGCACCAGCGAGCTGGGTTAAGCACGCGCCCCCCACTGGCTGCTCCCTCTCGGGGTTTTATTGAAACGCATAAACGTGATTATTACCACATCCCCCTTTCTCTACGAGGGGCTTAAAACTAGTTTCTGAATCTTTGGGGCCGAATGATTCGTCGCCCAGTTCTAGTGAAAGTGTAATGCTCCTCTTTCTTTGTGCCGGATTCGATGACAGATTCTTCCGGAACGAGAGCCGTAGCTGGACCTCCCTCTGGGTCGAGTACCTGTTCCGATGTCGGAGTAGATTCTTCCGGACCGAGAGCCATAGGTGGACCTCCATCTGGGTCGAGTGCCTGTTCCGATGTCGGTTTTTTGTCCTTAACGCACGGGGTCTGGACACTCTCGCCTGGATTGATCACTTGTTCGGATATCGTTTCTTCGTCTTCATTGTACCCGGTTTGAGCACTCTTTCTCCGTGTTTCTGCTGGTACTAAATGGTAGGTATTCCGGAAGAGTTGTCTAGACGGTGTCTCCACCACGAAGAATCTCGGGTTGTTCGTTTTCCTCACAATCTGCCCCGGCGTGCCACGGTCTCTGACCCAAACAGAGCCACCGATGGACGGCTCCTTGTGGCACCTTACTCCGTGCCGTTGATTGTATCCTTGGGCCTACCTTCTTTTCTCTTCCTTATCTTTTCTTCGGAAATCCGCGTGGTTTGGCATTTTCGGGGTAACATGGATGGCAACACAGGCAAAGTTGTACGTAGTTGCCGTCCCATGAGTAGTTGAGTTGGACTAAATCCGCAGGAGCCTGGTGTAGTTCTGTAGATCAAAAGTGCCAGGTCTGGGTCTTCGGTCTTTTTCCGGATGTCTTTGGCAACTTTTACCATGCGTTGTGCTTCCCCGTTACTCTTGGGGTAGTGTGGGCTGCTTTTTATGTGGCGAATCTGGTACTTTCTTGTGAATTCGTCAAAACTCTTGGACGCGAACTGCGGTCCGTTGTCTGACCTGAACACCTCCGGTATCCCATGGCGGGCAAACACAGACTTTAGGTCCGCAACAATCGCTTCCGATGTTGTTTGCTTCAGCAGACACACTTCTATAAATCTGGAGTAGTAATCTACAACTACAAGGTAGTGCTTGCCGTCCAATTCAAAGACGTCGGCTGCAACACGTTGCCATGGATAGTCGGGGAGCTCCGATGCTATCATAGGTTCCACTTTTGGGATGCGCTCTTGGATGCAGCTTGTGCAGTTGGTAACCACCTCTTGCAACTGAGTGCTGAGTCCTGGCCACCACACTGACATTCTTGCTCGTTCTCTGGACTTGGACACTCCCTGGTGCCCTGCATGTAATTGGCACAGCACTTTCTCTCTGAATAACTTCGGGATTACTAGCCCATTGTCTTTCACGAGGAGATCGCTCTGTACCGTGAGGCTGTCCTTATTCCTGAAGTAAGGAGCGATCTCTGGTGGGATGTCCGTCTTGTGAGGCCAGCCCTTTGCACAGTGCTCTCTTAACTTGCACCATACAGGATCTTGACTCTGAGCAGTGCGTACTTCGTCCAGATAGTGACTCGTAGCTGGCAGGAAGCTTGACACAAGCTGGACGTACGCCTCTAACTCCTCTTCCATCTTCTCAGGGGGCTCTACTGGGGACCTCGAGAGAGCATCTGCCGTCCACAAATCCTTCCCGGGTACATGTTCTTTGGAGTAGCTGAAACGCATGAGTCTGAGCTTGAACCTCTGGATTCTTGCAGGAATGGTATTCAACTCTCGGTCACCCAATAACGCAATTAGGGGTTTGTGGTCCGTTTGCACATGAAACTTGGTTCCTATCAGGAACTTTTCAAAGCGTTCGCATGCCCAAGTGACCGCATAAGCCTCCTTTTCTATTTGCGCGTACATTCCTTCCGTCTCACTCAGTCCTTTGAATGCAAAAGCGACCGGGCTCACACCAGTCCTTGTCGATCCTTCTGCAACAGCACTGCGCCTAGCTCATACGCCGAGGCGTCTGCCGACACTATCAACTGCTGTCGGGGATCATAAAGTGTCAGCGTTCTAGCTTCCGTGATGTCTGCTTCACCTGGTCGTATGATCCTTGCTGCTGGGCGTCCCAGTTCCATTCTGCGTCCTTTCTGAGAAGATCTCGGATGGGTTTTAGCTTCTCCGACAAGTTGGGTATAAACCGTCCAACCTGGTTAGCCATGCCGATAAACTGACGAACTTTAGTAACGGTGTCCGGTGCCCGGAAGTCCATGATTGCCTTCACTCTTTCGGGGTCTGGCTGGATCTCTTCCGCACTCAGGATGTGTCCCAAGAACTTCAAAGATGTTTTTGCGAACTCGCACTTGTCGTTAAGTGTGATTCCCGCAGCATTCACTCTCGAAAAGACCTCCTCCAGCCTCTCGTCGTGTTCTTTGAGATCTCTTCCCGTGATCAAAATGTCATCCATGTGACACAACAGTCCAGGTATCGCCTCAAGAACTTGATTCATACGTCTTTGGAAGTGCTCAGGCGCCGAGGAGATGCCAAAGGGGAGCCTCTGGAAACAGAACCTGCCAAAAGGGGTTATAAAAGTTGTGAGCAGCTGTGAGCCTTCAGGCAATTTCACTTGCCAGAAACCCGCTTTGGCATCCAACTTCGAAAAAACCTTTGCGCCAGCGAGACGCCCCAGTGTTTCTTCTACCGACGGGAGCACATGCTTCTCCCTTTCGATGCACTTGTTGAGGTTTATCAGGTCAACACAAATCCTGACTTCCCCATTTGATTTGGGGATCACCATCATAGCTGAGCACCAGGGAGTCGGCTCTACGACTTTTCTAATAATGCCGTCTTTCTCCATCTCCGTCAGCTGGGCCTTGACCTTATCCAACAAAGCCAAGGGTACTCTCCGTGACGTGTTTACTGACACTGGGCTTGCACCTGCCTCGAGCTTGATGTGGTAGTCAACTTTCATTTTCCCGAGACCCTTGAACATTCCTGGGAACTTTTCTTTGTACTTGGCACCTGGGTCTGCTGTAACCGCTTGCAGCAGCTGTACAATCTTTAGACCCGTACTCGCCCGACGACCCAGCAGAGGTTCTTCCAGCCCTTGGATAACATACATCTCATCTCGGGGGCTGTTGTTTCCACAGCTTAGGGTGGTTTGAACCTTTTCCCAACACTTCCAGTGGCTGTCCGCCGGCACCGTAGAGTTTCACTGCAGTGGGTCGTACTGTACTCACATCTCTAACAGCCCTCAGTGGCACCGCATTTACATCTGCCCCGGTGTCAATCTTGAAAGTGATTGATTGGCTTTCCATTGACGCTGAGCTCTTTTCTCCATGCTGATGCACGCTACCCTCCATGAGAGCGCCCAGTGACCATCTTTCCTGTAAAGGTTCATTCTTTTCTGTGGTGACTTCTCGTAGAGTTTTCTTGTAGCACATCTTTTGGCAGTGGCCTTTCTTGCCACATGAGTGACATTTGGACGTGGATGCCGGTCAGTTGCTCTTTTCATGAAAGCTTTGTCCGTCGCACTTCCCTCAACCGTGTAGCGGGCTCTTCCACCCCGCAGTCTCGTTTGTTTGGTCTCCGGAACTGGAGCGGCCTTTAATCGACGGTTTCCAGAGGGCGTCGACAGACAGTTCTTCTGCTGGGTTCTCCTGGCGCACGACAGCCTGCTGCCTTCGTACGGCTTCCTTTTGTCTCGCCTTTTGTAACGCCTTCTCTAGGGTGAGTTCGGGGTCAGTTTGTAACGTCTCTGACAGCTTCCCGTCCTGTAAGCCGACCACCAGGCGGTCGCGCACCAATTCTTCTTTGAGTGCTCCGTACCCGCAGTGGGCCATCAGTCTGTGTAGGGCCGTTACGAAGGCCTCGACGGTCTCGCCAGGTTCTTGCTTGCGTTGACGAAACCTCGCTCGCTCGTAAATAACGTTTCTTTTTCCGATGCAATGATTTTGGAATACTTCCAGCACCTTTTCGAAGACCCCTTTGTCTTCTTCCGTCAGCGTTGCTGCGGCGAGTATGTCCTCGGCATCTCCTCCTAGGCAGTATATTAGAGCGTCTACTTGAGCTGCTCGTTCTTTCTATATGAGTCGCGAGACCCTTCTGTACCTGAGGAAACGACTGGACCAGGCCGTCCACTCCTCTGGGCGTTGAAAATCGAACGCCATCGGTGGCGCGAAACCGTAGGCTGGCCTGGGGGGCTATGTTGCGCTTTTTGGACTCCCAGGAGACTAGGAAGAGGGAAGTGACGTCAACGACACAGCAAGCGCAGATTGGATGTTGACAGAAGAAAACGAAATCAACATCCAGTCTGCGTTTGCTGTGTCGTTGACGTCACTTCCCTCTTCCTAGTCTCCTGGGAGTCCAAAAAGCGCAACATAGCACCCCAGGTTTCCCGATGCTCGCCCGCCGCCATCTTCGTCTCTGACGCACCCGGACTACCCGACCGTTTTCTTTCTTCCCGGTCGGACGCCTCTTCTGCTGTGACCGCCGCTCGTCACGCCTGCCATTTTCACTGCTGTGGCCGCTCGTATCCCACTTCTGACACCATATAATTCGGATTGACCACACCGAGAGAGACAGAACAGCACCAGCGAGCTGGGTTAAGCACGCGCCCCCCACTGGCTGCCCCCTCTCGGGGTTTTATTGAAACGCATAAACGGGATTATTACCACAACTACCAGGTTCTCCGAGAAATACTCTGTGCTACCTGATCCTCGCGCTCTAAATCTGCGACCGGGCGCTTTATGGATCCGTTGTCGAACTGCCTGACGAGAGGTTATGGCCGTCACTTATGATATGCGGTAAGACATCGTTTTGATCTCTCCACACCACTGGAAGCTGTTTACGAAAAATGCTTTATTGTTACACATTCTTCTTTTGCATCACATGTATTCTCGCATATTCCAGGTTGAAATGTTCTATTATTCTTTCGTGTCGCATACCAGAAACGGAACCCACGTGACTGAGAAGAACCGGAAGCAGAAAACGTCTATACGTGGCTTGCACATGACGTCATTTCCGATGACCTCCAGAGAAAAGGGGAAGGAGCTCCCCTCTTATCAGGATCATCCTTTCTGCCTCCCGGATTTGCACAGGCGTCGCTATCCTCCTCCCAAAAGATTATAGAAGATTAACCTGTCACTCAAAATTCTCACAAAAACGGCTTCCCTCTCCTCCTTTTACACGGTGTTCAACAGTATAGGATGTGACGTAAGTGCAAGGAGCCTATTAGTGTGAACTCCGCGCGCGTTGTAGCTGCCAGGGAAAACCCTCTCCTCGCTTTGGTTACGAACGTCGGCACCAGGCGGCACCTTCATATGCGGGTAATAAAGTCCCTTGATACTTCTTTTCCCAGACAACACCCGACATCCTCAGGACGTCCTCGAAAGGTACAAACGTCCTCACGGTTTTCAAGACGTCCTCAGGATATCCTGAAAACGTCAGTCGCTGGATCATCCTAGAAACGTCCTTCCGAGGACTTATTGAGGACGAAGGATACAACGTTAGAGGTAATATATAAGGCCCTAATTTCATTACGTTTTAAAAAAAAATTAATGAATGAAATGGCGGTAGTATACACAGTTCACGTTCACTGCTCAACTAAATTTCACATACAAATTATTGCACGTAGTTGCGTAAGTTTGGGACATCTTTTAACTATAGTTTTCAACAAACAATTCTTTAATAAAACCAGGACGCACTACAATTATTATTAGTTTTGTATTTGCGCAGTATTTCGAAAGTCAGTTCCATTGGCAACATTCAATCTAGGTGGCGCAAGCTACCGCCTACTACAAGGTGTACCGTTATGGCGATTATCCACCCATCCGAGAGAGAACTTGAGATTGGGCGAGTTGGTTGTTCATGTTTGTCGACGTTTAGCGCTCTCAAAAAACTGTCATTCAAGCATTCACACACCCAAAGAACACGCCTTTCACTCAGCGCTCACTAACAGCTTTCTATTTCGTGTTTTACTTCGGCTTCCACTTCTTCAGATTTTTGACGAATTGCAAATAGAAAAAGACGACATAAGAGTAAAAATTCCTGTCTAACGCTTAGGCTAATTCGTGGCTAAATATAAATAATTAATCTCTTTTCGTGATAATGTTATCGACGGCTACTAACACATTTGTCCTCTAGTCGTATGATATTGTCGGCTTCGATGATTTCCCTTCTTAATTGATTCTGGCCTCAGCTCTCGAGGAGACCAGGGGTGCTATGTTGCGCTTTTTGCACTCCCAGGAGACTTGGAAGAGGGAAGTGGCGTCAACGACACAGCAAATGCAGATTGGATGTTGACAGAAGAAAACGAAATCAACACCCAATCTGCGTTTGCTGTGTACTTGACGTCACTTCCCTCTCCCTAGTCTCCTGGGAGTGCGAAAAGCGCAACATAGCCCCCCAGACGCACGTTCCTGAGCTCCCGCTTCAGGCTTAACCATTGCCCCAATCCGAGGGGGTCTCAGCACCCCCTCGTTGCCGCCCTGGACACCGAGGACCGACGCGGAGACCTCGCCTAACCCACCGACAAGCCAAGGAATCCTTGGACCTCCTCGAAAGGGGATTTTCAAGGGTCCGAAGATGAACAATGGAAGCGGAACGCCGAAGCCTAACGCCGCTTTCGCGCAGGCAGTTCAAATGAACAGCGGCAACGCTGCAATACCGGCCGCAGCTCCACAACGCAGCCTCGTAATTGACTTTGACTACTTCCGGACGTGCACCGCCAACAACGAATGGGTTAGCACCTGCATGGCGAATCAAGCATTTATTCAGCAATGCATAGACCAGCGGGAGAGACTTCAACCCTTTCTGTCAGCTCTGAAATGCGACGACGGTTCCAGAGAAAACATCGACGCAAGATCACCACCCTGCAGTCAAGTTTCTGCTGTGTACGAAGACTTTCCCATGCTCGCGAGTAGCTCGCCCAGAGATCTGCCGATGACAACCTATGAAAAAAACCCTAAACTTGACGAACAACGCAGCCCTGTCATGATGGACAGTAATGAGGATGGCCGACAGGCGGTACGAGGGAAACGTAAATACGACCTGATTTCAACGCAACAACGTGAGTCTTCTGATGAAAGGACCCAGAAGCCGCTCACGCAGACGGTTGTTCTCCGACCAGTATGTAAAATGAACGTCGAGGACTTCTCAACCAAGGAGATTCGCGCCGCCATCGAGAAAACCGGCGTAAAGAACATGAGTGACTTCACCGTGCATAGACACGAAAAAGCGAATACCATCGCCATTACAACCAGGAACAGCTTGCTCGCGGAAAAATTTCTCCAAATCAGGGAAATTCCTACCGAGCGACAAGGCCCACAAGAAGTGCAGCCCTACAAGGCACTAGGCTCCAACGAGGTGAGAGGTGTCATCTACCTTCACTCACCACATGAAGAACCCGAAACTCTCGTAAATGAACTTAACTGCAACACACACAAGATCATCGCGGCCAGAGCCCTGGGCATCAAGAAAAGGACCATTTTAATTACATTCGAGGGACGAACGTTGCCCCGGCACGTTCGCTACGTTTTCGAAGTCTACAGGGTCGCAGAATACAGGCCAAGGCCGCTGGTTTGTTTCGGATGTCACCAAATTGGTCACAAGGCTGATGTGTGCCCCAATAACATCCGGAGGTGCGGATCATGCGGACAAGAACACGGAGAGGTGGAGGATTGCCAGGCTGCACCAAAGTGCGTCAACTGCAACGGAGCACACGTCGCCACAAGCAACGAGTGCCCTAAAAGGAAAATTCCGCCGAGAAGCGACTCGCACAAGAAGCGACAAAAGAAGCCCGCACCGCGAGTTGACGAAGACCTCCAAGATGATATAATTGTTTTGACGCCGTCGCCTTTCCTGCCTTTGTCGGCTCGGCCGGACGTTTCATGGGCAGATAGAGTAAGAATGAATCAAGAAGCATTCAACCCCGTACGTCCATGCCGCCCTATGGCTTCAACGACAGCCGCGGACAAGCAACAATTGAGACTGGGGCAACAGATTCCAGCAGAACAACCTGCAGACATCCTACCGAGAGACCCCTCCGCTTGGGAAGCAAAGCTATCTGCCATGTGCCAAAAGGTTGAGGAAGGCCTGGCCTCTATCCAATCCAACACTAGAAGAATTGAAAGATTCGAGTCTCTAGCAACTGAGATCCTCACCAGAATGAAATCCATCGGGGAAAAAATAGACAGATACCCGGTACCCACCAATGAATGATAGCCAGAAAAGAAATGTAAAACCGGACGATTCGCAAAGCAAAGACGCAAGCCCTCGCCCCTGGATTCTTCAATGGAATTGTAGAGGATTCGCAAACAAAGCAGCGGAGCTGCAACTACGACTTCAAAGAATGGGCAAGAAAAGACCGGCGGTCATTCTCCTCCAAGAGACCAACTCCGAAAGTGTTAAGCTTAGTGGCTACAAGACATACAGCGCACCATCCATACCGAGAGCGATCCCGCACAAAAAGGGCACGGATAGAGAAGAAACAGTGATCTTAGGACAGGTGGCCATTTTAGTCGACGAGCACGTTCCGCACGCGCAAAGGGAATCGACAGACCTGTGCAACGAAGCGAGAGAGGTAGTCGTAGTACAGATCAAACACAACAAAACGACTCTTACGGTGGCTTCGACCTCTATAAGGCCCGCCGTCAAAAGAGGAGATGATATGAGCTGGCTTGCACAAATAAAACCTCGACATAAAAAGGAAGCCATAATAATAGGAGGAGATTTCAACGCTCCACACGAGCAATGGGGCTACAAACGCTCACACCCTCGAGGCAAGGCGCTGAAGAGCAAGTCAAAGGAGCTAGGTTTCGTTTTAATCAACGAACCCGGCACGCCCACGAGAATCGGACTTCACGCGAAGCAAGCAGATACCACGCCAGACCTCACGTGGGTAACCAAGAATGTTAAGGCGAACTGGAGAACTATGCAAGACGCAATGGGCAGCGATCACCTGCCCATCAAAATCGAGCTACCGACCAAAGACCGGTACAAACGAGACGCACCCTTCATCAGATGGGATAAGTTTCGCGAAACCATCCAGACGGCCACTTCCTCACTCCCCCTAGACCAACAAATCCAATTAGCAATTAAAGCGGCAACAAAGACTTACAAAGTTAAAGAAGGCACCCCTAACCCTGACCTACATTTGCTCAACCTTTGGGCTGCTAGACTCCAGGCTCAACAGCGATACAGAAAGGCAAAACATAACATTCGTTTCAAGATTAAACTCAACATCGCCACGGCCAAAGCCAAATATTACACAAAGGAGCTCAAGCGGCAAATCTGGAGACGGCACTGCAACTCGTTCAACGAAAAGACTGGCTTGAGGAGAATGTGGCGGACATACAAAGGTATGTCCGGCAAGAAACGAAACAAGTGCACTGCTCAAAACTTCGCCATCAGACTAGGAATCGCGGAGGAAGAACTTGCCGTAAGGGCAGGCGAACACTTCTTTCCGCAACCAACACCGCAACAGCTGCAACACCGCTACACAGAAGTGATCCCTGAACTCGACCATCCGTCACCAGCTGACGCGCCATTTAACATGGGGGAACTAATGGCAGCTCTGGCTTCGGCAAACAACACCGCGCCGGCGCCGGACAGGATCACAATTACAGCCCTCAAGAATTTACCGGAGTAAAAGAAGACAGAACTACTAAAGTGGTTCAACGAAGTGTGGGAAACAGGACAGCTACCAGAAGCGTGGAAGCTCTCCACCGTAATTCCTATTCCCAAACCAGGCAAGCTCACTGACTCGATTCAGAACCTACGACCCATTTCTCTCACTTCGAATCTATGTAAGACTATGGAGAGAATGGTTCTGGCGAGAATCACGTGGCTCCTCGAAATCAACAGCCAGGCATATTGCGCCAGACAGACCGGCTTCAGGCCGGGTCTTTCAACGCAAGACAGTTTGGCAATGACTCACAAAGACGTCACCTCAAAACGACCCTGCTACAATCCCCGGCTGATCGTCGCGATCGACATTAAGAAAGCCTTTGATTCCGTACCACACGACGCAGTCTTACGTGGCGCAGTAAAGAGAGGGATCAAGGGGAAAACTTTGAAGTTTATTCGGTCCTTCTTGGATGAAAGGAAATTCGAGACGGCCATTGGACAATCCCGAGGACCGAGGACGGAGAATAAAATCGGAGTCCCGCAAGGAGCCGTGATCTCGCCGACACTTTTTAATATGGTGATGGCGGATCTTGCACTCTCACTCGAGCTATTCCCAGATTTGGGATACACCATTTACGCTGACGACATTACCATCTGGATGAAGGGCGGCAGCGTTTCCAAACAAAGTGTCACGCTGCAAAAAGCACTCGACGCCATACAAGATTTTTCCGAACGAACGGGACTTCAACTCTCACCCGAAAAAACGAACTACATCGCCATTTCTGACCGAAGGGGGCGAAAAGAAAATGTGGGAAGTAAAATCAAACTTTTTGTCAACGGCACACAAATTCGTCAACAACCGACCATCAAGGTTCTTGGTATCCCGATCGATGAGAACGGGAAAGCGGGAAGTTGGTATAAGCAAGTTAGAAGCCAATGGAAAGAGGCGCTTAACCTAATCAAACGCACCACCGGAAAAGCTTGGGGAGCCCAAGATCAGACCCTCAAGACCATGGTCAAGGCCCTCCTTGTGCCTAAAGCAACTTATAGGATCAATTACCTTAATCTCACCCAAGCACAGAAGAACGGACTAGAGGCACTAAACAGGGAAGCCTTAAGAGTTATCACCGGACTTCCCAAGTGCACCAAAATCGAAACACTTTACCAAATAGCAGGTCTCAACACCATCGAGGAGATCGCAAAAGAAAACAAAACAGGCCAAGTGCTTAGGCTCCAGAAAACCAAACCGGGACGGGAGATCCTCAAAAATCTCGGGTACTGTAAAGAAACCTACCCGGTGTTTACGGAACCTCCCCCACCCTGGGAAGGCGAAATAGTGGTTGACACTAGACTCACTCCACAAAATCAAGGAAAGAAGGAAATGAAGAGAAGAAAGCACGCTGCAAGTAAACACCTAGACGAGGTGCTAGCACTTCTCGAAGACGACGAGAACGCTATTATATACACGGACGCAACAAAAGACGAAAGCGGCACAGCCATCGCGTACTACTGTGCTAACACCCACAAACGCTTCGCCGCTACACTATGCAGCGAAACCAACGTCAAGGAAGCTGAACTTCAAGCTATTGAGAAGGCCATCATAGAATTCAAAGACGTCAAACTAAAACGTAGACTTTATATCTACACAGACTGCAAAGAAGCTGTTCAAGAATGCAGCAAACACGACAGTCGCAGCAAGACCGTCCGAACAATCAAGACGACGGCCAAACAACTTCGAATCCAAGGATATAACATTAAAATTCGATGGATCCCTGGTCACCAAAGTATCCAAGGGAACGACGAGGCGCATGCAGCCGCACGGGAACAGCTACAGGCATCCCTGCCCGGCCAAGGCTCAATTCGCCTCGTCGACAGAATTGACACAATCGAAGAGACCGATCCGGCTGATCTGAAAGCACAAGAACGCGAAGAGAGAAGAAGACGTCTCAACGAACAGCTGCAACAAGACGAACACCCGCTTCCCTCGACGTCGTACAGCCGATGGAAGAGGGTGTGCCTGCGAAGACTCCGCACGGGAACAGCCATGACCCCAGCCAGAATAAACAAGTTTAAATGGAAAGACAACGAAGAAGACCCACAAGCCGGATTATGCGAAGAATGCCTTGTGCCCGCGGATACGCAGCATATATTCTGGGATTGTCCAAGTAGTGCAGAAGAAAGAAAGAATGCTTTGGAGTCGCTCTCCCAGCCTGTGAGACCAAGCTGCCTGCAAGAATGGATCCTCCCGGTCGGCTGCCCCGAACACCGGAAGGCAATATTAGATTCCCTGATCGACTACATAAAGTCGGCAGGGCTTGTACATTGTATATAACTCCCTTCACCTTCCTCCCCTTCCTCCTGTCACCAATGTCTAGTTTCAAGGGCGACAGGCATCCCCCACACTCGGTTCCACAAATAAAATATTTTCTCTCTCTCTCTCCCTTCTTAATTGGTTTACACTTTTGCCCAACACGGTGCTGTTGTTGAAGTGCGCGACACACCCACAATCCCGACAGTGTATCCCCAAGTGGCCAGAGTTACCGTTTACAATGTTGTTGGAGTATTCTCGAAGGCGGTCATTTAAACATCGCCCAGTTTGTCCAACGTATTGTCTTCCACATGAAAGGGGGAATGAATAGACAACCCCCTCAACGCAAGGCACAAAGTTGGTCCTATGCTTCTTGGAGCAGCAGATTGCGGGATTTGAGGGTGTGGTGACGTTTTTGCAAAGGCTGGACAGTTTGGTGGGTGCTGAAAACACGATGTCCACATTGACTCTGTTCGCTGTTTTCTTGAGGCGGTGGGAAAATTGTGGATGTAAGGAACGATGACTGGTCTTCTTGTCCTGTCTCTGTGTGTTTGTTTGACACAGTTCTCTGGCTTCATTTCTTTAAGAAGAGTTTCGAGCACTGAAACCAATAAGAACAAAGGGTATCCTGGGGGGCTATGTTGTGCTTTTTGGACTCCCAGGAGACTTGGAAGAGGGAAGTGACGTCAAAGACTAGAGCAAACGCAGATTGGATGTTGACAGAAGAAAACGAAATCAACACCCAATCTGCGTTTGCTGTGTCGTTGACGTCACTTCCTTCTCCCTAATCTCCTGGGAGTCCAAAAAGCGCAACATAGCACCCCTGCTGACTTCAGTCTTGCAATTTGCCCGTCGAAACTCTTTTGTATGGAATGCGAGCACGACTTTGCGATAGAGCTCTTAAGGCATGACCGCACTATGCCTCTTTTCACGAGTTTTGAGTGCGCGGAGTTGAAAGGGAGGAGTGGTTTTTTACCCTTGGGTTCATAGGACCAGCAGACGTGGTGAGGTAGCACCACCAGTCGGAGATCCAAGAATCTTAGGGATCCTTCAACCGGCAACTCGTGGGTGATTTCTAGGGGACTCATGCAGTCTTTAAATGCCGAGAGGACGCTGTCCACCGAGTTTGAACAAATGTTTTCATCGGTGGCTAAAAAAATTAAAAAATCGTCCACGTATCTAAACACGCGCACTACTTTTGTGCCATCTAACCTCTGTTGTAGAATCCTATCGATATGTGCGAGATATAGGTCGCTGAGTACAGGTGCAATGCACGAACCTATGCACACTCCTCTCTTTTGGAAGTAAGTGTGTCCATCCCAGGCAGGAAAGGTGGATTTAAAATAGATGTTAAGCAATTCCAAAAACTTATTGTGGGGCATGCCTGAGGCATTCTGAAATGCAATAGCACCAAAGGTGTCAATGCTGTCTTCAATACTTGTTAAGAGACAGTCTCGGGGCAATGCATAGTAAAGGTCCTTAATGTCAATTGAAAAAACTCGCATCTCTTGGTGTTTTCGTTCTTCTAGGAAGTTGAAGACTTCGAAGGAACTTCGGATTAGGTAAAGGTCGTCTACGGTTAAAAGATTTAGTCTAGCTGTCTTGTAGGAATAAGGCAACTGATTTTTGTCACGTTCCCCGCTCTGAAACGATGACTCTTATGGGGCAGTCAGGCTTGTGGGTTTTTGCACTAAAAAATAATTCTAAGGATAACGTTTTGCTGCGGTCAATGTGGGAACAAAGTTTTTTGAGGTCAAGCGATTGGCAAAAGTGCCTTGCGGCTTGTTTTACCTTGCCTAATGCTATCTCGTCATGATTGTTGAAGACGGATTCAATTGCTGCTTTTGCCTTTTCGCGGAATGTATCTTTGCGCATAAGGACTAAACCTCCTTCTTTGTCAGCAGGCATGAGTGCTAGAGAATGCTCCTTTAGGTACCGCTCTACTCTCTTTGCAGGTAGTGGTGTGACAGGTGGCTTATGTCGAAGGAGTAGGTCCACTCCTTCAGAAGTGCAACGATCAATCTCAGCTTCGGGAGCTTGCCTGGACACTTGTTTCACAATGGAAAGTAGCTCCGGTGGCGATTTTTTAGGCTCCACAGCAAACTTAGGACCGAGATTGAGGACGTGCTGCACAAAATCTGGTACAAAGACTGCACCTATTATGTGCACTGGGTTGCACGAGCCTCTCTCTTTTCTAGGGGTGTTGATGCGAAGATGCTGTAAAGTAAGTCTCCAGAGATGTTCTGTAGTATGGTCCAGTAAGAAGGAAATTGCTCGCTGTGTACGAAAGGGGAAATTTCCGTTGCCTCTCATTTGTATGAAGAGGCAATTCTTGTAATGCCTGGCTTGCCTATGCCATTCTGCCTGGAGAATCTTGCAAATTCTTTTTCCATGGCCTATAGACGGGGCGAAACCCCCGAACTGTTTCTTGACTTCAGGAGGTAACATGTGTAGTCGGATGCAGTACCCGTACGACCGTGCTTGACAGATGCAAATGGCGATCCACGTAATTAAGACGCTTGGTTGCACAGGAAAAAGATTGAAGGGGCCCGATGTACTAGAAATGCTTGAACGACAGTTTTTTGAGTGCGCTAAACGTCGAAAAAAACATCCGAGAGACTCAAGCAAGCTAAGCCAAGCCAGGACAGAAACAGAAATAGCGTCGAGGTTGATGGTGGCTTGATAATGTGGATGCTTGGGCTAGTTGGTAATTCATGCTTGGATGGAACAGCGCGGATACCATATAACAGGCACACAAGAATGAAACAGACTCGCAGCGCTGATTAACAACTCAGTGACATATTTCTTCTTCCTCATATCGTCATCCTCTCCTCCGCCGTTAATGAGAACATTTTAAATTTTTAAACACCAGAAACCAAATAGCCAATAAACATTAAGAAATAAATGACAACTAAAAAGAAATAAAACTTAAAAAATTAAAAGAAATAATTTTTAAGTTTAATTTTTTAATTGTAATTTATTTCAAAAAATATATTTTTAACTTTATTTTTTTTTGTTTTATTTATTTTTAGCTGTCATTTATTTATTTATTATTTACTTATTAATGTTTATTGGCTATTTGGTTTCTTGCATTTAAAAGTTTAAAATGTTTACAATAACGGCGATTGTGAAGATGATGACGATTTTAGGAAAAAGAAATATATCACTGAGTTGTTAGTCAGCGCTGCGGGTCTGTATATCCGCGCTGTTCCATCCAAATTGACGATTTGCAAAAAAGTGCGCGCCACCTATCGCGCAACGCCGGAAACTTGGGTGCGAGGCTAGAAGGTGGTTGGAAAACAACTCGTGCTGCATGGTTTTGGTTTGCCTTGGAGCTCGTGCACGCAAGCTGTCCTCCGTGCTTCCTCTTCTCCATTTCCCGGTGGTTCACCGGGAAATGGAGATTCCCGGTGCTTCACAATCTTCGTGTGGCTGAAGATTGTCGGCACGAAGTCGGGGTGTTTCTGGAAGGTTGACGGCAGCCCTAGAATTCAATTTCAAATTATAATCAAGCGACATTTTCAGGAGCGTACAAACTCGACGTACCCGTGACAAAATCCGCGCTGCGGATCCGGCAGTGCTCGTTCGGCTGCCATGGTGAGCCGTCCGTGTTTCTTCTCCTCACGGCAGCTACCCAAGCTTCTCTCTTCGCAGGATACAGCCTGGCCGACGGAAATCTAAAAAACTTGGCGTTCTCTTTGCCGTAGAAATAATTCGTGCAACCAAGCGCAACACAGTGGGCTGCCATGGCGACAAACAAATCGAACCCGCCTCCGCGCCTATTGCCGCCTAGGAATAGCCGTCACGCCCATTTGTTTTTCAACCGAGCAGGGGGCGCTGGCAACAACACACTTTGCTCGCGCATGCACAGCAGCTTTTTTGCAAATCGTCAATTGATGATGGCAGCAATGCAAGGCAGTGACAAAGGTTAGTGTGTTTTTAAATGTAGTACTTCTTCGAAATGGCGGAAAGTAGCGAACGGCAATTTCGGCGGGGAAGATGCCGGCGCGTAGACCAGGGGGGGCTATGTTGCGCTTTTTACACTCCCAGGAGACTAGGGAGAAGGAAGTGACGTCAACAACGCAGCAAATGCAGATTGGATGTTGATTTTGTTTTCTTCTGTCAACATCCAATCTGCGTTTGCTCTAGTCATTGACGTCACTTCCTTCTTCCAAGTCTCCTGGGAGTGCAAAAAGCGCAACATAGCACCCCAGGCACGTAGCTAGGATTCTGTTTCTGAGGGGGCCTACCCATGACAAAATTCTGTATGAGGGGGAAAGCGGAGAGGAGGTCCCAGCAAAATGGAAGATTTTGGGGGGGGGGGGGGGGGGGGGGGGGGCGGGCTTCATGACCCCCCCCCCCCCCCCCCCCCCTCCTGGCTACGTGCCTGGCGTAAACGAATGCTTCGAGCTTTCCCACTGTGCGAAAGTAGACTCGGTAGCAAATTGTGATTTTTTCTAGACCATCTTAGCTTTCTGCTGTGACTTTCATCACAAATCAATGTTTTAGGAGCAGTTGAATCAAATGTTCAGTGCGCAAACAAAGCCGATGTGGAGACCATCATCAAAGTATGACTGCGCCACGCTGGTGAGAAACTGAAAAAGCTGCAGTCAAAGGCCGGAGGTGTTCGACATAATGGTAGGTTTCTCACATTGCCTGTTTTTATTATTAATGCTTATGGAATTGATTTTTTCTTTGTAGATCCCGCTGACTATTCGGACTAGTGCTGGCCAAGATGCAAAGCCGGACTCCACGTCTGGTGCAGACATTGAAAAAAGTCATGTATAACATTTGCTTTCCAATAAAGTATTTCTTGAACAGTTACCTTTGTTTGCAATAATGAATGGCACGATCATGCTCATAGTTACAGGCTAAGAACATAGCGCAAGGAAATACGCAGAGGAGGAAGCCGACAGGATGCTGGAGGGGAGAAGTTTTCTTCTCTTCAGCATTCCGCCAGCTTTGTTCCTCCTTTCCCTTGCCCTATGTTTTAGCCTCTCACTGACTAGTAATCTAGATTTAGTGTGTGAATTTCACTTTAAGTAGTGCACAACAATGCTTTTTTTTTTTCTGCAGGCAGCTCTTGCAGGCATCTTCAGGTTCAAAATCTAGTTGGAGGAAACATAGAAACAATAAAAATGAAAGCATCCTAAAAGCTCAGTGAACAGCTGCACCTGCAGTGCATTGTCCTAAAAATGTACTAGAAAAATCCTTGGCTGCCCTCCTGAGGACGTTCTGAGGATGTCCTGAGACCGGACAATAGGACGTTTTTAGGATGTTTCCAGGATCATTTGAGGATATCCTCAGGACATCATAATGTCCTCAAAAGGTTATCCTGGGGACATCCTGGGGATGTCCAAGTGTTGTCTGGGTTATAAGTAACAACAACCAATACAAATGACAAAGCCCATTCTGCTGGAACGAAATGGCGGCTTTCAGTTCAAACGTCTGCTGTGCGCCGCCATTCGCCTCCTAAAACCTGCACCGTCACGCACTCTGTGCTTTAAAAGCTAGAATGTCGCCACTTGTAGGAAGCTCTTATCAAGGGACTTTAGCGTCTAATGGTAGCCTGTCGCTGGACCGGTTTTCCAAGCTCCTCTATGGAGACATGTTTGTTTTCAAAGTCGCTTTATGGGTCCGCCACGTTATGTAGAACTTGGCCATTGCGCTGCGCGTGTTGCTTAGATACTGCCTTCGTTATTTACCATACTTCCGTGCCTCAGTGGCTGAGATAACAGTTTCATGAACCCGTTGAATCGGAGGGATCTCTGGCGCGGCATTGGAGCCAGCGTCCGTCGTTTCGGTTTGATCTTCGTGTGACTAGTCCCGACAAATAGTTTCGGTTTGATCGTCGTATCGCCAGTCCTAATAGTTTCGGTTTGATCTTCGTGTGGCCAGTCCCAAAGGAATCAATATATGTACTAGCATTTTACCGGAAATAATTCTGTATGACAGCTGGTCCTTTAGCAGAATATCCTTTAGCGGAAACTATAGTTATTGAAAAGGAGCTTCGGGACGTCGTCTGGCAAGGGTATCAGACAGGGGTTTACCCAGGATTCTAATGAAGGGGGGGGGGGGGGGGGGGGGGGGTGTCCCAATGGCTCGGGGGGGGAGGCGATGCGAGGCGAGGCTAGATAAAATATAAAACTGTTTCTTTTTTAGTCCACTAGTTAAATTACAGACGCCTATTAACCAAATGCTCATACCCGTAATGTATTGTTACGTTTTTAATTTACAAGAGGACGTCCATAACCAAATTAGGCCAGATTAAAAGTGTGTCACGCGCCGTCTGCTCGCGCTTCGTCGTCGTCTTCGGTGGTTCCCGGCACGCGCCTTAGCACGCCGCTACACTACTCCCCCTAAGGACTTGTTTTCTTGGAGAGATGATTTTTGGATCGTTTTCCTGCTACACAACCTCGCCCTATTGCTGTGGTGTTAGACAGTTTGCTTGAACTTGTTTGTTTCGAAAAGTTTATCTTGAGTGAAGTCCTTTCAGCATGCAGATTCTTGACATGAAACTTAGTGCTCATTTGCACACACTCTAAAGTTCAGGCCGACCTCACAGTCCGCCTGCAGCACCAAAGTCCAGCACGTTAGCGCTTTTGGAAGATTGATGCGAAGAGTCCTGATACCAGGGGGTGAAGTGGTTCACTTATTGTCACCCCTGGCGACATGTCAGAGAACAAATCTTATGCCGGCACAGAAGATGTCGGTGCCTAAGTTCACAGCGCATTTGCGCCTTTTGAAAAGTTAACACCGACAACGATATGCATCGGCAATGCCTAATACAGGAGACACCATGATTTTTCGTGAATGCTTTCAACCGCAAAACTGCCACAACCTGTCCGAAAACCATTGAAGCCTAGCGCGCACTTACGCGCTTTTGTGGCGTGGGCTCCCGGGAGACCGTGACAGTCGGTTAGCGTTGCTTCAGTGATGGAACATGGCGAAGGAAGCTGGTCTGGTCGGTGGTAATCCAGGTAGGGCCTCGCCACTCAATGAGGTGCTGACACTCGCACAGAGAATGTCCTTGCGCCTTGTAAAATGATTTCTTGGGCCGTCAGGAAATATGCCGGGAATCCCACTTCTGACACCAAATGTTACGTTTTTAATTTACAAAAGGACGTCCGTAACCAAATTAGGCCAGATTAAAAGTGTGTCACGCGCCGTCTGCTCGCGCTTCGTCGTCGTCTTCGGTGGTTCCCGGCACGCGCCTTAGCACGCCGCTACAGTATGCTGCCCTTTCTCTATATATACACCTGAGAGGTGGTGTTTTCTACTTAATCTGAAAAAAAATAATTTTATTTTATTTTTCCTTTTTTTTAGATTCAAGGGGGGGGGGGGGGTCCAGGAAAACTAGGAGGGGTCTCAACCCACCCCTAGGGGGGGTCTAGGGAAATCCCTGGTATCAGATGCCTGGGTGCCCGCAGTGAGCGAGCCAGAGATGTCAGAATAACAAGCGCGAGGCTGCGGGTGGACCACATCTGCTTTTGCGCGCGTTGCACTGTGCATCGGTATCACGGTGGAAGAAATGCATTTTGGTGATGACTCTGACGGACGTGGCGACCACATTATGTTCGGCGCACCGAGCGCGCTTCACTCCCACGGGGATAGATGGCGCCCAAGTACAGAGGCGCTTGTAAAGGCTCGTATGAAGGGCCTGTGAAGTAAATTATTAATTCTTTACTCGGTCCCTCTCTACCAGTGTTGCGGAATCGGCACTCCCATTCAATTCCAATTCCATTCCGGGGAATTAGAGTTGTCGATAATTCAATTCCTTTCAACTACTAGGAATGGGGACACTGGGCCCATTCCCACTCCTGGAATGGCTGAATTGTTCCATTCCATTGCTCTAATTCCTAAACGTTAAAAGTGCCACTTGACAGCTGCATTACGTTGCAGGGTTGGGCAGAAATATTCAGAAATGTAATTGGAAATACAAATACTGGGATAGATGAAAATAGTTGCCAAGATACTGATACTCAAGTCTCAAATATATCTATAAAAATGTATCGTGATACGTGTCGGAAATACATTTTAAAAAGAGGCAAAAAGTCTTTGGAAAAACAAATACAACAATACATTTTAGGGAGCGCAGAAATATAAATACTGATAATACAATACATTTTTCAAATTTCTTTAAGACGCCAACTGAGATGAGGCTTTAAGTTTGAAGTGGAAGTGTTTTGTTTGTTTTTTGGTCCCGAAATTACTTTTCCGCAGGCTTGGCACTTCGCCTTGAAGGTAGTGGTTCCGGACGAAGAGTCCTAAATGGGTATAAAAAACGTTCCATCAAGGATTGACCGCGGTCCTTTCCCTGGCATCCTGTCTGACTGACCAGTGATACGAAAAGACTTCGACCTCTAAAATAAATTCCATCAAAACATCACCACTTCCCTGTCCAATAAGGGGGCCCCTGTCAGCACTGATCACATGACGTCACGGTGGGATGAACTAGTATTCTTGAATCTGTAGGTGTTGCCTTCAACATGAGACTTTACCCACGCTGCTGTATAAAAGGACAATACATACTTTCGTTGTAGCTGACCTCGTTGAAGACCACGCAGGCAGTTGCATTTAGAATTTTCGAGAAAAGTGGACCACCTGAAGTATCCTGAAGCACATGTATTACCTTCTGTTACGGTTGAAAAATCGATACGGTGGCATCCCTGTTATGACGGTCCCTCCTGCCGACTCTCCGCCTCCGACGCATGAATGGCAGTCTTCAATTTTCGCCTAGCATCATTCAAACAGAGACCTCGTGGATTGCGACCTGAGATGGCCGGCACAGCTGTGAGCTCTTCCAGAAACAGCGCGCTCGCAACGAGTCGAAAGTGTTCGAAGTCTGGGTCCGCACAGCGAGGCCACGTCTGGCCTCCTTCCTGGGTGTCGGATCACCAGAGCAGCAGGTCACGTTGACGTCGGCTGATGACGTACCAGCCGTGCAATATTACAGGCGCAGACGCATTCGGATATGTGTTGAACATCACTGGTGAAAGGCGCCACCGCCCCCCCCCCCCTCCCCTCCCCCCTCTGTTCTATGCTTTGACGCCTGTTTTTTGTATTGCATTTTTTTCTTTTTCGCATAAGTTTGCTAGGGCCTTACGTGGGTTCGCAGTTTCCCGCTCATTTTATTTCTGAACAACCGACTCCCTGACTGGCTCGGTATAGCTAAAAGTAATAAATAAATTAATAAATAAATAAAATATGAAGAACCGGCCCCATTCCATTCCCATTCGATTCAGGACAAAAGGCATCTAATTCCATTCCCATTCCATTCACCTCAACGTTGCCGCCATTCCATTCCCATTCCATTCCGGGGTCGCGAAAATGCGGAATGATTCCGGAATCATTCCAACTCCGGAGTGGCAACTCCGCAACACTGCTCTGTACTGTGTGTTGATATGATGCATTTATGTGGGCGCAGTGGCACTGATTGCCTTTTCTCCCGTGCGGTGGCTGTTTTTTAAACGAGAACATTCCGATGATTACTCAACGTGACAAAAATACTCGTATGAACACAAAACGTCCCAACACTATCTACTGGGCTTTCAACAATTTAGAGTAATTTAAAATAATTCCTTTAAACAGCTCGGTCGTGCTCGCATGTTTTGTCCGATAGCAACAGTTCCGTAAATTGTTTACACACATTGAGTGGCTTTATATGAGGTCGGGAGAATTTTTTCCACCCTGACCCTACCTTCTTATTGAAAAAAATAAATTCTAATAATGTTACATAGTGGGGCCTAAATAATTATTTACATGCGCAGAAAGGTATTATCATTAACAATGGTTTATACATACGATGTCAACTGGTGCTGTGATACATGAAGACCATGTGAGCAGAGAACATTTTTATTTGATGACATTGTCACGATCTTTCTCGAACGTGGACGAAGGGGCCGAAGCACCCGCCGAGGAGAGACGACACGCAGCCTTGTTGTGAGGGTGGACGATGTCTGACCGGAGCGGCGTACGCTCAACGGCGTTTATTGGTGCGGTGACCAATGTTGCCCGCCGAGCCAGGTGGCCGCAGACGGGTGGACGGGAGGGGGGCGCTACATACTTGCTACATCCCTCCCCCCCAGTTTGTTTTTTCTAAAACAAAATAAATGAATAAACAACGCGCACGGCCGACACCAACTCGGCGTCTGGTCATGCAAAGTTCTGGCCGGTAGACGACGAAGGTTACCCCGGCGAGTAGCGGTCGGGTGGTCTTCGCTGCCGCGTACCCCGCCTGGGTACAGGTGTCGACGGGCCGGGTGTGGCAACGCCGGGCGCCGCCTGAACTGGTCGCGCTCCACCCGGTGGAGCGCGACCAGCGAGCCTCACGCCACGTAGAGGAGAACCAGCGAGCCTCACGCCACGTGGAGATCACCCCCTGGCCGTTCCCACAGAGGCCGTGGTCCCGCTTGCACGTGGACTATGCGGGACCCTTCAAGGGCCACTACTTCCTGGTGGTAGTGGAAGCCTTCTCCAAGTGGGTGGAGGCACTGCCAGTCACCAGTCCATCGGCGAGCGCGACCATTGCGGCTCTGCGGCAGGTCTTCGCGGCGCAGGGATTGCCGGACATAATTGTGTCCGACAATGGTCCCGCCTTCGCTAGCGCCGAGTACCTGGACTGGCTGCAGAGGAATGGGATCCGCCGGATGCTGGTTCCGCTGCACCATTGGAAGCAGGATGTCGTCCAAGTACACCGCCACGTGCCTCATGCCCCTGAAGAGGTTGTCCATCTCTCTCTGGAAGATGGCTGGGGCTGAGGCCACGCCGAACGGTAGGCGCGTGTACTGGAAGAGTCCCATAGTTGTTGAAATGGTGACATACTTCCGGGCGGCATCCTGGAGCACCAGCTGCTGGTAGGCATCTCGAAGGTCGAGCTTGGATAACTTCTGTCCCCCGGACAGAGCCGACCAAAGATCTTCTACCCGAGGCAGCGGGTACTTCTCGACGGTAGCGACGGGGTTGATGGTGACCTTGAAGTCCCCGCAGATCCTGACGCGGCCGTCTCGCTTGAGGACTGGCACAATCGGTGCGGCCCACTCGGAAGACTTGACGGGCACCAGGATTCCCTCTCGCTGCAGCCGTTGCAGCTCCTGGGTGACCCCGTCCTTCAGGGCAAACGGCAGCGGGCGCGGCTTGAAGAACCGAGGCCGGGCTCCCTCGGGTACGTGGATGCCGACCGTCGTGCCGGCGAAGGTGCCCACCCCGGGCTGGAACAGGGACTGGAAGTCGGTCAGGAGGCTTGGGACGTCTTTCACCACGTGTAGCGCAGCTTCTTGGTACTCCGGCAGCCGAACACCCAGCGAGTGAATCCAGTTCCGGCCCAGCAGCGTCGGCGACGACCCCTTGGGGAAGGATTGCCTCCCTGTTGCCAAGGCGAACGCTGACTTGGGCCCGACCCTGGACCTGGGAAAGCTGCCCGGAGTAGCTGCGTAGCATTACGTCAGACGCCTCGATGGACACACCAGGGAAGGTCCGCTTGAACAGCTTCCCGGGCATGACCGACACGCTGGCCCCCGTGTCCAGCTCCATGGTGATGGGGTGGCCGCAGACTTCGACTGACACCAAGTAAAGTGGCACAGACGATGAAAGTCTGTTGGTGTGCCTCACGTCGAAAATCTGCGGTTCCTCGGCCATGACGTGGACCCTGGCTGAGGACGAACCCGGGCCTGGTGCCGCTCGTCCCCGCCGCGTTTTCTTGCGACGGCTACCCTGGCCGCGGGCTTGGCTGGAACCCGGGCTTGAACCAGGCAGCTGCTGCTGCTGTTGCTGGCCGCCGCTCGTCCTCCCCCCTCGGCAGACACGTGCGAGGTGCCCAGTTCTTCCGCACGTGAAGTATTTTGCTTGGACGAACTGGCACTGTGAGGGGGAGTTGGCAGCACCGCAGCGGCTGCAGGCACCGCTCCTTGCCGCCATCTTGTTCACCGCCGCTTCCGTCGACGGTGAGCCGGCCGCACGCGCAATCTCGCTGGCGTCTTTAGCTGCTGCTTCCATCGCCTGCGCTGCCTTCACCGCGTCGTCCAGCGAGGGGTCGGGGAGCTCCAGGAGTCGCGTCTGCATGGCGGGGTTGTTGATGCCGCAGACGAACCGGTCCCGGAGTAGCGAGTCCAACTGGTCGCCGAAGGCGCAGGTGCTCGCTAACCCTCGTAGCGCAGCGACGAACTGCCCGAGGGTCTCCCCGTCCTGGCGGCTCCGGTTGTTGAAGCGGAACCGCTCCATCAGCGTGGACGGCGCCGGGCTGAAGTGCGAGCGCAACGTGGCGAGCAGCTCACCCAGCGTTTTGACGTGCGGCGTGGCCGGCTTGAGGAGGTCGAGCAGGAGACTGAAGACGCGGGTCCCGCAGCTGGCCAAGAAGATGTCCCGCTGTTTCGCCTCGGAAGTTATGTCCGCCCGGAAAAACACGTGGACCTGTTCTTCGTAGACTGGCCAGGCGGACGCATCTCCCTCGAACGGCTCGAGCCTCCCGTAGGGCGGCATGGCGACAGGAGCGGGGGGCGGTGTTGCGACTCTCTCGGCGGCGTGGGCCGAACCGTGCACGTTGGTGGGCTCCAGTGCCACGGTTCCTCGTCGCCAGTGTCACGATCTTTCTCGAACGTGGACGAAGGGGCCGAAGCACCCGCCGAGGAGAGACGACACTCAGCCTGGTTGTGAGGGTGGACGATGTCTGACCGGAGCGGCGTACGCTCAACGGCGTTTATTGGTGCGGTGACCAATGTTGCCCGCCGAGCCAGGCGGCCGCAGACGGGCGGACGGGAGGGGGGCGCTACATACTTGCTACAGACATAGTTACTGAAATTATGACACAGTATGATGACGTACTGACTCAAATAAAGACAGTGACTAAAAGTCAGACAGTAGTAACGGTTATAGGACATACGTCGATTTTCATTTATACACTCACAATATGGGGTCACCCCGTCTTACAGGTCTTACAGGTATTACAAGTGACCTTCAAGGTACTTCGGGCAGTCAGGGAAAGTGTTCGGAACAGCATCTACAGATAGCACGGGCTTCTTTGCAGCGTGGAGGAGAACTTTCCCGCCGAACTCCGCATGATACAATTTCGATATCAGTTCGTCTGGGAAATGCTTGGCACAAACATGATCACTACGTAGTCACTTGCGATCGGCCCTCGAGATTGCACGACGCCGCTGCTGCAGGAGAGCGTCATTCCATAGAGTTTTAAACAAGGACGCTCGCTGTGCACAGCTCCGGTACCCCGAATTGCAGTTGGAAACGAAGCACGTCTTTCCCACCCTCATAGCATACCCAGACAACGCTTGGACATCCCCAGGATGTCCTCAAGACAACCTTTTGAGGACATTACGATGTCCTCAGGATGTCCTCAAATGATCCTGGAAATATCCTAAGAACGTCCTATTGTCCGGCCTCAGGACATCCTCAGAACGTCCTCACGACAGCCAAGGATTTTTAGTACATTTTTAGGACAATGCACCGCAGGTGGAGCTGTTGACTGAGCTGTTAGGATGCCTTCAATTTTATTGTTTCTAGGTTTTCTCTAACTGGCGTTTGAACTTAACATGCCTGCAAGAGCTGCCTGCAGAAAGAAATTCATTGTTGTGTACTATTTTAAAGTGAAATTCTCACACTAATTCTAGATTACTAGTCAGTGAGAGGCTAAGAACATAGGGCCAAGGGAAAGGGGGAAGAAAGCTGACGGAATGCTGAAGAGGAGAAAAGAAAACCTCTTCCCTCCAGCATCCCGTCTGCTTTCTCCTCTGCGTCTTTCCTTGCCCTTTGTTCTTAGCCTGTAACTATGAGCTTGATCATGCCATTCATTATTGCAAAAAGAAGCAACTGTTCAAGAAATGCTTTATTGGAGAGCAAATGTTATACATGACTTTTTTTCAATGTCTGCACCAGACATGCAGTCTGGCTTCGCATCTTGGCCAGCGCTAGTCCGAATAGTCAGCGGGATCTAGAAAAAAAATCAATTCCATGAGCATTAATAATAAAAGCAGGTAATGTGAGAAACTTACCATCATGTCGAACATCTCCGGCTTTTGACTGCAGCTTTTTCAGTTTCTCTCCAGCGTGGTGCAGTCATACATTGATGATTATCTCCCCGTCAGCTTTGTTTGCACACTCAACATTTGCTTTCACTACCCCTGAAACATTGATTTGTGATGATAGTCACAGCAGAAAACTAAGATGGTCTAAAAAAATCACAGTTAATGTCAATAAAAATAGATGTTCCAGAAAATTATGTTCCTTAGTGCTAACGCGCAACTATACATGGCTATCTGACCCACACAGCAAAAGTTTTACCTATTTAGACAGAGCTATGTTCAGAAAATAGTATCATTCTCCCACTCCCGAGTCAGGTTAGTTTGTCGGTTTTCATGTAAAATCATTCTTACTTAATTTTACCATCAGCGCAAGAATATTCAATTCAATCTGCATTTGACGATAGCTCCGAACCCGACAAGGCCATTGTGCAATATTTTACATAACTAGTTTAGTGAATAACTTAGATGACTCGCACACGACATACAAAAGTGTCTTATTGTAAATGATGTCTGCCACATTTAGATCCCGAAACTTTCCTTTGCCTTTCTGTCCTACCCAGCTGAAATTGACAGCCACTTTCTGGCTAAGCAGGACCTCCAAGATGTTCCTGGTAGCAGACCCCATGGATCTGCCACCAAGGCCAGTGAACTGTTGCAGCTAAAAAGAATATATTGGATCACACAGACGCTCTTATTAAGTCAAAGGTTAGGAAATATAACAAGATTGAGAATCCTTCATACCACAAGCGTTCTTTTCTTTTCATCCGAAGATACACTGGAGTCAAACTCCAGAAATTCCTCCAAGTCGGCGAACAGCTTCTTCATTACTTCTTTGAAAAAATATATAATATTCGCCACTGCCTTGCATTGCTGCCATCATCAATTTGGATGGAACAGCGCGGATATACAGACTCGCAGTGCTGACTAACAACTCAGTGATATATTTCTTCTTCCTCAAATCGTCAGCTTTTTCTCCTTCGCCGTTAATGAGAACATTTAAAATATTTAAACACCAGAGACGCTTGAAGAAGAAGAAGCACCTTGTGGATGGTCGATCCTTTTTCTGCGTTCCACATTATTTTTGAAAGATTGCCGACGCTTCTGGATTAGAGCCTGATCTGTTGTCCGGGTATAAAAGAAGTAAGCCTCTTTTATACCCGGACCTACAAATCATACTTCTGAAGGCCGCCAGCTACGTGGACCCTTTAAATCTGGGTCCTACCAAGGTGCTCCCGGATTTTCCATCGTGGAAAACTCCGATAGAGAGCCTTCATCAGATGGAAGACCAAAATCAGGCCCTTCGGTGACGGCATTAGCGAAAGATCAAGCCGGCCAGCCAGGCCAAGAGAGAACATCAGGTCAAGCGCTCAAGGGTGTCAAGCGACGCAAAGGAGAAAATGACGACGAACCTGACGATGACGACCAAGATGAGGATATAGGAGCGTCTGAAGTAACATCAGACTCTACCATGCATGTCGACGAGGAGAAAAGTGACCTGGAGGGATTCATACTCGTTACACACCGACGTCAGCGAACAACTGGTGTGCCAGTTTTACTGACCCCAGTCAAAGATGACCAACGACTCCAAAAACAGAATCCGCTCAAACTAAGCGAAGAAATAGTGGCAGCGGCAGACGCCCCTCTTGTAAGACATCATTTCACTGCTCGGGGAGATCTCCTTGTAGATGTTGCAGACGCTGCTACCGTGAACAAGCTCCTGAAGGTTCGTTCTCTCTGTGGAGTTGCGGTCCAAGCAACCATACCGAAGACCTACATGCGGAACAACGGCCTCGTGACAGGGGTACCTGATTGGTACTCGGACAGCGAGCTAACGTAGTTCCTGGAACCGGCTGGTGTGATCGCAGCCCGCGGACTCTACCAACGTCGCGCAAAGGTTGGCGAAGTGGCTAAACCGATTGACCGAGTTGTTCTAACTTTCCGGTCAAACACAGAGCGCCCAGTAAGAGTGAGCCTTGGGTTCACCATACATGAGGTCTGCGATTATGTTGATGTCCCCCCCGATGTTTCAACTGCCAGGCACTCGGACACATAACCAGATACTGCAAGAACGCTGTCAAGTGCAAAAAGTGCGCAGGACCACACGTAACCAAAGACTGCAAGGGAGAAGACCCCGTGAAGTGTGCAGACTGCGGTGGGGACCATCCCGCAAGCTACGTCAACTGCAAAGTGCGCCTCGGAGCACTCGCAAGAAGCAAGGCTTTTGTCAATGGACCACGACAGGCTTTGAAGCCAGTGGAGACCGTGGAGGTCAACGATACGGCCGCATCGCAGAAATCACCTGTTGCACCGGTTGCCATGTCAAAACCTACAGACAGCCAAACAACATCTGGCATGAAACCACAGGAGAGGCGACGAAAATATAGGAAAACGAACAGCGCCAGTAAGAATCTAACAGAGAAACAAACGCTACTCGAGGAGGAGTTTCCTGTCTTACCACCCAGAGAATCGCAAGACCCGAACATGTCCCAAGCTCACCGGGCTTCGTCGACGGGTAGTCGCCTCTACAGTAGAGCGACAGAAAATGTCTTACCACACCCAAAGAGAGAAACTGATCTGCCTGGGACATCAAATATCAAGGACATTGTAAGTTTGCTTTCCTCTGCCATACGAGGCTTCGTTGCCCAACTACCTCCAGGCCATCTCAAGATGGTACTACAAGGAATTATGGTTTTCGAAGTGACAATTACTGATATGATCTGAAAATGGATGTAGTTATGGCCCAGGATCCAAAACATAAATCAACAGTGCCCCCTAAACAAAGAAATGTGCCATTAATAATGCAATGAAACTGTGCGAGCCTCCCAGTAAGATTGGCGGCACTGCCCTTGTATTTACAAACTTATCAAATACCAATCTTAGCATTTAGTGAAGCAGGACTACCAAATAATGGTAGTATTTCCGGATACACATGCTACAAAAATCCCACAATGAAAGGATTTCCCCACGGATCTGCGGCGTTATTTATACAAAAAAAGCTTCCCCAACATAGGATTGACACAAGTGACCTGTGCACAGAACATCTCGAACTGATAGCAGCGCATGTAGTCGTAGGTGGACATCCACTATGCATCGGCTCAGCCTATGTGCGTCCGGGGAAGGGCAAAGCTACTGTTGCGAGTGCGGTTGCCGAACTTTGCAAACGCTGCTCAGACCCTATTGTGCTATGCGGTGACTGGAACGCGCATCACAGCCTCTGGAGGAGTGCAAAAGATGATGCTGGAGGGAAAGCACTGGCTCAGGCTTTTGAGGATTGTGATTTGGCTATAGCAAATGACGGAAGTCCGACATTTTTTAGATCACCTAACACCTACAGTGTAATAGACATCACGACATACTCATCAGACCTCAGCATACAATGGAGAACCTATCCAGATACAATGGGCAGTGATCACTATCCCATATTTATAGAGTTAGCAGGCGTTTGCTCAACACAACAACGCATTGGACACTTCATTCACTGGGACAATTACAAAAAAGATCTCACAGCATCACCGGAACCCCTAGACCAGGCGATAGTGATTAGTGCTGAAAGAGCCACAATCAGAATGCGCCTTCCAAGCCATTATCCCGAGCCAGACTTGACACTATTTAAGCTTTTTGCGCAACGTAGATAAGTATAAAGAAAACTTCACCGAATCTATACACGTGAAGTAAAAACCCTGCTAAATAGAATAAATGCAATCATTCGTCGATATGCAAAAAAGACCAAGCGCAAGCAGTGGGATGACAGCACCGCGTCGGCCGATGCTAACAAGCCTGGAACCCACATTTGGCGAATTTTGAAGTGCTTCATGGGGAAAAACGAGACGCATACATCTTACGCTTCAATGGCACTTCGTCTGGGCGAAAATCTGAAAGACATACTAGAAAACTTTGCGGATTATTTTTCGACGCCTCAAAGTGAGGTTGGAGCGGAAAGCTACGCGGTAAAAAAGAAATCACCTCTTGACGCTCTCTTCACCGCAGGTGAACTAGCCGCTGCACTAAAAGTGTGTCGCAGAAAAAGTGCACCAGGTCCTGACGGGATCACAAATCAGATGCTCCAAAAATTGCCCGACGGACGACTAGAGGAACTTCTCAATTCCTTCAATATCATATGGACAACGGGAAACATACCACAAACTTGGCGAACAGCATGGGTTGTTTCTATACACAAGCCGGGAAAACCGAGAACATCTTCATCTTCATATCGACCTATATCGGTAACGTCATGCGTAGCGAAACTTATGGAGCGAATGATCCATTTCCGTGTCTTGTGGTGGCTTGAGAAATATCAACTATTACCCAAAGAGATGACCGGATTCAGAAGGGGCCTCTCAACAGCGGATAGTGTGATTGACCTATTGAGTGCTGTTGAGCATAATCACTACAACAAGGACTCAACTTTGGCAATGCTCTTTGACATCAGCCAGGCTTATGACAATGTACAGCATTCCGCATTTCTGAGAAAGCTAACACAACTTGGAATGACGGATCATTTACAGGTCTTCCTAAAGAATTTTTTCGCTGGACGAACGCTCCAAGTTCGGCTGGGACGAGGAGTGAGCTCGCAGCGTAAATCCCTTTGTGGCCTGCCCCAAGGAAGTGCACTATCGCCGATACTTTTTAATATCTTTTTGTCGAAGTTACCAGAAGCACTCCCCAAGTACACTCTTCCTACTAGTATGTCAATTTACGCGGATGATAGTTGTATTTGGACTTCAGGCTTCAGGCATCATGGTCTACGAAATGCTGCTCAAGCTGCAATTAAAGCCTCGAGCAAGTACTAAGCTGAGTGCGGACTCCAGTTTTCACCAGAGAAGACGGCGTTCATTCTTTTTCCCGGAAAATATCGAAACACCACACGAATAGATCTTCAGGTAAACGGAACTCCGATTCGTCGTGTCCGGCAGCATTGATTTCTAGGTTTCTCCATCGATTCTCGGCTGAATTGGCATTCACTGGCAATGGCTACGGCAAAGTCCACAGTAGTAGTGAGAAATGCCATTAGGAGGGTGGCAGGACAGTCGTGGGTGAACTCTCCAAGGTCTATGCTACGTCTCCATTCAGCATTAGTAGTTTCCCGCATCTTATACGCCCTCCGTTATATGAAGTTATCACGGTCCGACTCTGAACTTCTTGAACGCATCCACAGACGAGGACTTCGTACAAACCTTGGTGTCTCCAGTTCTTTCAGAAATAACCTGGTGTACATAGAGGCAGGAGCTCTGCCACTGCCTCTTTTGACAACGCAACGCCTACCTCTACACAAGCTCCGCTTGCACGAAACAGCTACTGGAAGGAGCCTGCTCCAACGACTCGCGAAAAGGACGAGTTCGCGCTTTCAGATTTCTTTACAGACTCTGAAACACCTAGGGTGGCAATCAGAAGCGCGACCAGATAGTTTTGACTACCAACCTAAGCCCCCATGGGGGGAATACATCCCAAAATGCAATGAGAAGATCCCGGGTATACCAAACAAGAAAATATCAAACGAAGTGGTGCTGAAAATGACAGCGACGGAGTACATTGAAACAACATTTAAAGATTTTTGGCAAGTTTACACGGTTGGTTCTGTAAATCGTCATAAAAGAAGTGGCACAGCCGCCTATAATGTCCCAGCCTATAACCTTGAGTGGAGCGGCCGTATCGACCAAATGGTGTCCTCCACGGCCGCAGAAATAATAGCAATTGTGGAAGCACTCCATACTCTTAAGAGATTTTCACCGCAAAAAGTAGTTGTGCTCACAGACTCTCGGTGTGCACTGCAACAGCTAAAACAAGGAACATCGGAAATCGCGGTGGCTGCTCGGTCTGCGGCAGAATCCCTTGAGGACTCCGGTTTCAAAATGTGTTTTCAATGAATTCCCGCCCACGTGTGACTCGCTGGAAATGAAAGAGCGGACAGCCTTGCTACGAACGCACACAATAAAGAGCGAACAATGTACACACCTGACGATCCGAAAGCCTTCCGCATACGTGTCAAAGAACATCTCGGCTCTTTGTCGGAGGCAAAAAATAGCCAACATCAGCCCTGTCTTAGTGGAAGCCTACGCCGCAAAGAGGCAACTCTACTTTACCGACTTCGCACCGGAAGCGCTCACACCAGACAACTTTCGCACAAATGAGGTAAGGTACCTTCAGCCTCCTGCGACAGTTGTGGTGTCACAGAAGATTTAAATCACCTACTTTGTGATTGTAATAAATTCGAGAGTCATCGAAAAGACTTCGCTCAAGAACTTAACAGGCGTAACTTCAAGATCAACGACATTACAGATTTAATATATCCAACTGGAAGAAGAGCTCGAAGAAAGCTACTACAGACCCTTTTCCTAAACTTCCTCCAGGCGACTGGACTACAAGCACAACTATAGAATGAAATACTAAGTGCCATTTACACTTGAAAGACCGGAAGTGTGCGTGACTGGACTTGTGACTTATCTTCGAAACAAGACAAACACTAAGATTTTTTTGTTGTTGTTGTGTGCGTGTGTGAGTCTGTTCCTTTCTTCTTCAATCATCATTTATTTCAGTTAGTTTTATTCATTTTATTATTTCATTTTCAATTCTGGGCGGGACAATGCCGGCCTAATCGGCAAGGCTAAGTCCGCCCAAATATTTTAATAAAGCGTCACCTCTCTCTCTCTCTCTCTTAAACACCAGAAACCAAGGAGCCAATAAACATTAATAAATAATAAATGAATAAATAAATGACAACTAAAAATAAATAAAACTAAAGAAATAAAAAGTTAAAAACAAAATTAAAAAATAACTTTTTAAAATAAATTATAATTAAAAAATTAAACTTAAAACTTTTATTTTTAAAATGTTTTTCAATTTTTTTAGATTTTATTTATTTTTAGTTGTCATTTATTTATTTATTTATTTATTTATTTATTAATATTTATTTTTATTATTTATTTATTAATATTTATTAATATTTATTGGCTATTTAGTTTCTGGTGTTTAAAAATTTAAAGGGAAACTGAAGCGGTTCTCTATTTGAGAAAAAACATTTCAATGGCCTTCATTCTACCTCCAGAATGAGGAATATCAAGATTATTTTTCAATTTGGTGCACGGAGGCTTCAGAAATTAATTTCTAAAGTACCGCCGAAGCCCCTCCTTCCCGGGGCGTGACGTCACACTAGGAGCCTTCGGAACATCTGCAGCTCTCGCGCATCTTCAGCGCCTGTCAAAGCTATGCACGCGCACTCTTGCTATTTTCAGAAAGGTCAGAAAGAGACGTCACGACTGGTGTCAGTGCGGGGAAATATACCTGGCAAGCTTGCGTTGCACGCGCTGAACACACGAGCGACACGCGCTTGGCGGCCCGAAGATCCTAGTATGACGTCACGACTGGTCGAATGTTTTTTTCGCTTTTTCTCGCTTTTAGTTGCATCTTCAGGGAAAACAAAAGTGATATTCAGATTCACGGGATAAAAATACGCCAGAATTCACCTCTAACTCGTTTTTTTCAAGAAGTGTTTCAGCTTCCCTTTAAAATGTTCTCATTAACGGCGAAGGAGAAGAAGATGACGATTTGAGGAAGGAGAAATATATCACTGAGTTGTTAGTCAGCGCTGCGAGTCTGTTTTCTTGTGTGCCTGCGGGTGTGACTGTATCCGCGCTGTTCCATCCAGACATGAATTACTAACTAGCCCAAGCATCCACATTATCAAGCCATCATCAACCTCGAGGCTGTTTGTTTCTGTCCTGTCTTGGCTTAGCTTGCTTGGGTCTCTCGGATGGGTGGATAATTGCAATCATGGTACGCCTTGTAGTAGGCGGTAGCTTGCACCACCTAGATTGAATGTAGCCAATGGAACTGAATTTCGAAATACTGCCCGAATACAAAAGTAATAATAATTGTAGTGCGTCCTGGTTTTATTAAAGAATTGTTTGTTCAAAACTATATTGAAAAGATGTCCTAAACTTACACAACTACATGTAATAATATGTATGTGAAATTTAGTTAAGCAGTAAACATGAACTGTGTATACTACCGCCATTTCATTCATTTATTTTTTTTAAAAGCGCAATCAAATTGAGGACGTATATATTACCTAAAACTTTGTATCCTTCGTCCTCAATAAGTTCTCGGAAGGACGTTTCTAGGATGATCCAGCGACTGTCGTCCTCAGGATGTCCTGAGGATGCCTTGAAAACCGTGAGGACGTTTGTACCTTCTGAGGACGTCCTGAGGATGTCGGGTGTTGTCTGGGTAACTTCTTCGGATTAAGGCTCACCTTCATGCACGATGGTGGCACCTGTGATCGACACAGCACCAAAGCAAAACACGAGGCCAGCCACTCGCCTCACACTACCACCACACCGCGAAAAAGGCAAGCGCGCTATGCCGCCGACACCGTGGCCGCAGAGGATGGACCTCATGCCCGCGGCGCGCACAGCTCAGCGCCCTCCGCGGCCGGCGCGGAACTAACTACTCCTCATTTGAGGCTAGAGCAGAGGCGTAGACTTTCCATTTTCCCGGGGGGGGGGGGGGGGGGGGGGGGGGAGGTGCTTTTCCGCGCAATTTTTTTAGAGCGCAGCTCTTAGGCGCCCGTTTCCGGCTTGAGCGGCGTCGGCGTCGCCGTCGGCGTAACCGCAAGGTAACGTGGCCCCTCCCAAGGTCACCCCAAGGTCACGTGACCCACCAAGGCCATCCTCTCCCCCAGGGTCACGTGACCTTCCAAGGTCACGTGACACCCAAGGTCACAACTCCCCAAGTCACGTGACCCCAGAGGTCACGTGACCCCCAGAGGTCACGTGACCCCTCCCCCGGTGTCACGTGACACACAAGGTCACGTGACTCCCCAAGTCACGCGACTCCCCTGAGGTCACGTCACCCCCCTCCCCCCCTCCCTCCGAGGTGAATATTTGACGGTGAATATTTGACGGTGAATATTTGACGCACATCTCCGAGACATTTGGCAGCAAAACGTACTACGGTAAGTAGAGACAGCGAATGCAATTGCGTAAAAACTATACTCGTCTACCTCCAGGACTTCTGTTGCAGCTCAAGAACAGGAGGAGACGGACCCCTTTTACGTGGAGGAACTTTAAATGATAAATAATTCGTACATTATTGTGAAATGTAAGCAGGCCCAATATATCCATTGCCGTGGACTGCATCATCATTTCATAGGCCGCACATGAAGTCGGTCAGCTGCTCTAGACGAGGGTGCAGTAGTCTGTACAGCTTTCGCACAGTGCATATTACAGCCTAAAGTGCTTCCTCGAGGGCTTGTGCAGATATCCAGCTGATTTTTCGTTTCCGTCCGCGATGGTCTTTGCATGGTTAATCAGAAGTATTCTGCGGAACTTGTTGCAAATTAAACCAGCCAAGCGCTTTGTGTGACTGTTGTCAATGCCCTCTGGGCAACTTAGGATTGGCGCATCTTCAAGATAGAGCACAATGAGTAGTTGCAGAACTTCGTGCACATTTGTACGCGGTAGAGTGACTTCAATCGGATCGAAGTTCAATAAACCGTTGCCAAAACGAGAACCTACGAAGCTCGAACACCAGCGCAAAGCAGCTCGAAGGGACTCTCCGAGTGGGATGAAGTGGGGTGAGGTCGTTGCGCCCCTGGCGGCAAGCAAGTGAACTACATACGGAGAAAAAATGGCATTGACTCCCGGGCGATTGCAAAGGCCGTAAGAAGAGAAAGAGAGCGCGCGCTTCCAGTCCGGCCGTGGTCAATGTCAGTCACCGTGCAAGCGCAGCCGTGTCGCACGGCTACACTTTTCTAACGCATGCGGCTCTTCGCGGACGACTGCGCCATCTATCGCTTCATTGGGCGCGTTAAGTTGTGACTCCACGACTCCGGTTCGGGTGACTTCGTCGGGGTCGCTACTAAACGGACTTTTGGAACAGCTCCGGATGGCGCCCTTTATATAAACTTCCGATTACTTCATTTATCTTTTTTTCTTCTGGCGGGACATCGCAAAATGGCAGGCTGCCGTGGAAGCAGACCAAGCGGACGTAAAAGTGATCGGTGCCGCCTTACCTTCTCGCCAGAACTAGAGATTGAAGCTAACGAAAACACGCTGGGATTCCGTTTCCCATGTATTTTGTCAATGAAGGCAACGTTGGCATTATTTTGTTTACATGCCACTACTAGAAGCTTGTTACATGGCACGTAAACAGCGTCTCGGTAAGGACTATAGCCGGGGGGGGGGGGGGGGGCATGAGCCCCGACGCCCCCCCGTAGTCTACGCCTATGGGCTAGAGAGATGTTGTTGTTGTTGTTGTCGAAAACATCTTTTATTTTATTAAAAGAAGGGGATAGGAGTACCAGAAAGAAATAGGTAATATTGATCGAGGAATCATTTCTGGCTCGGTGCCCCTAGTCCGGGGCTCCAATCGCGGCTTGCACCACCGTCGCTCTCCGTACTAACCAGTGTTGGCTTCCCGGATCGCTCCAGTGGAGTGCCGCGTTCCAGCTGTCCCTCGTCGGGTTCAGAATCGGATCCAAACCTTTAATGTGCTTGCACACCCACATCAAGTGGTACAGGTCCCCCCAAGTTGGTGAAGGATGGAGTTGGGGGTACCATTGATGGAGCTTCATTGGCGTCTTCATGGTTCCTGTCTGCAGTCTTCTATAGAGGTGCTCCTCCTCCTTGGTGAACTTCGAAGGTGGCGCTGGAAGAGTCATCCTGGCTTCCCTAATTGTCTTCAAGTATTCGTTGTACTTCATGTTGGGGTCAGGGGAGTGTGGTTGAGGTGCGGACGAGTCCCGGTTCGAATGAAAGGCTCGGGCTGCGGCGTTTGCCGCCTCGTTTCCCTCGACACCCGCGTGACCTGGTGCCCAGACGATCTTCATGCTCGTAAACTGCGCCTTGGAGAGGATTCTCGCCGCCTGTTCGCCTATTTCACCCTTGGCGAAGTTGCGGCACGCCCGTTGCGAGTCTGTGATGACGGTGATGTGGTCTTGTTTGGTACCTGTGGCAGCCAGAGCAATTGCGGCTTCTTCTGCGTGTTCTGTGAGGGTCGTGGAGACCGACGCCGTCCTCACCACGTTGCCACGAGGATCGGCCACGACCAGGGTGGCGGTGTTGCCTCTTGGTAGGATGGCCGCGTCGGCGTACAGGGTTCCGGGCTTCTTGCTCCATATCCTGGATATGGTCTGTGCACGAACTCTTCTTCTGTTGGCGTTCCTTTCCGAGTTCATGTTCCTTGGGATCTTCTCGACCGTGATCTTGCCTCGTACAGTTGGTGTTAATTCTTGTTTGGGTTCTTGGTGTAATATGCCACCCGGTGTGGCCAATTGCAGCCGCTCCAGGAGCCATCCTCCGTTCGGTGTTTCGCTGAGGCGCTTGATTTGTGATATACGCTGGGCTTCCCAGAGTTCCTCGATAGTGTTGTAGAGGCCCGTGCTGAGCAGGTCATCCGTGGCCACGGACTCTGGTAGTCCAAGGGTGCACTTGAAAGCTCTTCGAATGATGACATTGAGTTTGTTGACTTCGGTCTGAGTGAGTCTCAGGTACGGGGTGGCGTACATGACCCGAGATACCACAAAGGCATATACCAGCTGTATAGCCTCCTTCTCTTTGAGTCCGGACCACTGGTTCCTGATTCTCCTCAGCATCCCGACGACGTGCGTCGTGGAAGTGGTGAGCTTGTTGATGGTGCTAAAATTTCTTCCCGACTGGCAGGGGATCTGGCCGAGGATCCTCACCTCCTTGGGCTTGGGTACTTCTTGTCCGTCGATGTAGTTGTTCAGGTCCGCAGGTGGTTGTCTGCTGTACGGGTTCTTGAACACCAGAAGTTCTGACTTTTGGGGAGAGCATTGAAGGCCGCAGTCTTTAGCGTACGAGGCCACGGCATTCGCTGCCCTCTGGAGGCTTTCTTCGACTTGGGCGTCGCTTCCAGACTTGCACCAGATGGTGATGTCGTCGGCGTAGATGGCGTGTTCGATGCCGGGAATGTTGTTAAGGACCTCTGGCAGTCCCTTGAGCGCGAGATTAAAGAGTAGTGGCGACAGAACTGCACCCTGAGGAGTCCCCCTGGGCCCTAGCTGGTGCGGGTCCGATGTGTGACTCCCGATGTTCAGGATAGCGGTCCTGTCCGTCAAGAAGCTCTTGATGTAGTGGTAGGTCTTCTGGCCACAGTCGATGCTCGCCAAACCTTGCAGGACGCTCTCGTGAGTGACGTTGTCGAAAGCGCCTTTGAGGTCCAGGGCAAGGACTGCTCTGGTCTGCGTCCTTGATGGTCTCTCCAGAAGGTCCTTGTAGAGCCACAGTAGTATGTCTTGGGAGGACACGTGCGGACGAAAGCCAAACTGCGTGTGTGACAGCAGTCCTTGCTTCTCCACGTGCGCCACCAGCCTCGAGTTGATGATGCGTTCAAAGGCTTTGCCAAGGCACGAGGTCAGAGATATTGGTCGAAGGTTGTCGAAACTTAGGTCCTTTTTGGGCCTAAGTTTCGACAGCAGAGGGGCCTCAGTCCAGTGCCCCTCTGCTGGCGTACTCCAGAGAGGACTGGATGTACTCAGCCAGGTAAACTTGGTCTGATAATGTGGTGGCCGTAGTCAGCCACTCGGGGTTGGGGGCGAAGGACAGGTAGGTGGGGTTAGGGAGGGGTGGGGGCGGGGAATGGCAGATCCATAAGATGTGATGGGTATCTAGGCGGTCGCCACAGTGGATACAGGGGGGAGGAGCCTCAGGGAGTAGACCTCGTAGAAGGTGGATGCAGGCTGGGGTCGGAAGAGTGTTACTTTGGGCGTTGCGGAGGATGGTGCCTTCTTGGCGTGTGAGGTGAGGGTGAAGGGGCGGGGGGAAGACTCGACGGGCTTGTCTATTTGACTGGAGGGAAGGTAAGGCCACGGGAAACGTCTGGGCAGATAAGGGGATGCCGGGTACCCGGTGAAGCTTCTCGCGGCCGAGCAGGTCTGCTTTCTGGTTTCCCGGCATGCCCCCGTGACAATCTCAACGGGTGATAGTAGGTCGCGCTCTATTTGTTCTGCGATGGCAAGTGGAAGCGAGTCGCGTATAAGTCGCCGGCAGGCAGTCATAGAGTTGGTGAAGATGATGGGAATAGACGAGGTAAAAGAGCCTGCGGAGGTATATCTGATAGCCGCTGTAATGGCGTGTAGTTCCGCCAAGCATGGGTATATGGGATGAAGAACGGCGGTGTGTGTTGTACTGAAATGATGATCTGTGACCGCTATGGCCATGCCAATATCAGTCGTACTGGCATCTGTGTAGAGGTATGTGCGATGAGGAGTGTGGGTGGTGTAACGTGTGGAAAAGGCAATACGTCGAGCGCGTCGTACTAAATTCAGCATCGGGCGCATGTGTCGAGGGAGTGGTGCTATGATAAGATGTGAAAGGGTCGTGGTGGGGAGAGCTGCTTCTTTCGGAGGTGGTGAGGATGAGACATTATGGCCCAGTTGAGTTAGTATGTGTCTTCCCTGGGGGGTGAAAGGAGGCGGATTTCCTGACGGCGTTTGTGGATAGCAACGAGCTGATCTACGGTATTGTGATAGCCCATATCGAGGAGGCGGTGGGTGCTAGTGGTGATGGGTTGGCCCATGGCGAGCGTGCCTTTACGAATGAGAGCATCTAGTTTAATTTTTTGTCTTCGTGTGAGTTTGGTGTACCGGAGGTGGTAGCGGAGGCGGGATATCAGTAAGGCGTCACTGAGCCTCATCATACTCCTTTCTTTAAGTCCGCGAGAGGAAGTGGAGACGAGGCGGAGCATGTTCAGAACCTGTTCGCCTTGTTTGAGGACATGATTAACCGTGGTTGAGCCACCGCCATCACGCTGGATGTGGAGTCCTAAAAGGCAGATGCTGTTAGTCTGTGGGATGGGGGTACCGTTTTGCTCAAGGTGAATCTGTGGCGGTTTCCAGCGCGGCCTGTGAACTAGAAGCAGTTCCGACTTAGTAGGAGTACATTGTAGGCCCATGTGGTTGGCGGCTTGTTGGATTCTGTTGAGTGCATGTTGTAGTGTATCCTGTATGTGTCCTATTGAGCACCGATTTATCTAGAGGGTGATATCGTCGGAGTATATAGTGAAGTGTATGTCTGGTATGGGAGCTAGCGCTCGATGTATATGGCACATGGCGAGATTGAAAAGAGTAGGTGAGAGTGCTGAGCCTTGTGGAATGCCGCGTTGGGAATAATCGAAGGTAGGGTATGTGATTCCACCTAAACTGAGGGAGTATGTGCGTCCGCGTAAGAAGCATTGGACATAATTGTAGAGCCTGGTGCCGCAACTGGTTGCCTAGAGCTCTTCCAGCGCACTGTCGTGATGGACGTTATCGAAAGCCTTGTGGAGGTCGATTGCGAGAATTGCCTCCAATTGGGCAGTGCTGGGAGTGGAGAATATTTCCTCCTGGAGTTGGAGGAGCGCGTCCTGAGTCGAGATGTGTTCCCGGTCGACAATGAGGGAGTGTGGAAGGTGTCCTGTATTGTCTAAGTGAGTGTAGAGTCGGCGACGGATGACTCTCTCCTTAAGCTTTTCCGCAGATGAGGTGAGCGATATGAGACGAAGGTTTTCAATATCGTGTTGTTTGCCCGGTTTGGGAATGAAGGTGATCATGGCCGTCTTCCACTCGTTTGGGAGTAAGCCAAAAAACCAGGACTCATTCATGACTGCGAGTAGCGCCTCGTAATCCTGATCTGTGAGGTTGCGCCGCTGCTGCGGTGCAATTCTGTCGGGTCCCGGAGCCAGGTTGACTCGGATTTCCGCTACTGCTTGTTTGAGTTCGGCGAGTGTGATGTCCTCCGACAATGAGTGGTCGTCAGGTTTGCGCCCGGCGTAGTCGCTGTACGCGGGCTGCATGGGAGTGATGATGTACTTGTCACGGAGAGCCTGAAGAAGCTGACCGGGTGTTGTATATTTATCGAGGAGTTTCTTCCACCATGATCGGTATACACTAGTGCCACTAATACGCTAGTTACACTAGCGCTCTTAACTGTCATTAAGCCAACAACAGCTGATCCTATCGCGATGGGCCGGGGTTACACAGCGGCCCCAACTCTCATTTAACCGCTAACGATAACTGAGTTGAACTGAGGGCCTACCGCATCGCAGTCCATGGCCAGCACCAGCGAGCACTTACTATTGAGGAAGATTGGGGAAGGTATCTGGAAAGCTTCGTAGCAGAAAATATTCTCGGAAGAGGTATGATTCGGAGCCAGAGCTGCCGCTAGAACGATCACGGCACGTCTCGAAAGCCAAATCTTCGCGGGGGCGGCCAGTGTAATGTCGGTGCCAAAAAGACTTTCGTTGTGTTTGCCTTACTTGAATTCGTGTAAAACGTTCTGAGTGTTTTTTGTACGCTGAAAAACTAAGTTTATTTTATTTTGTTTTAGGCGTTTATAATGAATTAAAAGTGCGCGTATAATTTATTGCCATCGCTATATAAAAACAAAAGATAATGTTACATCAGTTTTGATTTCGTTTTGATTTCAACTGTGTCCCTTGACGCGCGTCTCTAGTGGGGTTGTTAGGCCTACGTACCGCGTAACACGGGACAACTTATTAGTTGAGCTCAGTGACAGTTCGGAGATGTGAACGATCGTTGGCTTAATGACAATTAAAGGAGTGATGACACGTTTTTTTTTTCTTTTGCTAAATGCTACTTAGAATAACTTCCTAGCGTTAATAATCGAATAAACCTGCCTTAGCTTTTCTTTCTAGGCAATGACAATCGCCAAAAAAAGTCGAAAAATATTAGCATAGTTCATTCCCTCAACCCACAGCCAGGCCCACAGATAGGGAGCAGGCCAAAGCGGCCATTTGGCCTGCTCCCTATCAAATGCCGCTAACATTACTCACAGTCACGCGCTAAAATGGGCAAAATAGAAAACGCGTGCTCAGCTCCAGGCATTGTCAGAGTTCAGCTATTCTCATCACCGGAGTGGTTGGATGGAGACGAGCCACTACCCGAGTGTCCTCGAAGGCATTGATTGTTACGAGCCGAAGTCGAGTGCTCACGCAGTTCTCGTGTCCAATTCATGAGTCGCGCTAGACTGTCGTCAGGTGGGTGATTTTTATTTCACTATTACGTCATCAAGATTTGCCAAAGCAAAACTGAAATAAACTTAGTTCCCTTTTAATGTCGCAATTTCACCGCGACAAATAAGCTTTTTTATGGTATATTCGGCTCGTCACCTTCGAGCGCTCCAATCATCCGAGTCGGAGCTACCAGATCCCGAAGCGCCTTCGCATCGGAGCGAGATAATCGGCGCGCCCAGCCGAACGCTCCTAAACTTTTGGAAGCGGCAAGCCGAGCGGATAGAGGGTGGCCTGCGCCACTAGAGGACGTCGCGAGCCGCCCTCTAACGGACATTTTGCTTCTCGGATTCAAGGGGTTCAGCAGTATTCAGTCATCCATCCATCCGTCAATCCTTGAAAAATGGCAGCCGTCAACGCGGACGCTGATAAGGACATCGCAAGCCAGCCGTGACAAGCGGAAGTTCCTGCGAAACTATAAAAAAAGACAACATTACAGCTTGAAAACACTCGTACTTTTGTTTTTACCGCTTTGTCCGAGTAGGTTCGCACTATAGACACATAGGCCTTGACCTTGGGCATCGTACAAGGTTCGTAAAACAACTCGGCAAACTTCGCTTCGTAAACACGGCCCTCGTCGTCGTCGTCCGAGCTCCTGGTGTTGTCGCTGTCTGCTAGCTTCGCGAGCAGCACTGACGGTGCCACCACTAACATTAAACGTCTTCGTTTCAACGACATTTCACCTCAAATCGGGGAGCACAACACAACGGTGACGGCGTCGAGACTGACGGCTGTTTTTCGCAGACCTTTTTCTGCGGAGTAGCTGCGTTCTTGCCGTCCGCTTCCGACACAAAAGCGAAATGGCGGAATGGCTGGAGTCACGTGACCGGTCGGCAGCCAGATCTCTCGCGCGCTCCCACCCCCATGCCAGAGCGCCTCAAACCGCTCCGATTCGGAGGACGGCGAAAGTCGGAGCTTCGAGAGCGCTCCGAAAGAACCGGGCGAATATACTTGGAGCGTCTGGCATCGACTGGCCGAATGCACACCGGCTTTTCAGAGCTCTCCAAGAGGCTGAAAAGCGACCAGCGAATATACCATTAATCATGGCGGTCTGTGCGGGTATTCTTGGGCCTGACTAGGATCAGTAAGCCTCTGCCAAGTCAAACATTTCAACCCAATATCGTTTTATGACCCCTTTAAAGGGGCGGTGCAACGATTTTTGCATTTTGCGCCAATACCGCTTAGAACGGATCCCTGACGTTAATGACCTGTGAAATGCCCGTTCGTTTTTCACCGCACGCGATCGAAGTCGCTGGAAAAAAATAAAGAAAAACGAGCAGAGTTAATTCCCTCAACTCGCAGCCAGAACAAGCAGCCACGTGACCTGGAGCCGATTATATGCCGCCAATGTTGATCATAGCCATGCGCTGGGGTTGGCAATTGGCACAGGACACGCGCTGAGTTCCAGGCATTGTTATGATTCGGCTGTTGCCGTCATTGCAGCGATTGGACAGAAGACACTACCCGAACGCTTTTCGAGCTATCGATTATCACGAGCACAAATCGAGTGTCCACGCCATGCTCAGGTCCAATCTATGAGCCGCATTCAAATATCGTCACTGGGCGGTACTGCTACCGCCCAGCTACGTCATTAGGTTTTGCGAAGGAGAGATTGAATGAAAAATCAAGGTTTTGTCCTCGAAATTACAGCGCAACAAAGGAGTTTCTTGGTCAATGGCGTTGCGTGCGAGTATCCTTGAGTCCCACTAGTGCCAGTAAGCTCGTGTAAAGTGAAAAACATTCCAATTGAATATCATTGCACCGCCCCTTTAAGAGCGGTAGTGTGACTAAGGTAATAGATAGGTATGTCACTTGATGCCCTAGTGAAAAAGATGAATCTTGGTGTGTTTTTTTTTTTCGGTTTAGACTCCTTGATTTTATTACCACCTGTTTTCGTAACTCATCGTCAGTTCTATTTTTTTCATTAACCATTTCCAGAGATTGCGCCGACTGCCGACTGTTTTTCAAATCCTCATGGGGAAATCATTGCTGAACTTCGCTGAAGGCTTCATCTGGTCAGCAAAGAAATGCACTGTCTTATTATATCTTGTTGTGGGTATAATGAACATGTCCTGAACATGTTGCATGCAGTTGTAAATAAATAAAATTCTGGCTGCATATATACGACAGTCTATTAAAGGCCCAAAAAGGCTAAAAAAGGCCAGCGGCTTAATGAGATGACATAAATAGGCGTCTAAGCTCTAAGCGATAGATTTCGCCACTGCAACGGGGAAACAGTACAGAATATCCTCATAGAGTGGACTATATGTCTGTCTGGTTATTTAACCAAATAGAGATGACTGATCTCTAAATGAGGTATTTGGCGAGTGCGGTATGATTTTTCACCGGGGGTCTTTAGCGTGATTACGGAGTAATGATTACACGAGTGCAACTAGACTGAAATGAAAATGGCGTCGTAAATGATTTAAAGGCCGAAAGCAATTTTCGTTTCCCACTTCTTCCTCACGTCCTCCGCTCCATCTTTCTACCCTTATCACCGTTGCCTGTCCCCCCCCCCCCCCCCCCCCCCCTGTATCGGTGCTCGGTGGCACCCGAAAGAAATGCAACTGACTCCGTGTCACGGCCACGGTGCTCCCGGCAAACCAAACAGAATGTTTATTCCCTCGTGGCCCTGCACAAGTCACGGGCCCCACGGCACGCGCGTGCGTACCTCGCTTATAGAAAGCGGTAAGTTCAAAAGAGGCTCACGCCACATCTCCCTCTGGGGATAAATAAAAGTTTCGAGTAGTCTGTAGTTATTCACCAAACCGCTGGGGGGCAAACACTTTTCTTCCAGCCTTCGTCACTGCCACGGGAACTCTGCAGTCTTTCGTCGATGACTGAGACTGCGAAGCCTGCTGCAATGTTGGTGTATGCTCCATGACGTCTTCCCCGGGTAAAGCAGGTCCATCAGGAGCGGTCGTGTTGGCTGGCCACAATACCAGCTCGTCGCGTTGACCAGAATGAGCCGGAATTCTGTTGAGGGCTCTTCGGTTGCGACGGACGTCCCCTCTTGTGGTTCTGACCTAGTAAGATCTTGGCGTGTCCGCTTGACGGAGGACCTCCCCTGGGCACTTGAGGTCCTTCAACTACACAGTCGATCCGGGACTCAGTTTGGGTAGCCGTGAAGCTGCATGTCGGCGGTCGAAGTGTGCCCGTTGGCGCTCTTTGACTTGACGGTCGCGTCTAGTCGCGACGTTGTCGTTGACTTGGCCGGGAGTCAGAAGAGCTGGGTACACCGGGATCCGCGCCCGCAGACGTCACCCCATGAGGAGTTCGGATTGAGTCCGCCCTGTCGGACCCGGGGTATCCCGGTACGCAAGTAGAGCTAAGTACGGGTCCTCTGCTTTCTCAAGCAGATTCTCCATGGTCTGCACGGTGCGCTCGGCCTCTCCATTCGCCCGAGGATGACGAGGGCTGCTGGTAGTGTGCTGGAAACCGTAGTTCCGGGCAAAGTCTGCGAAAGCATCACATGAGAACTGTGGTTCATTGTCGCTTACTACCGTTGCAGGTATCCCATGGCGGGCGAATATGCTCCTTAGACGTTCGATGACGGCCTCCGCTTTCGTTGACGATAGATAGGCGATCTCGGGAAAGCGAGACCTGTAGTCAACGCAGAGCAAATACTCCTTGCCTCGTAGGTGAAACAGGTCCAGCCCAACCATTTGCCATGGCAGAGATGGCGTCACCGTTGCCATGAGAGGCTCGGCGTTTTGTTGACGTACATTTGTGCATACAACACAGTTATTGACAACCCTTCTCACCTCGGACGACAAGCCTGGCCACCAGAGAGCTTCTTTCACGCGCTGCCTGCACCGTCCGATTCCCTGATGTCCCTCGTGGAGTCGATTCAGCATCTCCTTTCTGAGGGAGCCAGGAATAAGGAGGCGGGTTCCGTAGAGCAGAAAGCCTTCGCAGTGGGACAGGCTTCCTCTGCACTTCAAAAAGGGCAGTACAGTGCTCAGTGGCACCCGAAAGAAATGCGACGGACTCCGTCTCACGTCGAACCAAAAAGAATGTTTATTCCCTCGTGGCCCTGCACGAGTCACGGGCCCCACGGCACGCGCGTGCGTGCCTCGCTTATAGAAAGCGGGAAGTTCAAAAGAGGCTCAGGCCACATCTCCCTCTGGGGATAAATAAAAGTTTCGAGAGTCTGTAGTTATTCACCTAACCGCTGGGGGGCAAACACTTTTCTTCCAGCCTTCGTCACTGCCAAAAGGGCGACACGTCGAGAGTAAGTCTTGACTTTGATGGCCATCCGTTTATGCAGTACTCCCGCAGCATCTGGCAAACTTTGTCTTTCTCCTGGGCTCCTTTGACTGGATGCAGAGTGCTGCTTCGGAGTCCCATCACTGCTCCAACAGTGAATGACTGAACCTCAGCCCAGGTCAGTGTCTCCGCTGGCTTTTCCTCACCCACCGGAGCCCTTGATAGAGTATCAGCCGTCGCGATGCTTTTGCCAGGAACATACTGCATTCTGTAGCTGAACCGCATCAGACGCATGCGGAAGCGCTGGATACGAGGATGGAGCACATTCAGTGCCGAATTTCCCAAGAGCGTCAGCAAAGGTCTGGAATGTTGCTGTTAGGCCCCGCAAAAAGTCTTGAAATCGCTCTGCTCCCCAGGTCAAAGCCAATGCTTCTTTTTCCACCTGAGCGTATCGGGCTTCAGTCGGGGTAAGGGACCTTGATGCGAAGGCCACAGCTCTTTCCTTCCCATCCGGCTGGACCTGAATCAAGACTGCTCCTAATCCGTGTGAAGACGCATTCGCCGAGAGTATTGTAAGATACGACGGATTGTAGTGAGCCATGCAAGAATCTGAACGCAGAAGATCCTTGACGCCTTGCAGAGCGGCTGCTTGTGGGAGACCCCAGGTCCACTCCGACGTTTTTCGAAGCAGGTCTCTGAGCGGCGCCGTAATTTGTGCCAAGTTCGGAAGAAACCTTGCCAGGTGGTTCGCCATTCCAAGGATCCGACGGACGCCGGCAGGATCCTCTGGAGCCGGAAGATCTCTGATTGCCTTGACCTTTGCTGGGTCCGGTCGAACACCGTGGCAGGATATGATACATCCAAGGAAGGTAACTTCCCTTGTGCTGAAGACACACTTGGCTTTGTTGGGGGTGACTCCAGTTTGCTCTAGGCGCTTGAAAGTCTTGTGCAGATTTGCATCATGCTCAGCTTGGTCCTTGCCGAAGACAAGTATATCATCCATGAGGTTGAGAACTCCGGGCAGTCCGCTCAAGATCTCCGACATGCGTTTTTGGAAATATTCTGGAGCTGACATTATCCCAAAAGGTAGTCGCGTGAAGCAAAAACGGCCAATTGGGGTGATGAATGTGGTCAGCTCTTGGCACGAGGGAGAGAGACGGATTTGATGGAACCCGGAATTAGCATCCAACTTCGAAAACACTACCGCCCGCTCCCAGCTGGCCAAGCGTTTCTTCCAGAGTTGGAAGGACATAGCGCTCTCGTCGGACGGAGGTGTTGAGGTGAGTGAAGTCAATGCACATCCTTACTTCTCCGGAAGGCTTCAGGACTAAAACAATCCCGGCACACCAGTCGGTTGGACCTTCAACTGGGCGAATGACACCCAGATCCACCATCTTTCTGAACCATGTTGAAATAACCTGAGACTGGGGTAGAGAAGAAGCATCAAAGCGTAGAAGGGACAGAAAATAGACAGGACGACGTCTTCTCTACCCCAGTCTCAGGTTATTTCAACACGGTTAATATTCACCAGCTCGCCTGCACCCTTACGATTTTTTCTATCATCTTTCTGAGTTCTTGAACGACAGCATCTCTCAGAGGGATGGTCACGCGACGTGCGACGCTCAGCGAGTAAGGCACCGCCGCTGGGTCTAGTCGGATGGTGTACTCTCCTGGAAGTGTCCCAAGGCCGCTGAAGAGTCTATCAAAGCGCTTCTCGAGGCGTTCGGTGCTGCAGAGAAACTTCACGAGTCCTAAGTTCTCTATGGCAGGCAATCCAAGAAAGACAGTGCGAAGTTGTTGTACGACGTAAACCTCTTGCATTGTGGACTTGTCCTTCCATCTCATGACAGCGCCAAACTTCCCCTACACCTTCAGGGCATGTCCACTGGGCCCCGAAAGGACCTCTTCTGCTGAGCGTATTCCAGAAGACAGTATTCCCGAAAATGTATCTGGGACCGCTGAGTCCTCTGCACCGGTGTCGATTTTTGCAGTCAGCGAAACGTTGTTCACGGTTATCGTCACGAACTTGGCGTCTGGACGTTTACCCCGACGGCGGCGAGAAAAACCGTCGTTGTTGAATTCTGCTCCACTGAGGAAATGCCTTTGGTTCCTCCAGGCATTTTCTTGCAGACACGTGCGTAATGACTCTTGGTCTTGCATCGAGCGCACTTTTCGGCTCGCGCAGGGCACTCAGAACGAGCGTGACGTAATCCTCCGCAATAACCGCACGTGGAGCTTGGTTGTTTTGCTTTTGAGGTTCGCTTCGCATTCGAAGAAGATGGAGCGCTGCGGGGCTTAGATGACGAGTCTTTCGCCACTGCGTCCAAGTCTGCGTCTTCAGTCTTGACAGGCGCTTGCGCTTCAGTCTCTCAACAACTGCTGCTGCTTGTGAACAGACTCTTTCTGTCGAGCCTTGGCAAGCGCGGAAGTTAGAGTGAGCGCAGCGTCTAACTGAAGAGCTTCCGAGAGTGACTTGTCTCGCAGCCCAAGAACGAAACGGTCACGAATCAGGCGGTCACGCAGGCTTCCGTAGTCGCATCGGTCCTCCATGTTGTATAGCACGATTACGTATTGGTCCACTGTTTCAGTGGGCCCCTGCTCCCGTCTGTTAAAACATGCAGACTCGTATACTACGTTCCTGACTTGAATGAAGTGACCGTCGAACCTCTCTTTCACGGTGTCGTACTTCCTGGCGACGGCGTCAGATAACCCGAAGGTGTTGAAAATTTGCCTAGCCTGGCGACCCATGACATAGAGAAGCGTTCGTACCTGAGTTTCCTCGTTCTGTGCGACCGGTCCGGTTGCGTGACGAAAATCGTCGAACTCGGCGATCCACGCCGGCCACTCCGAAGCGTTCCCAAGGTGGAAGGGTTCAGGCGGCCTGAGGGCGAGTCCGGTGGCGACGCTTGCCCGATCCATGACTCGGTGCGGTCCGCAACCGCAAGGCGACGCCCGGAGCATCAGAGGCGGCGGGACCCCAATTCTGACACCATGTATCGGTGCTCGGTGGCACCCGAAAGAAATGCGACTGACTCCGTGTCATGGCCATGGTGCTCACGGCAAACCAAAAAGAATGTTTATTCCCTCGTGGCCCTGCACAAGTCACGGGCCTCACGGCACGCGCGTGCGTGCCTCGCTTATAGAAAGCGGGAATGTAGGGATGGCCGAAGGGGCTTAGCGGAAAGAGCTCGGGGAATCGGCGGCGCGATCACCCGAAGCGTCCTTCGGAGGCGCCCGATGTCTTGACTTTCCCTTTGGCGGCAAGCGGAGGCCAGCTCCCGAAAGTGGAAGCAGAGTTCCCCGCGTGGGAAGTAAACATACCTCTGTTCGCGGGTGGTCGCCCTTGCCGCCGCGGTAATTGGGGAGGCGACCTTGTCAGGGCCATATCGGCGACTTTGGGGGAGAGAGGGAGGTCCGGCCTCCCTTCGGAATGTCGGTGCGCCTTTTTGGAGAAATTGAGTCTGAACGAGCCCGTGCGCGGAGCAAGACGTTATTCTCCCGCGGTCCCGAGGGCTCCGCGTATTCTGTCTCGCGAGACAGAGACCTTGCCGTGCGCGGCAAGGGACTTGGCGCTGAGGCGCCATTGTTGGCGCTGGGTTGCCGCGAGCGGCATCAGCAGCGCGACGCTTTCCTGTTGTGTTTTGTAAAAAGTTGTTCATAATCTGCAAATATATATTTATTTACTCTACCACCGAGTCCTGAGCATCCCTGAAGCCACCGGAAAGAAGCCACGCTCCAGCCAGCGCAGCACTCCATGATCGACGAGAAACATTACTAGCGCAGTTTTCGGGGGGACGTGTAGGGATGGCCGAAGGGGCTTAGCCGAAAGAGCTCGGGGAATTGGCGGCGCGGTCACCCGAAGCGTCCTTCGGAGGCGCCCAATGTCTTGTCTTTCCCTTTGGCGGCAAGCGGCGGCCAGCTCCCGAAAGTGGAAGCAGATTTCCCCGCGTGGGAAGTAAACGAAACCTTCCAGGCGGGAGTGGGTGGTCGCCCTTGCCGCCGTGGTAATTGGGGAAGCGACCTTGTCTGGGCCATGTCGGCGATTCCGCGGAGAGAGGGAGATCCGGCCTCTCTTCGGAATGTCGGCGTGTCTCTTTTTGGAAAAATTGAGTCTGAACGAGCCCGTGCGCGGAGCAAGACGTTATTCTCCCGCGGTCCCGAGGGCTCCGCGTACTTTGTCCTGCGGGGCAAAGAACTTGCCGCGGCAACGGATTTGGCGCTGAGGCGCCATTGTTGGCGTTGGCCTGTCGCGAGCGACAGTACGCCAAGCGCGACGCTTTCCTGTTGTGTTTTGTAAAAAGTTGTTCATAATCTGTAAATATATATTTATCTATCCAACCTCCGAGTCGTGAACGTCACTGAAGCCACCGGGAACGAGCCACCCACCAGCCAGCGCAGCACCCCACGATAGACAAGAAACATTACTGGCGCAGTCGACGGGGATCGTGGACGTCGTCGGCCACTTCGACAACATCGTGTGCCAGGAAGACGACGAGGCCGGTGCTGGCGCGGAGTGTGGCGGTGTCCATCGGCAGCAGCCCATGACCAGTCGAGACGACCAGCAGCCTGGCACAACGAGGCACGGCTACGAGTACGCCTGTGGCCGACAGCGGCGAAAGCCGAGAAGCGGACGTCGCGTGGGGCGATCGGCGCCGGTGACCTGCGGGTTCGACGCCATCGTCAACTGCCGTAGGCCTGGGGCCTTCGACGGCGACAACAAATTCAGGCAAGCGAACGTCACCGGCTGCAATCGACGCCAGTGACCTGCGGGTTTGGCGACACCCGACGCCTGCAGCGGTGACAGCCTGGTCTCACAGAACGGACTCTGCGTGCGCTGATCGACGCCGGGAACTCGCGAGTTCGACGGCGTCAACGACTTTCGTGGGCTCTACAGCACCGCCAGGTACGTGGTCGCTTTCCCTTTCGTCGCCGGCTGACACCCGCGTGCTTAGCTGCATGGCGAAGTGTAACTTGCATGGGAGGGGGAGCCCTAGTGACGGAGGCGACAAGAGGTCGGATGGGGAAGCAGTTCCGTTTAGCGTTCGGCTGGCCCTTGCGAGGGAAAAGACAAAGGAGCTAGAGCGGCAGGTTCGAGTGGCAGAACTCCGGGCGGAGGAGCGGAGAGCGAGAGCGCGGCTCCTAGGGCAGCGCCGTGAAGAGGCGCAGTATCGGGCAGCGGAAGACACGGCGCCCGAGGCTCGCTATGTGAGGGGGACAGAACCGGACGGGCGAGGCGACCAGGAGGCAGCCGTGGAGTCCGGGGCCGATCGTGTCGTTCAGGAACCGGACACTTCGGTGGGGTCCAACGCCGATCGCGCTCTCCAAGAAGTGGGCTTTGAGACCGATCGAGCCGTACCGGTACCGCAGACTACCGTGGGGCCCCAGGCCGGTCATACCGTGCTGGGACCGGAGACTGCCGGGGCGTCTGACGCCGATCGCGCTCTCCAGGAAGCGGACACTGTCGGGTTCGAGGCCGATCGTGCCGTACTGGGACCGCAGACTGCTGGGGGGTTCGACGCCGATCGCGCTGTCCAGGAACCGGACACTGTCGTAAAGTTCAAGGCCGATCGTGCCGTATTGAGACCGGAGACTACCGTGGGGTCTGAGGCCGATCGGGCCGCTTGCGAACCAGGGTTTTCCTGCGTCCGGGCAGCTGGAAGGGAGGAGCTCCCGGAGAACCAGGGGTCGGGCCCGGCACTGGGGAGGCTGGTAGATGCCGATGTCGCGAGGGCGGCTACTGCAGTTGTTTAGATTGGACTTCGGTGTCCCCACGACGGGCCTTGTGGTGAGGGTGCGACACCGTGGGTGCCACCAAGTGGGCGGCGCGGGGAGGTGCACGTGCAGAAGCACGAATCGCCGTGGGGCGGCAATGTTGGAGCGGGGACGGCGATGGCGCGCCATGGGCGCAGAGTTGGTCCTTCCTCTGAACGAGCCGACTGCGAAGCGAGTACCGAACGCGGTTCCGTGGAGAGGCCGAGCCGAGCACGCCTTCGTGGGCCTAATGAAGCTTCGGCGAGCTACACTGTCCTCGTGACACTCGACACAGGTGCCCGAGTAAGGGGTGATTGTATGGCGGCAAGGGAGCGCTTTGTCGCGCTCATGCACGTGGTGTCAGCGGGCGTGCATGTGGGGAAGCGATCATTGCCGTGGCCCTTGCGAGGTGCCATTGAACTCACACTTGCTGTGTAGTGTTTGCCGCGCTTTTAGAGTTTTGTTGTCCTTTTGTTTACGGCAACGCTTGCAGCGTTCTTGGTGTCGCTAGAGTCTAGCTGAGTGTGTGATCAAGGTTTTGTCTCCACAAGCAGAAATAAGTGTTCTCCCTGTTTTAATTTTCATTTAGCAATTGGTGCTAGAGGTGCCTGGCTTGATTATTTCCAGCCATGCGTTTTGTTGTTTTTATTTTTCGCTCGAGTTTAAGCGGTTTGTTTTTGTGTTCTTGTTGGAGTTTCGGCCATCCTATTTTTGTAACTGCTGGCTAGTCCAGAAGTCCTAGCGCAGTTTTCGGGGGGACGTGTAGGGATGGCCGAAGGGAGTTAGCCGAAAGAGCTCGGGGAATTGGCGGCGCGGTCACCCGAAGCGTCCTTCGGAGGCGCCCGATGTCTCACGTTTTCCCTGTGGCGGCAAGCGGCGGCCAGCTCCCGAAAGTGGAAGCAGATTTCCCCGCGTGGAAAGTAAACGAAACCTTCTAGGCGGGAGTGGGTGGTCGCCCTTGCCGCCGTGGTAATTGGGGAAGCGACCTTGTCAGGGCCATGTCGGCGACTTTGGGGGAGAGAGGGAGGTCCGGCCTCCCTCCGGAATGTCGGTGCGCCTTTTCGGGAAAGTTGAGTCTGAACGAGCCCGTGCGCGGAGCAAGACGTTATTCTCCCGCGGTCCCGAGGGCTCCGCGTATTCTGTCTCGCGAGACAGAGGCCTTGCCGTGCGCGCAAGGAACTTGGCGCCGAGGCGCCATTGTTGGCGTTGGGTTGCCGCGAGCGGCATCAGCAGCGCGACGCTTTCCTGTTGTGTTTTGTAAAAAGTTGTTCATAATCTGTAAATATATATTTATCTATCCAACCTCCGAGTCGTGAACGTCACTGAAGCCACCGGGAACGAGCCACCCACCAGCCAGCGCAGCACCCCACGATAGACAAGAAACATTACTGGCGCAGTCGACAGGATCGTGGACGTCGTCGGCCACTTCGACAACATCGTGTGCCAGGAAGACGACGAGGCCGGTGCTGGCGCGGAGTGGGAAGTTCAAAAGAGGCTCACGCCACACCCCCCTCGTCCTCTAACCGAGAGCCCAACCCCCGCTCCGCTAAGCCTCGGCGGCTAAGCCATAGACTACAACTACAGGGTGAAGCAAGGAGACGGTAGGCTCTTTAAATCGAGCGGAAAATTCGGTTTCTTAACCTATCGCGCTACGGCTTTGTGCAGCGTTGCCCACAGATGGTGCATTTTTTTTTTTTGTAAAATTTGCGAAGAGCGAACTTATCTGAGGAAAAAGTAAAGAGAGACAAAGGCTTAGCTCCTATGGAAACGCAGCGACGCCACCGGTCTGCAAACAACGCGGCGCCGTTTCACACGGGAGACAAGAGTTGGCGCAACAAACGCCGCCAACGAACGAGCATACGGTGCCGAGAGCAGGTCTTTTTAGCAGACGATCTTTTCGACTCAAAAGCGGCGCGCGTTCCGCAGGCGGCGACAGTCGCAGAAGCAAAAAAGACGGGCGCTGTAACAGCAAGGACTCTGCTAAGGAGGCCGGCTCTCGGCGTCGTCTGCTCGTTCGTTGGCGGCAGTTGGCGTCGCGACCGCTTGCGCCATCTCTTGTCTCCCGCGCGAAACGGCGCCGTGTTGTTTGCAGACCGGTGGCTTCACTGCGTTTCCATAGGAGCTAAGCCTTTTTCTTTCTTTACTTTTTCCTCAGGTAAGTTCGCTCTTTGCAAATTTTACAAGAATAATGCACCATCTGTGGGCAACGCTGCACAAAGTCTTGGCGCGATAGGTTAAGAAACCGAATTTTCCGGTCGATTTGAAGAACCTGCCGTCTCCTTGTTTCATCCTGTAAAAAAAGAAACGGGATTACGATACAAAAGAGCACCTCCTGCATAACTGACAAGTCACCTTCAGTCCGTGAATTACAATGCCCCTTGCGTCAGTGTAGGTTTTTAGTCAGCCTGGCGTGCACTGATATTTCTTTACATGTTCCCCTTGAGTTTTTTGTGTGTATGTGTTTTTTTTTGGGGGGGAGAGGAAAAAAAAGGGGGGGGGGGAGGCGACGTTGCTAAGAGCGATTGGATTCCGTACTTTGCTTTTTAGTCCTTCATTTCGTTTTGTCGTGGATATATCCACGATGTTGGAAAATATCTCCTGGGCGGGAACGCGACAGAACAGCACATGACAAAACAGCACGCGACAAAACAGCACGGTCAAAACAGCACGCGTCAAAACAGCACAGCGTCGAAACAGCACGGCGACAAAACAGCACGCGTCAAAATAGCACGCGACAAAACAGCACGGCGCCAATTGCCGCGAGCGCAAAAAAATTGGGTTGTGTGTGTGTTTATGCAGCCTAGAACTTGGTCTGCCTCACAGGGGCGACGAGTCTCCCAGCTGTAGATGAGAAATTTAGCCAGTGCGGTACAGCCGCTAGCCTGGGGTCTTTAACGTGCATCACGCAGTTGTGATACACGACCGCACGCCGGTACGATGCTCATCCAGATCGAAACGGGCAGGGGTGGGGCTCGAACCCAGGATCCCTGGGTTCTGCAGCGCGAGCTTTCGCTCCACGTGCTCCGAGCTGGTGTGGTGGTGGAAAACCTCTTTATTGGTCCTGCGAAAACCCCTACCCCTCCGTCACCCCTTCACCAACACACCTACGCACAGTCTGCCGGTGAAGCAAGCGCCGGGTTCGTGTGCGCTAGACCACTCGGCCACCGATCCCCCCAACCGCCGCGAGCGCAGCTGACCAAGTAGGCAGCGCACTCGTAGCCCAACCACTGATCTAGTAGGCTGGATCGCGGACCGCGGCCTCGACATTTGGGGCCGAGTGTCGCCACCAGCGGCCATTGATTGACGCCATCAAATGCATGGGCCTCTATGGGAAGAACGAGAAAAAGTGTCGTTTCCCCCGTTTCTAAGCTGTTGTCGGCACTGAAACTTTTTGGATGCTTTTCGGTAAGCCTGTCAAATATCATGTGTACAAACAATAAAAGTGACAGCCCTCACAATTCTTATAAATAAATGTGTTTTGGTCGAGAGTGACTCCGCTGGGCGAGGAATGTAGTGTAGCTCAATGAGGCGAGAGTTACTTAGAGTGACCGGGGCGGTGGCGGTTTCGTTAAGTTGGGATTAGAGGACGACAAGCGACGAAGGCTTTGCTACGCGGAATTCGCTCACTCCCGGAAAGCCGCTGTCGAGATGAAACTTCTTTGTCATTCATCAACTTCTGGGCTTCCCCGAGGAAGGTCTCATTGACGGCAAGTTCCTTGGTTTACTCCACTACGAGAGCAAGCTTGCCAGCTCAACCATAGGTGCTCCGGTACGTTTAGTCTTTATAATCGGTGTTTGAACGTTTGACAAATACCCATTCGATCTTGAAACACCCGACATAAGGATCGCAGCACACCATAAAATACACACCTCCGAGCACAGAGTACATGCTTCAATATTCTTACATTTGTGCGTTTCTCACATAGACTTGCGTGTATTGCCTGGCGTCAAGAAACGGCCACCGGCGGCGGCACCGACGGACCCCCGATTCGCGATCCAGCCTACTTCAATAGAGATCAGTGGGGCTAACGGTTATCGCGCGTGCCTTCCACGCAGAAAGCCAAGATTCAATTCCTGGCCGCGGGTACGCATTTTTGTTGACGCTAGTGTCTGGTAAATTCGAGAACCGTTTTGCTGATTCGAGGTTAGAATGTTCTACACGCCGAACCTTCTACGCCGATTGCTCCAAAAGCCCACGCGTGTGCAAAAGGGGCTCTGCGTGGCAAGCCGGAGTCAGTCTCGCCCCATAGCTCGATCCTGCTGTTTCACCGACATCGACGCCTGCGACGCTATACTCTGTTTCACCTTATGATGTACCGCAGGGAAGGCTACAAGCGCGAGCTCCTTGTTCTAGGGCACATCTCGGAGGCACAAGCTCTCGTGCGTTAAGAGCAGCTCCCCACGCTATGAGCTCGCGCGTCTAGCCTTCTCTGCGGTACAACATAAGGTGAAACAGAGTATGGGCTTTCTTTCTCTCTGTTGTTGTGGGCACAAGTTCGCCCCATTAAATGTTTCATTTCTTCAGTTTTTCGCCGCCTCATCATTTGTCCTTCGTGACAATATCGTAGACAACACGTAGATTTCCTTTTGTTCATGCTTAACTTTGTTTTGTTAGTTTTTTTACAGGTTTTTGGGGACACTTCTTAAAACGCCATTGGGCGCAAAAAAAAAAGAAGAAAAGGGCAGAGAGAAGGGTTTATTAAGGAAGGACAGAGAGGTTAACCTGAACGTAGGTTCTGGTTGGCTACTCTGTACTGGGGAGAAGGGGGAGGGGGAAGAAAAGGTAGGACGATGAGGAAGAAAGATGAGGTGAAGTTGTCAATGAGGGTGAGCAATGGTACAAATGTTCAAAATCTCACAGGCATTTTTAAGCACCCTACAAAGTGTCTGATAATTCCGTGTTCGTGAGGAACATTACCAAGGCCTTCGTGGCCTTCATGAATTGGTCAGTTGTGTCCCAGGCACCAAGCACTTTTGATGGGCAGGAAGGCCGCGAGTCCAACGCCATTAATGTCTGTTCCAGCACTTGTCGATCCCCTTCGAATTTATCACATTCACACAGGATATGTTAAATTGTCCCTTCAACTTCGCAGCTTGGACAGTTCGAGGAATCTCTCCTTTGAATCCGATAAAGGAACTGCGGTGTATATGCCACACCAAGCCTTAGTCGGTGCAGGACCGCCTCTAGCTGTCTTGAAAGTCCAGATGGAACGCGGAATGCAAGTTGGGGATCAAGGGAGTATAGCCTGGGATGGTGGTAATGTGGATTCATCCAGTAGTTTTGTGAAATTGATTTTGCCACGTCTTTAACCAGAATTTTCGTGTCACACCTGGAGTAGGGTATGCAAATTTTCTTGCCGTTACTGGTTGATTTTGCTGCACTATCTGCTGCCTCATTGCCGGCGACACCACAATGACCTGGTATCCACTGAAGACTTATGTGATGACCCTGCTGGAGGTCCCGGTGGCAGGTGCAGAAGATTTGGTATGCCAGAAAGTCGTACGCATTATTTTTCATAGAAGACTGGATTATTTGTAGCGCTGGTCTTGAGTCACTGAAGATGGTCCAGTTCTGGGGTGCTTGACATAGGATGTACCTTACTGCTTCTCGTATGGCCGCTAACTCAGATGCCGTTGATGTCGTTTTGTGTCCTATTTCAAAACTGGAGGAATTACTATGGGCGGGTATTACAATCCCAGCTCCAGCTTGTTCTTCAGAAGAGGATCCGTCGGTGTATACATGTGTCGTCGAGCCGTATGTTTCATTAATGATCCTTAATGCCAGTTGTTTCAGTACAGGCAGTGGAGTTGATGACTTCTTATGAATGCCTTTGATGTACGGCACTACTTCTGGAGTCAAGAATGTCCATGGCGGTATGCTCTTAATAGATGGTCGATTGAAATTATTTAGAGTAGTATTGTGCTTTCTTATCGTTCTGGAGAAGCTGGACTTTGTTCTGTTTGTAGGTAACGTTGCTAAGTGAGGGCGAGAATGTTGTGTAAGGTGCCTCAAGTGCAACCGCAGCGTCTCTTGTACCATGTATGCTTCAATTGGAAACCTGCGAGCCTCCGCAATTGTCCCGGGCGTGGAAGCAGAGCGGGGTAGCCCTAAACAGGTTCGTAGAGCTTGCGCCTGGATGCTTTGGAGGGCTCGTATATTGGTAATGCAGGTGTTGTTGATGACCGGTAAGGTGTACCTCAGAAGTCCGAGGAAGAAGGCTTCGAACAGTCGCTGTAGGCAACCAACAGTTGCGCCCCATGTTGTGCCACTGATGAATCCCATGAAATGCACTATGGATGTCAGCTTCATTTTCAGTCGGGATACATGAGGCGTCCACGTTAAGCCTCGATCCAAAGTTATCCCTAAAAACGTATGCTTCCGGACGTACGGAAGTTTTTCTCCGCAGATAGTAATAGGGTATCTGTCCATTAACTTGCGGGAAAACGTAATCACAGCTGATTTGGAAGTTGATATTTCAAGTCCACGTTCGATGAGATACTTATGGGTAACTTTCAGAGCGCTTTGGAGTCTCGCGTGTGACACCGGTCGCCCAAATACAAATGTCATTAGCATAAATAGATGCATGTACCGTGGTTGGTAATTCGCGGATTAGATTTATCAAAACCATATCAAACAGAATTGGGCTTAATACCCCACCTTGTGGTACGCCTTTTGTGAGGATGTGAGAACTTGTATTTCCGTCGAACGTTGACATATATATAGATCTTCCTGTGAGGTAGCTCTCTAACCAGCAGAACATGCGGCCACCAATTCCAAGTTCCTCTACCGTATTTAGAACGGCCTTGTGGGTCACATTGTCGTATGCGCCCATAACATCAAGGAAGACGGCTGTAGTTATTCGTCGTTCCTTCTTGTTCTGTTCTACAAAGGTGACGAGGTCTATGACGTTGTCCAAAGAACTTCGTCCACGTCGAAATCCAGACATTACGTCCGGATACTGATCGGTATTTTCTAGGTACCATTCAAGGTGATAATTTACCATTTTCTCCATTAGCTTCCCAATGCAGCTTGATAAAGCTATTGGTCTATAAGATGATATGTCGTAAGGCGACCTTCCTGGTTTGAGAATGGATATGATACGCCCCTTCTTCCATACTGATGGTACCTGACCCGTTTCCCATGAATTGTTGAACAAATCAAGAAGTTGTTTTTGACCTCGTGGGCCTAGGTTGGCAAGGGCACTATACGTAACGTCGTCGGGTCCCGGAGTCGAGGTCCGCTTCACTGCAGCCAGAGCTGCCTGGAGTTCATCTGGCCGAAAGGGAAAATCCATTCTGTCGTCGGACGATGGTGGCACGATTGCTTGCATAAGACCAAACGATAAATTAGATCCCGCCGGCTGTTGGGTGAGACGGCTGCAGAAGTTCTCGGCAACCTCCATCTCAGTCACGTTTAGGCGCAGAGATAAAGCACGGAACGGATATCGTTGCTGTTGAGGTGTCCGTTGTCCACGCGCCATACGCCAGACTCCCGTAAGAGGTTTCCTTGGATCTAACTTTGAGCAATTCGTCCTCCATTTGACCCTTCCTAGTTTCTGTAGGTATCGACCTATTTTTTTCTGCGTGCGGCGAGATTCACGTAGATCCTGCATATCCTTGGTCCTTCGGTACCGTCTTTCCGAGCGACGACGCTTAGCACGTAGATGTTCAAACTCCCCATCGATTGCAGTCCGGGTCGCAGGAACATTGTAGCTTCTGGTTTCACTGTTGGCAGCAACAGCAACAGCAGCACTGAAGTCTTGAAGGTTAGTAGAAGACTCGCAGAAAGACTCCATTGATGTTTGGTAGGCTTGCCAATTCGTACGACGAATAGTGTGGCGAATTTTTCGGCTTGAAAATCCCTTCAGGATGGTGTAAGTTGGGGTATGGTCACTGCCGCGTGTTTCGATATCAGTAAACCACAAGCTATAAGGCACCAGTTCTTGAGAGACGAACGTTAGGTCGAGGCAGCTACTGTACGTAGTGCCGCGTAGGTATGTGGGACTATTATCGTTCAATATGTTTAGGCTGTGTGAGCTCAGAGTCTAAAAGTTTTCTGCCTCGATTGTTTATATGCGTACCTCCCCAAATGGGATGGCGAGCGTTGAAATCGCCTGACAGGATGTAAGGGGGAGCGCAGTTGTTCATCACAACTTCAAAGTGCGCGCCATCAAATTTTGCACGTGGTGATATGTAGGCCGCTATAACTGAAAAGGAGCGATTGCCGTTTCTTACTGTGGCAGATACGTATTCATTGTCTGCATGGGGTGTAATGAGATGATTGACATATGTAAGGTCTTTGCGTATAGCAAGCATAACTTGACTGGGTCCATTTGACCGCAGGGATGTGAAAATCTCGTACCCTGAGAGCCTAAAATCTTTTGGAAGGTTTGGTTCACAAATTACAATTATAGGGAAGTGATGATGATGTGTGAATTGTCGAAAATCTGACATGTTTGACTGGAGTCCTCTTGCATTCCATTGGAATAGTGTTGAGTCACTAATTAGTTCTTCAATGGAGGCAGTGCACATCTTAGTGCGTTGCAGTTGTTGATATGTCCATATTCTAGCTTATTAAATTAATTAAAATTGGGAAAAAAATATCCAATGCTTGCAGAGCAAGGTGAGCCACTGGGGACGTGTACTGGGTGAGATACTGTTGTATGCGACTTTCTGCAATTATGATAATGGTTGACCAGATCCCAGATGTTGCTTCTGGCGAAGAAGGAGGGTCTTTTTCTGGTCTTGACTCTTGTTTTCTTGGTAACGTTCCTACCAGCGCGTCTTCGTAAGGTTGTCTTTGAGTCATTTGCCACCGGCCTTGGGTATGCTTTCGGGAGTCAGGAACATCAGTCGAGCGTCCTTGTTGAGACGAGGCTTTGTTCTTCATAAAAGTATTTGTCGTCTGTTGCTCATTGTAGCCAGTGGAGCCGGTGTTCGACTTTGTATTCTTATGGATTCGCGCGTCGCGTTGAGGATCTAGTAGGGCAGGTTTGTTTTGTTCAAGAGCACTGTCGACCGTCTCCTGGGCAGGTTTAGCGGCTGATGTGCTCCCAGCTTCTTTTCTTTGGTGACGCATTTCCAACTCATGTTTCCATTTTGCACATTGATGCGATGTCGCTTCGTGTTCTTTACCACAGTTACAGCACCGAACTGTCGTTGTATCAGCGTCACAGTCATTTCGCTGGTGTGGTCCGGCGCAACGTGAACACGTTGGAGAGTTACGGCAAGTAGACCTAACGTGCCCAAAATGACAGCATTGATGGCATATAACTGGCTTTTCCAAAAATGGCTCTACCTTGTGACGTACTAGACCGAGGAGAACGTATTCAGGAAGTCTTGACGACGAGACAGTTATTGCTACTGTGGTGGACGTACCGATTCGACGAACCGATGTAACAGATGCATTGTTGTTGGCCTTTAGCTGTGCATGAATTTCGGCACTGTCGATGTTGGTGTCGACTCCTCTGATGACTCCAGTTGCCTGGGCTTGAGAACGGGGCTTGAAGTGTTTGACAGAGATACCGAACAGAGAGGTCACCTTCAGGAGAGATGACAGGCCGTCACTATTTCGTATATCGACAGATATAAAGTTGAGCCTGTAGTTCGGTCTGATCTGAATTATGGAGCCGGGCGCTTTCGACTCAAGCAGCTCTGACAGTCTTAGTTGGTTTAATTTGGTGATCACTTTTGTTTGGTCTACTGGCATAAAGATGACAGTAAGAGACGATTTCTTTGAGCCCACAGATATGATCGTACTGCTGCTCGAGGATAGTGACTTGGCCTCATGACACCGTTTCTTTGCCTTCTTGTATTTCACGAGAGTGAAACCTTCGTCATCTGTGGTAGAGCCATTTTCTGTGTCAGTAAAATTAGGAAATTGTTGTCCAGGGGTCAGGGAGTCGATACACATTTTAGTTTCAGGCGTCAAAGATCCGTCCTCGTTTGTTTACTTGCCATTCAGTAACGCAGGTGGCTGAGATAGAGCTTGGAGTGTCGCAGGTGAAAGGACCAAGCCGCTGACAGATGCCGTTTGGTGATCGGGGGGCGGTTGACTCCTGTCCCCCGTGGCCATGGCGTCGTTCAGGTCGATGGTGGGTGACCTCACTATCGGCAGGTTCAATTTAAGAATAGTTATCTAACTAAATATTGAAGAGCGATGAGAATGTGCTTCGGCGTGGGAACACTTCGTCGTCTTTTTCCAAGAAAAGGGCATTTCGCTGCTATCATTAGTGCGAGTGGGCGGACCACTTTTCTTTTTTCATCAGTTCCTTCGTCTTGCTTCTGCTTTCTTGTTTCTTCCGGCACCTCAATGGTGCCCGACTTCTTCTTTCGCCTCTCTCTGTTCATTTTGCAAGGCAAGAGCGAATTTAGCGCCTTAACAATTGCCGTCGCAACTGTTTCCTGCCGTCTGCAGGCTTGTTTTCTTTTTTATTGCTATTTTTACGCCTGAAATTGAGTTTTTCAAAATTGTAAAAAAAAAAAACAATGCATGCCGGTTACAACTTTCTGTAAGACCGAATTACAACGCAGCTCTTGAGGAGGAGGAGGGAAGGCTACTGAGGGGAGCATATACCCCTCCTCCCTCTTCCTCGCCTCCTCATCCTGCCTGCTGCTCGTCCCTCCGAGCAGCGTCGGCGTCGCCTGCTCGTGACCCTCGTGTGACTCTCGTGACCTCACGTAACCCTCGTGACCTCACGGGGGTCACGTGACCTCACAAGGGTCGCGCGACGTCAGGGGGGGCTCGTGAGCTCACGGGGGTCACGTGACCTCACGGTAAAGGCCTGACCACACTAGCGTGAACGGCGCCACTAGGCGGCACCGCCGTCTGGCGTCCCAACGCCAGGAGTCTACATTGGCCTCCGTTTTGCGGGCGTCAGGTGACAGCACTGGCTTTTGCGATCGCGCGCGCGCCTCCCGTCGGATTTTCTGCTCTTTCGTCGCCTGCTCTTCGTTAGATTCTTCCGTTTCTTTCGGCTCTCATCTTTCACATATATCAACGTCGAAACCGCACTCGCTGCCTACGTGCTAGGTGTCCACGATGACCTGGTGATCAGCATGAATGTGATTATCCTAGCCTGCTCTTTGATCTTGCGACGTCGCCGCGCTCTGAAGGGAAGGAGGCACAGGTTTTGGGTCCGGCCGAGTTGGTTCTACCGAACCACCGAAGGACAGGTCGGTGCTTTGTTGCCCCAGCGGTGCGCCAGGGATGAAGGCTACTTTTGGAAAGTGCAACCAAATCAACACGACATCCGTTACAACACATACGACATGCAACAAGTGCCACGGAGAAACTCACTCGTAATTCCAAATTCCTCTCCTGTAATATACCGATCTCACTAAGCGTTCGACGCATGCGCGAGGCGGCCATAACATTAGTTCACAGGAGGCCATCTGCAGTGTACCAGATTGTTCGTACCCTGCACGTGCAGAGTTCTAGCCAGGTTGTCGCATGCACAGAAAGACTAAAGTTCCCTCGATGCGTTGCGGCAGCGGGGGCGTCAAACTGGCTGGTGAGATCGGTCTATTTCCCAGTGGTTGTTCTTAGCGTCATTATCTAGGTAGTCTGGCTGCGTCTTGTCATATAAAAAAGGAAACAGTCGCACAGTTTCGAGGAACCACTCCGCATCGGGGGGGGGGGGGGGGGGGGGGGGGGGGGAATAGGGATAGCAGACGACAAGAAACACGTCCTTCGGAACGTGAAAGACGCGCGGAGGACCGGCTTGAGCGTTGCCATGGCATGTCAACGCCACTATCTACGCCACCTCCCATTGGCTCCTCTCTTCTGCGGCGAGCGGCGGCGAGCGGCGGCGAGCTCTGAACCGCGCAAGGAGCTGCTCTGCTGTGCTGTACGTCGCGCCGTTGAACCCGAAAACTGGTTTTGGTCGGCAACCGGCAGCGCCGACCGTTGCGACGCAGGCCTCCGCGACGCCAATGTAGTCGTGCCTTTACGCCGACTGCGACGGCGACGGCGACGCCGCTCAAGCTGGAAACGGGCGCCTAGAGCTAGGCTCTAAAAGTAAAATCGCCTCCGGAGGAGGCGATGGTACTTCCATTTCCGAAGAACTCGGGATAGGGGGGAGAACTTTCGAGCCTCTCCGTAGTCGGCGCGTATGCGCAGGTGTCAAGAAAAATAACCTCGTGTTGGAGGTATTCTTTGCGGCTAAAACACACAAACCTGATAGCCCGTTTCGTACTATTGTATCGGGGAAAGGCACCTTACCTCACGCATTGTCAGGGTACCTACAAAGGAACCTTCACTCGATGGTAATACCAGTAGGTCACCCTTTTGGCATCCCAAGTTCTTTGACTGTCATTGAGTTTCTGAAGGAAAAGGGCCCGAATTGGCTGCGGTGCTTTTAGCATAGATGTTGAAGACCTGTACTACGATCACCTCATGAGGAGCGTGTAGGAATGTATTTTAGACCTAAATGGAGGACTTGGACTTCAGATCTCAATGCGGTGTTACAGTCGAAAATTTTTTTGAGGTCGTATACCCTTTTATCTAAGGTCCACTTGTAGTGGATGGCAAGACAATGCTTGGATTTTTTTTTAAGTTAATCCAGCATTTAAAAACAAGTTACAGGGACTTACAGAAAGAATTTTTCGATACGCGGATGGTTATCTTTTATTCGTAAAAAAACCCGATTTTAGACAGACACTCCAGAATGTCCTAGAGGCTTTCATTGAAAAAGGATTAGAACTAAAATTTACGTTCGAGACCTCCAAAGAACACCAGGGCCGGCTTGCTATAGACGATTGTAAGCTGGGCGACTGGCCGCCGCCATTTCTCTGCTCGAGCAGGCACGCCCGTGCGATTACGAGCTTGCCAAAGCTACGTTCACCCGCCCGTTGCACGCGCTTGCACGCATGGGGCACCACTTGTGGCGCCATGCTTGCAATTGTCTATAGAAACAGCGTCTCAGCTGAGATTGGGGAAAAGAAAGCGCTACCAAAGCCAGCGCGCGAGCCGAGCGGGTCTCAAGCCACGTCTCGAGACGCTCGCGAGTCCCAGCCTTCGCAGTGCTTTCTTTCGCCGTGTCTCAGCTGAGACGCTGTTCTAGCAAGCCGGCCCTGATTTAATTCCTGGATCTCAGTATCGATGTTAAGCAAGAGTATATTCGTGATGAGAAGCTCGCTAAGGGTGCTTCTGTTTTCCTCACTATGGGTGGTGCACGTGCTACCCTCGCTGTTATGCTTTAATTTTCGCAAAACAATTGGCTGTGTGTATGCTTAAAGGGGCCATGAAACGAATTTTGGGTTGGGATGAAGGATTTTAAATTGGGACTTTACTAATCGCATATCGTTTAGTTGGCCAAAAGAAAGAGGCTAGAAAGTCAAAAGCCAGCTTTTCGGTACGAACATTTGAAAATATAGCGGACTATTTTGTACCTTCTTGCCTTCGAAAGCTCTCCGACTTTTCACTATGATACATCCGCGGTTCCAAAAGCGCGTCACCGGCGCCAAACTGACGTCAGCAGAGCCCAGCTCACGCATTGGACACGAAAATTGCGTCACTCGGACGTATGCGCTCGTCAACAATCAACTTGATTGTTGACGAGCCCATACGTCCAAGTGATGCAGTTTTCCGTCGACGAATATTTGGATTCGCGTTCGTGGCCAATGAGTGCCCTGACGGAACTTATTGTCACTGGGGAACGACAAGTTCTATGGTGTGCATAAAAAGCACGGTAGAAGCTAGGAGTCATCGTACCGGTGCCGAAGGAATGTCACGACCACGTGATTTCACAATTCGCATTTGAGTTGAGGATTAAAGCTAAGGAGGAAGAAGTAGGAAAATCGTTTCATCACGGGCGACGAGTCTCCCAGCTGTAGAGGAGCAATTTAGCCAGTGCAGTACAACCGCTAGCCTGGGGTCTTTAACGTGCATCACGCAGTAGTGATACATGACCACACGCCGGTACAATGCTCATCCAGATCGAAACGGGCAGGGATGACCCGTTGCTCTCGGGTAGGGGGCGCGAGAGCGTCCGCAAGACGCGACCATGTTATGCTGGCAGCACCACCCAGGTGGTGCTGTAACGTTCGATTTTGCACGTGCCACGTTCGAATGCAAGCATCTGTCAGCATCTGTAGACGCGCGATAACAAAACGCATAAAAAAAGAAACTAAAATAAAAAAGAACTATGCAGCTCAAGGCCTCAGCGTCCCATTAAACATTCCTTTCAGCTTTTTTTATTTTAGTGTTTCTTTCATGGCTTCCGTAAGCCCGTATGTTTCACTTTACTTGATTGCGAAGCCGAAGCTACTTGCTAAAGCTTGTTTCCCAGGACGATGCTTGCACTGCACGAGCGCGCGTGCTTGGCAGGGACACTGAAAGCTCGGAGCTCGCTCTTGTAGCCTTTGCTGCGCTCGCACTTAGAATGGGACTGAGCAGAAAAGACTAGTGGGGAAGCGTATTTACACATGTTCGAAACGCGAGCCAAATATTCTATTTTGCTCGCCTGGAGCGCTGCTTAAAACTTGAGAGCTACGGGCCTATCCTGGGCTCCGCAGCGCGAGCTTTTGTTCCACGTGCTCCGAGCTAGTGTGCGCTAGCCCACTCGGCCACCAATCCCCCCCACCTCTTTTTTTTTCTTCTTTTTTCCCTAGTGCATAGAAGCTTGGCCTTGCATGCGCCTGTTCCGGCAGAGGGAGGTGAAGTATCCTCACACTGGGTTGCGAAAAAATTCCACCAGCCGCCGATACCGAAACTTCTCGCCGCGAATATGTTGGTCTCACCATCCCAGGACCGCTAAGTCCTTGCTCGATTTTGGGTCCGCCCATTTAAAGCTCATAAAAAAGGTATTGCTGTATCATGTCTTCGGAATGAGCGATCAAAACCGTACAGGCGGCAAAATGAAGGAGAGCGTTTTAGCCCAAACAGCTAGGCTCCGAGGAGCAGGTTTTTCAGATCCGGTGATTACCGCAGCCTGTGAAAAAGTAAAGAAGCGTATCAAGGCCAATGCGCCAAAAAACTGCGCTGAGCGATAAGCGACCCTACCGAAAAATCCGGTATAACTTTTCACTATCCGGATTATGGAACCGGAAATTTGTTACTGGAAACCCGAAATCCAGATTGGAGACAAAGGAATGATTTCTGAAAACCTAAATTCCAGATAAAGTCCAGATAGATTTCCGGTTCCATAATCCGGATAGCGAAAAGTTATACCGGATTTTTCGGTACGGGAAAGAAAAAAAATGGTGGCCTTCATTCCTTACGTTCACCGCGTTTCGCACGGGTTAAAGGGAGTCGCAGCAGGATACACAGTGAGTGTCGTTTTTTCCGCCAAAAACAAGCTGAGCCAGATTTCCCCTACCATAGAAAAGCGTGTTAGTGAAGGGAAAAAACCGCATGGTTAGCGTTGCACCGTAAGGCATGGCACACAGTTCGTATCGTGCATCGTTGGAGCAGTGTATAAGATACCTCTTTCATGCGGGCGGGTATATAATTGGTCAAACGGGGCGCTGTTTGAACATCCGTTTAAGAGAGCACTAGAGTTCATTGAAGGGGCGTACATGACCTCATCTTTCGATGCTGCCGCGACTGTAAGTGCGAACCTAGATTGAGTGACACCCGAAGTTTTGTATATATTAAAGCACCAGGACCAAGTGCCTAGAGCATATCAAATAAAAAATTCCGATCCTCCTGTGTCAGCCAACCAACCATCTTTGGCACTGCTAGATAGTGGCGTGGCGTTTTTGGATTGGGGCAAACGTCATATCGCTTTTCATCGCGTGTATCACTATCACGCTGTTATGACTTGTCCCGTGATACGCAGGCGGGGGGTCGTACGACCAAGGATGAATGGTCGTTTTCGCATGTTTTCCTAATAAAATATTTCAGTTGATAGTCAGCGCTCGTCCCGTGTGTTTCTTCGACGTCCTCGTCTGTTTTCGCGCTGTTTCCTATAATGAAGACGTTAATGATAGGGAACTATGTCATCGAAACTATGTGTGTTGTCGTGTTGCCGGCCTGAAATTTGCTCAGCCAGTGATCAGGGCAACACGCGTTGTCCAACACAAGTTGCTGCTGTTTTTGTGGCCGAAAGCTGTCATACCGAGGGAACATTTTCGTTGTCGTCCATGTTGTGCTGCTGTTGCCGGGATGTGACAAGTTTGTCGGACAACACTGGGAACGAGCAACAAGTCGCCCGACTGCTGGACAACATGTTGTGCTGCTGTTGGAATCGTGTTGCCTCAGTGTGACAGGGCCTTTAATATGGCAAGGTAGGTGCAACTTCCTTCGAGATTCGCTGTTTCAGTTTTTAAAGTCTCTGTTGGTATTCTTTGCAGGTCGCACTCCCGCGACGACGTTTTAAAAGAACAAAAAAGTGCCGCCTTTAAGCATGAGCTGGATTTGCGATTGGTAAACGGCTGTTTAGTATCTGGGGGCCTATTCCCGTTACCGAGCGTGGGTTTCCTTATTGGTTTTCTTAAATTACGATCTCTTGCGCAACAGAAGAAAGCCGTTAATTATGTTAAACGCCACAACGCGACTGCACGCTTTTTATTTTGCAGATGAGTGCTCAACGTAGGTGGAAATACACATCAACTTCGTATACCCCAAAATGCTGAACCGATGATAGACTCACACTTGAAGTGGACCTATCTCAACGTTGATGTATTTATGTTTGTACAAAAAACGCAGCACCTGTCGACACGGGATTCTCGGTTAATTCTTTTACGCATATAAACATCGCTGCATAGCAGGCCAAAGCTCTCTACGATCATTTCTGCGCTGCTCTTATTTTGCGCGTCTTAGTTTCCTTGTTGTCGTGGACAGGGAGCGACACAAATCTTTTTCGGTGTACTGCACCTACAACCACGAAAAAGCTTGAGGGAACCTCAAATTTATTCGCTTTTAACTGATGCAGCAGTCTTGAGAACTCACCTCCAATTTCGCTCGCTGGCGTGCTCGCTACCGCCGCGTTCTCCGCCGCTATCGCACGCATCGCCGCAAGCCATATTACCGAGCATGCAACAGGCACAGAGTGTTCAAAAACGTGAACCCTTTCAATAACACACAAGTCCCACCCTGCGTCAAATATTACTAGCGTTTTACCGCACCAAATACATCAGCGGCGCCCAAAGGAGTGCTTCTAAGGCATTGCCAAATGACGCGCTAGATCTCGGGAGTCGGTCCAATGTCCTGGCCTAAGTTCTGAGTTGGCAAATCTAGTTGCAAATTTCCAAAAATCTCCCAAGCTTTGTGTCCAAATGGCAGAACCAATGATCCCGTCGGAAACTTCTCTACCTTGGTAAAAAGCAAGGGGCACAACGTTTTTCCTTTTAAGGGCAAAGAACATTCTGTTGCTTTTGAATATTTTTGGCGATTCCCGGAACTTGCGTTGCTGTCGTCGACAAGTTCGGCAGCAGTCACTGTACAGCTCTTTTTTTTTCCTAGAGAATCATGGGACGTGGCTTGCCGGCAACCGGCTCGGAGCTCTCGTTCCGATGTCTCGAGCACTAGAAATCTCCCATGCTTAATGACATAGTTCATACGTTTTTACTTAGCTTGCGCTTTTGCTTTAGTTTTCGCTTCCCAACTTTTGTCATGTTAATCACATGTAACAATTTCGCTAAATTGACAGCGAGAGCAATTTCTTCGTCCAGGGACACACCTCGGATGTACGAACTCTGGCTCAGCAGGAGTAACTGCCGAAGACAAAGCTTTGAGCTCGGGATCGTCGCTTTCAGAAAATACCACCATTAATATACCAGTATTTCCTCAGACTGCCTCTATAAACATCGCAAAACAAACACTGTCATATAACAAGTTTTTTCTTAGCATGTTGAGTTTGATGATATCCCGAGTGAATTTAAAAATGGGAACAATAGTGAGCGTGGTCTTTTGTTTTATTAAAGAATGCGAGCACATTGACGGGGCGGTGCAACTTTAATTCCCGTTATTACGTGAGTAGTACTCTTATAAACAAAGCAAAGCTAAAGATGCCCCAATCGAAACTGCGAGCTTACGAAAAGTAGAAGGCAAAAGGTACCTTCTCTATAAAATCTCTTACTCCTCCTCCACCTCACACCTTGCGTTGGCCCTCGACGTTTCAGGGTGGGTTCTTCTGGCCCCCACACTCCAACGAATTTGAGTCCCATGGTATAAACTATCTGCTGACTGCTTGCAACAGACCAAGAGGAATCATACTAATTCTGGTATGGTGGAAAAACTCCACCTGCTAAGGGCAATCGATATTCTCGGCGCCGTTAATGAAGAGTGTTAGAAGCCATCTTGAATGCCGTAGCGCTACCTCTCGGTCGCTAGGCACAACAGCCGCGCTAAACGGGGCCTCGTGCAAAAAAGCCAGCACTTCCCTTCTAGGTCTTGAAAGGATCACTAGGCGAGACCCCTACATTAGCGCACCATCTTGAGTCGTAAGGTTTTATCTTTCTGACCAATAGGGTGTTAACCAAGCGCTCAGGCAGGTGAGGTATACCGTCAGTCCCTATGACAATATCACAAAAGCTGTTGGCATGAGCAGTCTTTTACTTGTGCAGACCTTATTTTCTATAGGTGTGTCGGCAGTACGACTTCGCTCACAAAACCTCTCACAAAGCTTGATACGTCGTCGAGGGACAGTTCGCACTGAACAATGTCCGTTTCCCCACGGGGCGCCCGAGAGAGACAGCATTTTCCGTGACGAGCTGTTTTCCAGGGTCGTAACCGATCAAAAAAGAAAACTGAATAAGCCTCATACGGAACCTTTGAACTCTCGGTGGCAGCACGTACGTATTGGCAATTTTTCGAGCAACGTGACAAATGGCTTATGATTGGTTTCAAATTGAGAGTCTAGTCCTTTCAAGTACCCCACTCATCTTTCAGCCGCCATCGTCCGCGCCAGTGCTTCCTTTTCTATTTGCACACGGCGCTGTTCGACTTGCGTCAACGAACAAGAACGAAACGCGACAGGGTTTTTTTGCCCGTCTGGCTGTAGTTGCACTAAAACAGCTCCTACCCCGAATGACGGCGCATCTGCTGACACGATAGTGTGAGGTTTCGGATAAAATTTCGCTACACTTTTCTCAGAAGAGACAATATCCTTATAGGAATCTAACGCGTGTTGTTGTGTCGAGCTCCAGCACTACTCCCTGTCCCGTAAGAGTAACTCGCGTAGCGGTGCAGATACTTCAGCGAGGTTTGGCACGAACCTTGCCAAGTAATTGATCACTCCCAGAAACCTGCACATAACTTAGACGTTTGCTGGTGTAGCCATTTTTTTACGGCCTCTACCTTTTTCGGGGGTGGTCTAATACCCGTGGCATCGACCACAGAGCCCGAAAACGACACTTTGCGAACACCGAATGCACGCTTTGCCTGATTAAGGGTAACCCCGGCTGCAACCAGTCTTTCGAGAACAGCGCACAGCCTTTCATCATGTTCGGCCTTTCTGGCTCCAAGAGCTAAGACGCCATTCATCATATTTGGTACTCCTGGCAGCTGTTCTAAGTTCTAATACTTCCACTATTGTTTTTGGAAATACTCTGGGGCTGAGCTGATTCCGAGCGGTGGCCACCGGAAGCACAGTGGCCGAACTGAGTGATAAAGGTTGTTAAAGTCTGACTTTTTTCTGTCCACTTCACTTGGAGGAAGCCCGAATCAGTGTAGAGTTTCGAAAAAGTAGGAGGCTCCCGCCAGTCAGTTTAGAGCCAGACTTGTGCCTATCTCACATACTTTACTGAAGATACTGTATTTTAAGTACTTTTTGAAGTATCTTCATATCTTGCACATACTTTTGATCGAGAGTATTTGATATTGTATTTTCATTACATTTCTGAGTATATCTTGTACTCATTATCTCAAATACAGTTTTGACATTCCATCATTTTCCAAGTTTTTTCGGTGTGAAGTAGCATTGGCGTGGCACGAGGGAATGTAAACAATCTTTCCAGCAACCAAATCTTGTTGCTAGCTACGATAAGCTACGGTGACTTCTCGCCGAGACTTTCTCGAACGATCGTAAGTCGATCCGATCAGGCCTTGGACTCTGCCTTAGCGGCGCATCCGTCGGCTAGCTGACATAAAACACCGTGAGACTCGAGGCGACCGCATCAGCACGGTCACGCCATAAAAAAACTGCTCTCATATTATAAAAGACACCTTCTCGGCGCTCCATTGGTTGCGAAACATTTCCTTTGCTTTCCCTTCTGCAATACTCGCACTCGCTCAAGCTGTCACGCTCATCGTGATGGAAGACGATGGCTCTGTCCTACCGTGGCCTTATCTAAAACCTTATTTTGCTTGTGTGTCCGAAAAAGGCAGCAATCTTCAAGTGAAATGCAAGCTATGCCTCTCCAAGACGAAGATGCTCTCTGTTGACAAAGCTTCGTATTCTAATATCCAGTAGCACCTGAAGGTACGTTTGAATTTTTGTTCTGGCTTTCAGGCTTCAGGTCTACATGTACTCAAAGCTTTTGCATTCCAGACAACTCCTTCGTGTATTTATTTCGCTCTAACTGCAATGAAGATAAATAACCTAATGAGTTCAGTATTGCATCTGGCGATCGTACTTCCTTTTTTCCGGGTAAACCGAAAATAAGCAGTGATGTCTTCCGGCGCAAACGAGGGTGGATATCCGACGAGAAGTTCGAGAATCCGCATTTGTTGCGTGCTAATAATTCTGGTAAACCAGATTTTCGCAACTGTATAATTGTGTTTGCCACTGACGTCGATACAAATTACACAATACGGAAGTATCTTCAAAGGTAATCTAATTACATTTCTAAGTATTTGTACTCTACTCAAGATACATTACAGTGAAAGTAACTGGAGTAGTATTTTAAATACTTCAAAAAGCAGGCATTTTGTAACTTAACTTAAATACTTTTATACTGTATTTTGTCCAACACTGCTGAGAGCAGAGTTGTACACGTTACTAAAAAAAAGTAAAAAATACCATTTACAATTATTCAGGTCGAAAATGCAATTAATTACAATTATCCTTACGTAGAAGTAAGTGATCGTTACTCGAAAACGTAATCCGTTACTTTCCCGGCGTTACTTCAACTTTATTGCACTATTATAAGAAACAAACAAAGAACGGGGTTATGAATCTGTTTATTGCTTGGCCAAGTCAGACTTGGTTGATCCTCAACAGTAGCTGACTCTCGAAAGTTGCATCCGACGCCGATCCCCGCTTCTTTGTGAAGATATCAGCCGCCACGCTAAATACTTTTTCCACTGAGGCGCTGGATCGGAGTACAATATTATAGCGCACAAGTGCTTGACGCACCGCATCATACCACTCAAGCAAGGCGTAGAAGCGTAGATATCTGGGCGGGTTGGTGATGCAACGGAACGAGAAAACAGCTCAAACAAAACGACGAACCAGTAGAAGAGTATACACGCAGACAAGGCGCTGACTTACAACTGAAATTTTATGGGAAAAACACATGAAGGCCGCGAAAAAACCCGAAGAATCCACCACACTTATGTCACCACACACCACGCTCCCATTGGCCGAGATATTCGGGCGGCGGAGAAAATCTCACTGGAGAAAAGCTCACCGCAGAATAGCTCACCGGAGAAAAGCTCACCACAAAACCGGCAGATGCAGAGAAAAGCTCACCGGCCTTTGAGCGGATGCGGAAAAAAGCTCACCGACTTTTTTTTTAGTTTTTCTTAGCTTAACGGATTGTGCGTCACACGTGGCAATTTAACACAATTAGAATTTGTCACTTTATTAAAAATAATGTCCTATTTTTTTTTTGTAATACTGAAGTTCATTGGGCATATTTACTAATTCCTCAGGAATAAGTATTCACCTATTCTGTATAATAATGACGCCACAAGTACAAAATCAAAACATCGGACACCCGTAAAATATACAATTTATTGGCAGCTTGACAGCGCGCCGTCGGTAGCTCTGTCAGATAAAGAGGTTTGTTTTTTGCAAGCTAATATGAATAGCGGTGCGGTGAACCGTTCACCTCCGAAGATTGTGCAGTGCCTGATAGATAACTAGGCGTTGGTTGATGTAATCAGTGTCGGCCACGCTCTTTTCCTTGTTATTTTTACCAATAAAACTTTAGTTGCGAGAACAGCTTCGTCCTTTCGTGTTTGTTGTCTTCACTGCGTCTTCATCGTTTGGGCGGTATTCATCATACATAACCCCTACCAACTCGTCCAATTTGCTACCTTACAGAAAACGAGTTCTTATATAGGTCACTATTAACAACGGTGATAGTATGCAGCTCTGAAGGTTATGAGTGGTTTAATGTAGAAGGGCACTATCACAGAAAGGCAACGTGTGGAAAAACCAGTACGAACTGCTGGAAAACGTGCATGTCCGTGGAAGAAAAAAAAAACCTCGATATCCTACTGGCCGTTCTATCCTGTTTTCAAAGGTTAACAAAAGCTTGAAAGAGATTTTCGGGTACCGCGCTGTTACGCATGTACTTTCGGATTTACGGAATTTGCTGTTTTCTTTTTTTTTTTAGGTTCTAGGCAGACATCATTAAGTTTTTGAACTTTTTTTCCGGTTCTTCAAGTTCATACAGTTTTCAGTTAGGCTTTCGTTGCCTAGAGAGTAAACCACAGAAAACAGTCGCCCACAATTATTAATTTGGGAGCAATATACCCAATAAGCATAACAAATATATTACAAAAAAGGACCTTTTCTTTTTTACAAAGCTGACGACTTTCAATGAAAATAAATTTATATATTTACGCATAAATCCAACAGCCTCCATGTGAAAAAAAAAATTGGTAAGCTTTTTTCCGCATACGCTCAATGGCCGGAGAGCTTTTCTCCGCAATCGCCGGTTTTGTGGTGAGCTTTTCTCCAGTGAGCTTGCCTCGGTGAACTTCTCTCCGGTGAGCTTTTCTCCGGTATTCGAGATATTCTCTCTTTTTGGTAGAGGGCAACTGGGGGGGGGGGGGGGGGGGAGGGGGGGGGGGGAGGGCGCTGACACAAGTGCCCTCCCTACATCGTGATATATAAAATGCCTCTGTTATTTCCCTCGTCATTTTGTTGTTTTATCGCACCATTCTTTTTGTCTTTTCAGAGAGACAGCAAGGCGATGGAGGTGCACTCTGCGTCCAGGAGGAAACGCGAAGCTTCATTCTGGGAGCCTGAACTTGATGCCGTTGTCATTGCAAAGAGGAAGTTATCACTGGTGGAGGGGTCTGCGCCGTCTTCCTGGGTAGATGGCTGACCAGACGCAGGTATGCTCCTATAGACCTTTGCAAAAAGTCACCTTCTGCGCGCTGCCATCTTTGTCTGCTGGGCTGTGGAACGCCTTTTGAGCATGCGCTGTTCATCTGCTGTTCGGCATATCAGACTCTGCGATGCGTCCACAGCTCAGTGACTCAGCGTTTTTCGCCCTGGTGATAAGCGATGCAAAGGTATACACATCCAGGGTGACTCAGCTCGTCCGTCAGCTGCTCGCGACGAGCTTCGCGAGGTCGGTGACCCAGTTCGTATTAAAGCGCGGGATGAGCGCCGAGACAAGCAGGACCTCCCGGTCGCTGTGCCAGTGATCAAACCTGGAAGACTGACATGCGTATCTAGATATAATTCATTCCACAAATATCACCAATTCGAACAGGTTGAACCTCGGTTAAGACGCCGGTGGTCAAGTTGTTTTCTAAATGTGTGTTGCAAATCTGAATAAACGATACTGAGCTTAATATTAATACACATAACCAGCTCAAACATTAGGGCGCTCCCACATATAGATTAATAAATACGAATGTTAAAACAACTATATGTAGGCGCACGTATGACATACGTACCGCTTCTTTACGCCGTTCAAGATCGCATGGACCAGGGTCCGGCAGAGCTGAAGCCTAGTGTTCTCCAGATGGCGAAAACGCAGTTGTATGATGGAAGGAAATACCCGATGTACATGCTTTCGTCTTTCTGGATGTGGTCTATGGCGCACGCCAGCGGTTTCATGACTTGCGGGTAGCAGTAGAAAACAGATTATTGAGCATGCGATGCGGCAACGTAGCAGAAATTTGTGCGAGTTGGTTGGACAACTTACAAATTATGCCATCGCAAAAAAAAAAAAAAATACACAAGAAAAACAAGGAAGGCGCAAAGGAGGAAGGTACAACCCTGTGTCTCGCCTTTCTTGTTACTTTTGTCTCGTTTTGTTTTTTCCTTGTTCCGCTGTTTAACTTTGCAACATTCGATACAGATGTTATGCTCATTACTTTCAGGACCTGTTTACTCCGTAGGAATGCAAAAATAAAAACATCTGAACAATTCGAGCAGACATCTGGGTGATGCCATTTTCTAAGAGCTCCAAATATGAAGTAATAAGTTACAACTGCATCTATATTATTCATACGTGCATGTCGAATTGTTTCTGTGGACCGCAATACATTTATTATAGTTTTCGCGTTGCAATCTTTGGTTCATAAAAACAAGTTTTCACTAAATTGAGTATTCGAGGAAACCTGCATTCACATCGCGATGAATATTCCCGGTTAACTTCACACCGAAAACAAAATATATCTAAAGGTCCCTCTATGTTATAGAATCCAAATCGCGGTGTCTTATAAACATATGTTTCGAGGTGCGGGCTCATATTGAGAGCATGCAGCCTTGAGCGGTTCTCATCATTAATGTTTCACAGCTCAATTATGCAAGCTTAGCTCTCGTACAATAGACGCGCCAGACGCAAGAAAGGAACACCGCGACTTCTTTGCAGCAGCGGACGTAAACGTGCGTTTCAACTTGCTTATAAACATTCTATTGCAGCATTTTGAGGCGCCTTGAAATAAATACTTGCGTTGTATGTTTGTTTATGCAGTCGGAAGTTAGTCATTATAATGGACGTCTGGTGTATCAGTTGTAGATAAGAAATTTAGCCAATGCAGTACAACCACGCTAGCCTGGGGTCTTTAACGTGCACCACGCAGCAGTGATACGCGACTGCGATGCTCATCCAGATCGAAACGGGCAAGGGTAGAGATACTACAGCGAGAGCTTTCGCTACGTGCCATGGAGCTGAGGTGCGCTATCCCACTGAACGAAAACGTATTTACCACATAAATGAAGAAGCTTTTACCCCACTCCTGACACCATGTCGTGTCGCGGGAAGACCGGAGGACACGGGCGGCGGAGAAAAGCTCAACGGAGATAAGCTCACCGGTGAAAAGCTCACCGCAAAACCGGCAGTTGCGGAGAAAAGCTCACCGGCCTTTGAGCAAATGCGATGAAAAACACAAATTCTTTTTTTTTTTTAACTTAGCGGATTCTGCGTCAAACGTGGCAATTTAACACAATTCGCATTCATCACTTCATTAAAAATAACTCACCTTTTTTGTCATATTCTTGAAGTTCATTGTGCATATTTACTAATTCCTCAGAAATTAGTAATCACCCATTTTGTATATTAATGAAGTCGCAAGGGGGTATCAAATCGGAATATGGTACACCGGTAAAAGAGAACCATTTATTGGCAGCTGACAGTGCGCCGTCGGTAGCTCTGTCAGATAAAGAGGTTCGTTTTTTGCGAGCTAATATGAATAGCGGTGTGTGAACCGTTTCAGCTCCAAATATTGTGTAGTGCCTAATATATAAGTAGGTGTTTGTTGATTTAATCAGTGGCGGCTACGCTGTTCTCTTTCTGTTAATTTGACTGACAAACCTTTAGTTTCGAGAACAGCTTCGTCCTGTAGTGTTTTGTTGTCTTCACTCCGTCGTCGTCGTTTAGGCTGTTTTCATCATGTATAACGCTTACCAACTCGCCCTATTCGCTACCTTACAGAAGACTACTTCTTACATAGGTCACGAGTAACAACGGTGCGAGTGTGCAGCTGTGAAGGCCATGGGTGGTTCGCTGAAGAAGGGCACTATCACACAAAGGCAACGTGTGTAAACACCAGCACGAACGGCTAGAAAACGTTCATGTCCGTGGAAGAAAGAAGCCTCGATATCCTCCTGACTGTTTTATCCTGTTTTCAAAGGTTAACAAAAGCTTCAAAGTGAATTTCAGGCACAGCGTTGTTGCGCATGCAATTTCGAATTTTGGGCATTCACAGTTTTGATTTTTAGGTCTTAGGCAGACATTATTAAGTTTTCGAACTATTTCCTGTTCTTCAAGTTTATAATGTTTTCAGTTAGGCTTTAGTTGCCAAGAAAGTAAGTCACAGAAAACACTCGCCCGCAATTATTTATTTGGGAGCAATATACCCAAAAAGTTTAACAAATATTATAGAGAATGACATTTTCTTTTTTACAAAGCTGACAAATTGTAATGACAATAAATTGATATATGTTGCGCATAATCACGCAGCCTCCATATAAAAAGAAGAAAAAAAATATCGGTGAGCTTTCCTCCGCATACGCTCAATGGCCGGTGAGCTTTTCTCCGCATCTGCCGGTTTTGCGGTGAGCTTTTCTCCGGGATTCGGAGGACACAGACAGGCGACACAGTGTTCAACGGGACAACCCCTTGACATAATAGTATCGTAATAGTAAATCGCTGTTTATCGTCCCCTAGGCTAGCCTGGCATGGGCACGAGACGCGCCCTAAGAAGGGCTATTTCGCTGTCTTTCTCTGGCGAGTCACGATTAGTGGAGGGGGGTTGCAGGCGTTTCATGAGGCCTGTGTCCTGGGGGAATTCAAGCAAGGCCTTGAAAATCTCGCGACACTTTTTGCGCGTTCAGTCTGGGATCATGACGTCGTGAGGTGAGGCTTGAGCCCCGCTTGGCACATCTCAGTACATCTGTGCTTTTTGAAATCCGCATTCTGGGCATAGCAAGGTCCGCCGTCTCTGTCTCGCTGCAGTTAAAGCAGACAATTTTTTTTTTTGTAGGAACATGTTCGTGTTTGTCGTGCCTGTTCGGAGTTTACGCAGAAAATAGGCAGAATTGTTGCCTTCGCTTGTAGCAGCCCTACCAGCGTTCGCGTCGCAACCCTGATAGGGCTGGGACGTCGGTTGTGGTTTTTCGCGTTTTAAGTGACTTCCCAGATCAGGAATAGCTTTGAGCGGCCGAGTCTGTCGAAGTGACCACCGATAATGATTCCTGATGGGCCACCGCTGCAAGTCTGTCCGCCTTCTCGTTCCCTTGAATTCCAACATGCCTCTGCACCCACTGGAAACACACCGTTGTGCCTTTTGTCTTTAGTACGCCAACCACATTTCTTGCCGACATCATGCAGGCCGCCGGTCCTACAATAAGTAGTCCCTAGGAAAATGTATTGCTCCGTTTGGTAGGGGCGGACAAAGTGGATCACCTCTTATCTTAGCATATCTTTGTTTCTCAATGGCGAAGAATTTGTAAAAAACGTTTTAGCTTCTGGTTCGGTCCCGAACAATGAATGTTGGTTCGGCCGGACAAAGTGGTAAGGTAAGAGATGACCTCTAATCTTAGCATGTCTTTCGCTTCTCAAACGCGAAGAATTTGTAACAAACGTTTTAGCTGCTGGTCCTGTCCCGAACAGTGAATGCGGAAAGCGATTATTAATTTTATTTTTTTAACTCGGACTGGGCATTCGAAAGAATGGAGGTGATCTCAGCAGAGAGAGGTGGAGCTCTTTTGCTTCTAAAGGGGTTCTCGTACAAACGCAGCAGAAATATTAATGGCGCTTTAATTGGATTCTTCGCAGGAGAGGTATATGCAAGGTAAAAGTAACAACTGATTTGGCTGCCAGTCGGGTTATGGCTTGTACAAAACTTCAGGCCAGCATATGTACGCGGGGGACCCAACTGAGATCAACCTGCTAAAGACTCATCATGGGATGAAAGGAAAAGCGGGTGAGTGCCAACAAATTTTCTACGTTGACTGTTGTAAAATTTGGGTTTCTAACAATTGCTTAATGCCACGGTAGGAAGTCGTGAAAGTCAGGGAATGTGGGTAGTTGTTGAAATTTACATTTTACTTTCGTCCCCTGCGGGCTCGATGAAGCCAGTTGCCCGCGTGACGAGTCATCCTGTGATGAATGTTCCTATGTGACGAATCGTCGTCCTCATCTAGTCTACCCTGTTGTCACTTATGATGTTTGTGTCGTCCCAGGGGGGCGACTTTGGAGTCCTCTGTTGAGGACGACAGTGGTGATGCCACGGCGAAAAAATATTCTATTACGATCTAGCACTCTGTCTCCTTCCGTTAACGCCCCCCCCCCCACACACACACACACTCACACACACACGCAGACAGATTTGGTTCCTCTCGCGGTCGCGGTATAGCCTGATAAGAGGTGTGCAGGCTTGATGGTACTGCGTTACCGCCCGTGTCCTAGCCAGATGACACATGACACCACAGTTGTGTGGGATCGACCTCCGAAATTCCAGGTGCGCTAAATGCGCACTTGCAATCTCGGCTCACAGTGACCCGACTCAAACATTTTTACTTCAAAGTAACGTATTTGCTGAGAAAAAGAAAAAATCCCGGTTCCTTGCCGTGCTGTTTAATTTCACTGCGGCGACAGCCTAGGAGCTTTACATGCTGCTCAAACTCTCCTGTCAATCAAATTTGGAGATACCCATTGCACGCATTCATTTTTTTTTTCCACAGCGGAGCTGTTAAAAGCTAGTTTCGCCAGGTTCGTGTCCGTTCTCAAATGACCTGATTACCAGGGTTGCCAGGTGTTTCAACTCCAACCCGCCAAACGTCCACGAGATCTAGCCCGAAAATAGCCAAATGTCGATCCAGAAAAATAGCCCAAAAAAGACTTATCATTTGGAACGTTTATTTTGAGCAAAAAAGACACATAATACATTTTTATCTATCAAATGCCCCAGAAATGGCGTCCCTTGCACGTTCGGCGAACTTCCTGAAACGCTCGTAGAAGCGCTTGACAACATACCTTCCACTGTATTGGGACGCTTACTGTCGGGGCATGGTGACCAGAATGACGTCACGGGAGAACTATGCAGAATTCAGACAACCTAAAGAATGCGAAGAGCAGGTGCTGTTAAGGCCGCAAGGAATCGCGCCGTCACTTGTTGAGATGGAGGAATAACAGCACATGCTTGCATTCGAAGGTAAACAATTGCACAAGGCGCGCAAAAAGAAGACGAATTTGTTTGCTGTCGCAAACTTATCGGGATTAAGGAACTGAAGCACCAAATGTTCACGTAACTTACTCTAAAAATACATTCGAACCTATAAACCCAAGTGCTTTCAGGCATTTTGGTTCCAGCACAGGTCAGAAATTGCCCAATGCACAGGTCAGAAATAACCAAATGCACAGGTTAGAAATAGCCCAATACTAGCCAAATAGCCAACTACCATTTTTTCCCGCCAACTGCAAATAAAACTAGCCCAATTTAGCTATTTATAGCTCAACCTGGCAGCCCTGCTGATTACAAAGAACTCTGGACTGATACCGCCATCTATGAGCGACGGCGGCAACCTTTAGAGCGTTTCTACTCTGGCTTGCCGACTAGCGGCCGGCCATTACCTCATTCCCACCATAGTAGAGCTTCACTAGTCTTCCTTCTTCACCCGAGTGGAAAGGCTGAAAGTTTTTTCGATAAATTTAATGAACAAACTTACACTCTAACTTTAGTGGACAAATGTTCAGGCCAAACATCACGGTACACCTTGACATCACGTGACACTGTGACAAAAATGGGGTCATTATGCTACTGGCAACTTTGGGAATCGGGGAAGGATTTCGTGCGTTCCTGCAGGAGGTTAAAGGGGCTAGGACACGCCAAAATGAAATGTGGGATAACAATACTGCCAGGACCCATTGTATACGTTCTTATATTTTTGCTATACTTTTTTATTGACACGACGGTATTGTGATTAAATCAATTTACATGAGGCACCCAAAAAGGCCACGGGTGGGTCGGTGACGTACTTGAAACATACTGGTGCCCAGGGATGGGCAGTATTTCAAGTACAAGTATTTGAAATACGTATTTTAAATACTTTGTGTATTTTGCATTTGTATTTAATTACAAATTGGGTAATGTATTTGACGTGTGTATTTAAGTACTAAAACGTGAGGATTTGAAATACAATTGTAATTAAATACAATTTTGTGGGCGAAAATACATCCCTCAAATTTGTTGTCACTGTCAACAAGCAGGAAGAAAACTACGTTCTGCACCGAATGCAGTGTCTCTCAATCAAGCACAAGCGTTTAGTGACTTTGTGATTACGGTGCTAGTCCAGGGCAAGAATAGTGACGAAATCGACTTTCGCAGGCAGACTGGCTAAATAAGTGCCTGCGACAACTTGTGATGCTTTCCAGCCTGATTTCCATCATATTTTTGCCCGGAACATTCTAAATGCGCGGGTCGTACAGATTTTCGTAACTGGTGCCAGTTGCAACAATAAAACATTCTCTAGCTAGGGCTGCGCGTCTTGGTCGTCTCGGTTCTTTGTTGGTCTATACCGAAATGTAATCGACAAAAAAAGCTGCTTGAAGCTCTATATTTTTTTCACCCTTTACGTCCAAGCTGATTACATTTTTTGTGATTATATTTCTATTACGTTACTGGAGCCTCGCACACTAACTCCCGAGTGTGCGGTGCAAAATTAAAATGAGGTACCCAGAAACCCGTTGCAGGTGCCCTGAAGCCGCTGACGCAAATTTTGAGGAATGTATTTGGAGAAGTATTTAGAGAAGACCAAATACATTTGGTTGTATTTGTATCTTGTACTTAAATGATTTTTTGAAAATGTAATTAGATTTGTAATTAAATACATTTTTGACGAAGTATTTTGTATTTGTATTTCGATACATATTTGCATGTATTTTGCCCATCCCTGCTGGTGCCTATCTCAAATACCTCACTCAAGCTACTGTATTTAAAATACATTTTAAAAATCTTGCAAATACTTTTGATCGAGAGAAATTGATATTGTATTTCGATTACATTTTTGAGTATCTTGTACTCATTATCTCAAATATGTTTTTTGACATTCCGCCATTTTTTTAATTTTTCCGCATGAAGTTGCGTGGGCGTGGCACGACGAAACGTCAACATTCTTTGACGAAAATAATCCCTGGAGAAGGGGAACAAGAGGGAAAAAGGACAAACAAACCTCCAAACACAGCTAGGTGACTGGTGCGCGACCGAAAAATCCTCCTGGTCCGGGTATCGAACCTGGGTTCGATACCTGGATTAGGCGGACATTCCTCCCCTCTACGACAAAACAGCGAGGTTATTTTTGTTTGTTTTTTCGTCAGTCCGGCATTTATTGCTCTGGCAAACACTATAATCGAACATTGATAAGCTGAGAACAGGACAGAAAACGGACTACGAGCAGGATGAGCTCTTAAAATGCCGACAAAGGCTCCCCCAACGTTGAGTGCCTTTCTGAACACGGCCTATACTTGAAGAAGGTGCGATCACTGCCGTGGCTATTATGTAGGCTCTCTTTATTGTCCATTCACTCATTTTCGTACTCCAAGTTTGTTTATAGTGAGCTCCCTTGCCCATAAAGGGAATATATATTGTAGTTATACGATGCGTCTAAGGTGCGTCACTAGACGTGATATTCAGCTATGCCACGACAGTCTTGTTCGGCGCCGCGTCGCCGCGCTCTGTAGGGAACGAGGCGCAGGTTTTGGGTCCGGCCGAGTTGGCTCTACTGAAACACCAAAGGGCAGGTCAGTGCTTTGCTGCCCTGGCGGCGCGTCAGAGATGAAGGCTACTTTCGAGAGTGTCACCAAATCAACTCGCCATCCGTCCCAACACAGGCGACATGCGACAAGTGCCACGGAGAAACTGACCTGAAATTTCGAATTTATTTCTTATAATTTCCGAGCGGTTGTTCTTAGCGTCCTTATCTGGGTGGTCTGGCTGCGTCTAATATAAAAAAAGGAAAGTTTCAAGGAACCGCTCCGTTGGGAAAGGCATTGGGGGAAATAGGGATAGCAGACGAACGAAACAAGGCAACTTTCCTTCGGAGCGTTAAAGACGCGCGGAGAAGCGGCTTGCGCGTTGCCATGGCATCGCAACGTCGCTATCTACGCCACCTGCCATTGGCTCCTTTCTTCTGCGGCGAAGAGCGGCAAGCTCTGACCGCGCAAGGACCGGTTGGCTTGGCCAGCCGGTCCTGCGGCGGCCAGCGCCGCGCGGCAAGCCTCTGCGACGCTAATGTGATCGGGCCTTTAGTCGCCCAAGAGGGGCCCATTGAGCATAATCGAAATACTGGCTGCACCCAAAAACGTGTCGCGTGCCGGATAAAGGGGTTTCTTCCAAGCGCCAATAGGCAACCTGCAATGCTGTCTGGTATGGCGCCATCTAGCGACTGAAGCAAGAAATATTGGGTACCCCTGGGAGTGGCGGCTGCATTGTTCAAACGTGAGCTATTACTCTGGTGGCGCCGCTGAGCCTGGTGTCCGAAGCAAGAATTACTGGGTATCCCAGGAAGCCGTGATCGCGTAACGTGCCAGTAGAGCGGAAGCTACGGCCCTGGCGGGCCAATCGGAAAGTGACTGCGTATCACCGGAGCGCGCCTCAACTCCGAAGAAGTATCAGGCTTTTCGCTGCGTCATGCTCCAAATATGAGTGCGTTGCGCTCGTATACGTCACGCATTTCGAAGCGTTCGGCACGCAATGTGGGGCTTATCGTTCGCCGTTTGCCAAGTTACAACGAGATAGGGTATAACCGTGCGCTCTCACCCTGCTGGCGCCGCCTGGCCGTTGCCGGCTGCCTATAGTATTTAGATATTAGTTATGTTTCCTCTATATTTTATTATTTATCAACCTCTACCGCTCGTGCCGGTTCCCGTCTGAGTCGTTTACGACGAGTGCTATTGTCGTTTAGCAGCATGATTTATATTATTACGAATAAATACAGCGGGGAGGCGTAATATCCAAACCTAAGTAATTAAAGAAAATATTTGATATGCTTGTACGGAAGCCACCTTCCCCGCCCGAAAAAATTAAGCGCCCCAATTTTTTGTATCTAACAATACAAATCTTAAAGAATTGTAGACCGTTTATTTAAGTTGCATGACCGCGCCCTTTTCCCTCTTCAATTGTAGCCTGGATATCCGAATTAGGCTATCAGTAGCTACAAGTGATGTAATTTAATTAGCGAAGTTAAAAGAACTTGCGCCTACACCATTAGGCCACTTATTCATTCAAGTGATTGAGGACAAACTAAAAATTACAATCCATCAAAAACTTTAAAAAAAATATTTTAATAGAAGGCACAACGTTGAGAATGTCGTTAAGAAATATTTGTATTCAGCATATTGACAGGTTTGAACAAGAGCACACATTGTTTGAGCACCAAGAATACCGAAGGCATCTGACACCAATAACTGATTTCATGTCAGGTTCCATTAAGTATAAAATTTTACGACTCACAGAGTCGGTAAATGAGAACGTTCAGGTTTTGATTCGTACGTGCGGTTCAACAAAAAAAAAAATGAAAAACACGATGAAAAAGGTATTATACAATAATATGGTACGCACAAAGTTTTTGAATCATCCCTTCCCCCCCCCCCCCCCCCCAAATATATATATATTCACCAGGCAGCTGGTTTAAGGGCAATCATTTGTGTGAACGACTAAAAACATGAAAAACAGACTGTTTCGCAATAGTTCTATTTGACAACGAATCACCTTCCAAACCGTCCCACCATCAAGGAGGAGCTCGCAGTATGGTATGCAGAAACAAAATACAAACACGGTGGTGCTTGTTGGAATAATAATTCACACCTGAATAAACGGCGACGCAGACGCTCACTCCGTACTTGCACAAAGTTGTCGCGAATGCTTGAAATTAACAGTGCACACCGTAACGAAATCTTCTTCATGAGACTCGCGATGATGCGCCCTTGTATCCCGATTTCCAACTAAGCGCTCTGACATCGTTATGTAGAGAGAGGCCACTCGGTCGCCTCTACTAGACACAGTTTCTAACACTCTCCACCCGACGTGGATATCATTTTGTATAGATCTTCCTTTGATTCCACATGTTTGATGATTTCCCAGTAATTTAGGGATGACACTCTCGAGCCGTTTGGATAATATTTTCGCGAACATCTTGTAATGAATATTACATAAAGTGATGGGACGATGCCCACCAACGTCGCAAAGTTTGTTCGGGTCCTTACTCCTTGGGATTAAGACAGTGTGAGCCCTCAAGGTAGAGGAGGTAACGCGTTTACATCATACGCCTTTTGAAAAACTTTTTGAAGTATTGGGCAGATTACGTTCTTATGTACCTTATAGAATTCCAAAATAATGCCATCGCGGGCCTGGCGTTTTACCTTGGGTTAAAGCTTCGGCACCGGCTTCGATTTCCGTTAAACAGATGCATTGCTCCAGATACTCAATTTGATTTTCTGTTAAGCGAGGCAAAAGTGTTACCAGTTTCGCAAGGCCTTGTGAATCGTGCACAGCTGTTTTTTTTTTTTTTCTTTCTTTTAAAAAGTGAAATTTAGTGTTAAAAATACTGTCGTCTATTTTTATTTTATTTATTTATTACATACTGCAGGCCTTTTGATAGGCCCTTGCAGGTGTGGGGTACAAAAGACTTGTAAACCATCATTACACATGGCTTTCATAATGTTTAGTAATTAACACTCTCATAACTAACAATCAACGGGGAAAAAAGTTAGTACAACATATGTTCAAAAAGGTTCACAACACAAGAGCACAATGGCAATACCTAAAAAGGATGATCATCAAGTGCTTTATTAAAATTAGGGGCTATGAATATATTGTAAGGGAGGGCGTTCCAATCTGATATGGTGCGTGGAAAATATGAAAACTTAAAAATGTTGGTTCGAGCAAATATTGGTTGAGGAGAAAACTGATGGTGGTTCCTAGTGGCTCTGGAAGATAATGAGGTTATGTATAAACTTGAGTCGACACACAGCTTGTTGTTATAAAGTAGATACAAGAACTTCAGTCTTGCAATTTTCCTACGCTGTTCCAGGGACGTGATATTGTTTGCCGCTATTAAGGAGGATGGGGGGTCAAGTCTCTTGTACATTCCATAAATAAAACAAACTGCTCTCCTTTGGACCATCTCAAGTTTTGATGCATCTTTTCATTTCATTTATTTCATTTATTATCCCTTAAAGGCCCCACCAGGGGCATTACATAAGGGGGGGGGCAATACAAAGAAGCACACAAGTAGAACTTTTATACAAAAAACAAAAAAACAAAACATAGAAACAAGATGTGGCTGAGCACTGGCCATAGGTAGGAACATCGCACTGATTACATATTAAATATAGACGATACAGCATGTCTGAAGAGGTCGGGGTCACTGATGAGCACCACACGGTCCGGTAGATTGTTCCACTCTATTATGGCAAGGGGAAGAAATGAGTTGTTAAAGGTGACAGTGGAACCATGGATGCGACGTACACTAAGGGAGTTAAAAAGTCGTCGGGATGAACGATGCGGTTCTAACAGTAGAGACTGTCTGAGTAGAGGGTGGTAATCAAAAATCTTCTGGAAAAGACAGATGCGTGATATTCTTCGGCGAGAAATGAGAGTGGGGAGGCATAAGGAAGCCTTCATGGCCGACACACTGGCAGTGCGTTCATAATTAGAAAGAATGAATCGGGCAGCACGATTCTGAATTGATTCTAAGGTGTTAGTGAGGTAAATCTGGTGTGGGGACCAAATGGCAGCAGCATACTCAATCTTCGGACGCACAAAAGTTTCGTAGGCCAGCTGGCGCAAAGCTGGAGGGGCTGAGTGCAGACAACGTCGAATGTAACCAAGCGTTCTGGAAGCTTCGGCATGTATGGAGTCAATGTGGAGGGTCCAAGACATAGGGGAAGAAAAATGAACGCCAAGGTATTTGTACGATTGAACACACTCAATTGTTGATGAGCCTAGAGAATATTTGAAAAGAGATGGGGAATGTTTTCGAGAAAAACAGACAAACTTACATTTAGAGTGGTTTAGTAACATTAGCCATTGATCACACCATTTGGTTATATTATCGAGGTCTTTCTGAAGAAGAAGGTGATCGCAGGAGCAATTTATTTGGCGATAAATGACACAATCATCAGCAAATAAACGTATGTTAGAGGTGATAGAATTCGGAAGGTCGTTAATAAAGATCAAGAAAAGAAGCGGACCTAGGACACTGCCTTGTGGGACCCCAGACAAAACATCGGTAAGGCTTGATTCTTAAGTGTTGACGACTCTATATTGGACTCTGGATGAAAGAAAGCTGCGAATCCAAGATACGATTAAGGAATCAATATTGAGTCGCGATAGTTTTGCGAGTAGGCGTAGGTGAGGAGCCCGATCGAAAGCTTTCGAAAAGTCTATGAAGATGGCATCCCATCCGTTTGAGAGAGCGAGTCAAGGTTAGTGTGCAGGTCGTGAGAAAATTCCAAAAGTTGGGTGTCGCAGGAATAACCCTGGCGAAAACCATGCTGGTTTTGGAAAAAAAAGTTATTACAGGTTAGGTGATTCATAACGTTAGAGAGGATGATATGCTCTAAAAGCTTCGATGCAATGCATGTGAGCGATATGGGACGATAGTTATCAGGAAGGGATCGATCTCCGCTTTTGAAGACAGGAATGACGCGGCCAATCTTCCAGTCCGTTGGAACGCAGCCGTCTGACAATGACTGGTTAAAAATGAGCTGAAGAAATAAACAGGAGATGTCTCTCGTATTCTTCAGTATTTTCGAGCAAATTGTATCAGGTCCCGGGGCAGAAGATACCTTTAGTTTATCTATAAGATTAGAAATTCCAGATGCAGTGACAGTGATCGGAGGCATTTGGGAAAACGGAAGTAGAGGGAGGGAGGGAATATTATCTGGTGGCTCCGTTGTGAAGATGGAAGAAAAGTAATCATTCATTACTGACGGGGCAAGTTCGCCGGGCACAACGACACCGTCCTTGTCAACTAGCTCAATGGACTGCATACTAGGATTGGGTGTAATCGTTTTCCAAAATTTAGTGGGGTTGGTTTTTGTGTTTGGATCCCAAAAGCATATTCTATTTTTGACCTTACCAAGGAGTTATAAGCTTCGAGTTTAACGGAGGTTGGAGCATTTTTTAACTTGCGTCGTAGGAAAAGGCTAATTTTCGAAAAGCCGAGGAACTGATGTTTTGGATAAGCTTTGACCATCGTAGATCGCTTGTTAGGGTTACTCCAAGATATTTGTATTCACTTACTTCGGTTACTGCCACATTATTTACTTGATATGTGAATTTCAAAAGTTTAATTTTCCTCGTCATGCGTAAGTGAACAGTCTTCGCGGAGTTCAGTTGCATTTCCCATTCGTTACACCAAGCGTCAACTAGAGAAAGAGAAGAATTAAGTGTTTTTGGTCATCAACAGAGGATATGGTTTTAAACAAAACACAATCATCTGCAAATAAGCGGATATTAACGTTAGTACTCACAGTTGATACAATATCATTTATATAGACCAGAAATAGCAGGGGACCTATTACACTACCCTGGGGAACACCAGAGGAAACATCGAGGGTACCGGAAAAATGGCCACCAACTTCAACAAACTGGCCACGATTGAACAAATAGGATCCTATCCAGTTAACTGTCTCTGGTGGTAGCCCAAGACACTCTAGTTTAAAAATAAGTTTACCATGAGGGACCTTATCGAATGCTTTGCAAAAATCTAAAAAAATAATATCGACCTGTCCAAACTTGTCTAGGGTAGCAGAAAAGTCATGGACTGTGGTAACTAGTTGCGTAATTGTGGAGTACCCCCTCCGGAAACCATGTTAAAAAGAAGTTAAAAAAATCCTCTCTTCCAAGAAATTTCGAATATAACTACTAACCATATGTTCCATAAGTTTGCATGAGTTGCTAGTGATAGAAATAGGACGAAAATTGCTTACAACAGGATGATCATCCTTCTTATGAATTGGCACTACACGCGCTGTTCGCCAGTCATTCGGAAGCGCACTTGAACGAAAAGAAGCACGAAAAATGACTGTTAAAAAGCGTGAAATAGATTCGGCATATCTACGGAGGAAGGCGTTCGGTATCTTATCAGGCCCACTGCTCGATTTTGTATTCAGATTTAATAACATGACAAAGACACCACGAAAGGAGATAAAATCGGCGTTCAGTGTAGCTACAGCGGTGGCAACTGGAGTGTACATATCTGTACATGAGAACACAGATTGAAAATATAGGTTAAATTCTTCGGCGATTTGTTTTTTGTCATTGATTGTGATATTGTTAACTTTTAGCTGGTCGACCGGTTTAGTTTTTTCTGAAAGATAGTTCCAAAACTTTGCAGGATCATGTTTTATGAAGTTTAAAAGGATGCACGAAAAATATTTATCTCTTGTTTACCGGTAATTATTGTGTTATTGTGCATTATTCCTGAAATCTCCTTTGTCATGGCATATCTTTTTTTATCTTCCATTTCCTCTTTTGTGGGATGCTCTCCTAAAAGACACCTCTCGGCCCGGTCGCGGACGACCGCCCCTTGACAGCGCCCTTGATAAAGGTTATCTAACTGTGCCCTTATGTGTGCTATGTCTTTCGCCCCTGTCGTCATTTTTTGCATTCGTGCTCGTACAAAAGATTGAAATCGCTGCAAAGCTTCCTTCGTGTTTTTCGCTTTTCAAAACAAAGGATGCTGGATCTTTCGATTGCCAGCTGTTTGATGTCTTCCTTAAAACACTCCCATGTAACGCAAAATTAATCTTGTTCTCTGACTAGTTTTTTAAGCAGCACTTTTGTACGGGCTAGAAACTTTTCATCCTTGAGTTTCCAAATGATAAACTTCTGCTTTCTAGGCTTTTGATCAATCATTATTGCGACTAAGCAGTAGTCGGGAAAACAAAGAAAGCAGGGTGAACGGCATAAGCACTTCGGTCATTAAAAGGATTTAACGTAAATTTTTAAGAGTAAATTTTGTCTAACCGGGCGTGTCAGGCCTGATACGTCACACAAATCGCCCTGTTTTGTCATATCCAGTAATAAATAAATGCTCGCTCTGATCAAAGCGGGTTTTAGCAGGCGCTTGGTCAATGATGTTAGAGACACAGTGAAAATCCCCTAAGATAACTACGTGCCTGTCAGAAATGAGATGCGGACGGAGAGGATTAAAGAAAAATACTCGCTCATTGACGTCATTCGGGGCACACACGAAAATTGCCCTCCGCCTTGAGTCCAAAGCTGAGGCCACACTGCTTATTAGCAGCGCGTTGTGGCGCCCTCCTATGGTTCCCTTTTGTGACGTCATTACCTTGCCAACAACGATTTCGATGGTGTTTGTAATGATCATGATGTATGCCTGAAATCATTGCGCTCTGGAACCAACACTGCCAACACCACCAAAATTTAATTTCTTACGTTACTCTTATTTCGGTCGATGATAGGTCCTTTTGTGATGTCATAGTTGGCGTTCCGCCAATCGTGGTTATCCAATCACAGCGACGCTTTCGATCGCGCACGTCGCCAATACCATCATACAAAAGACAGTCTGCAAACACGAGTCATTGCAATATCCGTGGTTCGAATGCCTCGTGCCCAAGTTTCTCCTTGAACTCATTGCCACGCTGCATTCGAAGCATGATTCTCGCACTGACTCGCGTTCCGATCTGTTTGCAAACTGTCTTTTGTCTGTTGTATAAGCTTTATGCCTCGAAATCGCACAGAAAAAAAAAAAAAACGGCCGTGAAGGTCAGTTGTTATTATTAAATTAGACATGTTCGCCGACGTTTTTACAAAAATAAAACAGCCTCCTGAAAGGTCCACCGCCTGGCTTACACAAGCCTCATGGTTGTTTGAAAACAGACGCAACGTGTGCTCAACCTGTTGTCCTCGGTTAAATTTTGTTTCATGAATTGGTAGTGATGTTTTTTTACAATTAAACCCTCCAACGTTTAGAGTAGCAAAACGTAAACCCTTGACTATTTTGTTGAGTTCGAGGATGCTCGGGAGCCCTTCGGTGACAATGATGACTCTTGAGCAGTCAGGCGCTTACTGGCACCGACAGTGATGGAAGGTGCGTCCTGTTTTCTCTTGACGTCGTTGACTTGCGTCGATGGGCTGGTGTCCATGTCGCCTGCTTCGCGTTGGCCCTGGTCCCGTTGGCTCGTCCCACCTGTGTTGGCCTGCGAGATTGGGCCCTCTGCAGTCGCTGACTCCCTTTGACTGACCGATGGTGTCTCGCTGCTGGTATCCCGTGGGGCGGTTCCCGCCTTCGTGTCCGACGCACTGTCGCCAGCTGGTTGTCCGATCCGCTTAGCACCGGTCGCCTTCGAGTCCACTGGACACACGCAAGCGTTGTCGGGGTGTTCTATTGCCGGGAGGTCACCAGGCACGTCCACAACCTCTGAGACGTCCATCAGCAGGCCATGGTTGGCGCCTCTGCTTCGTCGCCGGTGCCTCTTAACGCGGTTGTGTACGTGGAAATTTGCAGTACCTGCTCTCGTGGCCAAAACGATTACACCGGGCACACTTCGGAGCGTAGCACTGCCTTCTACTGTGACCCACTCTTTTGCAGCGTAGGCACAGGGGCGACCTGCCGGGCACCAGAAGGAGGGACTGAACGCCAGACACCTTGATCATGTAAGGAAGGCTCTCACAAGTTACAGAGTGAGACATACTTTCCTGTTCAGGGTCTCCATGATTTTCATTTCCGGTGCTCGCCATTTCTCCCTCTGGATATGGTTCTTACTTAGCCGTACGGTTCGAGGGATTCAGCGACGCGCCTGTCTTCCAGGTACATGGGAAGCTAGAGCAGTTTCGCCTTGACATCTTACAACTGCGGGTCTATCACAAGGTTTTTTTGTTGTTTTTTTACCTTGCGCTGTGCGGTTGCCTTCAACTTTTTTCTGACCGCCATGCTTGCTGGGTCACAATCCATATGTGGCTCATCTGGTATTGTTCAAGGTAAATCACTTCGTTGATGTCGACGACGCTTTTCTAGCCATCGCAAAAGTAGATGGCTCGGTACGGCCTGCCCCCTAGGTCCGCATGTAGAAAAAAAAAGTAGAAGCGCACCTTGTCGCCGGGAAAACGTGGCGATAAAACACGATAATCATCGGTGCCGCCTACTGCGGCATCGCTGCTTCCACGGCTCATGGGCGTCGATAACGCGCCGTTACCAGAGCGCATTTTTCACCGTCCACTCTCGTCGAGAGCCGAAAACGAAGTCCCTAACCAGGGGCTAGACGTGAGAAGAGCAAATGGGCAAAAAATAAAAAAGTTAATCCGGCACATTTTTTTTTTTTTTTTTTTTTTTGTGGGTGTGTTTATGTGTGTGACCTGATTACAATTTGTACCAGCGCGAGGTTGCTTCTTTTCT